>NC_080465.1:39832810-41032810 GCF_028018845.1 Melospiza georgiana
AGAGAAACATCTCTTGCTCCTCTGCAAGGGAAGCAACACAAACATCCTTACTGTATGGTCCAGTCTGCACCACACTCCTATGATCTCAAACGCACATCATGCACTACTTCATGTGAGTATCTTGTTGGAGTGGCTCATGCTCTATTATGTAATGGCAGAGCAGAGATGCTCTGCAGGTCCACATGCCAATGTCTAATCACCTAACAGAAAATGCAGAATTATCACCTTTCCTACAGACCAGCTCCTCAATGGTAATTCACAGCTTTAAGTTGTGCCTGCCAACAATTTAAGCTTTGGTAGGATATAGCACCAGGAATCATCTCCTTCTCCATAAGGTGCCTTGCATTATGTAGTACTGCAGCTGGCATCACCTCAACAGGGCTGCTGGCTCAAGGGCTCAGCTCTCCGGCTCTCAGAACATCATTCTGCTCTGATTTAGCAAAGCCCAAGATGTGTGAAGGATTGGGACATGTTGTAAGGATTTTGCGTGTTCCTAGATTCCAGGACAGAAGTATGAGGGAAGTGACTGAGGTTAAAAGGGGATAACTTTTTGTTTAATCCCAAGTAGCCAATGGGCAAGAGGCTTATTTATTTTAAAGGATTTGTTAATACTTCTAAGCATGGATGTGCCTGAAGTGATGTAAAGGCCCACTTTTAAATACTGACATCTATAAATCTCTGATCTCTGTGACCAAGTTTCAGAAAGTTGCTGGGGTTTTCTTTGGGTTGGTTTTTTTAAAATTTATTTTCCAAACACAAAGAATCCAACAGATTCAACATGCTACAGTACAGATATTAAAACCCTACCATAGCAAAACTGCCACTTTGTTTTTGTCGTCTACTTTTTGAGCAACTCTATGCTAGTTTAGTATAGACCTGTGGAATGACACAGAGGACAACTTCTTTTGGTAGCCAGACAACCAAATCTGTTTCTTAGCATCTCAAGGGGTGGCTCCTAAGTCTCCCGGGCAAGTGAAGCTCCACCAATTTTTCCGCTGACTTCCAAATTAATCAAAATTTTGCTTATTAGACAATTTGGGCTGTATAACCTGCTCTCTGAATATATGTAAGTGTATGTAATAAGAGCCACAAAGGTTTTAAAAACAATCTGGCACTACCAAGATTTACCTTGAGCAGGTAAGACTGCTACTTCTGTATCCAGACCTGGCTGCTTTATTGAACAGACCTCCACTGCAGTCAACAGTCACTGAAGTCAAGCAAGGTGCAGTGAGTAGGTGCAATGCTGATAAAAAGTACAAGATACTCAGACTGGGACTTGTAGCTATAAAAAGGCAGCAAAAAGGAAATAAGCCATTCTGTTCCAGTGTTTTAATCATACAGCAATGAAATGTAGAAATTCCAAGTTCAAAGAAACAAAACCCATGTTCTTTTTGACTTAAGTATATGAGTTTCATCTGTTTGAGGCTTGTGGCTGATCCTCCCACAGTTGTTACAAAGCCCTTATCTGTGTAAATAACAGCACCAGAATTGGGTCTATGACAGTTTTTAAAGACCATTCCTTAATCTAATTAACTTTTACCCTTGGGAAAGCACCTGAATACTTTTGAGCCATATGAATCTGAAAAACATTCAGCTAATATCACACAGGAAAAGTAGTGAGAAGGGATCTCAACTACAGACACAAAACCTTATGTCTTCTGACACTGGTAACTACACTGACTTTTTCCTTGAGTGATCCCCAAAATTCAGTGGATTGAAAAGACTAATACACTTGCAGTGATGTGAGAAATCAGAATGACATTCATGCTTGGAAAGTATATATTTTCTTGAGTATACGTTTAAAAAACTATCAAACTCTAAATAAGGAATAATTTGTAAGGATTTAAAACTGAGTGGTACAATTAATTTTTTAAATCTCTTTTACCTTTCTTAGGGAAAGGAAAGTGAGTAATCACGTCAGGCCCACACACTGCTAAGGGTTATTCACTTCTTGTTGAATACTTGCGCACAGCACAGCCACACATGTAAGATGGAGAACTAGATGCTACTGGCAGTTTGATGGCATGGGAATATCACTAAAGCATGCCTAAAGTTTTTGGCATGAGAGTTGAGAGGAACTGCTCTTCATAGTACCTTCCCCTCCAAAACACTTTCCTTCTGCAAATACTACTGCTGCTGCAAAAGCAGCAACTTCCAGTCTAGGCTACAGAGATCCCACATAAAGGCTCCTGAAAACCAGACTGGCCTGGGAAACACTGGAAGTCAAGCCAAGAAGCAAATCATGGTACCTGCAGAAAGGGCAGAATAAGAGAAAATTGCCATCTCCCCAGGATGCCAATTCAAACCAGTAGAAAACATAAAGGGTGGCTGGCCATGCTGGCTGACTTGGTGGCTTGGAAATAACCACAGGTCAAATTCAGTTTGAAAACACTGTGCTGTTTTCACCTAAGTCAACAGTACCCTATTACTCTCCTGCTCAGATTGTTGCCAAAAGGGCTGACTCTACCTCCCAGCATCAAGTCAAAAGCCCCAAATCAACCAAACAAACCCCCAAAACAGTCAGTGCTGCAAAATCAGCCACTAGGAACCAGAGAACTATCAGAATCCTCAGCTGCTGTCTCAGCAACTCAGAAGACATACAAAAAAAAAGAGAATGGGAGAAAGCAAATTTTCCTGTTACGGAGAAAACATCAGAATGGCACCAAGAGTGTCAAGGTCTGTCCTGATGTCACTGTAGATGATAAGATGGGCAAGATTAAGTTCTCCTAACAGCTGCCTCTCACCTTTGGGAGTACTTAACCCTATGTTCTTGAACAAGGGCTCAACTCCTTAAGCAGAGTTAACTAACAAATGGTCAAAAAGAAAACCTACCTCTGTGATACCGTTCATGTGGTCCATTCCTGTGCTAATGCTCCATTTAAAAAGATGGAGGACTATTGACTTACACCAGGGTGCAAACTGCTCAAAAGCCAGCAGTGCAATGTGTTCAGTCTCATATCCTGGTATTTGGGCCTGTGCAGATCTAGACACCAACAGACAAGAGCCTGTGGGTCTGTGGGCTCCTATAACGCCCCAGAAAAACTTCAAGAAGAGACAAACTTGAATCAGCTGTGTTTTCAAAATGTTCTTTGAACACAAAGATTCCAATTTTGAAAAGCCTCAGCAATGCCATGTTCCTGAAGGACATTTGCACTTGGTGAATCCAAATATATATTATTTCTTTTGCTTGTACTCTGTATGAACTGAAGTAAAAAACCTCCAAATTGCTATCTTCTTCATAACATCTCTCTTGCTCAGGATGACTGGATGAAATGGTTCTTACTGAAAATTCCTGCCAACATCCACAAGTGCATAAATGCGCTATGCATTTCTGTATTGACTGTCCTTCTCCTCTGCCCTTTGGGCCTCACTACAGATCTGGACCAGGGGATAGCTTCCACGGGGATAAATCCTGGAAGCCCACTTGAAGCCAAGGGTTTCTGCTTGCTGCAGCTGGTCACCACAACACAGTGTGAGTGCAGACTTCTTCACAGCAGTATGATGTGCACCAATGTGTAAGATGAGGAGGCTGATACTAAGCAATTTACAAGGGGAAAAAGAAAACTCACATTAAGAAAACCCTAATGGTTTTCTTAAAAATAAACTCCACATATTACTCTGATCAGCTGAAATGACTGTTCCTGTGACCAATCTGTAATGGACTCTTCTGTGCTGACCACAATGCAAACTGACTTCCAAGAACACAGGAGTGATGATCCTTTTCTGTTTTGCAAACTATTACCACAATGGAAACTTGTCCAGTTCTAGAAATATATGTCTGTGGATATTTTCCTGCTAAAAAGAAGTTACAAGAGCAACAAACAGAGCTGCTTTTTGATGCAAAAATAAAAACAAGCCTAAGGATCTTGAAACAAACACACACTCCATCTGTGTCTCTTAACACAGGTATAGTATTTCACTGCACTGCCCTTCTACCATTCTTAAACACCTACTCTTGTCACTAACATTAAAGGCAATTAGGATTATCCTGGATGCCCACAGTAGGACACATTTATTGTGTATTTTCATTTAGCATTAATTTTTGGCAATAGGAACTGAGAATAAAAGGTAAAGATCTGAATAGAGATCTTTATTCAGTATGCTTTACCATGGATTATCGCAATTCTTTTCCAGTTCATGCTTGCAGTTTTAGCAACTAAGAAGGTAGGGCTATAACTGATGTAATTAGAAACCAGAAGCCAGAGAAAATATTCTTCTGTTGACTCCCTCACCTCTGGTTTCAAATTCTCTTACAGTAATATGTGAAACAATCAAATAAGAATTTCCACTTCTTACCCACTACCAGCTAGACAAACAGGTTGCTAAAATGGTACTTGAGAAGCTTAGGCTTTTTACTCAGACTCCAAAACACAGCCTGAAACTATACCAATCTTCTGTAAAGCAACTGCCCTTCGTGTTTGCATGCACAAACTGGAGCAGAGCAGTACTAATGGACCAACACACTCTCTTAACACCAGCTTTACATTCTGTGGCTAACTTGGTATCATTAAGCCACTGCAGCAGGCTAGGAAAGGCATAGGATGAACAATCTCAGAAAACTTCAGGCGTGCTGAGGTAAGTACCCTTGCTATGAGTGACTGAAAGGCGACATGCAGAATTCAGCTGATAGAAGCTCTCCTTGTTGGGCAGACATGAACTGTTACTTGCCTCTTGTGGATGTACTCACCCTAAGTGCTCACTCTACCGAGTCAGGTCCCAGCCAGGCACACCTCCACAGAAACCTCCCCAGTTTATATTCCACTGCTAGGAACCCTAATGGCTAGTCCTCTCAAAAGGAAAGCATTATTTTAGTAATTTCAGAAAGATTTAGTAAATTCAGAAAGATTCTGTATGATTATACATAAAACATGACAACAACCTCAGCCACAGAAGAGCTGGGATGAAGTCACAGACTTGACCTATTTTCAACCTGGCAGTAAAACTACAAAGCAAGGTGTCGTGATTTAATGCAGAAAGTATCTCCCTTTTCCCTCCCTAGCCTTCTCCAGTCCTTTATTTAATCCTTTGTGTTGTCCTGGGCACACAGTTGCACAGCAGCACGGGGAATTATAATGAAGAACAGGTATTGTATTGCCAGTACTGCAGAGATACACATGCTTCTCCTTCAGGCTCTAACTCTTGACTAGCAGACCTACTTTTGGAGATCCTTACTTCCCTCAGATATTCAGGGTCCACCAGAGAACCCAACAGTTTGCACTGCTGTACTCTGTTTTTGAAAAACAGAAACCAGGCCACCAACAAACCATTTAAAGATTCAAGATTAGAGAACAGCCACAGGAACGTAGGAATCAGCACTGATTTCCAGCAAAGGAAGATTTAAAAAGTGACTGTGAAGTATAGAGGGTATTTGGACATCTGTCACTAACTGAGGAGCAGCAAAGGATCTCAGAGGAATGAAGTTATTTGCTTCATCATGTAACAAGACTGTGACAAAGCTGGGACCTTCCATCTCTCTCTTCCTGGAAGTCAGATACTGCTTCTCTATTCCACACACAACACTGGAGACTGATTCTCCATCAAAAAACATGTTCCTGGTGTGTTATACTCAGAAGACTAACAAAAGACAGGCAGCATTAAGAAAAAAATGATCTTCAAGTCCACTCTTCAAATTGTTTTTCTTACTCTTAGAGTAATCAAATTCTAACAAGATTAAAATGCAAACATATCAATAATTTCTCATGAGAAATATGTAACTATCTTACCAGCTGCTGGTGCACAGGTCTAAGTTTCTATTTTGAGCATTTTATCCTGCCAGGACTGGTTTTGCATGAAATTGCTATGCTACGGGGGGGCCAGAGTTTTGGGAATCCCTAGAGTGTCCCACTACTGGGCACAGTAGCAAGCCAGGTCTTAGCACCCCACATGCCTCTCTTGTATGGCAACTTCCTGAAGCCAGATCCATGAAGTGAATTGTTTTTACAGAGGTTTTTTTGGTTTGGTTTTTTATTTTTCCATGGAAAGAGAACAAACCATTCCACAAATCAGAGTCACAAGAGGCCCAAAAACCATGTGAATGGACATCAAGCAATGGCCATCAATGGCCTTGAAAGCAAGGCAAGAACAGCAATGGACTGCCTACAACTCCAAATCTTAGACAGGAATCATAAAATAGTTTGGTTGGAGGGGATCTTTATGCTATCTAGTTCAACTCCCTTGCAGTGAGAAGAGACATCTCAAACTAGATCATGTAGCTCAGAGTCCATTCAATCTGACCTTGAACATTCCTGTGAATGTTCCCACTTGTGAACTTTCTGGACAACCCATGCCAGTATTTTACCACCATCATAGTAAAAATTTTCTCCCAGTATCTAGTCTGAACTTACCCTCCAGTTTAAAATCATCATTCCTTCTCCTATCTACTAAAAAGCTAGTCATGCCCTTATCAGCCCCTCCAACTACTGAAAGGCCCCAGTAATGTCTCCCTGGAGTTTCTTCTCCAGGCTCAAAATGGACTCACCATTCTTGTGGAACTGTTGAGGAAAGAAAGCCAGCTGACTCCTCTGTTTGTTCTGTTCTAAGTTTGCAGAAATACTTGATTTCAGCAAAAACAGTAAGTGGGTTAGATTTTTCCAAAGCAAAAGTTTCTATCAGAACAATTTCCAGCCAGCTCTAAAGAAGAGAACATGGTATTTTCTCTTGGCACCCTTGAGTTCCCTCAGGCACAATTAGGTCACTTCATGCTAATTTTGTGGAGACTGATTACTGTCCATCTCCTCTGAGTTGTGCATCTTCTCCTGTGCTGATGACACAGGCTTTTCCATTCACCCCAAACACCACCTAACCAGCAAATAATGCCACACTGAGGTGACTGAACAGGCAAAAGGCTTTTTTGTGGGATGACTGCTGACACTGAGGGTGCAGATGGAGATAGGAACTGCCTCCTGTTTCAAGGGAAGACCTCACAGGCAACATTTGTCTCCTGGACCAACCGGAGACAGCTAGGGAATCCCATCTCCTGGGGCATATGCTTCTGGGTGTCCCTACAATATAGCTGCCTTTCTTTTTTAAGATATATGTATTTCAAACCTGTCCACACAAGAAGTTCCTTGTGAATAATTACCTTAGAAGCATCAATTGTCCTACCTAAAAATGCACTGCCATTTGCAACAGCTGAGGCAACAAAAAGTTTTTTGAAAAACTTCAATGGTTAATTTTAAAGGAAAGAGTACACTCGAGACTCAGGATAATGTTACCAAGTAGCAGAGTATGTGGAGACACAAAAGGCACATAGTTTCTCCCTTGTGTAGCTGCACTAAACCAAAGAAACAGGATTCCAAGAGCTTTAATAATCACATAAAACCTTTCAGTATTCAGCACAGAAATCCAAATACAACATTATTTTGGCTGAATGTCTCTCCACTCTTGGGTCAGAAAGGCTGTTAATTTTCACTAGTGTATCAGGAACAAAAAAAATAGTTTGCACCAAACCAAGACTAGCCATGTAAATGTAAATGTTAATTCTGGTCACTTCTCTTCATATATCATCATTGCCAATGACAATTTATAAAATAAGAATGAAATCCATGCCCAGGATCATCACTCCTAATGCTCAAAGTGTAATCACATAGTTAATAATCATATACTCAGCTCTTTCAGGTTTAACAATTTAATTTTAAAGAGCACTGTCTCGGTGCAACAGTGCTATATTATACAGCTTACATTTTTTTTTTTGGACGTAATTTGCAAGCTTTTGGAAGTCAAGAGGTTATTAAACTATCTGTCAATGCAGATAGTCTAACTATAGGTCTAATGCAAGTGATCTGTTATGGTAAATACAATATATTTTCAACTTGCAAACAGTTTAATTTACTTTTAAAATTCTCTTATAATTCAACTGTCTCTGCTGGGAAGGGAGAAGACAAAGATCTGCAACTTGTACCACACTTGCAAAAGGAACAGGAGAGGTTTGTCACGGACTTCAGCATGAGCAACACTATATCACAGTCACCTTTGACTGTGCCCAAAATTGAGTAAGTGGAAAGAAAGAAAAAGCCTTATCACTTACATCTTACAATTAAAATGAATCTGCAACAATTTAAAAAAAATTTAAAAATTTAAATTGTTTTTACAGGGGTTTGTTTGGTTTGGTGACCTAGTATTACCATGGCATTATGATTTTTAATATTAGCTTTCATCTGGATGCAAGTTCAGCAGATCTGCAATGAAATGGTTCAACGAGTATTGATGAAATACACAGCACAAGATGGGTATGTGAGAGTAAAAATGTTGCTACTTGTTTTAAAGTGAGATTTATTCACCCCAAAGTTTAGGAACCTTGCTGCAGTAACTCACAATACTTGAGTAAATAGGGACAAAAACAGAACACAAAACATTTTTGAGGTAGTCAAGTAAGTTAAATGAAGTTTCACACAACATTAGGCTTAAGACAGATCCATTGCGTTGTATTTATATTCATTTCCATGAACACAATGCAAGTAATGCTGAGTTGTGTGCCATCAGCTGAAGGGCATGGGCCATGTCTAATGATGCTGCTGGTGCTGCCAGCTGCATCTCCACAGGCCCAATGATGTCCTGCAGCTCACCTGGTGATGCCCACCTGGTGGGAATGTCAACCCACCAGTAGCCAGCATTTGCTTCCGGATCATGATGGCAGCAGCCTTGCTAGGAAGGATCAAAACTCTGAGATCACACTGGCTACAGTCTACATGCTGCAGAGCCTGCCAGTAGGGCCCAAAAGCCTTGGCTGTGTTAGTTTCCTTCGAGGGTACTAGGCCTCTTGTGCCAACAAGTTTCAACATGCACTTCCCTGCCCTTGCCTGGCACTCTCTGAAGTCCAGATAGCAATAGTGGCAGGGAAGTTCTAAAATACTTAAATAGATAAACAGAAATTCAGAATTTTATTGTTGTCATCTGTTGTAGAGAAAACTTTAAGGCAGGTCTCTGGGCCCAATCCAGACCCTGGTGGCTGTATCAGACTGCCCACCTCCAAGGAAATCACTCCAACACTCCATCTCAGTTGATTTCAATAGTGCTGAATGCAGCTCTGGTCAGTAAGAAGGTGGTTTGACACTCTAAGAGCAAGACAGGATGAAGGTAAGAGAAAACTGGAGCTCATCCTCTCCTGCATCATACAGCCCTGCTGCAACCCACCAGGGACATGGGGCAGTGAAGGGAGTCAAGAGCACAGGCTGCAAGGAGCTTGCACAACACAGTAACTCTGTACGTGGTGCTGTTCAGGGTCAAAACAGGGGTTTTTCCCTCTCCTGAAAGACAGGGAAGGCAGTCCTACTCTACACACACACAGGAGCTGATGGCAGAAGGACAAGCAGATGAAATGGTCCAGGTTGTAAAGTTAAGAGTCGGTTAAAGTTGCAGAGGTCAGCTCCACAGCTGAGAAGGGACAGTTTGTTTTCAAACTGCAGGCCAACCCTCTCCCTTGAGCCTTTTTAACTACAATCAGACAGTTGCATATTCATTTCAGGTAGTCCCAGGGAACTAACGTACCCACCTGACAGGAACACACCACATGCCTCTTAACAAGCCAGTGTTATTTCACTCCGATGCAGACTCTGTTTGCACAAACCTGCGTGCAGCGTTTATGCCTTTGGAAAACTTAGACACTCAATTCACAAAATTAAAGATCCTGAAAGCACTTGGGATTCAGGGAAGCACTGGGGCAAGATGTGTTGGTAGACACAGCTTTACAAATTACAAGTTCATATTTATCCAAGGGAGGAAACAGCAAAAACTAACATGAGTGAAGTCTTGATTTAGAGCAATCAGAAAAATTTATACCAGAGTTACGGATACACAGCTATCTCAAATCTGCCTCAAAACTGAAATTTATCAAAATGTGTTTCATAAACCCAAAAGCCAATACAAAAAGTCACTAAAACAGTGTAAAAGTAGTTGTTCCAGGGTGGGAAAACGGAATCCTCCTTGCAGTGACTGCAATTGCTCAGAGACAGAACTTGAAAGGCAAAATTATTTATAAACAAATGGGAGAGAGCTGTCATTGATTTTTCTTTTCCTTTTATGTCCAGAAAGGAAACAAAACTACTGGCCAAATGGATTTGGAACATTCTTTTACTTTCAGCAGTCTAATACATGATTAATACTATGCTTGGAATAAATAACTAACCTACACATAGCATAGAGGGTGTGATTTAGACCTCAGACAAATCTTCAACTTGAGAAATCTAATTGATTTAACAGGTACTGTGAGATAAACATCAGGCATAGAGCTTTGAAACTGGTGCTGTAAAATTAAGAAAAAGCAGGGAATAAATGCAAATATGTAAATGCCAATGTCAGAGAAGAAACTAAATTAAAATTGTTTGGTTTATTTCAATAAGAACTACAGTTAGTACTCTATAACCTGGCTCCCATTTTTTCCTCATCACTTAACAAAATGAATCCCCAAAATTAAGTCTTCAATTCCCAACATAATTCAAAACCAATCTCAAGACTTTGTCAGACTTTAAAGAAAAACTTATTTCAAAAATAAGCACTCCCCCCAGTCCCATCAAACATTTTTAAGGGAGCTGTAATCCACACACAGAGGCCTTCAGCTTTTCTTCCATCAGCCTGCGGGTACCAAGTGCAGAACCTTTACCAGCAGAGGCGGGGGCACACTGTAGGGAAGGGTAGGAGCTGCTGGCATTTCCTGCACACACCACTGTGTGTGTGCTGTGACACAATAGGAATGTGCTCAGCAAAAGGCAATCAGTGGATAACCACCCTAGTGGAAACCACCAGGTCGCTTCTGTCTTCTCCTCAGAACACCAACAGCACTAAACAGGTAGAACATGGACACTCTCCTAATTACAGAGAGTAGAGCTGAGCCTCTCTCCTATTCTAATTATTCACAATCAGCATTAATATTTATGTATGATCATAATTTACACGTGGAAGCAGCGAGGGAAAGCAAATACTTTTATGCACACAAAACAAGTTCACGGGCTTTGCAGCAGTATAGCATTACAAGTCTGGCACTTTTCCATTTTTCCGGTGCAGGAACGTTTGTCTTGTTCTTTGTGTCTTCTCAGTACTGCACACTACCAGATGTCACAAGCAGAAGCAGCTGTAACACTGGCATGTCTGATCCACTTCAACAAGTTTGGAAGAAATGAAATGTAATACATTATAGCCTATTTATGTCTGCAACAATTACCCTTCAAAACCCGAAGGAGAGCAATGTAATTGAAGGTACATGCCTTCTTCCCTGCAGAAACCTCAAACAGCCTCAGGCAAGAGCCAATACAGATGTAGTACAAGGCATTAAGAGTGTTGGATGCTGTAGCTAGCAATTATCCTGGTATTTAAACAAATCTATCGCTCATCAGGAAAGCGTTTAGTGCAGTAGTCGGAGCGAGACAGGCTGACAGGAGCACAGCTACTTAACTGTCCCCTCCAGCGATTACACTTTCTCAGACTGAGAGTCATGTCAAATTAAACAACTACACATTGACTTTTCACTTCTATAAACATTAAGGTATGATTGACAATTCTTGGACGCTATAAGGTAGTCATTATAACCACCACGAGTACTGTTAGCTAATTTGTAGCGCAGGTTTTTTCCCTATTCTGAGCAATTTCTCTTGGACTATCTTTACAGTACTCTATAGATAACATCTGCTTTGGCTTTTTGCAGGGTCACCATAATAAAAGGTCATTGCCACCATGAGACCTTCGTGACAAAAGGTGACCTTTTGTCACCTTCATGTGACAAAATAATATACAATTAAGTGACTTGACCTAGTCTACAAAGTAGGATTTTTTCTCTTAGTCCTGGCCCACACTTACCCATTTAACTCAAATTTGGAGATGTCTGGACAGCAGCAATTGGATGCTAACACTGCAGTAAATATTGTTAATGTGGCATCTAGAATATTTTTTCTAATTGCTGCCCTAAGTCATGGAGATCTCTTTGGTCTACGTAAACAGACACTGCAAGAGGAAGGAATCACCTGGCAGAATGGCAAATTAAATTATAAGCTCTACAGAAGTGGTATTCATAAAGACCTCAAGCTTCCAGAGGCCATTACAACACCCCTATGACAGGGCACCACTTACTAATATCTGAAGGTTGCAGTGTAGTAAAGTTACTAGAAATTGAGCAGATACATAAAGAAGTCAAGGTTGTGAAGAAATACACACCCCTTTGATTTTATATGCAACACTGTGCTGCCTGAAACCACTATGATATAAATGACAGCTTTACTATCTATCCCACTAATTCAAGCCACAAAATGGTGTCCAAACTTTCCCCTCCCAAAATAAAAGGAGTAAAAAAACCCCACATAAATAATACTTAACACTTTTACCACCACTGCTGTCACCTCCTGCCCATCCTCTACACTCCATCCTCCCTAAGAAACCTCACCAGATTTATTAAAGCCTCTGGTAAAGAAGTAGATGGGATTAATACTGTATCATTACGCTAATTATGAATATAAGTAAGACTAGAATGCTATTGGTAAACCTGGAAGCCTCTATACTTACATGATTAGTGAATCTGAAGCTTTACCTTTATTTTGGCTGTAGCAGACTAGAAGATCATTTTCACAGTGTTGGCTTTTTCAAATAAATTTAACAAATCAACCAAATAAAATCAGAACTAATAAACACATTTGTGAAAACTGTTCTGAGCTAGAAAAGTACAGTTTCACTGCAGTATTGGCACTTAAAACAAAAACAAATGTAGGAACTGAAAATAGGTGAGGAGGACAAATTAAGTGTAGCTATCTCTCCTGTCTGGTAGTAACAACTGCAATCTCACCCTTTTTCCACTTCTGAACTATATTTAATACCTGAGCACAGGTCTCAGAAATCTAAAATTAAATATAACAGTATTTCAAATATATCTCCCCCTCTGGTTGAAAAGCCAGGCAATAATAAAACCAAAAGACTTCAGTGAAGATTCCAGAAAATGACAGCTTAGTTTCAACCTCAGAAGATAAAGCAGTCACAGCACTGAAGATGGTGAAATATAACTTAATTCACAGGCTTTGCAGAACAGCACTGAAATAAAACAACAAAAAATCACAGGAAGCATCTAAAAATTCACTGTCTGTCTCAAGTACTTTCGTTCCTTTTAATCCATTAACTACTACCAAAGTACCTAACTTTTACTGAAGCAAGTTATTCTTGTCTGTAAGGCCAACCAGCACAGTGTGCATTTCACTTAATGCAGCTATTACTGCTTAACTCCAGAGGTGTTTCCCAGACCACCAGCTGCCCAAGACAGCACATTTATCTCCAAAGACTCAGTCTCAACTTATTGATACATAAAAACGTCTTGCTTGCATTTTGCACTGACTTCCCACTTACATAATTAGACAAAGGCACCTACTATTTTATCCTACTCTTAATGACCTTGTGTCCACACTGCAACTGAAAGAACTAACACAAGCAAGGAGAATGTGACCAATCCCAGCACATGGCCAGGTGTACAGTAACTTCTGTAGTTTTTGTATTTTAAAGCTTCTGCCTAAGTTTTCTCCAAATCTTCTGCTCAAAGCTTCACCTTCCAAGCTCGAGGAGACATTCACAAATAAAAATTCCACAAAAACCCAAACCTCTTCAGCTCTGTTCAGTGGTTGCCAGCCAACTGCATCATCTCTACTGTAGACAGAAAACTCTTTGAAAAAAGAGTTTTTTAAAAGAAATGGCTACTTCGTTGAAGAGGTAATAGTAAAATGCAGCACTTTAACAAAATACTGAAACACTTAGTAAGAAACAGTATGAACATAAGACAGGGTCCTGTCAGAGAAATCTGTGAGCGTATCCAGTCTTTGTATACAGAATGTGCACTTAGCATACGTGTATCTATATATCCATGTATATTGATCTAGGCACCCACACACAGGTGCAGGTATGTGTAGATTATATATATTATATATATAAAGCTAACTTTCAGTCCTCAGAAAACAAAAGCTATCCCCATATAACAGCCAAATTCCTACATAACTCAATTTCGACATCTCATCTGGTGTGAACTGCACTCATTCCTAGTGTAAACCCCAGCGCGCTCTGCAATGATATACTGTAATGTCACATCGCAATCTGGATTTACTATAAAGGGCTGCTGACGAGTTTCAGAGCAGTAAACATTGCTGCGAGGTGTATTTCACACTGAGCTGGTTTTTATGAAGAACACTTCACCGCCCAGCCACGGCACCCAGATGATGAATGGTGAAAGATGCATGACAAGCTTCATCATTGTTTGTAAATCTTAACTGTTCCTGCTCACTAACTCTGCAGGCAATTTTCAAAGACAGCGGCCGACAGAAGGACAGCACAGCTTTCCTGAAGGTTATTCAACTTGTACTTGGCCTGAGCTATGCCTGTGAGGAACACTGGAAATAAACTCGTTGGCTACACTGAATCATAGAATTAAAAACGTCTGATGAGCAGGCACACTGACGGTTGCCAAATTAAGAAAGCCCGTTAAATAGCCTTGGTATCTATCCCCAACCCTGCCCCGCAGGATTACATGCATCAAGTGCAGGGAATGTACATCAGTATTATTTACACATGCAATATAAATATGTATATTTATAAACAGGCAGAATTAATTATAGGCTGTCTGGTCCTCCTCCCACATGACGATTCCCTGTTATCCTGTGCAGTTACACATAGCGCTGCAACATCCCCCAGCAACTTTGCCCACTGCTTGTAGGAAAGCTAATTCTCCTCTGTCAGAAGTGACAGGGGAAAGGAAAAGACAGAAAACTACTTTTAGCATGCCAGCACGGCAACAGGAACAGACGCAACCCTTCTTTGTTCCCCTGAGATCATTCAGGGATCAGCACTATGGATTGCAACAGCCACTTGCCAAGAGTCACAGTACAGCTCCCTGCAAGAGGAAAGGCCAGTCTACACTACAGAGCCTTAGTAACTCCTTTTCTTTTCCCTTCTCCTTTAGAGCTCAGAAACAAACACTTCTTCTGCTAGAGGCTCTCACAATCTGCACAGGGATACTTTATAAGCAGAAGAAGCTGCAGAAGAACTAGCTCAGATGGAGACTCTCACTTCAGCTGCAAAACAGGCATCAACTGCAAAGTGGTCTAGAGAGGCTCTCCAAGACTGAAAAATTATAGCTAAATACAGAGTTCTCTCTTCTCTTAACCAGACAAGTTAAAAGGATGCAAATGCACATTAAAGCAAAGCAAAGAGGTGAGCGGGTATCACTGTCACAATTACAGATCATGCCTAGATAATCACTACTGTCTTGACAAGGTGTCTTCATTTGTTCTATCACTTTAAGGAAAAGCCTGATAGTTGATTTCTACCAATTTCTGTCGCTGTGGGAAAAATTCTGTATCAAGAGATAATAAATTTAGATCATCGATGCCATACCAGCTCTAAAAGAGAGCAGCTCAACTGACAGTGTTGATTTGTTGATTTTTTTCAATGAAGGACCCAACATCCTTTAAAGCATGAAGAAAAATCCCACACAGTCTCATCAGCTATAGTAATATCCACCATCTGACATAAAGAGCAGCTCATACATGCACAACTAAGTCCAAGAGTGCAGTGGGTATAAGCCACTTGTCTCCTAACACATGGCTCTAAAATGCTTGTAACTGCAGAAGGCACTGAGAAACCTTCCTCTGCTAAGAGAATGGGAAGCAGAAGAGGGAAGGTGTCCAAGGAAAGTTAACAGAGCCATTATGTATTCCAGGATAGCACCCTGGCAGGCGCAGAGAGAGGCTGACGTGCTGTGCAGGACCCAGTGCTACCAGGGTGGCACCACTCTCCCACTCCTGGCTCCCTGCTGCCCGCTCAGCAAGGCTTTCCTACTGGGATTGATGGGACACTGCAAACTTCTTTTCATAGAAGGAAACTGAAGAAGTAGAGATTTTGGCAGTACACATAAATGTATTGATTTGGATCTGGCACCTGCCTGGGCCAAGTGTGCCACCCATTTAAGTTTCTTCAGAATAGAAGGACTTTGTTCAAACCCTTGTTTTACCAACTCAAAGCCTGAAACTCCTAACAAGATGCAGGCTTCAATTTCAAAAACACCGCATCCTTTGATCCACACAACATAATAAACAATGGACAAATAAATCCAATGAAGAAAAACTCAGTTTCTCTGACAACTATATGCATGCACATGTGGTTTTGCAGGTGTGCGGGGACAGGGTACCACTGGCAACTGCTGAGGGTTCAGGTTGTCCCATTCTCTCTTGCTAGGATGATGAAAAAGTGAAGGCATTCCCACACAGTTTCCACGAGAGCTTAAAATTCCTGCTAGGGGATGCTAAAGCCTCAGTCCAAAAATACCTATGTTTCCATAAAAACAGGTGAAAAGCCTTAAAAAATACAGTTTTTTCCTACTACTCTGGAGGCAGGACCAGTGGCTGCTCCCAGATCAAACAGTAAGGGTTTGTCAGTCGCCCTGACATAAATCAGAAAAAGTCACGAAACAAGCCTGTAATTCTGCAGCCATCCAATGCAAAGCTGCTCTGTGTACTTCTGAGCGAGCATAATATAAATGTTCCATTTAGAGAAGAAACTTCTAAAATGAGCCTTTTAATCAGGACTGAACTAAAGAAGAATGCAAAAAAAATGCTCATATTACTTTATTTCTAGGAACTCTCATCAGACATTATAAACTTATTTTAATATTGCTCAAATCTTCATTAATACAACTTCATTTATAATACAGACCAGTAATTTATAAAAAGACTTCCATACACAGAAAAATGAGCTTACACTGAATATGTCTTACATTATCAAATGTATTTTGACAGCTGCTGTTACAATTATTTAAATTATCAAGTGTGATTAATACCATTATCATGAATCAGGGTTGGCAACCCCATTAGTTTAAAAGATAAAAAAAAGCCATGCTCAACAACTGTGTTCAGTTACACCCAAAGTTCCAATTTTTAATGAAAATTACATGTTAAAAAGTCATCTGCCTAAAGAGATCTATAAAACACTGCAATGTGCATGCAACATAATTAAGGCATGCAGAAATACAATAGAAAATCTGCTCACTGTCACTGTAATCAGTGCCAAAGGGAAGCTGCAAGCAGCATAGCCACTGAGGACTGTAAGAAGCAGAAATAAGAATGCACAAAAAAATAAACAGCTGCCCCAAGTTCAAGTGACTAACTTGAACAAACTGCTGAAGATCTACAGATTAGATCCTTACCCCTTTTCTCTTCTTCGGTGTTATCTCAAAATCTATTGCTAAGAGTTTGATGTAAAATGATAGTGGAAACTAAAATGATAGTCTTGAGTTTTCAGCAAACACTGCTTGCTCCTTCATCATTAAGGACAGATATTCTTGAGTAGAGATCAATTTTTAAGAAAAAGATGCACAGATATGTAACAGACACACATACGTAACAAACAAGCCAATTACTGATGAATTTCTGGGTGCAAAATTTTATCATCCCCATACACTCTGCTGCTGAAACCCTTCCGAACTCAAGATGAATTCTGGTGATGCTCTCCGAAGAGGTGCACAGAAAAGGAGTAGAATAAGAATGTCTCACACCTGACAACACCTGGACCACTTGGGACTGAAAGAGCTACTCCTCAACTCACAGAGATTGCAGCTAGCTGACTGACAAAAGATAATTTGGGCTATTTGGTATAGATGTTTCCCACTTCCTTTATTGGTACAGCTTTGTCAGTGCATCTTCCCAGCTGGCTGCAAATTAAGTGCAGACAGAGGCAAGGCTTTTTGCTGTTCTTTGGGGTAATTTCTCAGCCATATCAAACCAGCCTGCTTTGTTTGCAGTTCCATCCTTATAACTTCAATGCCTGCAGAAAGCAGCTCACATTCAGGGAAATGGTCTCAGTGACCTTTTGCTTACCAGGACTTCCTGACCCTCCTGAACCTACAAGCCAGGTGCCACCTGTGGCTGTGAAGTGTTACTTGTTTATCATGGCATTCACTTATAGGACACATATTCATGCAAAATTAAGACATATAGGAAGCTGCAAAAAGTTTTGGTACACAAAAACCCAGCTGGGAAGAAAACATCCAATCTTTGCATCTCTCAAACATGTTTCTGGGGCACAGAGCATTCCTTGCATTCCAGCAATGCTTTTGACAAAGTGAAACTTTTTATCTTAAGCGGGGAGATTGCTTCCAACATGCCCTTTCTTGCAGAACTACAGGAAGAGGCTCTCTGCAGAGCTGCTCCAGTTTGGCCCAGCTTCTCCCATGGCTCAGTACTGCTGCTGATACAGCATCCGAGCACAGAAGGAAGGCTGAGTCTCTCAATGCAGATTCCACAAATGTCTGTGTCGCTTTCATTTCCACCACCCTAAAACTGGGCACACCTGCTACCTGAATTCTAGAAAGGACTGTGAGAAGGTGTTTCAGTGCTGGAAGTAGTTATGCTGACACAGAAAACCTGTTACTAGAAATGTTCTTCTCCAGAAAATTATGTTTTCTTATTTACACAAAACTGCTGATGTTTTCTGCATCAAAATAGTCTTTTCTTACATGCCTTTAGGAGAACTTTCAGACTCCTGCTTAATGTTTAAGATGCAAACACAGCACTGCTCCAGGACTTAATTCCTTGTATTTCCAACACTCATGACACTTAGGACATGAAAATAAAAAATTCAAAACTGTCCAGCAGCTGGAACAAAATTTTAAATCCATAGATAATTACACCATAATTATGGTGTAATTATCTCAACATTTCACACAATGATGACATAGAGGAGGTTTCATTCCATGCCAACTTTAAGACCAGGTAACTGCTTTAAAATCTGTAGTGTCTGCAGATACAGGGATCTTTATCCTTTGCATCTTTCTATTTAAATGTTAATTTTTTCTGCCACTTTCCCAAACCTGGTAAACACTTTCATACAGATAAGTAAATGCTGCACTTTCATGCAGTGTAAACAGCACCCAGAGTGAGGCACATGCCTTGCATGTGCTTCCAAGGTTTTGCACAGGTTATTTAATAGATGCTGGAGAGGCTTACTGAAAATCAGTGGAAGGAGTTAGACTATTCTGGGTAGTGTGCCAAACCTAAAGAGCCTTATTAAAAAAACAAACAACACCCCCCCAAAAAAAACCCAACCAAAACAAACAAACCAAAAGCATGCAGCTGTCCTACAGGAATCAATGGGAACAAAGTATTTGAGTTGGAGATTAAATATCTTGTTGTGTCCCACTCTCACTTCCCCACTTCTCAACTTGTCTTCCAAAACTATGCTTTTCTATGTACATGCACAACATCTGACAACCTTCTCATACGTATTTTCCTCCCGCTGCTTTTGTAGAAAAAAGAACAAGTATTTTGCAGTAATAAGTATGAAATCCCCCTCCCACCTAGAAATTACTGCCTAAAACTTAAAACTTGTTGACCTAAGGAAGCCCTCTAAAATCATCCTTTTGCTGTTTGTCACTGGTTTATCAACTTCTTCTCCCCTTTTTTCCCAGTGTCTGCTGAAATGGCAGCAGCTGTGCTTAGCTGGAAGCAAAACATGTTACTTGGAAACACTTCAGACTGCAAGGAGGATAACTTGATGGTATTTTGCCACTCAGAAGACATCAGCCCATTACTATATGCAAGACATGGTAGCATGCCATGATGGTCCTGTACAAGTGCTAGAAGCTTCCAGAGATCTTCACTTCATTGAAAGAAAGAAAGAAAGAAAGCGTAGCTGGTTCATTTCTCAATTCTTTTACTGTAACTGGTCTAAGCAGGCAGTTAACTTACCAGAACAAAATTAGTTAATAGTCTCACTCAAATATCACAACAACACATGAACTGTCAAAGCCTCTATAATGCTGAAGGTGCAGCTGAAGTGCAGGTAACAGACTGCATGTGTGTGTAGTAAGACCACTGCAGATTTGTGCCTGCGAATTAACAACCATTTTTGCTAATGACGCACACTTCGGATGTTTTGAAAATGTGGCTAAATCCTCCATTTTTTATTTTGACCTGCAGCTCTTCTAAGCACACTGTTACCTTCCTGCAAAACTTCTGGCTTCACATAAATCTTCACAGAGGTCTTAAAAATATAACCACAGGTTTGCTGCAAGAGTTTAGGTGAAGTTTTACAGTCTACATTATATAACAAATAAAATTAGATTATCCTAATATTCCCTTCCAGATCTAAAATCCATCAATACATATTTTTAAAAAGAAAGGAAGATTCTGAGTGAGCATGATTACTACTTCAAACATACAAAAGAAATTAATGAAGTATGATTTGCTTTTCTAAAAACGCACTAGAGTTGTTTTCAGCAAGTACCAATCACTAACCCTGCAGAACCGTGTCACTTGGGCTTCATAACAAAGGAGTCAGGTATTGAAAGGACAGGACAGAAAGCTCAGCCCAATGATCAACAGAGAAATTCTTAAGAATGTATCTTTTGTAGGAGACAGCAACTACAACAAGTGCGGGTCAATACTTTGGGGAAATGACCCATCCTCTTTAACACACACAATCCACCCAGCACTCATACAGGTGAAAATAAAGAGGCAACAAACCTCTAACCCTCTCAGGTCTGTGAAAAGCACCAGAAGAAAAATGTCATGGAAGAGTAAATCATATATTTCCTATGGATATTCTTTTGTCTGTAGACAGAAAAAGTAAAAACATCTCCTCCAAGAACATGCCTAAGAAAAAAGAAGATGCTTCTAAGAAGCCTGTTTGGCTATGATCCTGCTCATGGGTTCAAATTTCTTCCAAAAACATTGGTGCTTCTTTCACCCACTAGCTCCCTGCTATGGAAAAACACTTCTTCAGAGTCTGAAAAATGCTGTTTGATCTCAGTAAATTACATCTCACTGCTTGTCGGTTTCTGATTGATGGTGTAACTTAGGGAACAATATCTGTGTGTGGAATAGTGTCTGGAGAAGCAGTCAGGGATTATTGAAAATACAGTATTTATGCAGTTTAAAAATCAGTGGAACATTACGTATAATTTTTTTCTAGAGTGATGAAAAATTACTGAAGTGCATTTGGGAACAAAGGGTATAAGGTCTTTTGTCTATTTTTAAAAACACTTGGCTGCTAAGACCTCTTAGTGAGTTAGTAGTGATGGATGCAAGAAAAAGTGTCAACCGCAGTTGAGCATAAAACCAACTGCTTCTCCAACCAATGGGCAGAAAGGAAGACGTCACTGTTCACTGGTGGTTAGAAAAGAGGGAATAAAATAAAGTTGAAGAAAAGAGAAGGAAAATGAACCAAGGATCACTGATTTCTCTAAGCCATTTAAAACTGCTGGGGAAGGAGGAAAAGTCTAAGGTTTCATCACACCGTATGTTGTTTCTTCATCTATCTAACATGCCACAGTTAGTTGGAAGACTTTGAGAAACAGCCACAATGAAAGAACAGCTGCCTCCTCAACAGAAATTATTCTGCTGTTAGTGAATACAAGGGCTCAGTGCTGACTTACACAAGCCACAAGTATGACTTTATACACACTTCACCTTCCAAAACATCACTTGGATCCCTAAGGTCCTCTCATGACACAACCACATGACACAACTGAAAGAGACACCAGGACTTCAGCCACAGAAAGACCATGACTAAGGATAATGATGGAACCTACACAACATACATCCTTCCAGATGTACCAGACAGAAAGAGAAGACTAATTTCAATGTAGAAGGAAAGAGAAGGAAATGAGGATGGATGCTGTTATCAGTGCTGTGACTCAGTGAAATAAAAAAAACGAACAAAAAAAAACTTGGCAGGTGTAAAGTGAATAAAAAAAAAATACTTCGCACAGAGCATATAACATGGAACTGCCAAGTTGACTGATTGGTACAGAGAAACAAAATGCGTGAAAAGCTTTTTGTCCTGGCTCGGGATACCTTTGAATGCTGGAGAGTGTCAAGATTTTGTTCTCTGTTTCTCTTATTTCTCCAGCATCAGTTACTGACCTGATTCAGTGATGGAGAGGCAGCTCAGTGGAACTGGATTACTCCAGCAGAGCCATGTTAACACCTGTGCTAGCACTGTCTGCTATGGGAGTAAGGGAACAAGGAAGTGCAAGAAACACTGTCAAAACCACAGGGTAAATTCACCAGCGCTGGAAATTACTGCGGATTACAGTAATCCTTAGGAGAGCCTGAAACACAATATGGAAAGAAAGACTTATCTGCAATAGTTTTAAATTAAGTAACATGGTATGATGAGTTTGAAAAAAAAAAACAGAAGCAAGTCTACAAGGCGCTTCATTATATGGTTGGGATGCAGTAGTTCCCACATGTGGTTCAGAAAGGATGGCAAAGGCTCAGTGGGAGGCCAGTGAAAAAAAGACAGCATTTCTGAGAAGAAAGGTAATTCTGAGGTTGGAGCACAAATTGTTATTTACTTCTGTGAGGGAGCTAGGTGATAAGCACCAAAGACAGCACCTCAAGTGATGTACAGCTTTAAGAGACATACCTAAATGCAGAAGGTACAACTGATTTGACTCCTGAATCATGAAGCCTCTAAAGTGAAAGACTGCGTGAGTATACACCATCACTACAAACCTTCCAGAAACCAGCCACTATCCTTAAAACAGCTGCTTGATCATGCTTAGCTTCCTTGCCAGCAGCAACCCACGCCTCCCGGGTGTAGGTCCAAGGCAAGGTGGTGACACATGCCCAGTGGGTGCACTTACCTCTGGCTTTTGACTCTGAGGAGGAGGGGATGTCCTCAGAGGTCAGGATTTGGGGGAGGCACATGGGAGCGCCAACCCCCTGTCCCAGGTAGGAAGCAGGTGGGTAGTAGGAACACATGCGGTACTGGGAGCTGACGGTGTGGTGTCTCTCCATGCCCTTCACCTGTCAGGAGAGAGAAATGCAACAGTAGCCTGTGAAAGCCAAGCCCCAGTGCCATGGCGGCTCCCTGCTATCCCCTTGCCCCCACCCCTCCATGACTTTGAAGGAGGTCACAGTGGGTGCATGGGAAGTAACATTCTGACATGCTAGCCTTGGGGTTTTGATTTGGTAGCTTCACAGTCTGCCCACACTGACCAGCTACAGGTGGTGTGGTGTGAGATGTGACCCAGCAGCAGCAGCAGACCTATGGCTGTTTTACCTTACTGCAGATGGAGATGCATCTGGCACACAAGCACATACCCTTCACTGCAAGCAGCTTCCTGCCAAGTCCCCAGCTTATGGCACATTCAAGTGTGTACACCTGGCCGTGTGAGAGGTGAAGTGTCCATCCAGCTTCTACACATCCCTAAAGACTAACCCATCTCAGACTGCTGGCAACTGCTCTGCCAGGGACCTACTGGGTAGCTAAGGAGGACAGTCCTATGGACCAAGTCTCACAGGATCTGCTCCATGGCGTTGAGCAGTGACACACCCAAACACAAGCACACTGTTTTTCTTACAATACCCATCTTACAGTAAGATGGGGAAAATATTTTCTTGAGTTACTGAAAAAAAGCAAGTGGTGTTTAGACTATACAAGAAGCTGGTTGTGAAGCCACAACTGGACACCAGCCAGCAGGTCTGCCATGTCAGCACAGCATCAATCAGACATCCCTTTTCCCTTCCACAGATTGCAGCAAAGTGGCAACACTCAGAAATCAAAGTTTTTTCTACTCCAGTGCCCTGATACCATCCAAACTGATCTCCTCAGAGGAGCGGTAATGCTTTCCTAAATTTGTGTTTTATGAAAGAAATAACAACTTCCTATTATTTGTTACAAAGCCTTACAATGCAACATGGCCTCCGTGCTCCAAAAATGCAGCCAGAACAAGATTAACATTCTCAACAGGAAAGATAAGACTAGCTGGTTTCTCTAAGTATGCTGGGAAGTGAATGACTGAAAGACAGAAAGCTTCTGGGCAGAGACAAACTGTCAGAGTTTTGTACCGGTTATGACAGCAGCAGTGCCAACAATAATGCACATCCAGCTATGCCATTACACAGTGTCTGCTAGCAGACATGTCAGGCAGCCTTTTCAGCCACGTCCCACCTCAGGTCTGCCTGCTCCACTGTGGTCCCTGGAGCGCTGCCCCTCAGCCCTTCCCAGGCTGCGAAGCTCCGAGCCAGGGAGCAGGGGAGGCTGGGCTGTCCCAGACTGCTGCCCCATGCCAGGACACCTGCAGGGTCCGCTCCTGGCAGCAGGGGCCACAGCACCTCTCAGAACCACTCCACAATGCAGCCACCCCTCGTTTTCTAAGGGGAATTCCCTGTAAGAATTCCATATTCATTTTCATGTGCCTAGCTGCAAATAATGTGGCCCAAGCACATAAAATCCTGTTGGTTCTCTCTGAGGAATGTTTTCAGTGAGAGGTGCACAGAGAGAGAATGGTGTCTGTTTACAGGAAGCAAGTGCACTTCTGTCTGATTTCTGACAGCAGCATCTTTGCATATACTTGCACATGTAGTGAGGGACTTGCTTTTAGCCTGTGAAAAGTTAAGAGTTTTTCTCCTATAAATTAAACCAATACTTAAGATTTTTGTTTTTCTACTTCCACATGCAGAAAAAGCTCAACACACACTGAAGTTTCATCCAGAGTAGATAGTAAATTGCTTTTCAAAAATTTAATGAGTCATCCTGAGGAAGTCTGAACTCAGCTACTGACATTGCTTCTCCTCTTCTGCCAAAGGGCACTCTCCATTTTGGAAACAAGACTCCCTCAACAAAACATCGCCCAAAAGCACAGTCCAAAGGGCATTTTGAATCTGCACATCTGCAAAGCTCCACAACTCTGGAAGTGCCAGGGGAAAAACAGTTAGCCAGTTGTTCTCTGTCTGTGTGTTGCATGTAGTTTTCCTTCCCTTGATGGGGCAGGGCAGCATCTCCAGACCTCACAACTCTACTTCTGCCTTGTGCAAAGCCATGTGTGCACAAGTACAACCAAGAAAAGGCTGCCTGCAGGAGACAGATTATTTCAGCTGTATCAAAATGGAGGGATCACTCCCTGACACGAACTAGATCATGTGCACATCTCCCCCCCTAAAGTGGGTGCAGTGATCCACCTCCTTTAAACGCTTTTTTAGGGGTTTTCTCCATTTCTTACAAAAACAACTCAGCTAAAATCCCTAGATGAAATGAATTATTACTACTATTATTATTAGTGTGTGGTAGCTGGCTAGCAAGAGACATGTTTTATAATCTTATTACCCTCACCAAGTCTACGAACCACAGTTCGACCGATATCCAGAGGCTTGGCTCTGCAAAGAATATGCCGTGTAGTAACCACTGAAGAAAATCCAAAAGCTTTTGGTTTTCTTTTATTAAACTATCTAGAATCTACACCACAGTAAATCTGAACGATAAGGTTTTCTTTTTATAGTGCTTAGCAATCCTATTTTACAGTAACAATAAAAAATCCAACCAGTTGTAAAAATTCTTGACCTTAGTGCTGCATTAAAAAGGGGACTTGGGAGACCACTACCTCATGATAAGGGACATTTGGTCAGTATTAACTCCTGCAGCTCTGTGGAATCCTTGCAGGTTTATGAGTGCCAAAAAGGGAGATCAATACAGCCTTGGGGAAGCTCAAATATTCAGATTATTTTCAGCCTGGGGCAGTTCAGCTTTCCAAACGCTACAGTAAGGTATCAGGTTTGGGACTCTGTGCTAGGTCTGTCTAGGGGGAATGCTGGGGTCATGCATGGACCACAGGAGGAGAATGCTTGGCCTTCTGGTGTCTCCTGCCTCCCTCGCCCCTTCCACCCTTACAATAAAGCTGAGACAGGCATGAGCTGGGACAGTCCCACAAACCACTCTGGTTTGTGTCACTGCAGGCTACATGCCAAAAGAACAAGGCATATGTTAGGTGAGCAAGAGCTGTGGAAGGGAAAGGCATGCATTAGTCTTTGCAGAGGGCATCCTGAATTCCTAAGTTGCTTCCCTTCCAGCCACACAGTGCTTGTGCCCTGCTCCAGCTGCAGGATTCACCAAGTACAGACTTTAGTGGGAGACACATATCATCAGAGCAGCAGCTGGCCTATGCAACATTTACAGGTTCCCCTAAATTGTACAACACAGCATACACTCAGTAATGTTTTAAAAGATGTACTGCAAGCAATGGTGAGATGCTTAAAATTCATCAACAAATAAATATGGCCTGATTGGAAGGCCACGAGTGCATAGGAAATTCTTTCCCTGTGCCTTGAAAAGCCATTGTGAGGAACTGAGAGGCAGCTACAGTTTGCCCTTGCACAGATAAGCTGGAAACAGGACTTGTTAATCACTGAGCAAAATCGTCAGTGCAGCCCTCCAGCTATGTCCAAGTGACAGGATACATAGCAAAATCTAGGGAACACATGAGGAAAATGTTTTTGCATCAGACCATTCCTGTAAAAAGCCTTTCTTAATCGCTGGTGGAACAGAACATAAAGCCCAGCACCCCCTCCCGAGCTGGCAGCATAACCTCCACATATCTTCTTCGTGGCAAAAGAGCCGAGGAGAGAAAGTGGCCAAACCAGAAACAGGAAGGTGTCAAAGCAGGCACCAAGTGGTGACTCACCTCTCTAGCCTCTGAGATTAGAAAATGATCCTGTCTTTCCCAGATATTTGTTTAGCCAAAACATCACCTGTGTACTTCTTTTACTTGCAGAAGCTGCCAGGCACAATCTCTTTGTGAGCCTGCCAGTGTTATCTTCACACTTCCCAGCTGATCCCAACTATAGGGCTTGTTTCCAAGAAACACAAACAGGAGGAGGTCATGAATGCTATTCCTGGGGGACAAGGGCTGCAAAAATTTATAAGCAACAAAGGAGATCAAAGTGCAATCCTTCAGCTCTGCCAATGGTGTGCCATATGATCTTGGCCAAGTCACTTTACCCAGGATTTCCATCCTTTTATTTCATCCATGACTCAGCAACAAACATACCAAACTCAGTAATTATGGAAACACCAGAGAACCTTGAAAGTTTAACACAGCCTCCTGCTTCTGCCTTGATTTTAAAGTCAATTTTAGTGGGCATAAAACTGCATTTGTGTCATTGCTTGCAAACAACAGAATTCACAGGTTGGTTTTTGGCATGGGCAAGAAGGCAGCCACTGGGCAATTAAATGGAAATTCAGGCATCAGTAACCTCCCCTCTGTCATTCGTGAGCTGTGCGACTGTGACAAGTTATCTGACACTTCCCTGCCTCAGCTTCTGCGGTTATAAACCAGGTTTGCTGCTTCTCTCCCATCTTGCAATGTTACTGCTCTTATGCTGACCACTCACAACTTCGCCCAAGGTGCTTCACTCCTAAAACCAGCTAAGCATGTTTTTCAGAAAAAAGAAAAAATGAGTCTATGATACCCTGCCTTGACTTACTTTGATTCTAACACAGAAAATACAAGACACATCTATATCTGTCCCTCCTTGATAGACAAACTTAATTAACCTTTGCTATTCTGTTCCAACCTATTCTTTTAGACAAAGGCAGTGACCCATAAACAATATGTTACCATCAGAATCTCAACTGCAGTGACACCTAGAGATATAGCCCTATCAGCAGTATTGGAAAATAAACCACTTAGATTAGCTCCTCCAAGAAATATGGATTGCATTCATGTCACACATGAGCTGTCAGAAACATTAGGATACTTTTAGCATAAATCTGTAGTGTGAAGGGTATGTTATGAATACAGTATATAATTCAAGGCTTACACATAAAATTGGGACTGTCTTGGGTGACTTGCACAATGTGTATATATTTACACACACATGCACACATTCTACACTGACTTCTGGAGAGTAAGACTGCAATTTCTATAAGAGAGACAGGCTTTTTGGAGGAAAAACTGCGGTAGAAAGCAGAAGCAGGTGGAAGAAGTTGAAAAGAGACATCTTTTAATATTAGCAAGTGGCTATTCTTCAACCTCCTAGCTGTCCTGTCACAGCCACACTCTTCTGGATTTAGTAAGAGAATTTTCCCAAGTTTGATACTTCTAAGAAATCTTTGGTACTTCTAAGAAATCCTTAAAAAGCAGTTTACTACATCAGCAATACTAAATACTTTAGAGATGGCAAATGTAAATCCCACACTAGAAAGCAAGTCAAAATTTCTCACAAGTTATTTCTGCTCTAAACTGGTATAAGGAAAGAACAAAAAAGATAAGGTTCTGAAAGTGAGAACACTGGTTTGCCAAGAATGGGAAGTTCCGGGAAGGGGAAGGGAAGAGGAAAAGGAAAGCTGAAATTCTGAAATGTGTCTAAAACATCCGCACCAGCCTTAACCTTTCCCAGGAGCAGGATACCTGGAGTTACCAGAATACCAAAGAAAAAGCAGCCACTGCTCCCGAGGTGTGGGGGCACATTCTGCATTCTTGCTAATTTTTAATGGTTTAGCTGCATGTACCAGAAGTTTTAACGTTTCTGGGGCATGATGCTGACTCACAATGAGTCCAGATTAGACTTGTGCTGTGGATCATGCGCCAGCAGTTTGTCAGCTTTGAAAATCAAGTCTGATTAGATTCAGATGTGTCCAATAAGGCTTTACTTTTGCTGTGATAGAAAAGGCTGCAATCACCCCATATTCTCCCACTGCAGTGTGACCAGTTTCAGAAGCACCAACTTTGAAGTACACCAACCCACTCTGACATGCAGTACTTATGCTGGTAAACTGATTTTACTGTTAACTGGATGGAAGTGGATGGAATGCACACAAATTCCCATTGTAATGAGCAATTACAAGAGCTTCAAGGGAAACTCTAGATGCCCACACAGGACAGGGAAAGGAGAGGTACAGTAACCACCAAACCTGCTACATTTGCTGCCAACTTAGGCTTGTCTCTTCCTCAGGTGCAACAACAGACATAGGTGATTATCTGCCTTAGAGCTGGAAGGAGCAGCAGAATATAAATGACCAAAGGAGCCTCAACCAAAACAATAATGTTCACTACACTTATCAAATCATGATAGATACAACTTCTGGTGTGACTGTATATAGATGAGGAAAACCTACAGAGAAATACATAAAATATTTGCACCTTTATGAATCCACTCGAGCATGCCAGCCCCTGCAAAGAACAAAGACTAATGAAATCTGACATTAATCTACATTAAAGATTCAGTGATTCAGTTTATTTGCCAATGCTCAATGATGCATTAATCCTCATCTCATCCCACACACACTCACATGTTTCCTCCCCGGCTATTCTCTCTTGCTCCCTAAATTCTGAAACAGCAGACAGCTGGGCTGCTCAAGGCCTTGTCTGCATCCAGAAGTTAAATATGCAATTCTCCCTGTGATTAAAGTTAATCTAGGATCTGTGAGCCTTCACCAACTGAGCCTGAAAAAGCCAGGTGTCTTGTCTACCCAGCTTAAACTGGAATATCTTCCAGTGAGCACAGTGGTGGCTTCTACCACAAAAGAATACCTCCTGTGGGCTCACACCTTAGCAAGCTGCCCTAATTTGGTTACAGCAGGCATTGCCCAGCTGTGATTCTGGCAAAGAAACAAAGATCAAAAACTCTGATCAAAAAGTTAACAGCCATACATGTTAGAAAAGAAAAAGCACTTCTATTGAAGACTGGTTTAATAAAGCCTGTACATGTAAAAATAAATTCAGTCAGTACAAGCTGCCCAGCAGAAGTCCCAGTGTAGGTAACAGCTACGTGTTTCCTCTGAGGAGGATAAGCATGCACAGGTTTGCCAGCAAAACCTCCTGAGTGTAAGCAAGGTCTGACTCCTCTCTGAGGATCATGCTTTGAATGAAACTCTCCTTTAATTCCTTACTGTGCTTGACAGAAAGCCTCATTAGTTATTCATTCTCCATTTATTGTTATTTCTGTGATCTTCCCTTGCTGGTAACCCGCATGTGCAGAATTGAAGTCAAGCCACATGCAGCAACTGAGACTTTGTTCTCCTTACAATAAACCATCTTCAGTGCCACACAGGGTTTTACAACCTTAGCATCACTGTACCCACTGCCATCAAATGTTTTCTAGCCTCTCACTGAAACTTTTCATCATTACTTGTGCAATCTTATGCTGTTGTTAGAGTATGCAAACCCTATGACTCAGAACTCTTCCATTAAAAACTATCCTCCATGTAGATGAGTCTGAGAAACAGTTTGTAAAGTTCAAAACACTGACCCTGAACTACAGCCTGCCCTGTGTCAGAGGAGAAGTTGATCCTGGTTTCATGATATTTAGAAGCTGGGGAGACATCAATTCTGCAGGCCAAAAGCAGCACCTTTATCTCTCTGCTTGGACATCCAAAACATCAGAACAGCACTGAGGAATCCCAAAAGGTCAGCTCTGGAGAAATTAACATCTTAGATGCGGTAGACAAATTCATATAAAGGTGAATGTAATAATGTGGTATATCCCACAAGAGACATCCACAGCTTTGAGCCTGCTGGGGTAAAGAAAACTGTCCTTTTTGACAACACCCATGTAGTTTTTTTTCTTACTTACCCCTTCAAGATCTCACTAATTTGAATGGCACTTAAGCAGAAGTTAGTTTCTGCAGGGCCTGAAGAGAAGAATTATGGAAGTCACACAGCTGTTTTCGCTTCTTTAAGGGGTGTCAAAGGTTCCACAGCAACTGGTGATCTCACAAGTGAGACACAGACTCTCTAAGCCAAGACTTTCCATATACGTTACAGTACATGACAACAGAACTGTGAGTGAGGACACCACATCTTCATTCCAAGGTTTAACATACTCACATAACTCTTCCTCAAACACTGTGTGCTAGGTGAAATGCAAGAACATTTTTTTCTCAAGACAAATGTTGCCACTGTTCGTTTGTCTTTTGATGGTGTCTCCATGCATCAGCAAGCTAAGTGCTGCAGATGCTTCAGAAGTAACCTTCTATCTGAAACATTCTGCTGCACCAAGCTAACACAATCAACCAAAATAAAAAAGTTGAAAAAGCACTTGGCACTTCACACCATTACCATGCACAAAATCCTGTAACTCGCCTTGACTAATTTTCCGCTTGGCCTGGTGATTGAATTCATCAGCTGGAGAGGACACCATCAACTGGAAAGGTGTACCTTCACGTATCAACACACTGAGAGAAGAAAGCTCTCATGGCATGGGCTTGCACCACAGAAGGAAGAGAGATAGCTCCCTATCCCATACAGCTGTACTCACAGCAGAAAAAGGGATGTGGAATAGTGATAAGTGCTACAGTAATTGCAATCACCCTGGCATTACTTTCAGCTCCTTGGTATCAAAAATTAAAACGCCCTTTCAGAGCTGGTCCCTCTGCCAGAGAAACCTGGCTAGAGAAACTGTCTGTCAGCAAACAGGATGACCTATCTGTTCACTTACACAAGGAGGTTTTGGTGGACATTTCACTGTTGAGTGGTTTCACAACACAGCCTTTGCAGAAGCAGCCTGCCCTGTCCTGATGCTCTACGGAAGAGGTCTGCCCTCTCCTGTCCTTACACAAGGGACACAGGCATATGCAGACTCAGAGGGTACAGCCGTACCAGTTCAGTCTCAAACAGGAAAAGCATCTCTGCAGTCCAAAATCAAATAGTCCCTGAGTTACTGAAATGTTTCCACTTTGCCAAGAATCCCCCATATTGGCAGATTTTCCCATTTTCCAGTTTCTGACTGAGTTGAATGCTACAATTATCATGTCCTAGAGTGCGAGGGCTTGATTTGCTTTATATCCTAACAAAGTACATAGAGCTCTGGTTTGAAACTCTCAGGTACTGCCTGTAACCTGAACTACATGAGTAAAAATCATGAGCTCTGGAGTTACCAATTACCAGAACACACAACTAGCAATATGCCACGTCACATTCAACTGACTGCAACCAAACTGCTGCACAACAGCATGGTCTCCTGGGTCACCTCGGTGCATTGGATGTGAAACATGGAAAAAACCCATGCTTCTGAAGAGCAAAGCCTCCCAGAAATTACACCTTAGGCTCTCAGGATGTTATACTGGACTCTTTTTTCTGGAAAACAATTAGTAATCTACTGTCACATAATACAGAAGATAAAATCAAGTTAGTGCTCTTTGCGCTCGTGGCAATTTATCCATACCATTATCACTGTCCAACTATGTAATTACGTTTGTTATGCTGCATTGCAACCACACATTTTGTCTAACTTTCTCAAAATGGGTCCTAATGCCACCCTGGAATATGATTCTGGTTTTGCGCTGCCACGAAACCAGCAAAGAGGAGATCATACCTGCCACTGTTTTCCTGACTGGCTCGGCATGTATGTTGCTGGGAGACTTCGAAGGCTGTTCTTCATGGCCGACCCTACAATTGTGCCCCCTGTCTCACTGGAGGAAGGCTCACTGGCCACTGCCATCTGGTACTGGGAGTAGTTGTACAGGTTGTTATAACAAGGATACAGAGATGGCTGGTAAAAACTGCTGTAGTAGGCGGAGTCCACAACCAACTCAGATGTGCTCTCCAAGTGCCCTCTGCTGGGGATGGAAGGGATGTCCTGAATGAGCATCCGTCCCTCTGGAAAAGAAAAAAAAGACCATTATCTTCCACCTTCTAATGAGCCACTACTCCTCCCAAAGGCTGGACAGAGAGTGGTAAATAAGAAGTAGGAGCTGAAAGCTAAACATGGCTGAGAGTTCGGTGGAAACTCAAGTGGACCAAGAACTACTCACAGTCCAAGACTGCCACCTACACACACCACAGTCTGCAAAACAGCAGACAAAACCAACTGCAGGTTTAAGCAATGCTCTGAATCCTCAATCAGTATCAACTGATGGGGACAATGATTTACATCGCCTAAGTCTGCAGTCCCCTACTACTTTTTAATCTGTAACAGTGTGCCAAGTCTCTTGTAACTCTCTAGAAGTAGAAAGGATCTAGCTACAGAATGACTCCTCCCAGCCAGCATCCAGAAGGTGAGAGGACACCTTCTGAACATGCCTCTATGAGGGTCAAACAGCCACAAGGCAAGAGAAGCTGCAGTGGGAAAAACACCACAGGAACAGCCAAGGTGTCCCAGAAACCCACACACTACCTGTGAGCAGTACAGTCCTCAACCCTTGCCAAGCATTCAATCCCAAATTTAGCTCCTGTACCTAGAAAATCACCAAGCAAAACAAGATCCCACACCACTAGTAAAAGAGGATGAGGAGAAAGGTACTGCTTGTGACTTGCTGCATCCACTCTGGACTGCCTCCAGATCAGGGGTTAGCTGGCTGTGCTCCCCACAGGCAAGGTCTGCCTCCCTGTCATTCCCTAAGATGGGAATGCTTCTCAGACAATGAGAGGCCATGATCTCCCCACTCTACTGTCAACCAGGGCCCTGCAATATTTGCAAGCATGAAAAACAGAAGGTGCTTGTTGGTACTATTGCACACCCAAGCTCTCTCTCTTACATGCCATCAGTTACACTGCCAAGCCAGACACAACAAAAAACTACCACAATCTTATATATACATTTACAGGGGAAAAAAAAAAATCAAACATCCAGATCTCTCCATATCTGTATTTCTGGCTCTAGTTTGCATGTCTGTGACCCTGCCTTGTACCAGTTCTCTGTAAGGAGCTCCTCTTCTCCCCATGATGTTGTCCAATTGTTTTGTAGAGGAGAAAACAATGCAGTTTAAAACATATGGATGAGCTCCATGGGCAACAGGCACATAGGAAATAACAGCCCTAAGAGAAGACATTTCAGGCAGGTCTAGTTTGTTCTGGATCTTTCTCTTGGTGTACCTGTATCTTGGTTACTTACCTGTGGAAGGAATATAGTGGCATACCAACCAGCCCCTCAGAGTCATGATAACAACATCTACAGTCCTGTGCATTAGCTGCGTATTAGATCAAATAATCAGTTCTACCTATTTTTGCTATTTACAATGCAATCATGTTTTACTTCTTCAGCTATAATGAAAGCTTTCTGCAATCATGGATCATCTCCTTCCAGGTCACTAAATTACACAGTGTCCCCATCCAGTTCTTGCTGCCAACAGTTGACATCAATGAACTGTTTATTAGCAAAGACTGTTTTATGCTTCCCGCACCTGATTTTTCTGCAGAACCATGTCAGCTGGCCTTGTTTATGTGAAGTATTTCTCAATTTTGCACGCAAAACAGAAGTGCCTGCAATGGCACAGAAGACTTTTCAGAGTTTCTGCACTTTCATTTTTGTTATTTTTAAAATTATTATCCTGCTTTTAGGCAAGACTCTTAGATCCTTTTGTCTGCATCTGATAAAATCAGAACTCAGATCACAGACACAGCACAAGCTTGACTCCCCTCCCTAAATTTACTTCTCAAATAAAGTTGCATTCCAGTTGCTCTGCTTCAAATGTTGCAAAATAGAAGCCAAAAGCAAAATCCTCCAACACATTCCTTGCTGGGATACAGATTTCACATGACAGAGAAAGGCAAGGCAGTCACCTGCTGAACTTCTCACAAGGCTATATTATTGCACAAATGTGTGATTTCTTCTAAAATCTCTGCAGTGTCTTTCAATTTACAATGCATCATCAGAAGGGCTACTACTCCCCATTAAAAATACTAGCACCAGGAAGATGATATCTTTTTACACCTGCATGATCTGGATGAGGGGGATCAAGATTATCCTCAGTCAGTCCACAGACAACACTAAGTCAGGCAGGAGTGTTGATCTGCTGGAGGGCAGGAAGGCTCTGCAGAGGGATCTGGACAGGCTGGATCATGGGCCGAGCCCAGTGGTGTGAGGCTCAACAAGGCCCAGTGCTGGGCCCTGCCCTTGGGTCACAGCAACCCCAGGCAGTGCCACAGGCTGGGGCAGAGTGGCTGCAAAGCTGCCACAGGAAAAGGCCCTGGGGGTGCTGGTGACAGCAGCTGAGCGTGAGCCAGCAGTGCCCAGGTGGCCAAGAAGGCCAATGGCATCCTGGCCTGTGCCAGCAATGGTGTGGCCAGCAGGAGCAGGGCAGGGATTGTCCCCCTGTACTCAGTGCTGGTAAGGCCACACCTTGAGTACTGTATTCAGCTGGGCCCCTCACTCCAATAAAGACATTGAGGTACTGCAGCATGTCCAGAGATGGGCAATGGAGTGGGAAGGTTCTGGAACACCTGTCCTAGGAGGAGTGACTGGGGTTGTTTAGGATGGAGTAAAGAAGGCTTCCTTATCGCTCTCTACAACCGCCTGAAAGTAGATTGTACCCAGGTGGGGTCTGGACTATTTTCCCAGGTACAAAGTGGCAGAATCACAGGAGACAGACTCAAGCTGTGCCAATGAAGGTTCAGGTTGGACCTCAGAAAGAACTTTACAGAAAGGGTTGTTAAGCACTGGAATGGGCTGCCTAGGGAGAGGGTAGAATCAACATTCCTGGAGGGTATCAAGGAATGACTGGATGTGACACTAGGTGCTATAGTCAAGTTGACAAGGTGGTGATGGACTCAATGATCTTAATAAGTCTTTTCCAATCTAAATGGTTCTGTGATTCTGATTCTCTAATGCACAGGAGAAATCAGTCACTGCGGGCGCCAGCAGTTCAAAGGAAGAGAGGAGGAGAAAGTAACAGCTTTTGTTGCAACTTGTGGAAAGCTCTTATGTAGTACACTTCCTAACATGGGACAAGATGAGCTAGGCTAGAACAGAAACCTACCCATAGCTATCCACCAAATCACACAACCATTCCTGATGCTTCTGTGACATTCCAGTGGCTGTTACAGGGAGCTGTGCTACACCTCCCTCCTGAAGAGCAGCAGTGGCAGTATTCCGCTGCATTAAGGAGGAGGAAAAAAAAAAGCTTTTTGATCCTTCTTTTCTCTTTTTATCTTCTATCTGTGGTTTGGGCTACCATGATTTGGCACCAGCAGCGCAAAAGGTTTGACTTGTTCCACATTTTCTTTTACGTAGCTGCAGAACACCCAGCAGCTGTTCAGAGTTCAGGGCTGTTAAAACCCACCAGAAGTGTTCTCTGCTTTCTTTGGCCGTCCAAGTCTTTACACTACTCCATGCTCCAAGTCTTTACACTACTATCCGCTGCTATCTCCAAAGCTGGTCTGCAGAGATGGCTCATTCAGCCACTCAGGCACCCATATGCATAAATCCCCAAGCATCAGCAGCCTGGGGCATTTTTCCCTTATAAACACAGAGTTATGAAATCCCAGCACATCTCCAGCACACAACCATTCTGAGCTGCAGGGCCACACCACAGAGATGTGCCCCAGGAGATTAACAACAAAAAATATGAGCAAAGGGAAAGGCAAAAGTTCAAGTGAAGGGAAAGCCACATCCAGCTCCCTGAAGAACTAGGATTCCTGTGACATCACAGGAAATACCACCAGAAGAGTCAGTTTTCCCTAAATCCCACAAGACACCATGCTTCTAAATGTGGAAAGGACACGTCTGTAAGAATCAACATCTGTAACTATCTAGCTGGGGTTCCTCTGGTTGGTCCTTGGCCCACACCTCTAAGGGTAGACTCCTACCTACTGGCTGAACCTTCCTACAGCCATGCCTCCAGCCACCCAACAAAGTGTTCTCCTCAAGAGAGGCTGTCAGCCTGTCACTGTGACTCTTTTCTGCCAGCAAGTAGAGAACACCAAGGCTAAGGAAGCAGCTTTCAGCTGATTTCTTTCTTTCTTCCAAATTCAATACAGCTGAACAGCTCTCCTGGAAAGAAGAGGGTCCTCCTCTGCCTTAGAGCTTGCAGCATTAAAACACCTGCATATAAGGGTGAAATTTTTGAGAGGAATTAAGCTCTCAATAAGGTAACCCCTACTGCACTGTCAAGCTTCCACTCTGTCCCTCCACCTGCACTTAAAAACATGAGATCTGTTGCAGGGGCTGGGCTTATGACTTGGCTGTCTTCACTAGATGGAAAAAGTAGGAAGGGCATCTGGGTCTTTCCCTTGCTATTACACACAAATTTAATATTCTGGAAGTTGCAAATACAACATGATCAAAAATGGGGCTGAGCCTGTACAAGGAGGTACAGAAAACAGAGTAACAGTAACAAAAAAAAATAAAGCAGTTTAAATTCTCACTCAGACTTTGGAATGCCAAGTCTATTAAGTAGGGCCACCACTGGCTCTTCATCCCTGAGCAACACTTTTACAGCAAAGACAACAGTACCTCTTCATGCAGCTGTGCCCTTGGATCTCTTAAGTTCTTTTCTATGTCTTTACTAAAGTCCCGTAGGGAACTGATGCTACTTTTTTTGCACTATGTACACAGTGTGAAATATGGCCCACTCTTTCATAGAAGATCAATATGATGCACAATAAATACTGGTATTGATCTTTCAGTGTTGTAGACAACTCTCCGACTCTATGGCATATTAATAGTAGTTAACCACTAATTCATTTCAGGGTGGCTGGTATTTTCTTTTAAAGAAGGTGAGTACTACGGGTCAGTTACACATATATGTCTTTTACATTCAGTAACCTATGATGGGCTCCTGCCTTTGCTTAGCAGAGCACAGTGAAAAACACTGGTCCAGTCCTTTGGTAATGTAAACCAGTCTCAGACCATTTACTTCAATAAAGCTATGGTGATTTACACAAATTACGGATATGCATGGCAAAATCAACGCAGAAGCCAGTATATAGATCATGTGAGAGAAGAAAGGAGAAAGGCCAGGTAATTTACAGGAATTTCCATCACCATCTCCTTCTCACAGATGCAAATGTGTTTTTAAGGTTATATACTGAAAAGTAAAAACACTGAAATTTGAAGGCTGCATAAAAGCATGGAGTATTTTCTATTCCTACTGGTACTGTTAAGGGCCAGTTTTACATCTTATTATGTGCTGGCAACGGTAATTTAAGTATGTGTGGGTAAGCTTCTGATATGAGCTCAAATGACATAAAGTCCATACTATTAGACTTTCTTAGCATGTAAAACAGGGTGGTAGCACCAAAGTGCCTACTGGGAATGGTTACTGAACCACACAGAAATCTGGGGAAGATTATTAGTCATCTTACTTGTGATAGATGCACACCAGTAACTGTTTTATAAATCAGGATAGCAGAGCCACATTTCCATGTCTGGGAGCATGCCGTAGCATGGCTGAATTTAGTCATGGGGCGTTAGACTGGATTAGTCTCCAAATGATTGAGCATTCCAGAAAAGGGACTGGTATATGCATTGTGGCAATTATTCTGAATTCAGAATTTCACTGCCCCCATTTACTGGCATGTGTTCTTACATAAACCAATGGTTCACAGTTTTGGTTTTTTTCTTTGCCTACAGAGACTCTGCACATAGACAGCTTTGCTGTTGAAAATACAGAACTGTGACTACTCAAGTAACACAGTGACTCAACAAGCAGGTAAGCACTGCCCAGTAAGTAAGCTCAACCACTGCTAAGTTTACATTTCCTGCAGTTTTCAATTTAGAGTGACAGTTTTCACCAGTTTTAATACTTCCGGCAACCCAGCTTCTGCACAGGGACAGCTACACCATTAAAACACACAGACAAAAAATTATTCAGTCAGAAAACACCTGACTTCATACCTCAAAAGAACCTTGTATCTGACTATTTCTCCCTGCTCAGTACATATAGCATTGACACACTCCTATTAGCTGGTTTAGCAATATTAAGTCTTGCAATGCATTAGTTTAGTTCAATTCGTATCTGGCTTTGAGGTTGGACAGTAGCCTTGAACAAGGCCAGTGTGAAATCACTCCCTAACATCATAATCAGAAACTCTGGTACAATGTGTTTCTCCCACCAAACAATCATGACAGAGCTATTTCAGATGTCAAAGAAAGCTGGCACTATTACCTTCTGCTGAGAAACGCTGTCTCCCAGAGAACAAAACCTACATGCGTGCTCGTCTTTGAGAGGAGTATTTCTACTCTCTCCCTATTAGAAGTTGTGGATTATCTTTGGTTCCAGCACTGAACTTTTAACTTGATATAAAGTTAATGTGCTAGACAATGTTCATTTCAGGCAAGGCTGTGGGGTTGTGTAATTTTCTGCCACCCCCAAAAAAGGCCATTATCTGTAATTACCCATTACCATGCATAATTATTTCTTCTATTCTGGTCTATGGCCCCCAGGACTTCATGATGTTACAGCTCACTGCATTATCTTATCAAATTTGTTAAGGAAGCTTTTTTGACCTTTTGAGCACTTGTCACAGCATATACAAAAGCCGGCAGTAAATTGTCGAAGCATGTACTGTGTGATTTATTATTTGTACCTTGCATACTGATACCGTACAAAATATTACACATGAACACCTTCCCCATTCCCACTCCCTGCTTTAGATCAAGTAAGAAAAGGAAAGAAAACCCCTCCAGTAACAGAAGGGAGGGAACAGGAATAGGCTGGAGTCTCTCAATGGGAATTTAAGAAGCATGACAGCAACAAGCAGCTAAACCAGAACATCAAACTCTGAAGACAACCCCACAGCTGCTCTCTTCTCCAGTGCCACCTTTTTTCTTTCTCCTCTTTCTCCACAGAGTCGACTTCATCTTGTTTTCCCAGCTTTGTAACCTCCTGATGCCTGCTCTTTCACACAACGTCCATTTACTGCTCCTTCACTATGCAGAATACACACCATCCCCCATTCACAGCTTTGGTTAATGCAGTATAGGTTCTTGACAGACAAATTTGGTCCAGTATGACGGTCACAGGGATTGTCCTTTATGTATACGGACGTGAATGTGCAATAAGCAGGATTTTGTCTTCATTACTCTCAAAGCTCCCAGAAAAGGACCAGGCAGTGATCAACATCCCAGCACTACCTGCTTTGGCTAAGAGCTTCACTGCACTGTAAGTGCATGTACTACGCCCCTCTTCTTCCTAAGGGCACTAGAACTGAAGGTGACAGAGAAGCAGGGCACTCAAGAAAACAGGAGAGACAATGTCCTGTTATCCTAACTTTTGTTTTCCCCTTAGTTCCCTATTTATCAATACTCTCTAGAGTGCTTTATCTTAAAACCTCTTGTTTAGGTGCTTGTATGCATGAAACTCTCAACTCACATCCCTAACTGCAACGACATATTGATGAAATCATGAGTTAGGAAACTGTAGTACAAAAAAGAGGTTTTGGTGCTTTTGAACTGCATTGTTAAATAAACAAACTTCCCAGGAATCAGAAAATCTGAGGTACTTTTCTATCATGACAAATAGAAGGAAACATCACAGATCAGGTATTAAGTTTGGACTAAAAGTGAACACTATGAATTGCTGTAGCACAAGGTATGCAGAATCATGCCTTTCAAATCTGTCAGTGAAAGCCTTCTCCCTTTAAAACGAGACTGAAACTGGAGACCCTGGATTCCTTAAAGTAACCCTGAATTTAAATGCTAAGAGGTAGCTACTCAAGCCACTGCTGTGAAAATAAAACCCTTCTCTGCGTTTCTCTGCAGTTTTCAGATCTCTGGCCCTTCACTCTGTGCTGCCTCTCAGGCAGTGGGGAGGTGGAAACCACTCTGCAAGCAAGATGAGCCAGCAAACACAAGCAACAAGCAGGGTCCACAGAGCAGAAGAGAAGATGGTGCTCGTACCCCTGTCCTGGAGCCTGATTTCTGAGATGTGCAGGCTCTTTTGCTCTCATTCTCCTATTGGAAGCCAGATATGCAGCATTTCCAAATATTTTGACCGGAAAGCTTTTCAGAAAACTGTGTCTCTTCCTCCCTCCATCAATTGCCAATGTTACGGCAATTGTTATGGCTGTGTTGAGCTCAAACATGAAATCTGGTGGTTCTTCTTCCTTTCTGTTCAGATTACCTTCCCAGACAGCCCTGGGTATGGAGTTGTGCTCTAACACCTGCTGGAGACAGAAAAATATCAAGTACCAGCCATATCAGACATGAGGGCTACCAGCAGCTATGTGTCCAGGTTAGGAATAGCCAAAACACCTTACTAAGACCACAGTACCTCTCCAACCCAAACTAGAAATACATATAATTCTTCTCAAAGCAGGAATACACATTTAAAACAAACAAACACACAAACAAATAAACCCCAAAGTGTATGGTGTAACAATTCTGAGCTTCTTGTAGGCCTCTGGCCTCTTCCCTGAAACTGAAGTGCACAAAGACCAATCTATTCCACCTCTTTATCGCAGCTATGCCTTATCATCTGCCAACTCCTACCATTTGCTTTTCACCTCCTCCCACCAGAGCAAGACAAAACAACCAGTCATTGCAGCTGTCCTGCAGTGGGTCTGAAAACTAGGGCTGTATGGGTGTTATGAAAAACTCCTCGCTAGGTGCGGCTGCTGGACTGTTGAGTTCAGCCGGCATTACCAGTGAGGAGCTAGCGTAATGGCAGCAATGCCTGTGGGTACAAGGCATGCTTCTCAAGGGATACTCGACTGGAAGAATTCAATTTCACCTGGAAGGAATCAGTGTTATTGTTTGCTTCCCTCTAGGAATAACTCCAGAGTGGTATTTGAGCAAAATGGCATTTACCTAGTTCTACTTCTGAAGGGCTAAACCAGTTCTAAGTGGGACAACAGATTTTAACAAGAACAAAACTTGCCAGAAAGAAACACTCTAGGATAAACGTTATGCAAAGGGGACAACACATTTCAGGGAAAGTTGGGAGACCTCAGAACTAAGGTTATTTCCTATAGGCCTTCTTGAGCCTTGCAGTGAATTCACAAGATTTTGCTGCTGCTGTTCATCACGCCAAACTCACTGTGTTATTTCTGTGAAATAACACAGAAAACTAACTGGAGCTGGCATAGTCTGGCAAAGGCATAAGCAATCAGAACAATCATACGGGAGATCAAATAAAGGTTAGCTAAGGAGATCACCAAAGTGTAAAATAAACTGACTTTCACTCCAGTACTGTTCTCTGGTCTTTTAATAATTTGTCTCCTGCCTGAGCTCTTCCAACTTAAAAGTCCAGGTGTGTGGGTCCAGACAATTGCTACATCCCCACCACTACCTACAAAGAGAAACCTAGGGAACAGTATGAACAGGGAAACAGATTTACTTCCCTTGTCCCCTCTCCCAGCCTTACACTGGTTTTGGTTCAGTGACGCCCTTCCTTCCAATATTCATTTTGAGCCCACTTTCTGGGGCATGTACCATGCTCCCAGGGCAGGAGTCCCACTAGCATTAGTTCCATGACCACCCCACCAGCTTCCCAAACCACATAACTGCCCAGAAGGACTGTGCTAGTTCATCCTCTTTCACCAGGAACCACTAACATTCAGCACAGTATCCCCCAGGATCACCAGCTGCGCAGCAAGTGTTTGTTTGGGATGGACTTCTTAATTTTTCACTTCTTGTATGGGTTAAAACAGCTTTTGCTTTCGTGTGACCATCATCTAACCAGGCCTCCCTGCAGTGCACTTTTGTCTTCTGCAGGACTTGCCAGTACAGGTGCCTTTCCATCACGTACCAGCACAACCTGTCATACTGCCAGATTTCTTTCCAAGATACCAATGGGATGATTACAGCAAAGAGCACGTCCCTGTGAGATGCCTCCAGAAACACTACTGTGTTAAAATTCCCCACTCAGACCTACAAACTAATAGGATCATTTTCCTTAAAACCAGGTAACACATACAGTACCAATTTTCTGTCAGTTCAGGTTCCTAATCAAGATGTCAGGGGATACAAAAATCAAATGCCTTGCAGGATTTGCATGCCTTGAAGTATGGTACTTCACCAAACAATTTTATAATAATATAAGATTACCATCTTGACAGAATTTTTACCCATAAACTTCTGTTAATTCATGCTATGTGAACATCACTCAACAGCTGCATTTCTCCCCTTCTTGCATATTTTATTTTGCTGTGGATTGTTCCACTATTTTCAAAAAAGTGATGTCAAGCTAACAGATTTGCAGCCATGTACCCTACCACACCCACTTTCTTGAAACACTGGCATGACATCATCTTTCTTTCAAGATTTAGGAACTTCTTCAGTGTTAAAAGACCTACTGGAAATCACAGAGTGGGTCAGGTTGAAAGGGATGGCAGGTGGTCATCTGGCCCACCCACCCTGCTCAAGCAGGGTCATCCTACAAGACATTGTACAGCACTGTGTCCAGGCAGTTCTGGAGTACTTACAGGAAGGGAGACTTCCCATATCCTCAGCCAAGCTGTTGAGTTTTTTTCTTTTTTCTTCCTAAAATTGCATATGAGTCGTCCAGTCCTGCTGATTTCAGTTCCTGTTGGAACTGGAATGTCACCATCTCCATATACAGGTATAATACTACATATATTTTTGTAAAGCAAGGACCAGAAAAAAAATTACTGAGCGTTTATTTATTCCTATCTTCCACTGTACAGTTGTTATTCCATAACGGGTGAAATTGTGTGTTTCCAACACTATTCAAAAACCCCTTCAATTTCAAGATTTTTGGTTAATTTTAAATTTCACACAAATTTGTATTTTTTAAAAGAAAAAGTGATTTGTGCAAAGAAAAAAACCAAAACAACAAGGAGAGAGCAATTTCATCCAGAAGACTGCAGGCCTGGCATAGTAAATTTCTCAGTCCCACAGAGAGCCCCAGTCCAGATGCAGCTAACAGAAGCTGAAATATGCCTGATTTCAGAAGAACTGGAGAAGGAACATTTTGTTCACATTTAGTGTACACTTAATAAAAATGATCTGCTGCAAACATTTAGCATGCAACTTAACGATCCTCCTAATACAGCAGTAGAAATAAAACCTACGGAAAATAATATTTTATTTCCACAATTAATTTAAGCTCTGGTCCTTCAATAAGATATCTATGGCAGCAAATCCAACTTTCAGTGTCTCTGTCACTCACTATAGCAGAGTAATCGATCTTTTTACGTGAGCTGAGAGGTAATGCTTGTCTTTCTTTTCTAGCACTTTTCGTCATTATAACACAGCTATAGTGATCATATTCAAATCTCAAGTGGAAAAAAATATGAATGGCTTTGGTAAAGAAAACACATTCAAAATCTTTGAATATGGCTTCGACTCCGTGAAGGTGGTAGGCATTATTTTAATGCTCCAGCATATGTTTGTCCACACTGAAATGAAACAACAGCATTATTTACACAACTGAAGTTATTAGCATGTGTGACAGCTAGTGGGATCAGGACCAATAAAATCAGTGCTTCAGAAAATTAAGGGCATGAGAAACAAGGACCATTTTCAATCCTCAGTATAAAAGCTGGGAGTATGACTACTGCATGGGCATATCTATGTACGCAGGTTATTATTCACCCTGAGATATCCGATTTGAGAAGAAAATTTACAAACAGTTAACTCTTTGTGTTCATGCTACCAAATCAAACATGCTACTGAAATGAGCAATGGAGACAAAAGTGAAGCCACAATTAAAAAAAAAAACAAAAACAAAAACAAAAAACAAAAAACAAAACAGAGAAAGAAATTAAAAATTTTAGGAAGTTAGGGAAGAAAAACAGATTTATGGACAATGATGGAAAACAGCCCAGACACCTGCAGGGGCAAAGAAGCAAATTCAGAGGAGGAGAAAGAAACCCGGTGTGGATTAAATCTAAAGGGATTTAAGTCATTAATGAGAGATCAAAGAAAACATTAGAAGGGAGGGAAAGCTTCACAAGTGTCTGAGATAGGAGACCTTGGAGGAAATATGACTAGGTTAAAATCACTATGCCTCACACTAAAAATAATAAAGGGAGTAGGATGATGGTTTGAATTAGCTGGAGCCCATGCTTGGTTGTAAGCTATTACCATGACAGAAACCCAAAAGTTTCTACAACAGACCAACTGGAAATAATAGGAGGGCTTTTTAACTCTATCTAATATGTGATGCAAAAACTAAAAGTGGGAGTAGTGAAAAAACACTGCAGACATCCAGCAGTCCTGACCAAGAGAACAAGAATCACACAGATGTGTGTAACTTTTGTGCACGACTGCCAGTGTTGCATGGGTGCAACAACGTCTGCACTCACAAAATTGGCTTCAATGCAAATGCAAACTGATCACTAATGAATGGTGTTCATGCATAACTGACAGAAATGCACAGTGACAGCAAGTACAGTGGCTTACCATCCGCTGAGGTGCAGTTGTGTTCATTACTACAGACATCCAAATAACCAAATAGTGGCTTATCCTGTATGCAATAAAATAGTACAAATAAAGACTGGAGACAGGAATTAAAAAACAAAACATCAGACATCCAATCTCACTGCAAAGGAAGTCAGACTCACTATTTAACTAACTGCAAGCTCTTCAAGGAAACACAGGACAGATGTGCATGAACACTGCTATTTAAGTAAAGGAGCTGTTCACAATCCTGATTAATACTAGCAGGTACTCAAATTCAGAAGACAGTTTAGTAAACTTCAATAAAACAGAGGAATGAGAAGAAGCATATGAAAAAGCATTCCTACAAAAGAAACCTTCAAAACTGCATTATGCTTCTCATGTTATTAAGTGACAAATCTACTGTAAATGGAAAATGATTGAGCAGGCTGAAATAGGAAGTTATTTGATAAATTAAGCAAATGAATGCAGTCTTCAAGGTACAAGAAAGCATGTGAAACAAAAGGAGAAGCAAGAAATCAAATCAGTGCTCAGTTAGGGAAGCGTGCAGTACTCCTTCACTCCTCACTTATATCTTTTCTTTAAAACAAAGAACCCCACACATTCAGAGAAGATATAATAACTGTTTCAAGGACACAGAAAGGAACAAGAGGTTAGCTGCAGATAGTGAATAATGTGCCCGTGGACAGTAAATTCTTAGAAATTCCTAGTACATTTTCTGCTTCTGCTCCATTCCTTATCTCAGTGTTCATAATAACAAATGGAAAGCACAATCTAGCACAGATAACTCTCTAAATCTGAATGCACATATGCAAATGCCAGTGTTACAGAGGAAGAGCTTCCAAGGCAAAAAGAACAATGGGATTTGCTAACCAGCCCTGTTACCTTAGGTGGGAAGAAAATCTGGTGCTAGGACACTGTACACGGCAAAATCTGTCCAGTACACAGCAAACACTACTCAGCAGCTATCTTGCCCTAACCATAGATCTATGTCTTTAATCGTCATGAGGTGTGAAAAAACTTGGACAGCAAGATGCTGAAAACACAGAAAGCCCTATGGTGAAGTATTTTTGAAAATGAGAAAAAAAAACCAAACCTAAAAACCAAAAAGGTTTGAAAATCCTTCAGGGGAAAAAATCTCTTCTGAAATGTGAAGGGATAGAAGTAACTGCTGCGCTTCCTGTGCTTTGCCTCCATCTCAGGGCTGAGCAGCCTTTCTCTCTCAAAGTAAGGGAGTAGGGGTAGGTCAAGACTGGTCCCTGGCACTCTTGCTTCCCTGGCACACGCCGAAACCTCTCCCCAGCTCCTGCCTCTGGTGAAGACAGTCCTATGCAACATTCAGAATACCATTTGCACAGAAAAAGAAAAGCAATCTTCTGTGAGGATTTTCCAAATATGTTTATAATTCTATTTGTTTTTACACTTCCAGTGAAGCATCACACAGGACTGAAAAGTCTGAAAGGAAAATAAAAACTTCTTAATTCAGACACTTTGAGAACTGTTGCTAGCTCTACCTTGTTTCACCAATACAACAGAAATACAAGCCTTTTGACAAGAGTCAGTGCCTCACTGAATGGATATGTACAGCACTTCAAACGTTAGCTCAGTTAAAACAGAGGCACTGCCACGCATGCGCGCATGCAAAGCTGCAGTAACACATACTGCTTGAAAAGAGGAGCAGGAAAACTGCAAGCTTTGCAAGAGAACTGGAGAATTGACTGGAAACATCTAATCAGGGATGCAGAACCCTGTAACATTATGATTTATTTAACACAGTCAAGGAATGGCTAGAGGCAATGAATCATATAAGAGATGACAAAGCTGTAGGAGATTTCCGTCATCTACTTTAACCTGCGCATTGATCAGAGTTTACCCCCATATTAATCACCAGAGATCATAATCTAACACACTCTTAAACACCTCTCCTGATTACGCTTCACTTACCCCCTTGTCCTTATGCAGGTCACTCCGTTGCTAATTGCACTACTCGTTAGGAAAAAAAGTGTCTAGTGTCTAATTTAATTTTGCCTTTTTTAGTTTCAAGCCGTTGCTCCTTGTTATGCTGTCTCAAGCACTGTAAATAATCCCTCCCCCTCCTCCATATTATTACCTCTCAAATATTTATAGACTGTTTATATCCACCCTTAGTCTCCTTTTCTACAAGCAATACATCATTTTTGTCACCCTTCCCTCTATCCTTTCAGATTTATCTATGTCCTTTTATAATGAGATGCTCAAAACTCCTTTACCATTTTCCCAAGTACAGTGAACCCAAAGCTGAGAGAAGCTGAAATGCTCACCCCTTCTTGTTTCACAACCAACTCCTTCTTACATAACTTATTTTGATAGGAATTGAAAATTACAAAGCCATGGCCACCCCACTGTGGAAGGCATTGTTCAATGCATACTTGTATCAGTCCAGGATTTGAAAAGCCTATTCAGGATAAATTTCATCCTAAATCAAGGGAAGATTATTCAAAGCTCCTGTAATATTTACGAAGTCCAGCTTGAAAGAGATTTAGTAACTAAGCAAACTACTATACAGGCAGGCCACTTTCAGCAACTACTTCCCAAGACAATATCTAACTTATGCTGTGGAAATCATGTCAATCCAAAAAGGCTAAGAAGTTCACAAAGTCTTACAAGAGACACACGCAAATGTAATTCTTTTTCTCTCATCTTAACTGCAATGAACTGGAGAAAACCAGATGATGATGATGATGATGGATTAGTTATTCACAGGTGAAGGACACAAAACTCCTTTGTTTGCTGTTACAATCCACTAAAGACAGGTCATGTTTAACTGTACTCCTTGCTTCTTAAGAGAGATTTGTTGACTGTGGGAGAAGCCAGGGGAAAGCACCAGGAAGCAATGGAAGGGGGTTGGCAGGACCAGGAGGCAGCCAGTCCTGCTGCTTTACCAAAACTGGTGAAGAAGCAGCCATGGCTGCAGCGGGAGAAAATCATCCTTAGAAAGTAGTGAGGAAACCAAGGGAAAAGGGAAGAGCAGGAGGATGGACAGATAACCACTGCAGACCCACCAAGATCTCTGAGGGCATGCAGCCACTATGTTAGTCCTGGCACAGGCAGGCAAAGCAGCTAATGCTGCCTTCTTACTGCCAGCCTTGCCGAGGCCGCTGCCACCTAACTATCAATCCCCTCCACCGTTTGTCAATCCCCACAATTCTAACTATTTGTTTAAAAAAATCCACCATTGAGTATTACTAGGTCAAAAGAATTACGATTTCTTTCACAGGCTTGCAAGTGCTTATCAGTATTGAGGCTGACTGAACTTCAAATTTAAGTATGCTGACTTAATGTCAGGGCAAGCAAGTAGAAATTTTAGAGCTTCACAGAACAGTCTAGTTAGGAAAGGATCTTTGGAGACCAGCTGGCTCAAACTATTCAAAGAAGAACCAGCTTGCTAGTTGGATCATGTTGCTTATACACCATCCAGCCAAGCTCCGAGCCTCCCCAAACATGGAGACTCCAGAACCTCACTGGATAACCTGTTTCAATCCTCAAGCACTCTCACAGTAAAAAGAAGCTTCCACATGATCAGTTGACTAAAATGAGGCTTCTTTAATGAAACTGAAATTTTTACAGCACATAACACTATACTATAAATACTGCAAAAGAGATTTCTTTCTAAAAGAAAATTTCTCCCTTTTTAAAACCCGGCTATGATATTTTTCCATTATAACAACTAGGTTTTTTTAAACTCATCTTGCTCAACAGCTGCAAGATCTGGCACCAATTTTTGAAATCACAATACAGTGAGCAAGAAAGTAAAGGAAGAGTAAAGAAGGCATGGTAGGGTTTTTGCAGACAGCTAGGCCACTGCAAGTTCAACGGGATCTCAGTACCATCAAACATCAGGCATGCTATTACTGCTGATCCCACCATGGTATGTATTTATGAGTAGATAAAACCCCTTCTATTTGTCAGCGAGTTTCAAATTGAAGACAGCAGCTACTTAGAGAAAAAAAAGAATACTATTTTGTTTCTGTCAAACATAATAAATGTAACAAAGGGAAATAACAAATACAAGCTTACTATTCACAATTGTTCAAAATTATGTTTGTCAACCAGTGATAATAGGAAGACACCTGAACACTACTGACACTGCAAATACAACAGGGAAATGACCACACAGAGCATAGGACCAGGAGCTGGCATTCTGCATCACAGAGTAGTCCCATCTATACTGGAAGTTTCTAAACTGGGCCAACAAGAGTGCAGAGCAGCAGAAAGAAGGGGTGCTTTCCAGCACCTTCCAGTCATCCGGTGGTGTATCTTGCAGCCACTCCAATGGCCAAATGCCAAACATGACCCTTAGTCTGTGGCAAGGATAAAATATAATGAAGCAAAGGTGAAATGCATTCTCCTTCATTCAGTATGAGCAGCTTTCTTTTTTTCAGTAAGCTCTATGGCGTTTAGTTAGTGACCTCATCTGCCTCCCCTCTCTGACCCCCATGACTGCTAAATATCAAAACGGCAGAGGCTCTAAATTGACACAAACCAGAGAAGAGCACAGGTGTTATAAAATGAGAATGTCTGAAAAGCACATTCTACACGCTTCACTATAATCTTTCCTATATTTTGCAGATCTGTTGAAGATCCTAACAAGATATACCTATCCTACAGATGGGAGGACAATTACATCAAATGACTTTTGTTGCTCTGTACAATTAAATGGCCTTTTCTTTCAGCAATCCAACTTTTTAAGGGGAAATGCACAGGAACAACAAATTCATGAGACCATGGTCTGTTCCCTTTCAACTACCCTGCAAATTCCCAGTTTGCTTTTGAGTGGGAGCATACAGTTCATCCAAACTAAACATGCCTGACATGGTTAATGTTCAAACACCTATGTTATGATCATGATAATTCATTTTTTTCCCCTCTTCAAAAACAGCATGCCACAACGGGATCTGAAAAACTGCCTCTGGTATCCAGGCGTCATACTATTTCTGATCTGCTAATAAAATGGATACAGCAAGCAATGACTCTTTTTCTGGCACTATGTCTGATTTGTGTGACTTCTTCACACATCACTCCTCTGCTGGAAAACAATGCTCCATGTGATGGGAGTCCAAAAGAAGAACTGCCCTCATAAGCCAAAAAGCTTAGAGGAGGAACAGAATTACCGCTGTCAAAATCACCTCTTGCCCAGTCTAATGTGAATCACACAGGACACACTGCACTCCCAGAAGCCACTGCTTCCCCTGGGGCTTGCAGGGAACTAACTGCTGGCTCCCCCTGCCATGAAGGGTTTCACTTTCCCTGCTTCCTTTAATAATTTCTGTAAGTTCTTGAAAAATCAGCGCCTCAGCCTACCAACCTGAGACAATGACACTTGCTCCCATGGGGTCTCTCATTTTGCTTGCAGTTTAGGGTAGTAATAAAATCATAAAACAGCAACACAAGAATCCATCAAGTACCTGGTCCTGAAACAACCCAACATCTAAAGCCAGAACTTATGCCACAAGGCAATTTTTCATCTGAAAAAAAGATCGATATATGCTAAAAAGAAAAACATGGGGATATTTAGGCTATGTTCCTCACCAAAGCCTGAACTCAGGCTCCTGACAACGCTACCCCACAGACCTGGATAAATGCACAGCACCTTCTCCAGCTTCAGAGCCAGCACACAGTCACTGGTATAAAGTCAAATCCCCTGAGTACTTACACTGCTTTCAGCAGATGAATGTACCAAAACCATTAAGGACGTAACTTCATTTATACAGTGTAGTCACCTCTGAACTAAGTACAATGTCTTGCTACTTAGGAGCCCAAAAGCAAAACTATGGACCTGATTTCCTATTCATTTGCAGATTTTTCCATTTCTGGTGAACAAAGGTTGACACTGTCTTGATTCCTGACTTTTTTCTGGAGATGAAGCTGTGTATTTCAAATGTTGTCACTCACAAACAGTTATTTATTTGGACACAAATAATAACAGTTAGTTATTTAGTAAAATGCTTGAGAAACAATGTATTTAAATTGCTCAAATTCCGTTGTAAGAAAGATGACTGCTCTAACTAAAAGCAGTAAAACAATTGAAAATACTTTAAAATTAGGCATTTTTATGTTTTCAAGTACTTTTTCAAGCATGTGAATTGCCTTAAGCCTGTTTGGTCAATGCTTTCCATTAAAAGACCACAATTTAATTAAATTAACTAGCAATTATTAAAATGGGATTAATAAACTAAATACCGTCATTTTAAAAACATTAAGATCAAAGCTTAAGCCAGTTTTGTCAACAGTAAAACGATTACATTCTTCAGCCTTCCTGTACAAGCAAGGATCTTCTTGTTCTCCTGAGTTACACACAATCTCTATATATCACTGAATATACTACTTTAATCTTTAGCCAGCTTTTTCTACGTCTGTAGACAAAGCATGCAGTAATGCAAATATGAAAGGAGTAACTGCATCAATTCAAAGGTGACACTAACATAATGAAAACAAAAAAAGCTAATAAAAAGCTATTTATTGCTTTATTAAGCAGTTCTTTTAAAAGCTTCCCAACAAAATTCCTCTACAATGGTCTGAAACTGCCTGTCTGCACTAGATCCAACAAATCCATCTGACATACTTTTAATGGCCTGCAAAACAGAATAGCGTCACTTGACAGACACACACATGCACTGTCCTTTTATTAACTAGTGCAAAGCACTGCCCACTTCAGAATCACCTTTCTATCTGGCAAGTATATTCACCTGTATTACTGGCATATGCATAGATTATTAAAAATGAATGAAACTTGTTTTTCCTTTTATGTGTATTTGTTTGCTTTTTTTCTGTCTATATGCAAGAAATCAATTACACCAGCTCCTTTCTTCTGTATGTTCAATCACTGTATCTGTCAGGCATGGTTAGAAAGTGGAAAAAGCAATTTGCATAGGAAAAAACATTTTGCCTAGAGTCTTCACTTGCCTAGCATATTCAAGTCCCATCTTTTACTCAGCTATGCTTTCACTGAATATACAGACAAATACTGTTTCTTGTTGTTGGGGTTTTTTTGGGTCTTGTTTTACAAGTGTTAAACACAATACAGTAATTGTAGTAAAAGAGAAGGACTACATCACTCTTTCATAGTTCATCATAGCATGCCACACAGAACCAATGTGCCACCACACAGAGTTTTGTAAGGCTGGAAGATCTCTGCTGCTGGGGTCAATAACATAACCTATGCACTTGGCCTCTCTACGGTTCTGAAAACTTGAATTTTGAAGAAGCTACATAGGCAGCCAAAACCCACCTTACTATGACTGTAGCGGGAGTACATGTTTGGAAAAAAGGACAAAAGCTTACCATAATTCTCTACTTGCAATCACACACCCTATCGAATTTTATTACAGCACCAGTCTGTGTAAAAGAAATTTTGATTTTCAAGTAAAAATAACCAAATAAAATATTAAAGACTGATAGTGGATCCTCCCCTTCCACTAGCTGTACCAAAAGTACAATGTTGTACTGTACTGTAACCCTGTCACTGCAAAGAGGGACAGGCGTGAACCGTGAGCACCAGCAGTGTTGGCCACGGCCCTCAGACGCGAGCACCACTCTCCCAGCACCTCACCTGGTGGTGTACTAGCTGCTGTCATGGCTGTACTTGTCGAGTGCATTGGGCTGCTGCTTTCCAGCGAGAGGCAAGAATTGCCACCACTGTTCTTCTTAACAAACGTCTCAGGGACGCTGGGCAGGGGCACTGGGTGGCTGATTCCCAGCTCCTCTTCCTGAGCTTGCTGTCTTCTTAGGGCAACCTAGGAACAAAAAAGACATAGGGTATGCTCTGTGATTTTGAGCACAATTTATACTAGCAGCAATGAACTACTCAGATTCAAAGATGGTTTTTCACTATTCATACCGTAGAGTAGTGCTGATCGTAGAATCACTAAGGCTGGAAAAGACCTCCAAGACCATTGAGTCCAGTTTTCAACCAAATACCATGTCAACTAAACTACAGCACTAAATGCCAGGTCCAGTTGTTTCTTGAACACCTCCAGGGATGGTTCCTGGTTTCAGTACTTGACAATTCTTTCTGTTCTTCCTGACGTCAACCTGAACCTCCCCTGGCCCAGCTTGAGCCCATTTCCTCTCATCCTGTCAGCACTAGCTGCCTGGAAGAAGAGGCCAACCCACAACCTCCTTTCAGGCAGTTGCAGAAGGTCCCTCCTGAGCCCCCTTTCCTTCAGGCTAGACAAAGGCAGCTCTCTCAGCCACTGCTCACTTGGCTTACTCTCTAGGCCCTTCACACAATCCAGCCAATGGGCAGAGAAGTACGTAAGCAAAAACCAACCCCATTTTGTGTACAAGCACAAAGGAACAAACCTATGAAATGCTGGTGACATACACATCTTCCTCCACTGAGGCCAGATTAACACCTGTTGAAGCTGACGAAACTCCCGCAACACAGCTGCTCTTGGGACAAGCACTCTGGAAAGTACAGTCACTACCCTCCTCTCTGCTGCTGGGGTTAAGAAGTTAGTCTGCTTGCAGGGTTCTGCTGTGCCTCTTATCAATATAGAGCAGCTTTTCATGAGGGCTTGTACCTGTAATCTGCTGCTCTATCCAGGCCTGCTAGGCTCCCTGCTGGCTCTTTGCTGGAAGTGTTGCCCTTCAAGGAAATTTCAGCATACAGTACACTGTACAGAGAGAACCATTATGGAAGAAGCACAGCAAATGTAGGGTACCAACCTGCAGGCATCTCAGACAGCATCACACACATTGAAAAGTGCTGGGCAAGTCTGGAGAAGCTGGAGCTTCCCATTTCTTTCCTAAGAAAGTTCCAAAGCCTAACTGGCACTGGCCAAGCCTATAGGCACCACACAGTCTGGACATGCGTGCAGATAAACCATATTCACTGCTTGCAGACAGCCCCTTCTGCTTCATCCGAACTAGTACATCAATTTAACACCCATGCCAGATCTGTCTGGGAAGTATATATGACACTGCTACAGCTACATACCCTGCTACTTGTGAGGTAACTGATTTGCGTCTTTACTTGAACCTCAGAAATTTGTTCCAGTTTACAGACTGGGATCATGGGCGTTTCTTGCTGGAAATTCTCCTGGGTATCTGGGACAGGACTTCCCTACATTTTCATATTAAACAGCCACGCTTTTTTCTAAAACAGATTTATAATTCTGTTAGTTAGCATTAGCCCTTGCAATAAGAAACATCCCATACAGAAGGTGCAGACTTGCAAACACCACTGTAACTTCAACTTCACAAGCCAGTAACCTTGACCTGTAAAATTCCACCAGCATCAAGGGGCTTACTGCAGAAATATATCAAAAGGGGGAAAGACAGACTTTCAATGTGTAACTCCTACACAGATAAGGTTTAGCTAGGGAGGCTTTCAAAGCTACTTTCAAATACTAGACAGGGAAGAGAATACCCCCAGGAGGACCATCACCGGAGCTTGCTAGCAGGAGGCACCCACTGCCTGACAGAAGCAGCTGAGCAGCCAAGATTCCGTGCCGAGGGGGACACTTTGCACGGGGACACTTCGTGCTCCCTTCCCCGAGGCCGACAGCAAAGCTATTCACATTTATTTTTCCAAGGTTCACACCAGGCAGAGAAAGTGCATGTAACTTGGGCGTAACAACAATTTCTGGACTGCCATACTACCAAAAAGGAGGAATTGTTTAAATTAACTGCCATTGAGTTCTGAGGACGTTTTATGCACTGAATAACAAAATTAGAAAAAAAAAAAAAAAAAAAAAAGCGAGGATTTAATCTAGAGCTGCTTAGGTTTTTAAAACCTGTCAGCCCGACACACATTTTATCCGATATCATGAAGCTCTGAGCAAACAGCAATTGCAAACTCATGGGTGGGTCTGGTATCACCACCACGTACCTTCACTCGCACCAGGAGCCCTAAAGCCTTGCCAATTATGTGCTGGCAGGCGATCGTTTGCTCTAACGAGGGCGTAAAATGCCCCTCCAGCAGCCGCTCCAGTACACGCCCAGGACCCCCCTCAGTAAAGTTTGCAAGATAAAGATCACACGGGTTAATAGAGCCCTATACTTACACCGCCAGAATTGTGACTCCGAAGCGAGACGACCCAACGAAAACGTTATTCCCACCCTGACCTGGATACCGTTTGTTTTCTTAGCCCTCAGAATACTGAGCCCTCGTTGAGATAAAAGATGACCCACCTACACAGCTATGTGAAGACCAAATTTCGAAAAACGCCGTTAAAAAAAATCCCCAAAAATGTTAGAAATGCGCTCAACTGAAGCCACCAGCATCAGGAAACGCAGTTTACACCGCCAGCACAAAATATTCTCGATAAGCAATTTGTTGGCTAGATTATTCATTTTCTAGTTAAAAGCAAGCGGGAAAACGGCTACTGACGGTAACTTATGTCCCGCTCCGTGCAGGTTCTACAGCCTCCCGGGGGCTGTCCATGGGGCCGGATTGTACCCGGCCCGGGGGAGCGGCGCTCGGCCGTGCCCGGCAGGTGCAGCTGACCGCTCACCGCCGCCACTCGCCCCGGCTGCAATCCTCCGCGCCTCTGGGGCATCTCCCATTTCTCATGCAAAAACGAAATTTAAATAACTTGCGAGAAATACAGCGACAAGTTTCACTAACAGCGGTGTAACTCCTGACTCCCGTCCGGGGCGAGCTACCCGCGGCTGCGGTCTCGCAGCGCACCGCATCCCGGCGCGGCCGCTCGGCCCCGACGGGCCCGACCCGCCACGGGCGCGGAGCACACCGCGCTCGGACACAGCTCACCTGCGCTGCCATGACGCGCTGCCGCTCGGCGATTAGGCTGCACTTGTTGCACTGGCAGTCCCGCCACATGCAGAAGCGTTTGTGCCCCTTCAGTGGCGAGGAGTAGCCGTGGTTGCGGCAGCGGGCACACTTGGGCAGTCGCGGCCGCTTCTTCCCCGCTGCAGCGGCTCCCCTGTCCGCCGGGGCGGCCGCCATGGGGGCCGCCGCCTTCCCGAAGCTATTCGCCTTGTCTCCCGGGCCCGCGACGTCCGGGGGCTTGCTGAAGGCCGGGGTGTCACTGGGCATCGCGGCAGGCGGGGGACAGCTGGGAGAGCAGTCTGCGCGCTTCTGCCCCGTCCCGTCCCGCCACCCCGCGCGTTTTGGCGGGCAGCACCAGGCGGGCGTCGCCCCTCCTGCCGCGCCTCCCCCACTCCTGCTCCGGGGGGTCCGTGGCCGCTAAATCCTCGCTACCCCGAGGGAGCGGCCACCCTTCCCTTCGCGCTCCTCCCTCCCCCACCGGGCCGGCCTGCGGCGGGAAAGGCGGGCCCCGTCCAGGCCGGTCCCCGTCGGATGCGGGGCGCGGGCCCGGGGCGGCCTGACGGCCGGAGCTTCTGCGGGGCTTGGCTCAGTCGCCCTGCCGCAGGTCCCGCACGACAGGATGCCCAGGCCCCCGGTCGGGGGCTGCTCCGCGGCTGTCCTGCGGCCTCTGCCCGCCCTCCGTGCCCCGCAGCGGCCAGCGCAGGCCGTGTCCATGCTGGTGATGCTGGACGAGGTCTGCGACAGCAAGGCGGAATCGATCCGGAGAGGCCATGTTTAAGCCCAGTGGTCCCCTGGGATGGGCAGGTCAGGTTTGGGCAGGCGATCAACATGGCCTGGCCCGGGAGAGGTGTGACGCCCGAATAAAACACCCCACTGCCGCAGCTCAGCTGCTCTGTCATGGGGCTGCTGGCGTCTTGCTGCACTCCAGCCTCCCTTACCGCGTTGCCTCGCACTCGTATCGTGCAGTGTGTGTAAAGACACGCTAAAGACATCTTTGTGGGCAGGTGATACCGGCAGGTGCAAGGGCGAGTGAGAGCACGGTGATAACTCGGTAGCCATCACCTCTGGAGCTGGTGTGGGTGACAGAGGGGCTGAACTCCGCAGGGGAAGACAAGCAAAGATGCTTTTTTCTTCTTTACATAGGCCTCCCTTCCAACTTGGCACTATGTGATTTATAAACACATGCAGCTCTACAGATATTATTTACAGTATTAATATTTCCTCTGTTACACCTTTAAATCTTTCTGGGCTCAACTTTAGATGACGCTATCTTCATGCTGAAATGAAACTATTAAATTACATCTCAATCTAAGATGAATGACAACTGTCAAATGAGTGACTCAACAGAGATGAAGCAGAAAGCAGCTGAGATTATGTGAGGCTGATTTATAAAGATTGCATAAAGATTTCTATAACCCCAGCTTCATGACTCAGCATATCAGATGGCAGTAAGTTACAGTAGGTAGAAATTTATTTCTGCTAGAAGAAGCCAAGAAAGGCATCTCTCTCTTTGTGATCAGCTAACTCCAAGCTAATTCTGCTCAGACTGAGCTTCCATGCTGGAAACAGTGAGTGCCTATCTTAACCTGAAGAATGCCCCAGATCCTTGCTGCTTGATGCTTTGCATTAGCTTTTAATAAATTACATTTAAAGAACTTGTTTCTTCATGGCACAACATTGGAGACATTTATGACACTTTTCATCGTCCAGAGAGAAACCTCGTTTGAACACTCCTGTTAAACCCCAGTCACAGCCAGTCAGATGGTCCACAAGTGAAGGCTGAGCTCATGCTGTGTGGGCTTGGTGTGACCATCTTTCAGCTCACAGAAACTGAAATTTTTTTCCCTTGCATCGCTGTTCTGGGATTGACATTTCTGATGTCAGTATCTGCACATTTTCCCACAAGACAGGAGAAGATGAACATGATCTTTAGAGAAACAAAATTAGGATTTGCCTTTACCTGTAGTGCTACATATCACTAATATTTAAGGAGGTGAAAAATGTAAGCATACTTAGCTTTGGATATCAAAATAAAAAATTCCTCCCTGAATGAAACCAGTTGAGATCCTCTCAAGTTATATAGGCATTGATGAGTTTACAAAATTTTGTCTAGGAGCAAGCCTTGAATATCCAGTTTGTGAAGTACATTGCATGGTGGAGCACACACAGAGAAATGTTTTCCCCTACAAATTATCTTAAGCCAATTGAAAATGCAGATCAAAAAGTAGATGAAAGGAGGCTAAATCAAAAGACCAAGAAAGGCAAAATAAAATAAACCCAACAGAGGTAGGAGAAGAAAATCAGAAATGACAGCAGGGGTGGAAAAGGAGAAAAGATAAGGACAGTGCATAAAGCAGGCAAAAACAGACAAAAGAAAAATAAGAGCAGTCACCATGTGCTTATATATCTGACTTTTCGCTAGAAACTAAGTGGGCCAGCCAGCCTCAGAGATGAAGTACAGGATGCAAAAAGTGCAACAGTTCCAAGAAGAGCATTCATTCATCACTCTTTCACATAATTAGTATTTTCTACTACTGCCTTTCAGACTAACTGCACAGATATGTATTATCCATAATATTACAGAACCTACCATACAGAACAAAATATTAATGTTGTTAGTACCTATCTGGTATTTTGTGTTCTGGATGAATATCACCAAAATATCTGGATGCCTGATGAATACAAGTACATGATCAAATATTTACAAATGAATTGCTTTAGTTTTGCTAGCTCAAGTCACACTTTGAGTATGGTTTAGAGTGCAATGTTTTTCTCCAATTTTTTTAATGGGTGTATGGCGAGGTTGACAGCACACTGCTGGATTTGTCCTCAGTGGAGTAATGAAGCAATAGGAGATGGTCATAAACTGCCATTAGTCCTAAGACAAATCATAATAACTTCACTGCAAGTCTTCAGGAAATTTTGTCATTAATTTAATTAATATCTGGGCATCTCTGGTTCAAGTCTGCCTAGTGATGATGTCAGTGACTTAAGATTACTGCAGTGTGCCATCACCTTTGCTATAATTAATAACTATAATTAATATTGCTGATGACAAAAATAACAGTCAAAAGACATTTTTGCTTTTCTTTTTTTCTTTTGTCTTGATAGATGTATGATAGTTGTCCTTTAAAGGACCTTTTTCTTTAAAGTCCCTAATGTCATCTGTTAGTGATGATCTGTCCTTTGCATGCCTTTGGCTGATCCCTTGAACCTGGCAAAAATATTTGCTAACAAGATTATAATTTTGATGGTAAGATGTGAGCAAGACCTGATCCTATCACCACATTTGGTATGACTCAGCAAGTCAGTGGAGAGATGACAAATTAAAAACAGTTTAATTCTAACACTGTTGCCTGGAAAGTGAAGACCTTCAGTTTCCCAGAAGTCAGTGCAGTTGAGTGCATTTCACTTTAGAGATCTGCTAGACCCAATTCTGTTTAATTTTTGTTTTGTGGTGAATTTTTTTTTTCTGTCAGTGGGTCAAATCAGAGAGTTTTTGAGATATTTTTGACTCTCACAGATCATTTTGTAGACTGTATCCCCAGGGCTGCTTGTGGATTCCCCAAAGAGCCTCAGCTGCAAGAGTGGTGAGGGACAGAAGATGAAGCATGCACACTGGCAGTCTGCATTGTCTGAAAACATCAACATGTCCATAAACACACTCTGGACGTTCTGAACAAAATATCAAAGACAGCCAGAGGGAGTCAAGCAAAGGAGGGAAACCTTGCCAGCACATTCCCTGACACTGATAGGAGCTGGGAAGCTCCTCAGTGTTGAACTTCAGTGCTTGCCTGCAGCTCTGGGTGTCTGGGCTGCCCGAGAGCCATCAGCTTAGCAGGGCAAACAAGTGTAGAGCTACCCTCCTCTCTATTCCTGCAGCCTTGTCAGCCTGCACATGCATTTACTCATGTGTCATCAGCTGGATTTCTGCTGGTTTACTTGTGTGAGTAGTCTCCCCTGCAAGTGCATTTGCTGGAGTGACAGACATCATTGCAACTAAAACACTTGAAAAGATGCTTCAAGAAAAATCCAGTAGGTGGCATAAATAAGCCATGCCTCTTTTTTTTTCTCTTTCATTTGTATATGTGTGCCGTTCTCTTTTATTCATTCTCATTCTTTATTTTAATCCTCCTTTAACTTACAGAGAAGCTGAAGTTTTGTCACTTGGCTCTTAAAACACAATCCCCCAGACAAAGTTTCGTGTTTGAAGCAGAGGGTTTTCTTGATACTTTCTGGCAGCATATAGATTTTTGGGTTGTTTTATACCCCACATCTGTATTTATGTTTCTAACAGTTTCTATTTTCAGGTTGTACTACCTGCAGGTCTCAAACTGCCAGCAGCACAACAAAAGAAAAGGTTTTCTTATTGGACATATATCTGAACCCAAACCTTGCCTTGAAATGCTCAGTATTTACAAGATTTTAAAGCTGGCCTTACAGCTGCTCTCAGACACTTCTCTGATGATATATAAAGTATTGGCACCAGGAACATTACTCCAGATCAGTGAGATCAGATGGCTTTTGCTAAAAGTAATTTCAGTCAAGCTGAATCTTTCATTCAGACTTAAGATTTTTAAGTACTTCAGTCTTCCATGGTCCAAACATATTTCTATGCCATGGGCATTTAGGACTTCCAATGGAGTTTCAATATGCTGCTTTTTTCTCTTTTCCTCAAACTCCTTTTTTTGTTTGTTTTTTGTCTGGTTGTTTGGTTTTTTGTTTTGTTTTGTTTTATGTTGTTGTTGTGGGTTTTTTTGGTTTGGTTTGGTTTTTTGGTTTGGGGTTTTTTTGTGGTTTTTTGTGGGTTTTTTTTTTTTTTTCCCTCTGATGCCCAGGACTCTGCTCTCACTGGGTGAACAACTAAAGCAATTTATCATGCTGCAACCATCTGGCTATTTGCTGCCTTTCCTCAGTGAGAGTAAGGAGAGTAGCTGGGGTGGTGGTCCACAGCTTGCCTACAGTGAAAAAGCTGCCATGCCCGTCTCCGCTGACAAAGACCACTGGTTGTTAGCAAGGCAGGACAAATTGTGTACACTCTTCAGCATCCTCAGTTCACATTCTTTCCTCTTGGTACAAATCCACACCCACTGGGAAGATAAGGTGTAGAAGGGGACCCTTGTACAAAGAGCCTTCTGCAAGAAGGAATGTTGGCAGGGGGCAGGGAGCAGCATCCCGTGTATCCCAAGGTGGAGAAGAGGCCTGCCATAGCAGGTGACATGCCCTAATGCCCTCTGAAGCTGCGTGTTTATTCGCAGCCCCCTCATTGGTATTCTCCCAATAAGCATGGGGAAGAGAACCTTCACATCAGAAACTTCAGATGAGCCACAACTGAGAAGAGCCACCAGCAATGGGTGCCTAAGCAGAAATGTTTGTTTGCAAAATACACACTAATCAGAATCTAGAGTTTAATGGTCCGTATGTCAGGGCTATGGTAAAAATTACTTAGGTAAAAATAAAGAAAACCCTGCCTGTTACAACAAATGGCTCTTCCCCTTCATGTCTGGGAACCCAGCCAATGAGATTGGCCCACACTGCTCAATAAAAACAGGATTCGTTGGAAACAAAATTCATGTTGTTACATTATGCCAAATATAATACAAAACCAAAGCAGTTTTCAAGTCAGTGAAGCAGATACAATGGAGATATTTTAAAAATGTATATGTTTATCATGTTTCCACTCTGACTAGTTTTATTAATAATGTACATAAGGAAGGGAGAAAAATTAGTGGTTTTTACACTAACACCTACATTCTTCTTTTCTCATTTATTCATGCAAATTGGAGTAATTTCATTGCAGATGTAAAGGCTGAAGAAAAACCACTGTCAGCTCCTTAGAAATTTCAATCATTGTTAATAATTGACTTGGATAGCTATTTGAAAGCATTATTAGGTCCAACATATAAAATAGAAGTTAAAAAGTGACTGTGGAGAAAACCACTGAACTGCTTCTTCTCAGTATTCATTGTTCATTTTAGGCAGACTTGAAAATTAATTGGATCCAGTGACTTAGAACATTGAAGACTGTTGCATGACTCATTAAGCTGACATTTCTAACATTCCTAATTCACACAGTAAGAATGATAGAGTTGCATAAGCCATCTATACATTTGAGCTCCTTCATCAGGGTAGGACCACTGAAGAGAATGCCCTTACTTCTGAATATCATCATCAATTCAGCTCTAAGACATCTGTAATGGAGCTGAGTTTGAAAAACTAAGCTCCAATGGCTTAAAAATAGGCAACACAATTAATTGCTATTTTTTAATTTATGGTCTTTAATGTTTTAATGGATACAGTTAAATTTCCACTTCACCAAGCAAACTAATTGCTATGTAAAGGAAGAAATAGATCATTGCAAATTATAAAGCACTTGGTTTATTATCAATGCCTTCTCTAAATCTTCTCTCGCAAGTTTTTATTATTTTGCATTCTTGATCTTCAGAAACTTGAAACTGTTGAAACTCTGTAATTCTGAAGGATGGTTACAGCTGAGGTAAAGGAAGGGGTAGGGTTTGGCTATGTCAATTTACTATCCATCCGGTTTTTTATTTGTTATTATTATTTGTTTCTCCTAATTCTGATGCTCAGTAGAAGCAAAGTTATTGTTACAATATCTCCATCTGATTTATTTTCATCTTTTTTCCTTAAGCCTAAACAAATATATTTTTCACATGATATACTGCTCTCAGGGGAGCATTCTGTAAGACTTCCCATTAAAATCAGTGCATGTAGCATACATGTGTGAGAGCAAAATATTGTGCTGCTCTTCCCCCATTTCTTGCTGTTTCCTGTAGGAAGCCTTTCAGATCCACTGAGTGGGGCAGGGGTGTCAAAATTGCCTTCAGAAACAGCTGAGCTCTTCCAGATACTTCAATCAAAGTCAAATGACTGTTACTTAATCAGCCATGCTGTGAAATGATTTCATGTGAGCTGCTGACCTTTTGTGTCTCCTAGCATGAGAAAGAGGCTTTCTTCTTTGCTGTCAGCCGGCCTCTCTTCCCCTAGAGCCTCTCCCAGTCCAGCCTCCATGCCCAGAGCCCCCAGAGCAATTGGGCAGTTCAGAGGTGGTCCCCAAATGCTACTGCAGTGCATTGGGTCTTTCCTCCGTCCAAGGCTTGCGTGTCCATCCCCCCTCCATGCTAGGAATCCAGGTCAGAGAAAGGACCTGGGAGATCTGCGTCTCAGGAAACATATGCCCGTCAAGTAAAGCTTTACTTAGTGCTGTCAAGGTACAGATAATCAGAGCACTTAGTTGGTTTCCTTAGGCAACAGTTTTCTTCTATCACTTGTGTGTCAGTCAGCAGTGCACATCATATATGCACATTTGGTAATTAAGAGTAATTGAGTTCCTCTTATACTATTGGTGAGAAGCTGGTAAGGAAGATGACACACTTATCAAATTATTAAAACTGTCATAATAATTATAATAATAAAATAATTGTTACAAATTATTTCAACTGTCAAGCTATTAATTTTAATTAGGCTGGCTTTGTCTTGGCACTGAGATATCTTGAAAAGTGAAGGAAATATTGCCTAAACACTAATGAGATGCCTTAATTTTCTGTCGTTCATATGCAAACAGGGCCATTTGCAGATAACAGAATAAAGGTGTTCTGAGTCCAGCTCAGTCACCCAGCCAAGTGCATGAAAATATTCACATTGTCTGAGTAAAATATTGTTAAATATCCTCAGAGTTGGAAATTGTAACAGATATCATGTGATGAGACTGAGAACAAAAAGTATCTTCTCTGAAATGTTGTTTAAGTCATTATTTTCTCTTACCTGTTTTCAAGAACCAAGGCATGGAGATTGCCTTTTCCCTGGAAGGCAGCTTCTCTGAATTCACAATAATGACATCCAAGAAGATTGTTCATTAGGCACCTAACATAAGTAGGGTACAACTCTACTATTGCCTGAGTCTCTATTATAAACACTATAGGCCATTAATTCGTCTCTGCAGGACTCACTGTGTTCTACTGTCTGAATCATACACACCTTAAATACCTGCCTGGATACCCACTTTGCTCTGTGGCCGTAAGCCTGCTGATGTTTTTTCCCTCTGGGTGAAGAACACATGCCAGCTTTGAGTAGTTGTTCATTCTTATGCACTGCAGTGACCCTCCTGTCTTTTTTCAAAACAAATTTGAGGAATAAAGTTAAAATTACACATACAGACTTTTTTAAACTTTTTTTTTAGGAATACTCACTTGGTTATAATAATGATATTATTAAAGTTGGAGCTGTTATTTATCAAGGGTGGCAATATTATTAACTAAGAGTATGTTGTACTTATCTTTTATTCCTACTCAAAAAGATATCTAAAATAATTGTTACCATTAATATTAACTTCTAGGGAAATAATGGTTATTATTAAAATTAACTTCTAGGGAGTACCGATAAACTTCCTAAGATGGTCAAAATAACTGATGTCCCAAACCAAGACATGTGAGATTGCATTGTTAATCATACTTTAGAAGTGGACCAGTGATGCTAAAGGATGAGAGCGGAACACTGAAATTCAGGAGTGCCCTTAAAATACTGGTTAATACAACCCTTTTCTTAGCAGGGGATAGAAGGAACGACTTCTGCACACCTAGTGATATTTGGATGCTATTGAAATAGTAGGCAACATAACCTCATTATGATTTGAGACTCATTAGTTTCCTTACTTCAGGTACTTTCAGACAGTCTGTATTATATTTCAGGATGAATTGTTTGGAATAGCTAGTTTCTCAGCTCCAGTATTTATGTGTTGGAGAAGTGCACCCAGCTCAGCTTGTTTTCATGTTTCTCAGTAAGAGTGCATGCCAGCAGCAGACCATTGGAAGCCCTGTTCAGGTCCATGGTAGATTATAGCCTGTTTTTCAGGTTTGTTCCTGCCTTTGAAGAACCCATTTTCTTGTAGGCTTGAGGAGAATAATACACAAACCTTTCTGCAGTTGGAAAAGAGTTTCAGCCGTCATCTTCACTACTGTAAGCTGGGCCCTTTTGATCTGCGTTCTGGTGAGGGTGGGGGTAGGGGATGACCTGTTTGTGTGAAATATGTCTCCTGCACCAGATTCCATGGCAGGTGATTTTGTTAGCATCCTCAAGAAAATCATCCTGTAATTTAAAGAGAACTTTAATTTCTAGAGCAAAGATGTAGCATGTGTAGCCATCCTATACCTCTTGGGTAGACTAGTTCCATACAAGAGAAACCAGAGATTTCCCAGAAGGTAAAGTCAGGCTCCTTCCTGAACTTCTTCCATATTGATTTGGGAGAAGAGCTGTAGAAGTCTTGTGGTTTAGCACAAGGTTGTATGGCAAGGTTTCTTTGTCTGTCTATGGAGCTTACATTTCTGTTAGCAGTTGTTTTACAATGCTCACCCCTCCTTCCCAAGGTAGTTCTGGGCAACAGGGCACAGCATTTTTCCATCTCCTGACACCAGATTGTAGGAGAATACTGCTTGGTCTCTTTGCACAAAATTTGGGTAGAAAACAGTGGGCTACTAATTCAGTGTTAAATTAGAAAATACTTGAGACCAAGATTTGCATATGTCAGGTCATGCATGCAGCCCTGATATGTCAGCAGTTGAAAGGCGATTTTTAAAAGAGAAAGAATGAATTAAATAATACCACAATATTAAAACAAACAAACAAAACCCCAACTCAACCAATCAGAAAACCCCAACCCAACCCCAAAAAGAAACACATAAACAAAACCCCAAACCCCAACAAACCTCTGTAACTAACTGCTCTGTCAGAGAATCTAGTTGTCTCCCTCTGCACGCCTGCAGCAATGTTGGATTTATCCTGTCTGCAGAGGTCTCCCCACTCCACAGAAAAGTGACGGGGGAGGCTGTGGCAGACAAGGGAGGGGGAACAGCCAGCATCTGATAGGTTGCAGCTGGGCTGTCCATCAGATCTACCGGGCACCGTGGGAAGGTACTGGATTTTGTCCACCCACCTTAGAGGAGGCATTCACAGCCATATCTACAGCATGTTTGCAGAAACTCACACGCATTTTTCATTTTCATATGAATATGTTTCTTCTTTGTTTCTTCTGTCTGTTTTCAATTCTTGACCATATTCTGACCAAATATGAGTTGTGTGAAGGCCAGAAAAGGCAGTTACTATATGAGACTCATGGAATGGAAATGGAAATGGAAACAGACTCAATATTCATTTAAACACTCACCCAAATTTACCAAGAACTAAAACCTGTTTTTGCAGAACTAATCTAGAGAACTTTCTGTATTTCTTGCCTGTCTCTTTGCAAACCATCCACATGGCTTATTATTTCAGCACTCATATAATGTGAGATGTTCTAAATTCCTTATTCACAGGATTTAACTATTACCAAAAGAAAACTACCATTTTAAACTTTTTCCTTTTTTTTTTCAGCTTCCAACTTTTTAGCAGCTGTTGTTTGTTCTGTTGAGGGTGGCAGACTTTGGACCTGTTTGCTGGAACACTGTGACTGTAAATGGTGTCAAGTTGCATTGCATCTTCCAGTATCAGGTGCCTCTGCTCCACCTGAAATGGACAAAAAATGCACAGACCATTTTTTTATTCTCACCACACTGCCAGTTCTTGCTTAAGCAACTCTCTGGCAAGTTGTCTTTCAGCATTACAGATTTCCAGCTTTCTGTTGTGCCCACAAATTCATAATCTTTTTCCTCAGTTACTTCAAAATGAGCCTCATTTTGTCATGTCTTGTTTCTAATCTCTCCCGATCTCTTTGTACAGCTGTTCTGCTCACAAATCTCCCAAATCAGCTTTCACTGCAGAAGACATTTCATGCTTCTTGCTCCTCCTGCTAGACTGGTGATGCAGATTAAGCCACCACAATAAAGGGCCTCTGAACAGATGTATCTGGTTGGACTGGAAAATTCTCATGATAAATTTGCAAGAATGGGTGTATGATGGTGGAGTGAGGGCAAGCCATTTCCAGGGCCAGCCCCTACCTGCTCAGTAACAGGGAATTGTAACTGTCTGACTCCAAGTCTCACTCACACTTGGGACTGGAGAAAAGTTGCCTTTCCAGCCCCAGAAAATGCCCAAGAGCAATGCAGTGGTGCTGCAGGATGCCTGCCAGACACAGCAGGCGGCTTTTCATGCCTCAAAGAAAGGTGTGATACCATAGCCAGGAAGTAGAGGAGGATCTTTCCTAGTCTGCCTGTTCCACCATGACAAGTGAAATCTCATGCAAGTGAAATGTCATGTCTTCATCTTGGTGGAGATAACATGGCTCAGTGACGAAGGACAGCATTACTGGGGGGCATGTATAGCTACCCTTCCAGCTCTGCAGCTGGACAAGGCTCTAGAGAACACAGCAAGGCCTGTTTCTGCAGCAGTGCTAAAACCATTACGTGAAAGGCTAAAAAAAAAAATTACCAGTACATCTCTTAGAAATATCTCCTTGCTACTCACATTCAGATCAGCTCTTAGAGATTTCTAAGCACATACACAGCTTTGAAAAAAATGTTACCCTTCCTGTTATCTAAATAATAATACTGCAAATGAGTGTAATGTTGTTTGGAGTACATGGAAACATTGAGGTTTGTCATTTATAGCTGAATGTATTTAATCATACTCTGCTTAAGTATAATGAGGCCTTTATTTACAGGTCTCTGCATAGAAGTCCTTGAAGGGCAGTTTTGTATTGCAATAAATATTTTGAAAGGTGGTTTATTTTTTCTGGTGTTGGCTAACCAAACATGCACAGACATGGTTCTCAAGAGGAATGGCTACCACTTGCCCAGTGGCACAGGGTGAAACAGCAAAGCACCAGTGGATAAAATTATAATAAAACATGAATCAAGCTTGCCTGCAGTGCCCCATTTGCTTTAAGTCATATCTACCTGCTGTGAAGTTCTCACAGCAGGTACCAACTACCTAAAGGCTCCTGTTTTCCCTAATGACCCTCTCATTCCTGAGATCCCTTCAGGGATGATGCATAGGGTGGGGGTTTTGGTGTGTGGAAACATGCTTTTATTTCAACAGGAAGAATTTAAAATGGTTAAGGAAATAGAACAGTTACAACAGAAGTTTTGAGAATTAATTAATTAATCACCTATAGCAAGGAACCATCTGATATATCGACAAAGGTTTGTTGTACTGGGTTTATATGGCCAGGTTTTGGTAGCAGGCTGCTAGCAGGGTGCTTCTGTGAGAAGATGGCAGACTCTTCCCCCGCATCCAACCGAGCCAGTGCCAGCTGGATCTAAGACGGACCCACTGCTGACCAAGGCCGAGCCCATCAGTAATAGTGACAGTTGTTTGAGCATAATATGTATAAGAAGGGGTAAAAGCTGCTCAGCAGCAGCAGCAGCTGGAAGATATGAGTGAGAACATTTGAGAGAAACAGCTCTGCAAACACCAAAGTTAGTGGAGAAGGACAGGGAGGAGGTGCTGAAGGAACGGGAGCTGAGATCCCCCTGCAGCCCCTGGTGCAGACCATGGTGAGGCAGCTGTGCCCCTGCAGCCCATGGAGGTCCACGGTGGAGCCACCTGCAGCCTGTGCAGGACCCCATGGCAGAGCAGGTGGATACATAGTGGAAGCTGTGGACCCTGTTGGGAGCCCACTGCGGAGCAGTCTCTTGGCAGGACCTGTGTATCATGGAGGAAAGCCCATGCTGGAGCAGGTTTGTTGGCAGAACTTACGACCCTGTGAGAAACCCACACTGGAGTGAAGAACTGCAGCCTATTGGAGGGATTAATGGTGGAGAATTTGTGGAGGACTCTCTCCCATGGGACAGATCCCATGCTGGAGCAAGGTAAGCAGGAGACGTAAGAAGGAGAAGCAGCGGAAGCAACTTAATGGAATAACTACAATCCTCATTCCAGTCCTCCTGCGCCACTGGTGGGGAGGAGACAAGGAATTCAGTAGTAAACTTTGGCCTGGGAAGAAGGGAGGGGAGAGGGAAGGTGTTTAAAGATTTGGGGGTTATTTCCTTGTCATTCCACTCTGATTTGATTGGCAGTAAATTAAACTAATCTCTCTTGAGTCTGTTTTGCCTGTGACAGTAACTGGTAAGTGATCTCTCCCTGTCTTTATCTCAAGCCACAAGACTTTTCTCTCTCTCCCTGACCGTCAGAGGAGGGGATTGACTGAGTTGTTTTGGTAAGCATCTGGTGTTCAGTCAGGACCAACCCACCACAGATGTATACAGCTGTAAGACAATACCACTTTGAGAATAACTTATTTATGTGCCTTCTTTTCATTGCTGAACAACCTGGCAGGAAAACAGATGTACTTTGAAAAACAAAAAACCACCAACAAAATCTTCTTAGCATTTCCTGATTAGTTTCTTAGAGAGAGGTTCCCAAATATTTGTGCAGGTAGCATGCAATTCTTCAGCTCCTTCAACAGCACTTAACTGTCCAGTGGTACTTTCAAGGTACTGGTACACTGGATGATGCTACAGGTGGCTCAGCTTTAACCAGGTGCTTCTGTTCAGCATATGTATGCATAAAGACCTACAGCCAAAGTGAAGTAAGGCAGGAATTTTTTAATTGACTTCCCCAGGCATTGCATTAAGCTGTGAGTAGTAACGGCTAATACCTCCACAATTCCAAACTGAAATACAAAACAAACCTGAAACTGGGTACCCCTTTCTTCTAATCACACTACAGCCATTTATAAAAACATGTAATGCAAAATCCTCCTTGCAGGTCTTCCAACACTGCTCCCTTGTCTCACATCAGGCCTTCAGAGACAGGCCCAAGAAGACCATACGAACTGAACAACTGAAAGCGTCTCTTTTTACTGAGGAAATGTTTGTAGTTAACACACCTGGGTGCCCACAGAAGAGCAGGAAGGGATGAAGTTTACAGGCCTGTATGCAGGCACTGAGTCCACTGAGGAGAGTTGTTTGCAGCTGCAGTAAGAGCATGAATGCTGTTTTGGCCAGCTTTGCTGGTGCCTTTCAAAGGCAGGAAGATGCCTGTAATGTTTGGGTTGCTTCCATTCCAGGAAACAGCTAGGCCTGTGTGTCAGGGATTGATGCCAAGGCTTGCATTAATTCACACCAGGGTTGAACTGGACTTCTAACAGACAAATGTCTCAGCCAGAAGTATGAGACACCAGGAGAAATGGACTAAAAAGCTATTTCTGGAATAATTTGAGTTCTTTCAGCCTTATCAAGAAGATAAAACTTCTGAAAGTATGTCTGAAAGTATGTCTAAAAAAAAATGTTTTCCTCAGTTGTTGATTTTAGATTAATATTTTGTTGGCTAACTTCCATAATGTAAAACTCCATACCAGTAACTCTCAACTTTCAAGTGACAGACTCACTTAATGTATGACAATGTAACTGGAAAAAGACAGTGACATATTTTACAGTCTTGAAAAAGTGCCAATCTCTTTTATATTCACTGACAGTTAAGAGTTAAGGTGATGACAACATCATGCTTGCATATCCTGAAAGTCAATCATCATCTAACCTGAAAAACAAATGCCAGTTGAGAGTGTGTAGGGGGAGCTCAGGTCAGAGCTGGTATGCATGGTAAACCCCTTAATCTCAGCACCGGTGATAAATGCCATCTAGCATTAGTGGGTGGAATTAAACTTGGCTTGCAGAGGGCATCAGTGGATACAAACACTTTTGGGAACCTCTTAACTATTTCCTGGGGAAGGGCCCAACCTCCACAATATGAACTGCTTCAGGTGTCACCTCTTGGAGCTGACATTTACCTCTTGTTTGTTCTTAAATGGTTCACCTCTTGGAGCTGAACCATTTAAGAGAACAAAATTTGAAAGGAAGTAATTATTCTTATTTTGTACTTATTTTTTTTTTCCTAACTGCTTAATTCATTAAGTCTAGCCTAATAGGATTTTAAGCCAGAAATGACATTCACTGACTTTAGTAAAATAGGTAATTTTGTACTTCTCACCTATAGTCACTAACACATCCAAAATTTTGGTTCCTTTTGGCAATCTTCCGATATCCTGGCATACCACAATAGCCTATTTCACCATACGACTAAAACTGGGGTCACTTTTCTTTAACAAGGCATTTTAGCCCAGGAAAATGAAGTTTTGTGGTGAAACTGAAAATTTCACAGAAACGCAGAGCCCACAGCTTCACCTAACATTTTCAGAAGCTCTAAACAGTTAGTTTGTTTTGCTTACCGGGAAAATGGCACCTAAATAAATCCAGGCACTCCAAGTTACATAGTTTGACATTTGTATGGTGTTACGGTGGTAAGATTCCTCCACAGATTTCTGTCACTTAAAAAATGTTTTAATTTCTGATATACCAATTGTATTCAGGATTGGGGGAAGAACGCCAAAGAAAAAAAGGAAAGAATGTTTATTCCACATTACTCTCCTTGTGGTTTTGTTGCAGGTAAAAAAAAGTATTTAAGTACATTTAGTGGTTCTCCCCGTGACATTAGTCACCTAAATTACTGGACTAATTGTTTTAAATCCTGCACATCCGGGAGTCCCATCATGCTCAGGACTCCCACTGATTTATGGAGGGAGAGACAGAAATCTGTTCCAACGTGGAAAATAACAGTCATGGCCGTCTGCTATGGAAAGCCATTATTCATGGGCATTTCACATTCTTTTTTTAGCTCCATTATGTACAAAGAGGGGGTTAGGCTACAGTATGTACAAATATCACGTGCAATTGAAGCTCAGTAGCACAGCAACAGAGATCATAGTTTAAAAACTATTTTTGGGGCAAAGACCTATTAGACATGTTACTAATTAACCTATTTCCTACAGCAATACAGAGGCACTACTGAAAAGGACATTATTGGGTTGCTCAGTGTACTCTTTATCAAAGTCAGACTTTGGAGCATAATCCACATGCTTTAAAACTGTCATCACAGTGTCACAGAATCACAGCATATCTCAAGTCAGAACAGACACATAAGTCCAACTCCCTGCTCCTCTAAAGATTACCTAATACTACTGTCATGTATGATCACTAACTCCCTTAAAAAAGCACCAGTAGTCTAGTTTTAGTCAACCCAGTGCTAAAGATAAAATATATTCTTGGTAAAACTGAAATTAGAAACCTCTTTGCTCTCCAAATTCTGTTCTGGCAGCATGTCTTCCTGCTAGACAAGAATTTAATCCATGAGATACAGGCAAGTGAACTGGATTTTCTGTAAAATTAGATTAAGTTCTAGAGAAAGACTAAAGCAGTCATCCATTTTCTTCACTTCTTCAGCTTGATTTGTTTATCTCTAGCCCTGTGTTTATTTTAAACTCATGAAGACAAGAACAGATTGACTTTGCTTTCCAGACAGTTGTTCAAACCGGGGCAAACATATTCAACAGATCTGAAAAAGACTCAAAAGAAGCTCTTGCCATGCCCAAGCCAGGGAGATCCAACTTGCACTAATTCTGTTTAATGATAAGATCGTCCAGATCTTAAGTGAATGAGGAATTCATTGGGAAGCTTGCACTGCTGTTGTGTAGTATGTCTGACACAACCTCAGGTTATTGGGTGCAGCACCTTGCTATGCAGGACAGCCTGCACCCACTGACTCTTGACAAAGATGGCAAAGTGAGGGGCATTTTTCTGGTGGTGTGAAGCTTTTTGTGTTGTTAGGGTTTTTTTGTTGGGTTGGTTTTTTATTGTATTTGTTTGTTATTTTTGGCAGCTGCTGCTGCTCTTTGCTGTCAGTCTTGTGTCAGAGAAAAGACCTTATTTTCACAGTAATTTGGCTTGCTGGGTCATGTGCCTCTATATCTAGCACATAGGATCAGGTGAGGGAGCATCCACACATTAACAGACGCTAAGTGAAGAGTGAGAGGAAAAGCTGGCCAGAGAAGGGCAAGAGTAAAAACTGACTGACATCAAGGGGCAGGGGGCCTTATTTGGGACAGCTATGCTGTGTCTCCCCCTGTCAGAGGTACTTCAGCTGCCCTTCGCTCACAAGACACCCCAAGCACTGGGGTACTGCTTTGGCATAGGTTATCACGCCGTATCTGCAGTGCTGGGCCAAACCACGTCCGGCCCACAGAGACTCCTTGGCATGCCAAGTCACCAAGTCAATGTAGGCCAAGTGAGAATGGCTTCAGTGGGTTCCTATTTCATGTTTGATAAGGACTTAGGGAGAGAAGGAAAAAGGACGGAGAGTAACGGAACTGTTCAGATCCCTTGAAGGAAGCCACTGAGGTGTATTTCTGCCCAATCGGGTAGGCCAGAACTGACAGGGATACACAGGCACTTGCTTAGCACTTGTTTCCATGCCATCTAAAAAGCACCTCCTTCACCAAGTAGCCAGGGCTCCTCGTAAGCTAAAGCTCAAAGGCTTTTATTTCAGTTAACTGCTTATCAGTTCAAGTGAACTGCTTGAACACAGTCCTTCAGCACCTCCCCAAGATCCTTCACATGGCTCAGAGAGGTCACTTCTTAACCAAACAGCAAAGGGTGCACCCTGTGCAAGACAAGCAAAGGCAGATCATCTTGGGCAAAGGAAAAACCTCATGTGGGGACTTTCCAGTCCTCCCTGCCTTGATTTTCCAATTTAGCTTGTTTTCCTGCTGCAGTTGTAATGTGCAGCCTTTCTGGATGATGGCAAATCACAAGTAAAACAGGAGAGGAGTAAAACAGCATAATGAAATTTTATTCTGAAAATATGGCAAGAGTCTAAGGCACTTCAAACATTTCAACGCACTTGACTAAAGTGAATGTGACAAGGTAATAGCATTCCATAAATACGCACCAAGATGTACACTCAATTACACTCAAGGGGAATATACAGCTGGTACCTCTAATTTTATTCTCCAATAAACATCTATGGAGCTTATAGACTGAAACAGTTAATAAAAATATGGTAACAGAACATGGAATTCTTCATGTAGGTTTTAATTATTATGGAATATAAAATGTTGAAAATACTGTGTGAGTTAATTTTATAGATACTAGTATCTTTTATATAAAAAGTTATACATTATCCCCAATTAGCAACAACTTATTTAGTGAACTTCAGACCTGACAAGAGGCTCTATCCCCAATACCTACCCACTCACCCACCAGCTCAAGATCCATGGAACTGACTACTACATAAGCAACTGCAACTTCTGAATTTCAAAGTAATTAAAAACATGAAAATCATGTTGGAATGAAATTTATGAAAAGTTTACTGTGATGAAGTCTAAGCACAGTAAATATATTTTAGAATGACTAAAAACAAGCCACTGGGACACCCCTGCATGGATAGCTTTAGAAGTCTTAATCTGCACATAACATAAGGAAGGACAATCTACAACAAAGAAAAAGAGGATTTATGCCAGTGTACAGAAAGATGAGTATGTGAGCAAAAGAACAGTTCTGGCTAAGGTTCTCCACAGAGCACTACTTAACTATACGCTTGCTTCAAGTTTACAGTTTTCTACCTTTAGCACTAGATCTCTGCTTTCACTTTGCTGGTGAGTTCAGGCACAAGACAATTACATTCAGTATCTGTCTCAGTAAAACAGTAACATTTAGCAGCTTAAAGATGGCATAGAGATTTTTTACAGATATTTATACACTACTACTCGAATGTGGCTCTGTGGGTGGGACCAGGAGATGTTCTTCTGCTAAGCCTGGGAGTGCCCTAAAAGAGAATAAAGAACAGTTAATCAAAGAGAAATTATTCCAGCCAGCTTGAAAACACAACACTCAGAATTACTCTGTTCAATTCCTTACCTTTAATTGTACAGATTTTTATTTTTTTTTTAATTTTAGGAAGAAAAGTGCCAGCTATCATACAGCCTACTAACTGCAAGTGCATATTGTTTCGACAGTGAGGTGTTTAGCAGCAGTTTATCAGGAGAGTGAGTCAGGGCTACAGGAAGGGTGCATAGCTGCCAAAACACCTAGAACAGCTATGTTTCAGTTTCCAGGTCAATAATTGCCATTAAAGTAATACAACAGCACCTCTGTACACTAGCCAGAATCAGTGAACCTTGCTAGTCAGCTATCTGTACCCCATGGTAATTAGGAGAAGCAGGAACTATCCCTCAGCCAGGCTTCAACCTTCTGCAGTCAGTATGTATTTTAAAAAGTACAATCCACTTACCAGCACAGAAATTGTCTTTACGAGTAAAAGTCAAAGTTTCATGTGCTGTACTGCTATACAGCTGTCAGGGAGTAAATTTCTTATTTACATTTCACTATTATGTTCAACAGCAGCAAGTTAAAACATAGCCTACAGGAGGTTGTGTACTAACCGGTGACTGGGTTTTGGAAAAGTTGACGTGGGCATAGAGGAGAACTGCTATGTCCTTATGTCCAGCTTCCAGGGCTATTGAAAGTGCTGTGCTGCCATCCTGAGAGAAGACAGGAAGAAATAAGAGAATTAGTGCTTGTATGCTTTAACAGATCTCTTAAAAGCCCCATCAGCCCACAGAGAAGTGCAGTTATTAAGTGGAGGCCCTACTGCTCATACAGACAGGTTAATTTAGAGTCTTGTTTAATTTCTTTTGTTTTAAACCTTGCACTGCTGTTTTATGAGGCAGTCCAATTGTCAAAGCCCCATAATTTTTCTAAACAAGAAGTCTCGATTATATTGCTGTGGAAGAATGAGCACACTATTATCACAGTAATGTTACATGTAGTGCTGTGCAAGACCAGAAGATTGGGGTGTCTCAGAGAAACTACAGTGTCAGTAACAAGTAGAAGAGATGATAAGGGAGGGGAAAATGCTGGTCAGATATAATGATAATTGCTGTGTTAAAATGATAATTGTTGTGGTATAGCTCCCATCAACACTAAGAGAAATTGCACTCATAATTCCAAATGGTCCTTGATGGAAGTCGAAATACAAACAAATGGACTTTCCTAGTCAAATACTGCCACCTTAGTTTCTCAGAAGATACCACTGCTTTCATAAACCACAGCTGTTGAGGATAGAAACAAAAAAGCTGAACAAAAACAAACAGCTGAAAGAGTATTTTACTAATTTGCTTTTACTTACTAACTAATAAGAGTATTTTATTAATTTTCCTTTGGACCATGTTTGGTCCAGGAAGACATGGATGTCAGACAACCTGTGATATGAACTTGGTGCTTGGTTCACTGCCTGGCTTTTGCTCTTGCACACAGAAGACTCTACAATAATGCCAGTACTTGAAATGTCTCACAGGGACGGAGCACACATTCCAGCCACTGCTGTAGCACTGGTATTGGAACAGGTAGCACCAGTTTTCAAATGGCCAGCATGGGACACAACGGACAGCATCCACATGGAAAGTCTTCTTATGAGCCTAAAGGCAGCAATTTCTAATTGTCCTGAACAGACAGGGAGCTAGAAGAGCTGTCTACTACAGTGCAATATAATGCATGACAAATGCAAAGCTAACACTCTCCAGTCAACAGAAGATCTTAAAGAGAGGTGCTGAATCACTGTGGCACACATTAGTAGGATGATGCTCAGCTTACTACTGATCACGCAGACTTGAAAAGCATCACTGTGACACTCAGAATAGCTCAGGGAATGCTAAAAATCTCAATCTCACAGCACAGACAATTCTGTGAATAAGCAGCAAACTGCTTGGGAAACTATCAAACTGGCCACAGGAGTAGTTAAGTTATCATGTCCCCATAAAGACTGTAATTATTGATTTTGTATCTGATAGTGCTAACGGCATCCAAGCAGCAATAATCTAGACTGGTCCTGAAAGTTTTTGCTAGACTGAGGTCTTCTTACATTTTCCTCTCTGGCCAGAAGTTCCACACTGCTAGCACCACAAGGAACTGAGCTGCCTCCTGCAGCACTTGGGTGAATGAAGAGAAATCATGTCCTTGCCTCTCTGCAACAGCTTCAACAAATAACCTCCCACTGCCCTCCCAAATCCCAAACCCAGGTTCCATTTCAGTGTTCAGTGGGTAAAGCAATAGGAAGAAAGGAAAAGTATGCAAGAAATATTGTTAACAAGAACAAGAAAGGAGCTAAGTCAATGTTTTCAAGCTTGAGAAATCTATAGATCAAATTGTCTGCTGACAGTGTAGGCTGCAATGGTCCCTGCAGGTGTCTCACTTGGCACTGAAGTCACAGTCTGTATCTGTTTATTGTCAGGACAGTGTAGCTTCATGACTAAGACTGAACCTACCGTCTCAGAAGTCATGGTGTAGGAGCAGTGTGAACATTGTTTCAAGGGAATTGTAGGGCTGATGTTTGCCATGGGCACAGAAAAGCAAGACAGTGAGGCCCTAAGTCACCAGATAAGGTCTTATCTGAAAACTAGAAAACTCCTTTGAAAGGGAGAAGGAATGTGAGAGGGAAAGGTGTTGAGCTAACTATGACCTAACAAATGTTTGTTTCTGTTGTGGCCACTAAACACCTACAGCTAACCACAGAAATTGCTACCAGGTGTGTCTGTTAGAAAAGTAAAAATACTAGCCAAATAATCACAGCACTTGCTACCAATTAAGCAGAAGATTCATTGTGGTTGGCACTCTGAGTCAGACATTCCCCAAGTAGATTTCAGAAGCATTGAAAGGCAGCTCACATTGTCCTCCAGGGTGCTGTTACACCCAGGCTGAGCCAGCAGAAGCTTAACAATCTCCACATGTCCATGCTCACTAGCGCACATCAGAGCTGTAGAGCCCTCATCATCCTGGATATTGACATCTGCACCACAGGCCAGTAAAGCTTTAACCATGTCTATCCGGCCATGACTCACAGCTAGCATCAGTGCAGTCTGACCAGCCTGCATGGAGAGAAGAGAAAAACCCAAATCACTACAGAGGCAATCAGTGACAAAGCACAAACACTTCTATTTCTTTGAGACACTGTATCTCTTCGGTGCGGGGGGGGGGGGGGGGGGGAATTGTTATTTTAAATGGTACTCTCAAGGCTTTGATTGCCATTATTTAAATACCTTTTATGTATCATATATCCTACATTCACATAGGTATTTATTGTATTAAATGGAATGAATATTTTCAGACAGCTGTAGTTTATTTGAAGGAGCTAAATGCTGCAGACTTTGTCAATGCCACCCAAAATTCAGTAATAGTTCTTTCACACAATGATCAACTTTCATTTTTTGGAGAGGTCCAGCCCTGAGGCTCAACTGTTGTTCCACAGCTCCATTTTGTATATAGCAATCAAAAACATACATAAAAAACCCACAAATGGTGAAAGCAAATGAGAGTAACATTTAAACTGGTAAGAGCAGGGATGGGAGCACGGAAGGAACAATGAAAAGGCACAGGACTACAGCAGTAAGAACTGTGCCTCGTGAACTGTCTGACTGACCTGGCTGGCTTTAGCATTCACGTCCCCACAGCTGAACAGTTCCTCCACTATCCTCATGTCCTTCTCCGCTTCCACAGCTGCAAGTGCAGCAAGCATGATGGGGGTGTAACCAGCCTTGTTCTGATGATTTACATTACAGACATCTGCAGAGGGATGACATAATTTGTTCAGAAAGCAAGAACCCAAAAAGCAGTAATTGTGCTAATCAACTGAATAAACTGTCAGTAGAGCAGCCTATAAAAAGAAAAAGTAGCAACTGCTTTCATAATGGATGCAATTCAAGGGAAGGTGGAGAGGAAAAAAATTAACAGAGGAGCTCTTGAGCCAGACAAAGAAAAGAATTCTTTTGTACTATGTGTACAACACAAGAGAGAGCACAAAGACATTTTATATGTTATCATTTAGGGCTTTATTTGTGCGTTATTTTTTCCTTTTGTGAAAGCAAATGGTCTGAGATTTAGCATGATACTAAATAACACTGCCAGGATAGTCCTTAAGCTCTTCTGCAAAGGACATCCATACTACAGAATAAAAGTGGTCCAGCCACGTGGTCAATGGAAAAGATATTTCTCTTCAGCACAAAGACTGTGTCTTCAGCACAATTTTCCTGCAACTGGTGTTACTTAAAAAATCTGCAAGTGTACTTCAGCATATTTTGGAGCTGCCAAAAAACCCGCCCCTTTAAATTAAAGACTGCTGCCAGTTCTACAGTGTATTTGACAAGAACAAAACTGCTCTGGGAACAAATACAGGCAAGTCCTCTCATCAGAGCCAGCAACTGACAAGAGTTCTCCTTTTTGTTCAAACCTTGCTTCCAGTCTGTCTCTGTTCCTAAAATTCTGCAGAAATTCAGCAATGCTTATTGGTTTATTGGGCAGCATGGTTTTCAGTGTGCTCATCATATTGGAAAGCAGGGACTCAGCGTTACATAAACATTACCTGAAAACTAGAGGCTAAATTGCACCACAGGTATCTTAACAAGCAAAAATGGCTCAAGAAATTCTTCAGATTTATGGGCAAATGATTTTTTCAGTCAAAAAAATGGAAAATTTTTTCAGGTTAAATAGACGTTGGTGATGATAACCAGTAGACCAATACTTCTTTCAGACATCACTTCTGTGAAGCCACTGAAGCCAGACAACACGACATTCTGCTAAATGCATTACAACCTGAGTAATGAATAACTTAGAAGAGGCGTGCTCCTACTCTGACTAGACTACTTCAGCAGAGTGTGTTTTCTGAGGTCACATTTAGCTCCTTTTCCATATGGCTGAGGGAAATTGTTCTCCTATTTGTCCTCTTGGTGACTCTGCTTCATGCTATTGCAGGGTTCTCTCACCTCATCTTGTCCACTCTTCTCACCAAACACAGACACAGAGTTCTTGGTCTAAGAATCCACCTGTGATATCACCATACTGCAGAGCTGACCACAGTGACCATTCAGACACAGTCCAGAGAAAAATTGTTGAAACCTGAAGGAATCTGCCTATTTGCAAACATTTTCCAAATGCTGGCATGAGCAGTTCTCTCCTTCAGAGAGAACTAGGTGGGACTAGTCATGATTATTACATTTTACAGATAACACCCCTGGTGTTCATGGGCATATAAATAGCTGCCATAACAGAAGTCCTGATTTCCAGCAAGAGATGAGCAAGTTCCTGCTCCTCTGAGACACCTAGGGAAGCAGAGGGGCAGCTTCCTCCTACCACAGTGTGCTGCAGAGCCAGCCTGCCCCGTTTCACCACGCTCCTGACATTCCCTGCATTCCCCTGCTGTGACTCACTCTTCCCAAACACAGACTGCCTTCAAAAGGACCAGAAATTTCAAAGCGCTCCCTTTCCTCTTGAGGAAGTCTCTGCATGTGTGACACATGTGCTAGGTTATCAAAGCTGAGATTTGTGTCATTCATATCCTTGTTTATCTGATGCTACCCTTCTGGATTTTTGAATATTGCTTGGCTTACACTCCAGACATGTCATTGGCCTAGTTAAGCTTTCACAATCAACTGTGACAGGTTTTTTAACTAGTTTAGAGAAACAAACTTCACTCAGAGAGCAAAACTAGGATTAAAGAGATTAAACATCCAGCCTGGGACCAATTCCAGTGTGTGATACCTTCTGCTGAATGCCATCTGGCACACTGAATGTGGGGAGCAGACACTCCAGTCTCCCCTTTGCCACTACCCTTTCTGCACGTGTGTTGCAAGAGGATCAAGAAAATGAGGCAACAAAAGCAACCACATGAAGCAGAATGAGATTGCTTACGCACTAGGGAAATGGTCTCTGTGACAGAATGCCATATTGCCCCAGTTTCTCAGGAAAGTAGCATAGATGAGTCAATGTGGTGGCCAGAAAAAACTTCTGCACTGCTATAGACAAAGCTAGACTAGCTTGCATGTTTAAGATGGTATTTATATATCAATGCATCCTCCTCCATCAGCACCCTACAGACTGCTGAACAGCAGCTGTGCTGCCTCCAGAGAAAACTGCTGGAGCCTGGTGCTGCTGAACTTGGGACTACAGTGCAAGAGGCAAGAATCCAGCTATCTATCTCAACTCCGTATGTAATTCACTTAAGTGTTTTTTTTACCTTCTTCAAGAACCTCCAAAGCTAGTACTAGAAACAAAGATTCTAGACTACCTAGGTGAGCCACCACATAACTATTAACAGTTAAAACACCTGCTGGAAGAAGATGGAACTTGGCCTCTAGTCCATCAAGAATTTCATCCATGAGAATTGCAAAACCAAGAATAATAAAAAAAAAAACCACAAAGCAAACTTACTTGCATCCAGAAGAAGCTTTACAATTTCAAAGTTAGAATGTGAGACACTGTAATGCAGAGCTGTGTTTCCATTTCCATCTGCCATGTTGATGATATGTCTGAGGACAGCAGGAGAAATCTCTTCAAAAGCAGTTATGTAGTCTCCAACCATTTCAGGGAGAGCTGACTTCTGGCTTGAGACACGAAACCACTCATGCTGGATGGTATTTAAACAAAACCTCTGCCAAAACCAAGACAGAAAAATTTACATATGGGCAATCTGTTTAAAAGATTTTCCATCCTGTAAGTCAGCAATGCAGGTCAAATCTTTTTTAGTCCAATGTGGGAAGAAAGTATTCAGCTTACAAACAAGATGTAGAGACTGAAGCGTCCCCCCTGATTAAAGTCCACTTTAAACCACCGTTTACTTCCTCTCACTTCATCTGATTTTCACCTCTGACAGCACAGAATTTCAGGGTGAGAATAATCCCAGATTTAACAGTTATCAAATACTGGTGAATGGAAAAAAAAGACCTGCAGAACTACTTCCATCAAATACTTAACTATATTTATAAATCACTGATGAACTCAAGACTTTCTCACTGGACTTAACACCATGCTAAGTCAGACAGGCCCAGTACTGAGGGACAAATTATCAAATGCACAAAGTATATGAGAATTGGCTGCACAGCAGTTCTGAAGAAGAAGAACTGGTCATTACAGACAATTACAAACTGAACCCAACATCACATCGTAATGTAAAAGGTAAATACTGTTTTGGGGTGAATAGACAGATTTATGGCTTGCATCGCATGTGATGAAGTCCCTTCTTTCTGCCTAGTACTGTGAAGACAACACCTGGACTATCTTGTCTGCTCTGATCACTGAATGACACAAAATATTTGGTTGAAACAGTTTCAAAGATAAGCAGCAAGAATGAACAAAAGTCAAGGAAATCTGACTTACTGGGCAGAGAGGAAGGACTGGAGATGCTCCGCTGAAAAGAACCGCTGGGGAAAGAAACCATGCAACATTTGTTGCAGAAAAGAGAAAAAAAAGGAAGAACCCGTCCTTCACCTGAAGGCTGGCTGGCTTTAGTAATAAGAGATTTTAGTTGCAGTGAGAAGATGCAGGCTACACATTCAGGATAAACTTTCCCAGGGGGGTATGGACTGCAAGCGGGGAGTAGGAGCCTCCTAGGCCAGGTGACTTGTCTGTTGTGACAAGGTAGGTAGAGCAATCTCACTGTGGGCCAAGAAGGCTTCCACATTCACCACCAGCTCTTTGAGACACTTTCTCTAACCTGGAAGGACCACCATATCTTTCTCATAAACCCTCACCTGCAAGGCAGCCAGTAAATTCAAGGGCAATTTTGCAGAGAAGACATTCAGAAAGTTTATACAGCCTCTAGTGAAAACACACCAGTATCTCTAGAGGTGGTCTGTGTCTGGTAAAGAGAAAATATTCTACACAGACCAGTGCTACCTATGTATCTGTACTACATAAACACATTAACAGAATATTTTACATCAGTGCTACTATAATGTGATGTATGTATTCTGTGAACATAGAGTTGAAATGCAAAGGTGGCCATAAACTGACACAATAGAATTTTTTATTTATTTCAGGCACTACTGAGTGCAAAATACCACTAAGAAACTATTTTTAGTCACAGTATCACACACATTATTAAATACACAATACACTTTAAAAATTTAATTAATCCATCACATTCAAAAATATACAGCTCTTTCTGGTGTAAACAGTAGCTACAAGAGCTGAGTATGCTGGAAGAGGTTGGGACAACTCACACAGATCCTTAGCTACACTGACATTTAAGCTGTTTGGACAAGACTTATTTATCAGCAGACAGAGGACAAGAGCTGATCAGTCTACAGCTTCCATCTACAAAGCACTGCTTGTACTGGAAAACACTTTAGGCACAAGAAAGTAAAATGTAAATTCAAATTACACTTCCAAGGCAGAGATCATAATCTGGTTTTGTCATTTTTGACACTTTCAACTCCAAGAGGGACTAAAGCATTTGTTGTTTGAATGCCTAAACTACTTGTGAAGGACAAACACAATTAAAAACTATGTGTCACAACTGTATGAAACACCCTTTCAAAACATTCCCTGGACCACAGATGTCAGCACTGGACACAGACAGTATTACTGTGTCATAGAGACAACACTATTGTCTTTAAGAAGCTCCAGATGCTCTACAGTAGAAGAGAATGACACTAAGTTGTTGCCATTTATATGCACAAGTGTAACAAATGCAAAATTCAATTTCATATCATTAAGCAGTGTTCCTTTGCTTTCAGAGTGCCCTCATAGAGTAGAGGAGGCAATCCCTATCTGAGGAATTTCCAAGAAGGCAAATACAATTTTATATCCTGAGACTTAAGTATTTTTTTAAGTTTTAACAATAAATCCTCCTTACTCTCTGCAGCACTGATACAAAAACCACCAGTGCAGTAAACAAGACCAACAGCATCCTGCACTCAGAAGGCACATCACCTAGTATTTCAGAAGAGACCCTGAAGTTTTTTCATAGGATGCAACAGAGTCTTCACCCACTGCAGCTTCCTAATGTGAGGTCTGAGAGTTACCATTCCAGTGCTAAACCAAAAAAACCACAGGAATAACAAAGAAATGCACAGGTGTGTTGAAACTGTATTTTCATGTTACTGTTTTTACGTGTGTGCCTTGGGACAACAACATTTAAGCACACAAAACACAAGTATATTCTCTGGATGAAAGTGTCCTGGTAGAAAGAGCTTTGTGACTCTTGCAGCAAAGATGAGATCCTCTTCTGCCTAGCCACTGCAGAGCTGGTCCTATAAAACCAGAAGTTCCCTCTCCCTAAAGTTTTTCTATTGCATCTCAAGAGAAAATTTTCACCTGATTGCTTACCACATCTTTGTTGGTTAAGGCCTTGGGGTCATCAATGTTGTTTCTCAGCAGGTTACAGGCAGAAAGCATCTTTTCACTTAGCTCGTACCTGAGGGAGACAGCAAAATACATGACACGTTTCAATTTTTTATATCAGCATTTCAGTATAGAAACATTTGTTTTTCTGAAAGTTGTCTGGGAGTGAAAGCTTCCAGGCAAGCCATCTGCTCCTACCATGCAGAAGCCACTCCGGCAGCTCTTCTCACAGACACTCCCTCCACACTGAATGGAGATGAGTGTGGGAAGAGCAGCAGGAATGGAGAGTGGGAAACACATCACTTTCGTGCTCTAAGACTTGGCAACCCTTCTAGTGGGAATTCTCACCTACTGCTGTGTGACTGCAGAGCACACTTTATATGCTGTGTGCTTTGATTACTTGATTGACAAGGAGAAATGCCAGTAGTTGTGATGGAAACAGAATTAAGCAGTGGGAAACAGCTCAAGAGGTGCCTCCCTGCCAGCTCCCATTCACTGGAACTAGCCTTTCTCATCCCACCCACTCTAGAAATTTACTCTCTTTCTCCAGCCCTCTTAATTTTTACTCCCTTGTCATTACAAATTTCGAAACTCATGGTGGGCCAAAAAAAAGGTCAAGAAGGCCTGTACCAGGCTTTGGCCAAGCATCTTTGCCTAAAACCTGCCTGGATGATAATGGCAGTTTTTCTGGAAAATTGTCCCAAAAAGCAGAGAAGCTAACACACTCATGTGTGTAAGATAGGCATTTTGGCCCTCATGGATTAGCAGCCAGCTGCTAGTGCTAACAGAGCAGTGAAGTTCTCCACCACTGCCATACATGGCCACACAGCCACATGCACCATGGCCACATGCCCTGACTCTTCCCTCAGAGGGCACTGCCAGAGCACTCAGCTTGCAAGGAATGTGTTCCTTAAGTATGAACAGCTTAAGCTGTTCTGCTGCTCTTCTTCCCAATCAACCCTTGCTACTGTAAATAAAAACCAGAGAGGTCTTTTGAGAGACTGCCCATCTTTTTATGCCACCTGTAAAACAACAGGCTATCCTACAGTACTGTATAAAGTAAGCTCAGGGCTCTTCAAAAAACACACAGCTTCAGGGCCTCCAAGGTCTTAATTATTAATTTTTGCATCTCATTTATTTAACAGCTGACAATTACAGATAACTTGATGCTAAGCTACATCTCCAGTGAAACGTGACATTATTTTGTTTTAGCTCTTTTACTGTTGTTATTCTACCTACCTAATTTTCCAAATTACCACACTGGCAAACCCATTATCTGTAAGAGATCCTTTCACTCTCTCGGTTCATACTTCCTTTTGCTGTTTGCTAACCAAAAAACAGTGAACACTCACCACTTTATTCTTTCCATATGCCTAAAAAGCACAGCCTTGTCTGTCAAATTCTACCTTGCACAGCAATTTGAAAAGTACCCTAAGACATGACATGTTGAACATGACATGTGTGTGATGGCAGCCTTGAAAGTGTATTACAGTATACAATCTCATATCATATGAAGCACATGATCTCAGTGTCCTCAGTGCTGTACCCCATCATCTCTCTGTGCCATGCCCAAGATGCTGTGGAAAGTGCAAATGCAAGATGCACTCGCAGCAGCCAGCTGACCTGTTGTGCATGGCTCAAGATTAATTTGTTTGCTTACATGCCAGGACATTAAAAAGGCATTGCCTGCTCCCAGGCAAGTGCCAGCTGTGACCTGGGAGAGCCTCTGCTAGGGGAGGCACCAGAGTCTTCTAATGAAACATTTAAAGTCAATGGGGTCAGCTGCTGGAGAGGATACCCTCTGACATCTTCTGCCTGCTCACACAGAGTCATTTTGCCATGAAGCTGCCTCTGGCTACCCACTTGAGGAGGAGGAGGGAAGTGGGCAGCAGTCAGCCAGTGCTGGGGCTGATGCTTTCTCCACAAGCACAGCCCACACAGCTTGCTCCATGACAGGAGGCAGAGGTGACATGCCACACTCTGGAGAGGGTGGGCACCTACCTCTCTCTGATTTCCACCTCCTCGGCCTCACCCTCTGGGAGGGGACTGTCCTTCTCTGCCCCCACGGTGCAGACCTCTGCAGCATGGGGGGCGGGCTGCTTCTCTTCTGGGCGCTGGTCACAGGAGTACTCGTGGCTCCCACACTCCTCCTCTGAATCTGAGGAGGAGCTCTCCTCGGAGCTGGAGTCATCGCTGGATGTGGTCTCATACCTACGGGGAGAACGGGCAGGGACAGAGGCGCTTGCTCCACGCCATTCAGCACCAGTCAGTGCCTGCTTGCACTGGCAGTGGAAAAATGTCCTGCAAAAGCTTTGTCCTCCTGTTTTTTTCCTCGGAGGCCTCTTCTACTCACTGAACTCAGTGTTACTGGCAAATGACACTGCCAGTATTATGTACACACAGTGCAAAGAAAGAAGAACAACCTCTTTTAAATGTCTTAACATTTTATCAGACCTTGCCTTATCACCAGAATGAAATTACTTTGTTCAGAATAAATTGTACTGCCTTACTAGGCAGATATAAGCAGGGAAGCTAACAAACCTATGATAACTTTCCCTCAATATATGTAATGATACTTTTAGCTAATATGTAGGAAATTAGGTAACTGAGATATTTAGGCTATATACCACACAAAACATTTGTACTAAAGAAAAACTAATCTGAGGAAAAGGCTAGAAAAGCTATATGAAAACAATTGGATGAAACCATTTTAAAACCACTTTAAAAATGTCTTCAAAACATTCTGGGAGGGCAAGTAATATTTTAAAAGAAGACAATTTTCCATACTGTCCTCTGTATTTGTATAGGAATACAAAGACAGAAAAATTAATTCTACAGCAATGGCATCTCTTGCTGTATTGTTTAATAGTATAATGCTGTGCTTGTCAGCTACAAAAGATATATATAAATTTTGGTTACTACAGCATTGCCTGAGAAATGTCCTCATGGCTGTCTGAGATTGTTTCACTTTCCTGTGGTAAATGTGGCAGCAATCTAATGTACAGGTATTTGAGACTGATGCCATATATGACTTGCAAGCACAAGACGATTAATAGCTGTTCAGTTCTTCCTTCTTATCCTTACACTCAGTGGTTGCACCTCAGTCTGAAGGACAGCCCAAACCTATGCATGTGTTCCTGGGTTCCTTCTCTTCTTCCCGCTGTGAAAAGTGCTACAGTAACAGATGTTTTGGAGACAGGTCTCTTACCCGCCATTAATGCCAACAAACTGCAGGTTCTTCTTGGTGTTGCTTAAATCCTTCTTCCCATCTCTTTTCTTCATGATAGATTTAAGTGTGCTCTCATTATTAGTACATACTATTAGAAAGGGAGATAAAGCATACATATCAGTATAAATCTGTAGCCAGCTTTGAATGCAGCAGCATTATAGCTGATTTTGCAAAATAACTCTATATTTTTCAGCAGCTCTATCTGTAATTTACCATCTGAAGCTGGATTTTCTAATATATATACAGTCATGGTTTGACATGCACATTGGAAATACAGAAGGACAGCTTCAAAATCAGCTGTGGAAACTAGTTAAGCCTAACTTTTCCACCTTACAACATGCTTCTAATCTTCATGATGCTTTAGAAAACCTAAAGAAAAGACAAGAGCTTTTTGTTTTTCTTTGCTATTGGTGAAAAACTTTTAACACTTAAATCTGTTATTCTGTTAACAAAATCTTAATTCTTAGTGTCAGAGAGCAGCAGAATGCCAGAATGAACACAATTAATACAGACAGCATGTTTAACAATACATATAGCATATTTAACAAACTATTCAACAGGTAGGTTCAATCAAAGATGGTCTTTTAGATTTAGTAGTCATTGAAAAATCTTTTAAACCAATCTCTATACAAAGGAAGGTAAAAGATGCATACAAATTTAAGTTAATTATTAACCCTTTATCTTTCAGTAGATTTTTCTTAGGAAAACACTAAATGGCATTTCACTGATGTGCTACAATCTGCCATTTAAAACCTAATCACTACCTGCAGACATGCAGTGTCACACTGTGAACTTCCCCTCAGCTGCATCTTTTCCTGCTTTTTGCGTTTTTTAGAATATTGAAAACCTTCTTTAACTGTCTTTCATATTCAGACTCCACCAGCATGATGAAAGGTGAATGTGAGCCAATTATTACCATAGAGACCTGAGGCAAGCTGATCATCTGTCAAATTAATTGGAGTGAGAGCTTTATCCTGAGAAGAAAAAGACTTCCTTCCCCGAGCAGCTTCCACCAGGGGAGTCTTCCTCTCCTCCTGAGTGGGCACAGTGTCCTGCTCCAATTTCAGCGTTCGCAAATTTGAAGTTAAGTGTGTGTTTGCAAGTTGGCCATGAGGGATGTACTCCAAAGTAGCACCTGCCAAAGAAGACAGCAGGCATCACGGATGAGTTAAACAATAACATTTCCATCAATATTGTGATCCACAGGAAAAAAACCTCAACAAACTAGAAAAAAAAAAAGCTTGTCCTTTAAAATACTCTTTTCTGAGGACCTAAAAAGACTGTGATCACTTTCAGAAAATGAAAAAAAATGGCTGTGTTTCTTTTGATAAAGGTATACAATACAAGGACAAGCTATAAAGATAATGGCTTTAAAATGCATGAAAGGAACGTCCTTCTTTTTCCTTCTCTTTCAGTATGAGCAGTGACCTCAGCTCCTGGCACCGTGGTCAGGGTGGGCTCACTGAGCTGCTCCTTGATAACATGCCTGAGGAGCACAGCATGTTCACAGGCTCTGAAGGTTCTTTCGGCAAGAACAGTAACCTTTTCTTTGTACTTGTTTTTTAAGAAATGTCATTTTCCATGAAAGCATAAATTTTTCCTTTTTTTTCCAGTACTCAAACTAATTCTGAAAGCTATGTGCTTTGCCCAATTGCTGAGACAACTGCAATGAACTCCCACACACTACATTTCTTTTATTTTTTTTTTTTTTTTGGTCAGGATTGTAGTGAGCTAGTAGTTGTATTTAAACCAAATTCCAAATCTTCGGGTTATACTTTTTTCCCCTCGCTGATTTTTTTGGCATTCACTCACTTTTTCTCACTGTGTATTCAAAAGGCAGTGCTAATTACGCACAGACTTTTACAGATTCCCCTGGAGTTACTCCAGCTGTGCTATTACAACTTCTCTACAAATCTGCACAAATGCTTTTGTTTGTGAGACACACTGAGTGGTTTTTTACACACATGTGCCTCCCCAGTGATCTTGTTAGCCTTCAAGGGAAAAAAAGCTGAAGTTTAACTTGCTTTAAACACTACTACTTTTTTTCCCCCACTCTTTTCTTGCTTTCAATGATGTGTGCCTGTGTATTATTTTTTGCCTTTGTATTTATCAAAAACTAAGGCACAGCCTTCTCATTCGAATCTAAGTGGCACTGCACAGGGTGCTAACACACTGTAGTAAGGTAAATTCCAAACATTAATTTTTAGACACACAGCTACATCTCTGTCTAGCAAGCTGTTCTTGTTAGACTGCCTTTCCCCCTTGTTTCTTCACCTCAGTGAATTTTTCCTACAACAGGACATAACAAAGCTGATTTTTCCAAACATTGTCACTTCCCAGCAGCCTCCTCCTTTTTGCTCCCATTGCCACCCAAGTCTCTGAGCTTCCAACCAAGTCTAACCCTGCATGCATTTCCCAAAGCACCCTTCTCCAGCAGTGAGGCCTATTGCCCAATTCCATCATGGATTATAGCTCCTCCAACATACAGGGAAAGCTGTCTGCAGGAAAAGGCACACAGCAGGGCATTGACCATCATGTCACAAGCAGCACAGCAAAAATGCTTTTTCTTAAGAGTGAAAACTGTGTGTGCGTGCGTGTGTGTGTGTGTGTGTAAGAATGCAGCAGCTTCCCGGGCCCCCTAGGTAGAAGTAACCCTTCTAGAGACATGGCTGAGCACCTGGACACCCATGAAAAGCAAGCGGGAAGTCCTGCCCTTGCTCCCCCACCACTACCCACTTAGCCACTTTGCAGCACTGACTGACTTTGGTCAGGTCTCTTCCCAACAGCAAGCATCATCCTTCATCCAACAGCTGTGGAGAAGAGGGCTGCCAAGGTGATAGAACATCAAGCCAACAATGATTTTTAAACTCCCATGGCTGAAAAACAAGGGAACTGTGTCTTTGCTTGCTTGGAGCTGAGGTACAATTAAAGAGTATCAAGCACAGTAACCACTTCCAGCTGCAGCTGGTGGTGGCTGCCTGGGCTGGTTTTACCAGGTCACCGCTTCTGCTCCAGACTGGCCTCTGAGAACATGAAAAGGAGTGAAGGAAACCTGCTCTGAAGCATCCAGAGACATGCAAAGTTCCCAAGGTGCCCAGGTTTGCTTTCAGCAGAACTGTCTGCATAGTCTGCCAGACAGGAGGGTTCTCCTACAGAAGCAGCTGAGACAACCATGGTGTGTCTGGAGGCACAGCTGGGCTTCGCATGCCAGAGCTGGGGCTCCAGCCTGAGGTGAAACAACAGCAGCACCTGGTGGACCCCTGTCATGCCCCCAAAGCCTAAATTTCCTCAGGTGTCTCCCTCCTGCCCTGGGACAGGCAGGGGAGGGAGCTGAAGGGTAGGACAGACAGCAATGACGACAGTAGTAGACTTTTCTCCCCCTCCTATCCTGAACCTGCCACCAATGCAAGATGATTTCAACAGTTTCCCTCTTCTGGTGCATGCATCATTGGCTGAGAAGCACCAGACTGAATTCAGGATCTAGGGCATGATGTCCATGCCTTCCAATGAAGAAGAAAAGGGTTCTGCTCAGCTGGCTCCTGGCACCTGACAAAAGAGGGTGACATCAAGACTTGAGGGCAAGGAGACAATTAATGCGCATTAGGTGAACCGGTCAGTGCACTCATTCACCCTGCAAAGCTCTTAGATGTCTACACTTATTGCATGCACAGTACCCAATGATGAGGGAAAGAGAGCTTTGGGTCCAACTCAGTATTAATGCTGTGAGCCATTAATTATCATTTAATATCAGCTCCCAGGCCTTCCCCTTTTCAAGACAGCAAACATAAAGACACTTGGATAGCACTGAGTCAAATCAGTGAGAAAAAGAGACAAAGGAAGGAGCTGTACCACCCAACATTACGGTCCATGATTTAATAGATTAATCTACTGCTGTGCAAACCAAAAAGCCAAATGAACCGAGTTCCTTCTTCCTCCAACAGAACTGCAGGGCCACTCTTACAGCTGGAGGTGCACACCCCTCCAGTGTGGAAATGAAACCCTGGCTGAGGATCACCACTGGTCTACACAGACCTTAAAATACACTGTTCCTCTCACTTCAGAGAGATCTCAAGTATGCTTGAGCAGAATCCTCCAGGTCGTGGCGCACAGCACTGACAGCAAATCTGCCAACAGGTCAATCCTTAGCCAGGCACTGCCTCCAGACAGAGACCCTCGGGAGCCTCAGAGACCCTCCAGACAGATAATAATATTGTCTTGATGATATTCCTTAGCTTACTGTTTCATGCATATAGTGCAAACTTGATGTAAGTTTCTAAGTATTGATATAGAATAGTGAGCTACAGAAGGAACCTGTCAAAAACTTCTTATGTATTTTTCAATATAGTAGACAATTTTGGAAAAGTTCAGGTGTAATTTAGAGGCAAAAGTATGACACATCAAACAAAAAACTTGCTAGGTTCATCTGTACATAAACACGCAGAAAGCAACTTCATCTGTACATAAACACTTAGCAGAAAGTTGCTTTTATCAGTAACACAGAGAAACAAGTGATTGGACCATCTTCAGGGGTTTATCTCCAGTGATTTGAAGGAATGAGAATACATATTTTTAATTTTTTAGAAGGAATCTCCTCTCATAAATCACTTGTGCTTCTTTTGAAAATCTCACCAATTTAAACCAGGGTGACAGCAAAGCTGCTACAGAGAAGCAAAGGACTACCCATGCCATTTCTGGCACCTATAATATAATGTTATTAGGATGCAATTTTCCTTCCTAATTGCAGACTTTCTCTCACATTTATGACAGCACAAGTAGTCATGCTGTTAGTTGGTTCAGGGAATTCAACAGATTCTTTTGAATTTGTGATGAACTCATAGGAACAGAAGTCTGGCCTTCACCCGCTTCTGAAAATTTCCATTTAGTTTGATGGAAGCAAACCTAAGTATTATCATAAAACCAATTTAGCTTGACAGTACTTTTATCCTACTGGAAATCAAGAGAAGTGCAAGCAAGGCTGGGGGATTAAATACCATCAAGATGAGAACCCAGCTCTCTGGATGGAACATCATAGGCTTGTAGGTTAAAAAAGTGCACAAGCTTTTCTTATGTGGTAGCTGAGAAAGATTTTATTTTTAACCTTTTGGTCAGTGCAAGCATTTATTTGCACAATATGTTTATAATAGTCAGTAACACAAGGTACACATTCCCCACTAAAGACAGCGCTCAAATACTGTCTGGAGCATATATAGCAAGGAAATACTTCTCTTTTACACTGCATGATTTCTTTACAGTAACAATAAGCTCATTACAAAATTATTTTAACTGAAGTACTCTCCTCCAGCGTTTTTAAACTGTCATGCCTAAAAAGCGTTTTTTTAAAATATAAATTATTTTAATCCACTTTCAATTTGGTCTACATATCAGAACTATTAAAGAATAAAACCCATTCTACTAAGGTACATAAAAAGGCAGTAATGAGCAAACATGTTATGTTTAAACATTTGCAACGATTGATAGTAACCCATCCAACTGATGAATGCAGTACTTTCACAAGACTAGAAAGCAGTTTCATTATAAAAGGTACTTTTGAGCCACTCCAGGTTAAAAGTCAGTGAACTCAAAGTTTCAAAACAAAAAATTACCACACATGAGCTTTTTATACAATAAACTGACAGAAGGCAGATTCTCTTGGGGCCTGAGCATTGGCAGACGTTGAACCATCCTTCAGCTCCAGGGAAAACACTCCTTCTAATAGGATGAAGGCTCTAGTAAGAGAACTGCAAGAACAATCTAATTTTCACTCCCACTTTAACCATTTTCTCTGTGCTAAGAAGTTGTTTTCTATCCCCAAATTGGATTGTGAATCCAGCTTGTTGAAACTGGAAGTTGAACCCAATTCTTTTCATTAAACATGACTGGCCACAAAAGATCACACATCTTTGAAGCAGATAATCATCTTACTTATGAAAGGCTCTCTTTTCAAGACAATTGTGTGTGAAGCTTGGTGAGAGCCATCCTTCATCTCCCTGAGGAGTGGTGGTTCAAAGCATCTCATGATGCTGGGCACAGTAGGAAGGTCAGCTTGGAGTACTTCTTTCTCTCTCATTCATGTGGATTTAATTTTATCAGCTGATGCTTTATTGTTGCTGAAATATGACAACACTTCCTTGGAAAAATGGGAATCCCTTGCTATTAAATATTCATAGCTGTGTCTGTTACCATGGGAGTGGAACTCCAAAACAGAGCTCAGTGCTTGAACATTGCATCTCTGTGCCACACCATAGGGAGAAAACTGGGGCTCTGTCTAACAGACAGCTTAGCAGACTGCAGATTGCCACTCTATAAGCAGCAATAAATTTGAAGGGAAAAATAATCTATACTGTGGTAAATTATGTTCTCTGCTAACTGAAGCAGAAGCCAGGAGATAGAGCAGCTTTTACATTCAAACACTACAAGCAGTGCTACCACTGAGTCAAACAAGCAAATATTACAGCGCTTATAATGACAACAGTAATGAGCTTGTGTTAACATATGACATGGGAAGGTACCTCAAACCTCTCAGAAGAGGTTTATGGAGGCTGGCACCATTTTTGAACAGCATTCCCATTGAGCTTCCCATGTTGTCACAACTAGCAGAAAGCACCTGCCAGTAAACATGCAGAGGAGGCACTGTATTCTCTGAGACACCAGCCAAACACATGTAAATAAACAGAATTCATGTGGAACTTAGGTGGGACCATCTGCGTGGCTGTTCTGTGTCATGCACAACCTTCCAGGAATGTGGAAAATGCTCCACATCTTCCCAGCAGACTGATGGATGTATCCTGCTTGCTACACAAGTGAGAACACCTGTACAGAAACTTAACCTGATGATTAAGGCATGCATCTGTGGCAGCTGGAGCTGAGGACTTCCTTCACCTGCCCAGACACAGGCACAATCACTGTGATTTGTAGCAACCCAGAGTTTTACAGGATCACCACCATACCTGTGCCACATCAACACAGCCTTCTGAGCCTCAAGCAAGCCCTAAGCCTTCAGCTGCAATAGCATGGTCTGTGCTGCCAGGAGAGAAGCTACTAACTAACCTGTCAAACGACACGCTCTTCAAGAGAAAGGTGTCTCCAACACAAGAGCTGCAAAGAAAAACAGCTTTCTGCAACTGCCTGCATTACAGCTGACAGCACAGAAGAAGACAACCATGTTCACACTGCCTCATTAGTCCAATTTTGGGGAACCAGGGCCTTCTCACATCACCATCACTCTTTTGGTCTTTCCACTATCCCTCAGCCTGCTTCCCCAGCTCTGGTTAAAACTTAAAAGCTGAAAACCTTGGAAGATTTTCCACTAGATGGCACATCAAGATTTCCAAACCCTCTAGACATTCTGACATCACATGCTTCCTATTTCACTCCCTGAAGTTTTAACTCAAGAAGCTGCCCCCTTCCTCAAGATGACTAAGTAGTGTAATGCTTCTACTGGGACACTCAGTCAGGATTGTTTGAAAATGTGACAATAAAACTGATATCTGAAGACCACTGAGGCAAAATAGCAATGCATTTTCAGGTCAAGTGTGCTCAGATAATTTTTCAGGGCAATGGCAGATCAGTTGTTCTTAAATACCATTCTTGAAAACTCCCTGCTAGTGAAAGATAGCCACCTAAACTTGTAAAAGATTTGTGAAAAGTCCATGTAATTAGAACCTGTACAAGTGACATTAGGCTTCTGGCTGATATCTCACAAAACACATCATATGAGCATTCAAATATAACATCCTGAAAATTCTTTAAAAATCTAGTGCAACAAACAGAGGAGATTAATCCACTTGCCTCCCTTTAGGCTTCCTATATGCTGTCTAGTCTAAGAATATGGATCAATTAGCATCTCGGCTTGTGACCCATATCCATACGGATAAGCTGGACACACAGGTTACCAAGGCCAGCTAACATGACTTTGCAGAGGGGGAAGGAGCTCATCTGGCCAGTGGGTCTGAATTCCCTAAGGTCACTAGGGCTGCTGAAAGACAGTACATATGTAAATGTTAATAGGAGTTGCCAAGTTACAGAAGGGAAGGTGATTATTTTGCAACAAGCAAAATACCAATTGCTAGTAGACTTGGCTCAGAGATGATCTCAGTGGTCTAAGGTTTCTAGAGATGAAAACTGCCAGCCTGTGTCCTGCTCAGCAGGCTCCAGCTTTCCTGCCTGTGTCTCCATCACCTGCCACAAACTGTGTCTGGGAAGGTGAGGTGGCAGAGGCCCCTGCAGCACACCCTGTCTCCCCAGCAAAAACAGGGAGATAAATCTGTAAAGCTGAGAACTCGGCTGATGTGCTACCTCAGAAGCAGCAGAGAGCACTGATCCATTAGTATGGCAAACTGGTACCCAAATCATGTGGCAAAACCAACAAGGACAAAAGCAGAAGATGAGAGGCGCTCTTTCTTCTCCAGACCAAAGTCCCACAGCTTTAATGTGGAACACCTCCAGGAGAGGAAAGAGAGTCCAGAATGGGAAAAGAGGGAGAGGTAATGGTGTCTGGGAGAAGAGAGCACGTCTTGAGTCTTGCTTTTGTCCTTGTTGGTTTCACCAGGGTCCAGAGCCAGCCTAACTGATTCCCACGAAGAGATAAACCACAGCTGGCATAAGCCTCAAACCTAGCTCAGGTATTTTTGCCTGAAAAGAAATTGGCCTCTAAGAGATACTTCCTAAGATGCTCTTTGAATAAAACATTAAATATGACACTACTGATGCTAATTGGAAACTGACACTTCAGCCTGTTTTTCTAAAAAAAAAAAAACGAGGTGCATGCAGTCACGCTTCTCTAAATAGCTTCAACTCAGTTGCTTATTTTAACTGAAGTTGAACAGAAACTCAGTGCTCTGAAGGCTTTTTTGTGTTTATAAAGCTTTACAAAAATCAGTCTGAGATGCGAGGCCCAGAGAAAAGGGAACTGGCTGAGTTCATACACACACCTGAAAAGCTACATCCAAGAGATCTAAATGTGAGGAAGAAGACTTATTAAAAGCTCACAAGCTGTCATGAAATACTGATGCATGGAAAAAGAAAGGCTCTATTAGTTCCAATGATTACAGAATTATCCAATTTAGTGCTTCATTCAGCAAATAATCTCTCTACATGTAACACATGACCTGTAATACCATAGGAAGGGCAGCAGGACCAGGACCAACATATAAATGTATTAAAGGCAGTATTTTCAGAATTAATAGAAAGAGACAGGGTAACATTTCAGGCTTAAGACCTCCTTTCCACTCCAATTCTCCATGGATCTAAACTGTTATAGACTGTAGCTTGATTTATGTATGCTGTCCAGGCATCCCTCACCAGGGACTAAAAATAAAGAAATTTTACACTCATCATCCACAGCTAAAGATAATGGCATTACAAGTTAAAATAAAATTATTCCAAAATAATTTTATCAGGAATGTGAAATCTGAATCCACGTATTAACATTTTTAGTAAATATGATCTGTTGTTCCACCTGTGTCTAAATGCTTTCAAACCTCTTGACTACACATTTGATACTGTGCAGTACAAGCTGGGAAAGGAATTAAGGATTTACAGCTAGTGATAACTCTGGTTTGCTGTTTTACAGACATTTCTGATGTCTGCTAAATACTATTATTATTTTTACTATTATTATTATTATTATTATTATTATTATTATTATTATTATTATTATTATTATTATTATTATTATTATATCACTACTTCTAAGTAGACTGGAATATAAAGTCCATGCCAGAAAGATAAAAATATTGCTTATACAGTATCATATTGCATGATTGCAGACAGAGTATCATCTGTTTTCCTTACCACTACATAAATGTTGCTTATTCCTTCACTATGAGAAAGTAAACCTTTGAGGTTTTTAAACTCAGCTTATTACGTGGATGGCTCTATTTAGCACGTCCACAGATGTGCTAAAAAACAGATTTACCAAGCTGCGTTTTAACAAAAATAGGTAAGTTTTAAGACAGTAAGCAAGCTGCAAGACCTTTATGTAACTATTTGGATTAGCCAATAACATTATGCTGATATTAAACAGTACATACTCAAAGGTATTTTCACTATTCAGCATCTACAGGACATGCATTAGAGCCAGTCTTTGCCACCTTCTTAACCTCTTGTTTCAGTCACTGTATGGTAGGAGCAAGAAGGAGGTATCTAACAGTCACCACCAGGCATTACATATTGGTTTCCAGGATGCCACCATTTACAAACTTAATAGTAATGTGGTTGGATTCACTGATACTAAAAAATGGCTAAGTTTTAAACTAGATGATCAGACACATTAAAAAAAATTAAAAGTACTCAACTCTACCCCAGGGAATAAAAAAAAATCCCTCAAAATAGTTGTCTATATTTTTAAAATTAAAAAATAAAAAGCAAGGAGTGTTTAAATTAAAATTCTTGCCTTTCCTGAGGGTCACCAAAACCTCCAGCAGTAGTTATGCCTTTCAAACACGAGGCTGTAACTAGGGATTACAACAAACAGTAACTGGAACAGAGAAAGTCCAAGATGTGGTTTCTGTGAAGTTCTCTGGAGTTGCCTATTATAAAGCAATCAGCCCTGCTGGAATAGGGAAAGCACCCCACAGCTCTCTGTCTGAGCAGCACAACGAACAAAGGCAATGTGCCTTTGGAAGAAATACTACAAAATCTAGGCAAATGTCTGTGGAAACAAGTCAGTTTGATACCAACACTTTAAGTGACTTTTGGCTCTGAAAAATCTGACACTGTTGTTTTTAAAAATATGCATGCCAAGTTTAAAATTCCAAACCCATGGGCATTAACCTCAAAACTCCTGAAGTTATAACATGAAATCAGCACGTTGGTGGTTAAACCTTTCAAAATTTTTGACACCTCTCTTGCATAGTCAGAGACATGGCACCATCATCAACAGGACCTTCAGAGCTTGCTGGACTGGGAGAGATAAAACTGCTTTTTCAGCTGCCAGCGATGGGTCGGACGGAATACCCAATGGGCATTCCATAACAGTGCTATGCTCTGTGCTGCTTTGGGGAGGGCTACACAGTGGCTTCCAGACTAACTGAGAGGTTAGCAGGCAACTGATCTGCAGCCCTGGGAAAGAGCCAAAAAATGCACCAGATGCGTGTCTCGATGCTGGGCTTACCTGATGGGGTGCTTCTCTCCATGCACTGCTTCTGAAGGTCCAGGCTATGCAGCTCCTCTGTACTGGCGTATTTCATGACAGAGTTGATGGAGGTGAGGGTGCTGATGAGTTGTGAATTGAGAGATCCAATCTGGGAGTGCGGCTCCCCAAAGGCTTCTGCCAATTCGCTGTAATTTTCAGCAAGCAGCATCTGCTGCTCCTGCAGCAGCTTCTGCACGCGTTCAATGTAGTGATCCAAGCCTGTCCTGAGCTCAGATGGAGGCAGAGGGCTCTCCGACTGACCACTGACGGGGTCGCACACAGACTCTCCCCCCACGCCTATGCTCCTGGTGCCAGCTGGGACAACCGGCAACGGCGGGGGTCCACAGGCAATGCTCCTCATTTTCAGACCAACCAGATAGTTCTCATAAACACTTATCTGCCCAGTGCCACAGTCTTTGGTTTTTACTGCAGAAGGCTTTTCAAAGCCGGGGTGGCTGGAGAGCACGGTGCCCACTCCAACCGAACGCATCTTAGCAGACGCGTGTATGTCCTTCACCCGGCCATCCCCCACTGCCACACTCCGCAGCTCCACGCCGTCCGTGCCGGTCTGCTTATCACAGCTGCTCAGAGTGGTGTTAGTCCCACAGTCTGCCAGGCAGGCCACCTCCGTGCTGGTGCACTGGCTCACCATCTCCAAAGCAGTGCTGGTTTGCTGGCTAGCTGTGGAAGGCACAGCCATCACTGTTGCCTCGGCCCTGGGTACAGCCTCTGTGGCTGTTTCACGGGACACGTGTTCCTTGGGCACACAAACCACCACGTTCACCGAGCAGTCCCCGCAGCCCACAGACCTCACTGCTCCAACCGCCTGTGCCATCTGGCAAGGGCTCGGCACCTCTGACGGCTCCTCCGTGTTGACACCTGTCTCACAGATGCTTGTCTCTGTGCCCACGGACTTATCATGGAGCTCCATGGACCTCCCTGTACCCTGATCTTGCACGTCTGCCCTCTCCCTCACCAGCCATCGGCTCATCAGGAGCTCGGGGCCCACAGCCGTGCTCCGCGTGGCAGGCCTGCAGGAGGTGCCGATGCTGCTCGTCTGCAGATGGTTTCCCACTGACGAATCAGCAACGTCCACATGGTCTCCCACCATTTGGTCTCTCGTTTGTACGACAGCCTCCACCATCCTACTGACAACAGGGGGCTGAGCCATCATGGCTTTATCCACCTTCTTTCTAGACCCAGCTGCCTGCAACTCCTGTTTTAATTTGGTCATTTCCCTGTCATGGGTGGTTTCCTTTAACTGCACCTCTAGTCTATATATCTTCTCCTTAAGGGCTTCGATGGTCTGCTGCTGAAGCTCTATCTCCTTCTCAGCCTCTGTAGACAATCCAAGCATGGCCTCTGTCACCCCAACTCCACACTCCTTCACTTCTTTCTCTGTTCCCACAGCTATTTCTTTGTGTTGCCTTGCCAATCTGTTGTATATAACGACATCGTTCATGTTCTCATCAGCACCCACAGCAACAGATCGGGCTTCTTTTGTCAGACTTACTCTGTTCACCTGAAGGTTTGCCGGACTTTCGTAGCTGCTATCTTGGATTTTTTTCTCCAGGGCTTGCATTTCAGCAGTCAGCTGCCTGAACTCCTCTATCCTCTGAGAGCTCTGCTCCACACTCTCCATCTCTTCCTCACAATCTATATACAGTTCTCCACCTCTTCTCACCTGAGACATGTGTTCCCACTGCTCTGCATTTCCTGCACTATAGGATCGCTTTCTGAAACCGTATGTGTCATTTTGAGTGGCTTTCCTATGGTTTTTCAGTTCAGCCATCATGTGCCTCTTCTCCTCCTGCAACACTGAAATTTTGACCTGCAGCACAGGAATAGTCTTGACTTGCTCCTCGAGCTCCTTGAGACGCTTGAGGGCAACTGCCATTTGCTCCCTGATGTGCTGCAGATGCACCGGGCTCACGTTGGTGACCGGTGTGGATATTCCCGAGCTCATGGGGCTGTGACGAATGGAACTGCCCAGTGAGGAGCTGAAACAGGCACCATAGTCACCGTTCCCCTGATACCCATTCTGCAGGTGCTGAGACACATGACTGTACCCACTGGATCCCACAAAAGAGGGGAGGGAGCTTGTGGAGCCCATGCCTCCGAAGCTGGAAAGTCGAGGCCTGCGGACATCTCCAGGCGTGACCTGCATCATCCTCTCCTGCTCCAGTCGCCTCCGTGTTTCCATGAGGGTTTTTGTTACAAGGAGGTTGTGCCGAGGAGGCTGGGGGGAGGGAGGAGGAAGCTGTTTATTCTCTGGGACAGTTAAGTAGGTAGGAGATACTTCAAAGGAAACTGAGGGTTTGGCAGGGATAGGCAAGGTTACTTGACACCTCGTTGCCAAAGACTGCTTGTTCTCATCACTGTTTGATGAAGATAGAGACTCTGTGGAGGTCCAGCCACTGCACTGGCCACCAGAATTCTTAGTACCCACCGAGGCTGGTACAGCTTTCCTCCTCTTTCTTATATTTAGCTTCTTAATGGTATTCCCCTTTTGTATATCATCCACGTACTTCAGAAAATCCAAGTCTAGCTGGTAGCCATAAGGTGTTTCCACAAAATAAGGGTCTTTACGTTCTTTTTCATCTTCTCCATTTACATTAACTTCCTCTTTTTCTGGAAAAGAAGAAACAGAATCAGCATTCAGTAAACGACGTACTCACACACAAGCGCAGAAGGACGTGTGCTCCCTGCACGCCTGAGGCAGAAACTGCTGCTGCAGCTCAGCGAACAGACCGACTTTCCGCTGACTGACCCTTAACACTAAATCCTGATTAACTTTTTAAAAGTTAATCAGTGGGTTTTCAAATGCTGAGGAAGTGCATACCCACATAAATGTGAACACATGCAAACAAAGAGATAGCATCTGTTACTGAAGGGGCACAGCGAGTATCTCAAATCCTTCCAGTCCTTGCTCAAATCCTTCCAGTCTTCCTACGCCCCACAAGCTTTCCCACATGTTATGTTATCATGTAAAGACCACAGGATTACAATGTACCACACAAACCATCCGCAGACCAGCTTCTCTAGAGGGTGCATTCAAGCAGGCAATGGGAACTCTGACCCTGCTCCTTATGCAACTGATGCCACTGGACTTTACACAGCTCTGCAGCGCTGTTTCATGGCTCTGGGAAGTGCTGCTGCAACAGCAGCACCACCAATTTGCTCTCAGCTCATATTACTTCCACCAGCACCTCTGCCTCTTTCATTTTAAACTCCGTGAAACTCCACCACCACGACAGGCAGCCAGATCCCCTTCCAGCAGGGTCCCGACCCCTCTGCTCAGGGACAAGCGTCATACAAGAGGTGCACCCGCCTGCCCTCCAGCCGCAGGACTCACCTGTTCCTGAAGCAATCTAAATAAAAAGTTCAATACATCGGCTGGGTTTTCTCAGGCTGCGTATTTATATACAGCACTGCCTTACAACCTGCTCCTCCTGGCCTCATACTTGGCAGGAGGAAACATACAAATAAACGGGAGGAAAAAAAAAAAAACAAACCAAAAAACAACGGAAAAACAACTATTGCAAGTTATGCGCTGGAGGAATAATAAAAGCCAGCTTTCCGGTTACCTGACTTAGCCACATGTCTCTGCCCCCACACTGCAAATTTTCCAGCCACGTATGGCTGTCCCAGCTTCATGTGTCACACGCCGGAGCCCTGCCTCCCTCCGCCTCGCTGCTGCTTCAACCACCCCATAAGGAAGCGCCGTCCTCCTCCCCCGCGCCGCACCGCGCTCCGCCCGCCGCGCTGCCCCCTGCGCTCCCTCCCGCTTCCCAAAGGAGAGGCTCGGGAGCCGCGTCCTCCGAAAGGAACACAAGCCTCGGGGAAGGAGGAGGCAGGGAGCAGAGAGGAGGGGAAAAAAGAAGCTCTAGACTTAGTGCAACTACAGGAAGTGACTTCATGTTGTACTGAAAAGGTTTTCGGCGGGGGAAGCTCCTGTTTTTCCAGTCTCCTTGGCATACTTAGGAAAAGCTTTGCCTGCAAACAGTGTAACTGCTCTGTCATGGCATGCCTTTGGCTACCACAGGACATCCCGAGCTATGGAGGAGGACGCTGCTCAGAAGAGCCTGCCATCCACGGTTCGGGAAGAGAACAGCACGGAGGCACAGACACGGGCACGCACATCTCAGAGCCGCAGCACTGGGGCCGGCCCGGTCACCTCGGTTCTGCAGTGTAGACAGACGGCTCGACAGACACAAACAACCCCCCCAGACCACATGTTTCTGCTGAAAGACCAGAGTGTCAGTGTGGTGTGGTATTTACTTACAGATACACCCAAAATAGCCGTCTAAATACCACTGGAAGCAAAAATACATGCATACAAAAACACTTCAGACACATGAGGACCCACAGCTCCGTGCTGTCCAGTAGGACTGCCTCAATGTCAGGCAGGGGAACAATCTCCAGGACCCCCACTGCCATGGAGAGAATGAGAGCATATTCTCTAAATTATTCCTCTTCCTCCGTGAAGTCAGTACTCTGCTCCCAGATTCTCATGCTGGCTCCATTCCCTGCAGACAAACTCTCCACACCCCAATACCTCCACACCCTAGGTCGGTCCTGCCTGCAGCCTAGGTTTGTGCCCACTCTCTCCTTGACCCTCATTCCCTGTACTCTTCTGGATTCTTTTTGCCTTGTCCTCATACTTTGTATTTCTCAACTATTTTCTCCCTGTATTTCTTACATTCATTTGCTTGCACCACCAATTATAGACCAAAATCTGGTCCAGCCCATGCAAATTCAAGCTCCATCGGTTTTACCTGTTGTCCCATTTTCTCCAGTTCCTTTCCTTTGCTTGTCTTGGTCCTTGTCCTCCTACCCAGCAACATCTCTGATTTTCCCATCACTACACCAGTGAAGTCAAACAGTTTTTCTAAACTGTCCTTAGGAACAATGAATAAGTGTTGGATGGGGGAAGGAAGAACAGACTTTTCCTCTGTGAAGGGCCTAGGACTTAAGAATTAATGCATCTTTGGAAAAATATTCATAAGTCCTCTAAAAAGACATGCAAATCTCATGTTCAGTCATGGGAGTCAAACTGGGATCTCTTACGTATTTTGTTCTTGATGGAATTAAGACTGCTAAACAGAAATCTATAAAAATACAGTAAGAGAGAAACAACCACTCTGACACTGAATCCCTCAATAAACTTCTCCACAACACGTGCATGCAACTCAGTGTCTTCACAGTGGAATCTCTCTTGTCCTCAGCTTGAGCTTGCAGCACTGCCAGGACTGAGTTTGTTTGTGGTGAAAGCACAAGACGTGCCTGGAGCTGAGAGCCTGCTGCTTCTCCTTAAAACAGCACAGTGAGCATTCCACCCATGCGACCCCAGTATTGACCCCTTCTTGGTACTTTAAGACAAAAGGGGATCAGGCATGCAATCCACCACCACCACCAACACAACACTGATGCAGCTTGCAGGAACTGTGCCAAGCCTTTGTGCATTTTGTTGTTTCAGAGAAAAGTCAAAATGGGCGTGCCTGCTAAACATGAAACAAAACAAAATGGACGGCTGTTTTGAAGCAATAAAAATGGTTTTGTTGGTTCCAAAAGGGGAAAAAAATCTAATAAAAATGAAATTAATAAACACCTGGTAAGGGTGCAGCCTTTTCAGCCCTTAGGTCGTGGATGAACCATGGATAGATTCACTTCCTAGCTGTGGTGGGTGAGTACCAAATGCTACGCCAGCAGGTACCCCAGATGAACCTCAGTGTCCCTTCATGCCCAAAGACCTCAAGTGAGCCAAAGATTCCTGTGCCCACACACATAGAAATATTGCAGCAAACACCACACAGTACAAACACTCTTGTTAGGCTCCTTGTCCCATCCTTGGCCAGTTGATCATGGACAATTCCCTAGCCTCTGTAGTGTATCAGGCAAGTATTAATCACAGGTGCAGATGCACAAACACATACAAATGCTGCAGACACTCTTCTTTTCGTAGAAAAGGAAGATTGGAAAAGACCTTTAAGATCATCAAGTCCAAATGCAATGAGACACAAACACATCATGTTTTAAATCCAGTACCAGTGAAGCAGAACACTCTGTGAAGCATAGAGAGCTCATTGTGGTACTGTCATTATTAATGCATTTCTCCAGAAGTACACATAGACTTCATTTCCCTCTCCCTGCTACAGGATAACCATGGGCAGGAGGACACAAGTAGCGTTTAAAAAATGTACTCCTCACTTTCTGTACCACTGAGACTGACTCTGTCCAAACATTCCAGTCTTGCCAACTTCTATTAAATTATATCCTATCCAATGCACTACACAAGAACATCAGTATATTAAAATATCGAGTCAGCTCTACCTGAGTCCACACTAATCATGGCAGCTTTCAGACCAGGAGAACTGGAAAAAGAATAGAATATTTAGTTTCTGTGCCACAGGACTTCTCAGGAAGACAACAGCAAGGGGAGTGTGGGCACACATTGAGTTTTGGTTCTGCATGCTAGAAAACCTTTATTGTAGAGCTGACTTGGAGGGTCCAAGAAGAGCAAACACAAGATGTTATTTCCAACACTGAAAGTCTGAGGTGCCTTGAAAAATACAGATATCATATGTTGAGCCCACTGTCCCCATCTGGTTATGATATCTCCTCTAATGCATTTTTATCATGCATTTGACTCTACTAAAGTAATATGTTTTATTGAAATATTGTTATGAATAACAGTCTCCTTCCAGAGTTATGGTGTAAGACAATTAATAAAGAATGTTGCAAAGGAAAAAATGCAGAAGCAGTAGTTGGCATAAATGGAGTCAATCAGTATTTTTATATGCTCAACTTCAATTTGAAAGCTTATCTAGGCCAGGAAAAGGAATTAAAAAAGAAAAGTTCTGACTTTTTGATTCCTTACTACAACAGAGAATAAATTGGTGAACTTTCCCCTTCTCCTCCCACCTCCAAAATACTACTTTCGTTCTTTTCTTTTTCTACATTTTACTATATATAAACATCAATTTCACCTTCTAGAAAGATCCAAAACTCATGAGGCCAAGCACTTTCTTTTTTTTTTAAAGTCAAATTGAATATTTGACCATTTTTCTTTCATTCTCCTTTTCAAGCATTGGGATTTGAATATAAGTTAAACAAAACAACCACAATAAAACCTCTTGGAAAATAGACCTTAACCTTTCACACTCATTCATCACTTTTCTCTTGGCTAGCAATATACAGGAGATGCCATGAAACTACTTGCTCCCCAACAGTTCAATCTAGGTCTATATTGTTTTCAAAAGTGCTGGTGGGGAAAAGTCCAAAAACTAAACTGTTGACCTAAAAGATTTTTTTTTTTTAATTCCAAGAACCTAGAGAGAAAAAACTTAGAGAAACAGCAAATAATTTCTGTACTTTTCCAGACACAGCAGAAGCATCAAGTGTTTGATTTTCTCTTTGCAGTTACAGCACAAAGTGGCGATGTGAAGCACACCTCAGGTGTGGAGTACACACTGGCCCAGCAGGCAGGACAAGCCAACAAGCTGCTCATGGTCATACTCTGGGGCTGGGTGCTGGCCTCAGCCACCCCTCCTGCAGCACAAGGCTGTGCTGCTGGGATGGCCCAGCTCTGCTTGTACAAGAACACTGCACAACTGCCCAGAATGCTACACTGTGCTGTGGATGTGGCTGATAACACCTTCATCTCTTTTTCTGCCACGGAAACCAACCAATAAATACTGCCTTGTAAGGAAGGTAGGCTGTTTGGCTCATACTCATCTGCAGTCATGCTCTAAGCAAATGTGATGTAACTCCTGATGCACCTGATACTGCTGGGTATGGGGTACTACAGTCCAAACCAGAACAGACCCTGCTACCAAACCCACACTTAGAGGGATGGAGGATTCTCCTGTCACAGAGGAGCATTTACTGCACATTTTGCCTAACAAATAAATCTCTGGTGTAAAATGTATGCTGCAAATTTAATTTGGAAAAAAATGAGAAGCAGAAAACTGGGAAAACACTTAGTTTTTAGATTACTTTTCAAAATTTATATGCCAATACCCCAGCTGGAGAGCTGACTTTTAAATCTGACATCTAAATACTCAGTGCTTAGGGTGGGGGTTATAATCAGAAAATGGGGGATATCAACTTCTGCGATAATAACAGAGAAGGGGTGAAGCTGTATAGTATTTATATGGGTTTTATTTCACAATGTAGATGCTCCAGCTCAGGTATTTGCAGTGGTTAAGCTGCAGAAATGTGAATCAAGTAAATTCAGAGTACAGTCAATTCTTAAGATACAGAGATGTAGTACCTTAAGTCAATGAACATAAGCAGCATCAGTTGAAAAGTGATGGTTCAGATGGCTGCTGTGTTTTGCTTGCTCTGGGAACAAACACCAGGGCACCGGGCTAAGATGGCCCATTTACAATGCAACTTTGGTAAAAGAAGGAATTTAAGGAATTTATCTGCTCTTTTAATACCATGCTGTTTCTAGAAATAGGATGAGTACAGGAACAGGAGAATAAACAATCACAGCCACAATGCAAATAACATTAAAAGCGTCACTACATGCCCTCATAGAAAGTGCCTCTCCAGCTTTCTTGCAGGCCCCCCTGTATGTGCTCAGAATGTTGCTGGAAGGTCTCCCTGGAGGCTTCACTTCCCCAGGCTGAACAACTCACACTCTCTCAGCCTGTCTTCACAGGAGAGATGATCCAGCCCTCTGATCATCTTAATGACCCTCCTCTGAACTCACTCCAGCAGGTCCACATGCCTCTTATGCTGGGGGACCCAGACCTGGACACGGTATTGCAGGTGGGGTCTCACAGGAGTGGAGAAAAGGTGGAGAATGGCCTGTTGGTCACACTTCTGTATATGCAGCCCAGGATGCAGTTGGCTTTCTGGGCTGCAAATACACATTGCTGGGTTATTTAAAGCTTCTTGTCAAACAGCATCCCCAAGTCCTTCTCCCTGAGGGTGCTCTCAGTCCGTTCTCCGCTCAGCCTGTATTTGTGCTCAGGATTGCCCCGATCCAGAACCTTTCACTCGGCCTTGCTGTACTTGAGGACACAGGCCCACCTCTCAACCCTTCTGGATGGCATCCCTGCTCCCTGGAGTGCTGACCACACCACATGACCTGGAGTCCCTGGCAAATGTGCTGAGGGTGCTGCCACTGATCATGTCACCAATGAAGACATTAAACAGTGCCAGTCCCATTGCTGACCCTGGGAGGGTGTTACTGATCTTCATTTGGACATTGAATTGTTGAGTCCAACCCTTTGAGTGCAGCCATCCAGTCTGTTCTTTATACATCTATCAAATCCATGTGTGTCTGGATTAGAGAGGTGAGACAGTGTCAAATACTTTGCATAAATCCAGGTAGATAATATTGGATCCAACCATCCACTGTCACCCCACCACGAAAGGCCCCCACATTTGTTGGGCATGGTGTGCCCTCAGTGAAGCCATGTTGGCTGTCAGGAAACACCTCCTGATTTTTCATGTACATAATTTTCAGGAGGATCTCCTCCATGATCTCACCTGGCACTGAAGTGAGGCTGACTGGCCAGCTCTTGCTTTGGTACTGTGATCAGATGGATGCACTAGTCTGGATGTCCCACTGTCACCTCCTCCTCAGGGCTCAATTCCTCAACCACAGAACAATTTCTTAACCTTGAAGAGGTTAAGAAGAGACTCTAGCTTTTATTCTTCTCTTTGGTACATAGCTGGCTCTCTTTGCCAGCTACAACAGAGCATTTTGGTGTCTCAAAGAAAATGCTCAGAATGCTTACCAGCCAGCTAATCAAAGGAGGTTATATCTAGTGAATAGCCCTTTTGGTGTTAGAACAGGGTCTTTCAAGGTCACATTACCCATTTTCACACTGTTAAGTGTTTTCTTTCACATGGTACAAACAGACTTAACTACAGAATTTATATCTGAACATCATATACCCACAGCTAAAAGTTATTTCTGTGAGCTGAAAGCAAAAACCACCTTCCAAAAACACACCTCTTAACCCTCTCTAGACCTTTTAATGTCTAAAACTTTTACATCCGTGAACTGAAAACTTGCAGCTCAAACAAAAGTTAATTTAAACTAGAAAATACATACTATAAGAAAGTTGTGCAAATTAATTAATCCTAAATAGATAATATTTTTTAAGAGAAATATGTTCCTGGGGAAGTAAAAAGCACAATAATCTTAAGAGTGACGGCAAAATGCCCCCCTATTGAAATTCACAAAATCTGCTTTATATTATTGACAACTGCTTTATTTGAGGCTGATAATAAATCTACTTTTTAATATACTTGGAATAATTCAATATCTGTCAGTTTTGTGTTGGAACATCTTGTGTGTGCACCACCTCAGGGCCATTAACCACAAAAACTAAGAGGCTTGCCTGTTTTGCCCCCATCCCAGTGTCTGACTCAGAGGTCCCAAGGGCAGTGAGTGGCAGGAAGCAGGGCATGGGTGGGAAGGGACACAGTCATTGGCTTAGTCTGCTACATGCCCGTCAGCAGCAAGGAAGAGCAGAGCAGAAACCGTGGCGGTGACTGCTCCTGTTACCAATGCCCTGCCACCTCTGGACAGAAACAACTGGAAACAGTGGCTGCTTCGGCTGATTGCTGTCGCAGCCCCACCTCTGGGGTGAGCTGTGGCTTTGAGCATGACCAGCAGGTCCACTGTCAGGCAAGTCAGAAACAGCCTTAGTTGCATTTCGCTGATGTGCTTCCCACATCGTCCTCCACCAATGCCCCATTAATGTCAAGCAATGTAACTGAGAAAGAAACACCTTGGCTTACACTGAAAGCAAGTGATGAACACAAGTTGACTCCCAGTGTTGGTGAAGCACCTTGCTGTCCTCTGTGACACAGGAGAAACCACACGGCTCCCCCACCTCCCTGGCCAGCCCTTGAAAATGTGGCACACCTGCCCCACTCTTCCAACAGTACATCGCCTCCTGTTGCTTCAGTATCACAGCAAAAGTGACAAAGGAAGAGTGTAGTTACGAAGTCCAGGACTTGAATCCACACAGTAGGTTAGGCTTCACAATACTGAGGTAAAAGGCTGGTAAAGCAAAAACCCCCCAATTTTTTTCTTCCTTTCTTATATATCCAAATCATCTCCCCAAAGAAGTCATAGATGTAAGCAGGATGTTTGCCTGAAAACGTCTTTTAACACAAAGGTGCATCAGTGTTACCTGCTGAAGCACAAGCAAAGAAGGCTGTATTCCCTTTCTATCCAAGAGCAACTGAATTACAAAACCAAAATATTTAGATTTATAATGCCATTACCCTTCTGTGCTTATAAATCTCAGAAGAGGTGAGAAGTGGAGAACAGATACATAGGGCTATTGTAACAGGAATAACCATCAGAAAAGAACCTGGACTCCTGGGATATAAACCTGCTGTGGAGTATTAAAACTGATTTACAGTTTCAGTTTTGTCTTACAGCTGTGCACAGAGTGGAAAAAATGGAAGAATTGTCTTCTGCAAGAATGGTTCAACAAATATTTGTTTTTATGAGTCCTGGAAGGACATTATTTTGTCACATGCTTGCCTCCATAAGAAATATGGTTTATGCTGCATAATCAGTATGATATTTCAAACACTGGAGATTGTTCCCTCCTCCCCTTCTTTATATTAATCTAGTACTGATTCCTTCTATGAGATATGTATTGCTTTCCCAGCTTCAAAAGCCTGAGTGATTTGCATTTGCCAAAAAAAAAATTTGAAAGCTTTTCCTCTGCATTTAAACTAACTCAGAACAACAAACTGATTTTCTGAAAAAAGTTTAAAAATAACTAAACCCAGTGTTTTATAATTGAAAGTCTATGAAAAATACTCAAAATTAGCAGCTTTGAGGGCAACAGCTACCTTTCTGCTTTTGAAGTGATGCTTTGCAGCAAATAGGTGCACAGTCCCACTCCCTTCTCTAGAGCTTTCACAATGCTGATCTTCCATGAGAAAACCTGAGCTTTTTGAAGGAAACAAACGACTCTGTATATAGGGATGAAAACACAGAGGCTACCAGAGGTGCCTGAAACCCCAAGTGCAACCTCCCTTCAGATGGCAGCACTTGTGAGACAACCCGACTAACCCAACCCCACTAAAAACATTAAAAAACCCCTCTATCCGTCCCAACTTAATGTCCTGTCAGAACATCAAGGGCTGGTTTTAGCAGAGCCGGCGCCTCACCCAGGCCCATTCGAGGGTCTCACTCACCGATCCATGAGAAGCAAACCCCTGGATGTTACCGTGTTCCGTTTTTCAGCAAATTAAGGCTGAAGCACACTTTCCTTTGCCTTAAAGGGACTGCATAGTCCTGACACATCAGCAGGCAGGGAGCCCAGTGGTTGCTACAGAGCATTTATTTATACTCATTTGGAATTTCCTGAGACAGTCCCAGCCCGGCAGCCAGCCCAGCCCCAGCGCCAGCGGTTTCCTTCGCAGCCCTTCACATGCGGTGCACTTCACACACAATGCCTCTGGCTCCCCAAGGGTTAACACACATGAAATTGGTAGCAGGACAAAGGAACTCTACCAAGTGACACACTAAAACGATGTTGGGTTTCTGGGCTTTTTGTTTTTTTTTTTGCTTTGGTTAGGGGCACGGGGGGGCAGGCAGGGGTTGGGGTTGACTTTTTTGTTTTGGTGGTTTTTTCCTGAAGAAGACAGATGTAATTCCCAAAAGCGAATTTTAATTTCAGGTCACTTCTCTTCCCCACTGTGCTCTCCCTTCCTCCCCAAGCCTTTCCCCCCCACCCACCTCTCATTTCTCACTCCTACATGTGGACTGAGAGCACAGAAAGGTTCATTGATATAATTTGGGCAGAACAATTACCCTTGTTGTAACCACCACTGCTTGCAATTTTGTCTGTGTTACATTCAATCCTTTTTTACTTATGCTTCTCATATGCAGGTTATAATTTGAGGGATAAAAATAAAACTTTTAGTATATGGTTTCTTTTTTTTTTCTAAAACACATCCAAAATATGCAAGATTTCCTTCATGTTAGTAACAACACTTTGAAAACACTGCACCATTTTTCCATATTCAATTTTCTTGTTTCCACGTAACACCAAGTATTAACTCAAGTAAGGATAACTGGAATTCTAGATGCAAGAAGACCCATTTCTCAGGATCATAAAAAGAGCCTCAAAGCCCTCAGCTCCATCTCTCTTTACCTCTACTTACAACAGTTGTTCTTAAAAGGTGACAGACTCATTTAACAAGGGCAGAGGTCCTAGGACTTCACAGGACTAAAGGAAAATAACCTTATTTGCATGTTTTTCATGCAGATTCTCAAGAACAGTTAAAAATAAAAAGGGAGGGGGAACATGAATTCTCAAAACAATTTCCAAGTTCATTGCAGACTGGAAGAGCTTTGCTTCAAACAGCTGTGCTTCAGGATCTTGTGCTGAATTGGCAGGATCAAGGTCCAAGTCCTCTGCAATACCTTCAGCTAAAATTACTGACTTCCAATAAAAGTGTTTCCTGAATGTCTTGATAGTTTCAGTGGTATTTAATATGAAGCAAAGTAATATACAATACTTCCAGGCATCAGCTTTTGGACTCTAAAGTAGGTTCTGCCCTCTAGGTAATTTAAAATTATTTCCTTGAATTACAAGTCATTGATGTATCCAGTATAAACCATGAGCTCACAAAATAAGTCTGAAGAACCCAACTTGTTTCATCTATGGACCAAAAAGATATTGAATTTTAAATGAACTGGGTTTGGTTTGTGCTCTAACAACCCCATGCATGAAGAAAAGCAGCTCTCCACAAAATATTATTTGGGAACAGTTCCTAACCATGGTTTGAAGCTTCTGCCAGAAAACAGAAAAACTCTAGGGTAGCTGACACTCAATCCATGTTTTCAATTCACAGCCCTTTAAACACTGCCTGGCCTGCAGCCACCACTTTGTGCTTGCTGCTTTTTAAGCTCTATCTTTCAACCAGCCAGGTGAGAATAAGCAGTGCAAAGCACGATTGTCTGTTAGTGGTGGGCATCTCTAGCTCCATCAGCAGGGGAGATCATTAAAATAGCCAAGCAGTTTTCTGTTGTGAAAACAAACACTTGAATAGGGAGGTGAAGAGAAGTGACACTTGGAATAGGGAGGTGAAGAGAAGAGAATGGCCAGAATCCAGTTGGGATTCTGCTCAGAGAAAAAAAAAAAATCTTAACATTATATGGTTTCATTTTTCTAAAAAAAGACAGCATGATATCCTGTTTAGAGAAGAACAGATTTTAGCAGCTGTCTACACATGCTCCATCTGTTTATCATTACTCTGCAGTTTTGAGGGCTCGACATTTGAACAGGCACTTTATCAAGTCATGCACCTTGAGTAGACTGTCCTCAAAACTCTGTTACTCAGCAGGCTGAAAAGATCTCATGAGTCCATACAATAACCCAAAGTGTGTATCAGTACATCAGCTCTTGTCCAGCAATTCAAATGTGGAGTCACCAGCTAAACCTAAAGGCAAAGAGCATATACGTATTTATTTTCTTGGCCTTTGAGACCATTAAAATGTCAAATAAACTCATTCAGCTACTGTTTGCAGTAGAAACAAAACTGAGGTCACAGCACAGCTCCCCAGTGACTAAAAAACCTGACTTGGTCCGAAGCAGAGGGAATGTAAGGTTTGGTGCATGGGCAGCCATCCAGCTGATAAATTCTTATCTAAAAAGCAGGTTATTTCACACCCCTTTTGAAAACAAAAGGCAGAGAGAGCACAATGGATCTGTGAAAGGCGATGGATGAAACACAGCTCTTTAAAACACATGCCTCCAACAGACCATTTCCTCAGCAATGGTGTGGCTCTGCTTGGAAAGAATGAAATAATCTGCCTGATTACAGAGATCCAGTTCAGGGGAGAACAGAGCTTGGCCATACCCACTACTGTCAGGTTTATGTTCCTATCCCCAAAAACAGCTGCTGCATTTTGATGCAGATTAGATATGGGGTTCTTCTAGATTTTAATTTGCGAAAGAGTGGGCACGTGCTATTCTGGCTTTTTTCTTTACAGCCTTCCAGAATTTGGCAGCTGGTTTCCACAGAATGATTTAAAACCTGCTAGCCACTGAGGTCAGACATGAAACTGATCTGCACAGCCATCTCCTCTCTAGCGGATGCCTCTGGAAGGGCCTAAGAAGCAAGCAAACATACTTCTTCCCTTGGTGTACAGAAACCTGCAACTCAAGAGACTTCCCAAGCTGGGGTGGTCCAGGATGCATTTTAAGTCACAGTGTCAAATATATGTTTTCAGGTGCAACTGATAAATGCTCCCCATATTATTTTTAAGTGTACATCTAGTTTGGAATCACACAGAATGAACTTCAACTACTTGATATTTTGTGTATCCCCAGGTAAGTAATGCCAATCTGATTGCCTGGGAAAGTTTATGGTAAGAAGTTTTGTTGTGGGAGCAAGTAGACAATTCAAGCCTTCATATCTGGTGATTTTTTTTTTCTTAGAATCATAAAATCACAGAAATTTTTAGGTTGGAGAAGACCTCTATGATCATCAACTATTAACACTTTCATGTTCACTATGTAAACATGTCTGTTCCCAAGCACCGCATGTACACATCTTTTAAACATCTTCAGAGATGGTGTTTCCACTTCCCTGAGAAGCCTGTTCCAAACTTGGCAAACATTTCTGTGAAGAATTCCTATCCAGCCTTGCCCGACACAACTTGAGGCCTTTGCCTCACATCACTTGTTCCGTAGGAGAAGAGGCTGACCCCCACCTGGCTACCCTCTCCTTTCTGGCAGCTGTAGAGAGTGATACAGTCCTCCTGAGCCTCCTTTTCTTCAGGCTAAACAACTCCAGCTCCCTTAGCTACTCCTTAAACAACTTGTGTTCCAGACCCTTCCCAAGCTCTACTGCCCTTCTGTGGTCTCCCTCCAGCACCACCATATCCTTCTTGGAGTGAGTGGCCCAGAAATGCACACAGGATTTGAGGTATGGCCTCACCAGTGCTGAGTACAGGGAACAATCCCTGCCCTGCTCCTGCTGGCCACACCATTGCTGGCACAGGCCAGGATGCCATTGGCCTTCTTGGCCACCTGGGCACTGCTGGCTCACGCTCAGCTGCTGTCACCAGCACCCCCAGGGCCTTTTCCTGTGGCAGCTTTGCAGCCACTCTGCCCCAGCCTGTGGCACTGCCTGGGGTTGCTGTGACCCAAGGGCAGGACCAGCACTGGGCCTTGTTGAGCCTCACACCACTGGGCTCGGCCCATGATCCAGCCTGTCCAGATCCCTCTGCAGAGCCTTTCTGCCCACCAGCAGATCAACACTTCTGCTGGAGTTGGTGTTGTCTTTAAACTGCTTGATATGCCCTCATCCAGATCATCCATAAAAACCTCAAACAGAACTGGCCCCAGTACTGAGCCCTGGGGAACACCACTGGTGACCGGCAACCAGCTGGATGTAACTCCATCCATCAGCATCCTCCAGCTTGAGGCCTGGCCATCCAGATGGTTCTTCACCCAGAGAGCAGTGGGTAAAGCCAGTGAGCCATGAGCAGCCTATTTCTCCAGGAGAATGCTGTGGGAAACAGTGTCAAAGGCTCACTTAGTCCTGGCAGAAACATCCACAACCTTTCCCTCATCCACTAAGCAAGTCACCTTGACAGAGAAGGAGATCAGGTCAGTTTACCAGGACATCACACAGTAGCAGGATTGACGATGGACAGTAAAGCTGGACTGGATGAAGAGATACTACACACAGTTTCACAGAGAGATGTCTCTCCTGCTGCTGTGATGGTGACTTGTTCTGTGGGCTGAAATGGGGTGGCTGAGCCACATTTATGTTTGCAGAGTTTTAGTCTTACAACTTTTCTCTGTAAAGGGACAGATAAGTAATTTGCTCAAAATTGTCAACATTGCATTTTCCAGAGCACTGAAAATGGGTTGTGAGGAAGCAGAGGCAGAGGAAGGCTGGGTATCAGTCTACACTCTTCAGAGTACAGACTTGGAGAAGTCCCTTTGCATCCCTGGAGAGAGTTGGGGAGAAACCAAGCACTGGAAAAAGGCACTGAGTATTAGGGAGCAAAAAGGGAAGGACAAGCATCCTGGACAGCAGACACAGTGTCTGAGAGAGAGGAAGGGAACAGGGCTGTAACTAATGATGATGAGGGAGAATGGTGAAAGTCTAAAGGGTGATGCAGTGGGTGCACAGTCATGTAAGCACACTTGGGTCCTGACAATCTTACAAGCTATGTAACAGCCATCTGTCTCCACATACAAAAAACAGACAACAGAAGCAGAAGAGAAGAGAATGATTTTAGACGGGAATACCTTTTTTCAATTTTGTAACTTAAGATATGGAAAAAGATATCTAAAATTAAAGAATCTGCTAGAGGGAGGGGAGAAGAGGAAAGGGGGAGAAAGGACTTAACCATGGGCTTACTGAAGTAAAAAAACCCTGGTGACATTTATAAGTCCTTGAAACCTGACTGCCCTGATCTAACCTTTATGCTTGTATCATATGCAAACATTAGTCCACTTTTTTCAACCATGACCATGCGCTTCACTTTATTTTCTTGTGCTGGTTTTTTTTTGAAAGCTGCACATTTTAGATTTATGAAGCAGTGTACGTGAAGTGTTAAAAATTGACCTATTTACTAGTATTAGACCTGAAATTGCAGTAACAGCAGCAGAGTTGCACAAGTGTTTCCTTTCTATTACTTGATCTGCAAACCATATGACAGTGCTCCAGGCAGAGAGGTTGGTTGTGTGAAGCAAGGGTAGGGAAGGGGCTAGGAATAGACCAACATGCCCCTCAGCAGTAAGAGACTGCTCCAGACAAGGGATGTCTGGTTTACGTAGGGAGTACTGTCTGCTCCCAATTATCAGGTAATTTGATCCTCATCCTAATCTGACCAAACCTTCAAACTCAGATATTAAAAAGTCTGTGGCCCCTCTCTTCCCCCCTTGCCCCCCCGCAGCTTTCAAACAAATACAGAAGGGCAAAACTATCCCAGACAGGCCCTTATATATGTTGAAGGAAATCAACAGACTGTTATAAAGAAAAAGATACAAGAATATATTAATTCTAAAAAGAGGAAACAGTTCTGTAAAACATTAATTACAGTGCAAGATAACTAGGCAGGAGACATTGGGCAAAATAAAGGGATGGACTGTGAGAAGGGATAAGGGTCACATTACCTACTTCTATGGGTCAGAAGGTTTTGCAAAAGGTAGGGAAGGACAGACAGAAAACATGAACAAGTATGACTAGATTGCACACTCACCTACCTCTCCAAGCGTCTGAGCATTTAGTTTTGTCAAAGTCTGTGTGAAGAGTCAGAAGAAGAAAGTTTTCAGCTCTTTTCTGAGCAGACAGCACAGCTTTGACAGCCTAGTCCAAAATCAGTAAGAAGTCACAAAAACTTCCAAATTGGATAAAAAAGAACAAATAAGAGACTGAGAATATGCTCTAAAGAGTTTTAGAGAGATAGGGAGCAGAAGAGCCCTTTTTAGACCTGGTAGATCTGCTAATTCCCCCCAGACACCCCAACCTATATCCCACAGCAGAGGTCAACCACTGCTTTCTGCCAATGTGGTAAGTGTAATTTCTGGATGAAATCAGAGGAGGGAATGACAGAAATAAAAAGAGGAGGATAGACACAAGCATGCTGTTGTCCCAAAGCTCAGAGGTGGTTACACTGGGACATCCTGGCAGAAATAGTACTCTGCTACCAAGGGGAGTCATGTTACCAGAGGAAGGAAATGGAGATACAGCAGCAATGCCAACGTGGGAAGTCCAAGTGCTCCCTCAGCCCCTAAAAGTGCTGCGGAAACATGATACAGGAAGGGCTGCCCTTCTGTCATCTCTAATACAAAGCCTTACAAATGGCTCAAAAGAGAGGGAGGAGAGGTGACCACTACAAGAAGCTTCTCAAGGACTTCTGCTCCAGTATAAGCCTTTTGTAAGGAACATGTCTAAATGTAGGCACTCACATGTTTACAAACAGAAGGACAAACAACTGTCATCAGGCTATTTTCATCCAAGTAATTTTCCTGAGGGACTATATACTTTTAAAGTGAGTAAAATATCTTCCCTTCCCACAGGGAGGAGATTCATATGCATTATTCATTAAATGCTTTTTAAATGCAGAATAATCTGGGAAGTGAGGAATACTGTAGAATAGTTTTGGGGAAAATTTACTGAGTTATGTGTCTTGTAAGTGGGGAAAGGCAGACAATGAAGAGAGAATAAGTTTTCAGGTCCGGAAAAAGCTCATTCTTGGTGTTTTTCCTGTGACAGGTGCCTGTCCTGTTTCTGGTGCTTGCTCCTTACCCTCACCCCAGCTGCCACCAGACAGTGCAAAGCAGTGACTTCCATCACGAGAACTTGGGAGTTTTATCACTGTTAATCTCCAGTTCAGTAAGGCTGCATGGTACCACAAACAGCAATATGTGCCTGTTGAGTCCCTAGAAAACCGTAAAATACAAGATGAGCACCCTTAGCTGACTCCCAGGGTGTAAAGGACATGTATTTCCACAGGGAGCAGCAGCAGGCCACAGGAGAACGCCCACACAAGTGTATCACAACATCCCAGGGAAGGAAAGCATTGCTCCATGAGCAAGCTTTCATCAGAGAGAATGAACACAGTCCTCTGCCTAGGTGAGATGTAAGAATCTGGGCAGCTCCAGAAAGTAACGCAGAACAAGACACAACTGCAGTAATCTCTGACAAAAAGACAGGTCAATTAAACCTCTTCTTTTTCTCAAGGCCACTTTGTCCTCCTGCAGAGCATCAGCATCTGCATATCATTGTTTTGTATCTTGGGCCATCTCTTTCCCACCACATGCAATCTCCATTTCTAAGGACTGGGCTATCCAGAGCAGACTCCTATGTCCCCAACTTCCAATGACACTGTATTTAAGGTATTCTTTTTTTGTATTTAAGGTACTTCTTCCTGATGCCTACCTTTCCACCAGAATCCAAAATCAGACCTGTAGCACTGGTCAACAACTTTGGGCAACAACTCCTGAGTAAAAGAAGATGTGTGGTCACTGGCCCTCTGCAGTCCCATAAAGGCCTTTAAGTTGGGCAAACGCAAGTCACTAAATTTTTAAGCTTTCTGCTGCAGGGGCAAATGCATCTTTGGATTACAGTCATCAACTAGAAGTTGCAGAAGCAATTACTAATTCAAGTAAAAAGATGCATTCACTGTGAGATCACGTGCTTCAGCCCCAGCCATCTGGCCTTAAGGCAAATCTGGCATCAGTGAATGTACTACAGCGCACTGATGAAAATTTTGATATGACTTACGATAGAGATTATGTGAAATCACTGGAGGCTCACTCACTCTTCTCCCCACAGATTTCAGGGTCCCACCCTAGCTTGTTTTTAAATACTGGGCACCACCAGAGTGACTCACAGGATCACTTGTGGGTGAGGCTCCTGCTGGATCCCAGTGACAGCTGTCTGCCCATCCCAAAAGCTCAAGACTGCAGGCCAATGGAGCAGGCTCTCCTGATGGCAAGAGCCTTTCACCAGCTACTAAAACACACACTTGGGCATACACCCATCTCCATTAATTCTGAAAATTATTGGAAACAGGCTTGGAGCAGGGAGCATGGTAGGGGAGGAATAGGTTTAAATAGTCTGTCATCACACAGTCCTGAATCAAATTGTCCTTGCATGACTGATCAGGTAAAAAGACAACCTCTCCTGAATCCTGGTCACTTGCATCTGCTAAACAAAGTGAACTCAGAGGCTGCTGAGCGCAGAGCTGGTTGTGGCAGTAGCCCTGCAGCCATGCCACAGTGACAGCCACCATGCAGGAAGCAGTGAGAGCGGCTGGCAGCTGGCTCCCAGGGCAGGCACCTGCACCACTCAGGAGGAAAGGCTCCGGCAGATGGCTACTACGTGGCAATCAAATACTTTCAACTGCTAACTCATTTAGGTGTGTAAGTTCCCAGATGGATGGTCTGTAATGAAGAATGGTGGATATTCTGCACAAGTTAGTAACAGCAGTAATGTTCTGGTGCACACTTTCTGCTTGGACTATATTTACATCATGAGGCAAGAAATAATGCAAAATTCTGTGCATATTACCTAAAATGAATGAATAAAATGGAATCAATTTACAGAGGGACTGTAAATCAAATAATACAGTAACTAAATGAAAAGTGTGTCTACACATCTTTGGTAAGAGTTGTTACAAATCAATGCAGAGGATGTGTACGATTAAAACATTTGCTCTAAGTAAATGTTGTATTTACTGGCCTCAATTAAAAGGGTTAATAAGTTAACTGGGGTTTTCATAATACTTTTCAACAGTTGCTCAAGCATTTATATACCAGCAGATGGAAAACACATTTATTAAACATTTGGTCTTTGAGTCATGCTGACGTTAGTATCTCAAACAAAATTAATTCAGGCAGCAGCTTTTCGTAATGGCCTCATTCTCTGACTAACTGGTGTATAGTTATAACTTTATGTAGGAGTTAAGAAAACAGCTCAGATACAAAGACAATCTGACCAGAAGCTCCAGTGTAACTGTGCACATATGAAATAACTAGAGGATGCCAGGCTGCTGCAGAGGAAACAGTGGTCCAGATATGGTTTGTATCTCTCATCAAAGCACCTCTGGTCCCACAGCCCTGGCTTGCTGCAAGGAATGGAGGTGGATGCCCAGATCAGTGAGTGAAAAGAGTGAAAAGAGTACACTGGAAGCAAAGACACTCGACAGCTGCAGACTGGCTATTACAGCAGCAGTTCCTTGCTTTAGAGGTGCACTAACGGTGAAAATGGTGTACAGGTGCTGCAATGCCACTGCTTTAAGAATTGTGCAGGAATCTAAAGCATGGGGCAGAGTTAAACATGCAGGTAAACAGTTCAAATGAACGTGTTTGCAGGATGCTGTGCTTCTGTATGTAGAGAAGCATGTTAAAAATGGAGTGGGTAGGCATGGAAACATAAAACCACACACTACACTGAGGAGAAGGCAGAGACAAAAGGGAGGAAAGAGAAAAGAGCAGGGAAATCTCCAACCCTGCATACAGAAAATAATATGCATTTGCTTTACAGCAGAAGTAAAGAAAGGGTTTGTGCAACCGCCTTGCTATACTGACCCCTGCAGCCCATCCTACTCAAGAAAAGTGGAAATGCTTTTTTATGTCTGTTAAGAAAAAACTAACAATTCTCCAGTCTCTGGATATAGAGAATGAGGTCCTTAGGGAAGTAAAATAAAACATGTTTTTTATTATGGTTAATGACAAAACCAGTTTTTAATACTTTATCTTTTCTAAATCTAAATCCTATGTTTGTTTTGCTGCTTCCTTGTTTTCCACATCAGAATAAATAGAATTAGACTGGAAGCTTATTCCATGCAGTGCCTTTCAGAACCTGCATTTTGAAAAGCAAGTTTTCACAAAGAGGTTGTTAGTGAAAGGAGTGAAAATCCATCCAGAGCTATCTCCAAACTGCCCTGTAAGTTTTCTGCTCATGCATTGTGCTTTTTGTAGCTGACTGGGAGACATTTCTACAGATATCACTACAGAAATGCTAGCAGAGCCTCATTAAATAGATGAATTATGCATCAGTCCTAGCAAGCACAGAAGCTAACAATTACTGGAAGTTTCACCCAGCAGTTAATGGAGACACTAATACTATTTAGAGAAACAATCACCTCATTTATTTTTTTCTTGTACTATGCAAAGAGAAATTAATTTGTATCGTGTACCAAACCAACTGCAGACTCCCAACAGGGTATTTCCCAGCTCCCAAGGCAGCTTCTTGGATGACTTCACAGCATGCTCTGGACTTGCACTGCACTCCTTAACCCTGGTGAGTTTACTGGACTGAGCAGTGAGCTCACATGCCACCAGGGAAAACTCTAAACAGTTATCCAGAACCTATAACTAAACACTATCCAGCACCTCATAAAATACAGCAAATTTTTCTGCAAGCACCAATTTATTCAGCTCTTTTCTGAGCAGACAGCACAGCTTTGACAGCCTAGTCCAAAATCAGTAAGAAGTCACAAAAACTTCCAAATTGGATAAAAAAGAACAAATAAGCTTGCAGCCCAAAGAAATACAGTTCACTACAAGACCTCTGTGCAATGAAACTGTGAACAGAGTGATAAAATTTTGAAGTCAGCAGCAAACAAAACTATTGACAAACAATACTGAAGCATAAATCACAGTCTCTGTCATTTATTCACCACATTTAGGGTTAATGTCTTTTCTGAGATAGGCAAGAGACGGAGAAACTTATGATAGGTGCTTTCATGATAAAGTCATCACTTGCTTTGTAGTTTATCTCCTATACACACTCACTACAATATTTACAGCAAATCTACTTCCCATAAATATCCCTTTTAAAAAAATCTCTATGCAAATACAAAGCAGCTAGATCCTTTCATGGAAACAAGTTCCAAATTCAAGCATTTCCCGACAGACTTCATCTGCAGCAGCAGCAGTCCATATAGGCTTGTACACTGAAAAAAATTACCGAAATGGCACATAGGCATAATTATTTGATAGTGCAAGTACTCACATTCTCGAGTTAACCAAAGCAAACCACTGCTTGCTTCTTAGTCACTTCATACTTGAATGAAGCTGAACATGTGGTCAGACTTGCCAAAACATTCAAGTAAGATAAATGCGGCTTAGTAGTCCCTAACAAGTCTTTCTAGTTCTTTTTCCTGCTGCTGATTGATTCAGAGGGCGCAGAAAACACCACCCCTGAAGTCTGTCTTTCCACTCGTAGAGCTCCATGCAATTAAGAAACTTGCTTCAGTACCTCCAACGCCCAGATCAGTTCCTGCTCATCCAAAGGCATTCTCTCCCAGGCAGCACAGCAGCACAACAAATCACAGGCATTTGCCACCCAATATTTTGTCTATTATGAACTGCTGAGGATTTGGAGACACGGGCGTACATAGCTGCATGTTAGAACACCGGCCTCAAGGGTTTGCAAAGCCAACAAGTCCTGACAGTATCAGCAAAATGTTGTCCAATTTAGTTCTGAATTAAATACTCATAATTTATTAGAGCGTCTTTCTACGAATAAGGGAACAAACAGCTTTATCCTGCAAGAAGCCTTGTTTGCATAACAATCCTGAAAACTAAAACTTCATCTTGCAGTAACAGCACAAGCATTTAGCTTCTTTTAGACTTACACATCAGCCCACCAACTTTTTCAATAGACAACTCTACTGCAGGGAGAAAAAAGATTAGTAAAGCAATCAGTAACACTCCATGCACAATTTTTCTTTCCTTGTAAGCAGAGGAAATTTTTCTGCATGACTTAAGTTAAAGGCATATTACAAACAAAAGTCAAGTTACATGGGGGGTTTAGGCAGCTACAGTTAAGTCAGACACGAGAGGTTTTGCAGTCCACCTTCTCAAAAAGGTTACTGAAGGTTACAAAAGGATATGGTTTCTGTCTTAAAGAATATACTTCCAATTATATAAAAAGGGGATGGGGGAAGGGAATAGAAATACCTTATTTCAGCAGTCTCAAAATTCAACAACATTGGTAAATTTAACCTTAAATCATCAACAGATAATAGTAATTCAAAGACTTAATTCAACTTTCGCTAGCTTTTAAAAAACACTTGTTTTGCATAAACTGCACATAGTGACACTCCATATTTCTAATATCCTGCACACAAAATGTTTTAATCCCATGCTCTAATTAGAATAATTCTACAGTGAGCACAGTGAGCAACTCACAAGTTCCTGCCATGTACTTGACATTTTCCGTGTAATCCTACTGTAACAACCTCAGCTTTAGTGGGCTAAAACTATGTTTGTGCAGTGATCAGAAGAGGAAAATATTGACATAACTGCAGGAGGAATACTGCTGATGTGTTGTTATCAGTTGTTCTGCAATATCTGTCCCCTCCTGACCAGCCAGCCCTCCTCAGCAACCTTTGAACATGCCAAGCAATCCATATCACAGAGTACAACACAACCAAAACAGACAGTTCAGGAAGTTCTTAAAAATAACAAAAAAGTGAACACCTCTTCAGGATATTGCTTGAGAAATGTTTTTATGCTTTGCAGAGAAGCAAGCAACAAAAATTAGACTGATCAGTAAGAGTGACCAGGAAGGGCTGGGGATTTGATGCATTAAGAGTTGATTAATCTCACAAATTATTACAGACTCAGTGTAACAGCCACATGATTCTGCAGCAAAGCCCTAGGCCTCCCAGAGCCTAGAGTAAGCCCCTGCAGGTCCTTGAGAGCAGACAACACTGCATGCTGAGTGACTGAGTGCCAGCCCTCAAGTCTTCCCAAACTACTTTGCACACTATAAATATTTAAAAGATTATTGAGGTGGGGGATGGGGGGCGAACAGATGGGCTCTGATCTACCAGGAAACTGTTTTTCAGTATTTAAACTGCCATTACTTCCTTTTCCTGCCCGCACAATGTAAGAATTCTTTTAATTAATAATCCAAAGGGGGGAGCATTGCCGGTTGGTTACCTGTAGCGCTGCCGTTAGTATTTGCTGGGGAGGCCATGTTTGCTCAGTGACACATCCACAGCTAGGCTGTTTAGTGTCATGCAAATGCCATGCATCAAGTCCAACCAGACATGCAACCTGGAACAAACAAGTAAAAAGCAGTTAAAAACATGTAGTTTTAAGAAGCTAGGTACATTAAGCAGTAGTAAAGTCTCTCTTCAATGCAAACTTCAGCACAGCAGTACCAAGCTCCTCTTAAATCAGCATCCTATTTATCACAAACCCCAAGGGTGTCCAAGTGACTGAAGCTGAACTGTGGCTCTCTGACAACCTCTGGATCTGTCGTCAGTGAGGATGTAATTAGCTGAATCTGATATTGGCCTTGGATTTTCTGTCCTGCCTTCAGCTTTTTTTGCAGCTGGTCTCTAAACTCCCCTGTACCACTGCAGATTCCTCATTTGCAGGCATGTGTATAAAATTTTAGATTACCCAACATCTTGCAAAGGCAGGGTTAGAGAATTTTTTAGGTGAAGAGCACCTCCAGAAGCACTGTACGAGCAAGCAATTTCTGAGCTCAGATGTCCCCCTGGGGAGGTGAGGGTAGAAGCCTGAGATGCAGCCAGAGCAGACATCTCTGCCTGACAAACACAGACACCAACAGCTACTGTATGGAAGCCAGCAGGGTGGGGGGACCAGAGGAGGCATGGACACTGTCAGGAATGGTGCTCAGCTGGCTACAAGACCTCTCCGCTGCAAATTCCAGCAGCAATGGGTTCTCTGGGTGCGATGTTTTCTTCCAACCCACACATGGCAGATTGAACCAATAAGCAGCATTTGCCTGAAGCTCATGCTGCAGGTAGAGAAAAAGAGCACTGTCCTCTTGGGTGGGTGGCTGCCGAGATGAAGCCAAATGAGAGGCAGAGGCCAAACCAGCAGCAGTTCCGTGGTTTGCTGGCTGACTTGGCAAAGCCAGAATTGTTGGCTCTGCAGTAGGGCTCCTGTTCCTTCTTCCCTGCCCACCTTCAGTGCAGGGGGCAGCCTGATCACAGATCTCACTTCAGGACAGAAGATCTGACTCATCTGGGGCTGCAGAGATGCCTCTTCCTGAGTCTGCTTTGAGTTTTCTACAGTCCAAACAGCATTTTATTTTGTTTACTCAGATAGGTGGAGCTTAGGCATATGAACAACACACTGCTTTGCTGACCCCCATCTGACTTGGGCTGACAACGCCTCAAGAAACTAGTCACATTTTTCCAATTATATTTGATTGAGCTCTGATAGTATGTGCAGGAAAGTATTTAAAAGCTAAGCAGATTAGCAAAGAAAAAGAAAATCAAGAAATTAATGAGCACAGGCACCATGTGAATTTGAGTCAGAGATACACTGACTGACAGAGAAGACTGGCTGTCTTCTATGACAGAGCTCCATCATACAAGCTAATACCGCTTTGCTTTCTCCTTCAAGAACACAAATACCTTCATTTTTAGTGCAGTCCTGATATCAATTTTCCAAGAATGCAGAAAGAGCTTCATTGCAATTCCTCCTCCCCTAGCTTTGCCTTATACACTGACATTTGCCGTCTCTTGTTCAGTGGAGGGCAGAGCATGAAGCTGATATAAAGATAAAAGTGAAAGGCTACGAACAGCAATATAAGGCAGGAATCCAACACAGGCCATGATGCACAGAGGCCCATCACAAGATTCCTGGCCTAATGATAATTATAAAATTTCTGAAACAATGAAGCATGGCAAAAAAAAAAAAAAAAAAAAGAAAGAAAGAAAGAAAAAAAAAGAAAAACATGTTGCTGGCAGAGTTTGCAGCTGGGGCAGCAGTTTTAAACATGTGAGCTTTTAGGAAAATATTAACCACTCCCTTTCAAACAGAGAGATTTTAAAGCATCACTCCCATCACTGCTTACTGAAGGATATAAAGTTATTCTTTTAAGCTAAAGACAGGCAATTTTTACTGAGTCCCAGTGAATGCTTACTGAAAAATTATTGCCAGCCTCCATGTGAAGTTCAGGATGTGTCCTGAAGCTCAGGACAGCCCCTGTCTCAGGGCAGGCTGCAGTTAGCAGGGTATCAATCTCTATCATTGCAACCAAGCGTAAAGGAAACTGAATTTATTTACCCACTTCTAATTTGTTCAGCACAGCTCTGTGCTGTCTCAGTAGCACTGTAACAAGAGGTACGCTTCCCTGCTTTCAATACATCCCCTGTACAAGGGGAGAGCTGAGAGCATAGCATGCCCCCAGGGATGGGTACGGACAGATGGGTGGGAGGGGATCCTGGCGGGGGAGACATCTCTTTTAGGTGCACTGCAGTCCCAAGTATGAGTGGATCAACCACAAAAATGAGGCCTGACTGTGGTGTGCCTCATCATGGGTTTAAAAGTAAAATCTGTTACAGTCACCATTCTCAGGCACAATGAGGAGAGCTTCCCAATAGCAAGAAACAAATGTAATTGAGGTGAGAATTGAGACAAAGTTAATAAAAATAATGCTGACAATCTAAACAAGGTCTGAGATCTCCATTTTGTTGTGGCTTGAAGAGATGAAACTGACCTGGTACAAACGGCCTTGTGAGTATGCTTCTGCCAATTTCAAAGCTATGCAGGGTCAAGTACCTCAAGCAAACTCACTGGCTGCTTCTGAGCTTTAGTGACGATTAATAACATAATTCAGGAAGTAAATTCAGTCCAACAGATAGAAGAAAATGAAGAAAAGAAAGGAAAACATAGGATCTATTAATTTGTTAGCTAAGTAAAAGAATTTATTCCTATATTTTTTGGTATGGTAGGTTGGTTTAGATTTTTGTTTTGTTTTGTTTTTTGTTTGTTTGTTTTATATTACATGTAGCAGGACTTGAAATTCTGTCTAGCAAACAGCTCTTCAATTACAGAAAAAAATCTAATCTAACTCAGCAAACTCATGGAAGAAGAGAATTTTGCTAAAATGTGCTTTGAGCCATACATCTGGAACTGAATTCCTGAAATTGCAGCAGCACATACATGGATCATTTTTAGAACTGTGCCACATGTGATTCCCCAGCTGCACACACCCCAGAAGCTGCATTTGGACACAAGTCTCTCATGTGGGCAAGGCACAGCAAAATACCAGAGAGGAAGAAAACTTAGTCTCCTCTACAGCAAAGCATATTCTCCAGCAGAGACATCTTAAACAAGAAAATTAGTAGAGGAGCTTGTATATTCCATTCCCAAGTCTTCAACTCTTTGCCTATGTGTTTTTACATGCTCAACCCATGCTTGCCTGTGAATACTGTGATTTACAGATCCTAGGGCAAATGCAAAACAAGCAGAGACTAGCTGTATGAAGAGTTATTGCTCAATGAAGCAGTTGTTAAAAGTGTTTTGCATTAGATATTCAAACTCTCTTCTGCCCTGAGGTTCAAGAGCAGAAACCTTAAACACACATGATCCTCAGTTTCCACAAACATTCACGACACCCCAGCTTTTACAGGTTTTTCCAGAATGGCAATTTTTTAGGCAGAACATAAAGCCTGTGTCCTAATCCTGTCCTAGTCACAAGGGAAAAGAAACTTGCTCCTTTTTTGTGCCACATCTTGCTAGGTCACTGATACCTATTCTGGTGTTTCAGCACCTCAAGTATCTGAGTATGTATAGATCAGTTCTGGCATCCACAAAGCAGAACTACAGAAATGCAGAGGCCTCTAGAGGCACAGACCTTGCAGAAAATCCAGACTCACACTTCAGTCTGATGTTTGCAGGAGACACTGAAGATAGACAACAGCTGAGGTTTGGTCTAAGAGCAGCTGTAGAACAGCATATCGGCAACATGGTAATTAGAAGAGAAATATAACTCAGCTCTTAACCCAGAGAAGCAGTCCTGAAAGTCCTCCTGTCCAGGGCTGAGGTCACATGTGGAAATGGTGATGGGCACACACTGGTTTGTGGGATTCAAGGAAATAGATTCTGGCTTCCCAGGCAGGGAGGCTTTAGGCTAAATAGATGCACATGTAACTTTTTTCTCATGGCACACTCTTAAGAGCAAACAGTCACATCAACCACTCCAAGGAAGGTCCAGATCAGCACCATATTTTGAACCCCTCACAGGGTGACTGCGGTTCAGACAATACAATTCTGTTGTTTAAGAACTGGATTAAAAGCGGGAGCACTGTAGGTCAGAACTGTGAAGGATCTAAAGGTATGGGCTCCCAATTGTTCAGATGGATGTAGTCAGGGAATGGTTCCAGGAGAAAAACCAGCTCTGCAATCCTATCCAGCAAGTGCAAAGTGGTGATTAAATAGGTCTAGGGTAGAACAGTTTGACAGTGCAAGTTGACCCATGAGATGCAATACTCAAGAAGAACTGGTACTGCTCCATTCCTGCTGTACATCAGCACAACAAGACTTCTGCCTGAGACTTCCCTCTCACATGTGGGTCGTCCTGGCAGTAGAACTTGCCCAGTTTCATTCTGCAAGACACTGATATAATTTGCAAACAAGAGACAAGATATATGCAAAACCCATCTGAAAACATAGATGGTAATTTCTCTAGCTGCAAGAAGAAATTGGCACTGGGAATCTCTCCTGCTCAGCTAGAGTGGCAAGCACTTTTCAAACCTGTGCTTCTCTACAGCAAACAGGAATGTCTGCAACCTACATGTACTAAGTATGCCAGGTGCAATTTAAATGAAGCAAGGTCTGAAGCCAACAACAGCAAAAGAGAAAGTATGTGGGGAGTTGCTGTGGTTGGTATCTATCCTGGGATAATGACTGTATCTCACTGATACTTTCTTTTCAATCTTACCCCTACCTTGGTTGTGTTTTTCTTATCTTTAAGTTTATCAATATGAGTGGCCAATAAACGGAAAGGCAACATTTGTAAGGGAGAAATATATATTTTTAAAATATATACTACTTTAGAATTAAAAGCAAAAACCAAGTAAGAATGCAGGCATATAAGGATTTTTTTTTCAAGTGAGACACAGAGTGATCAACATTGAGATAAAGGTAAACTGTGAATGATTTTAAATTTCACTTAATTATTTCATCACGTAACAATTCAGCCATTCATAAGCTTTCTAGAGCCAATGTCTTTATAATGTTGCATCCAAATCACAAGCAAAATTATGCAAGTTGCTGTTCAAGTCTCACTAACTGAACAAAATTAATCAATAGCTAGGCCACCTCAAAATGCAGAACTAAAAATCCCTGGGACCTGTGTTTCCTGCAGCATCTCTCAGGCAGCAGTCAGTTGTGGTTCAGTCTCTCCATCACAAGAGAGAAACTATTCTTCCTATATGCAGTATGACAGGTAATTCATTTTGGAGAATATTTAAGCAGTCAATCAAAAGAAGTCACCTCTCACTATGTGGTTGGGGTTTTTTTTGTTTGGTTTGGTTTTTTTTTCCTGCAGAATCTGCAGTATGATGCGAGCAAAAGGAGCCATGTAAATCCTTTCAACAAGCAAGTTAATTAAAAAGATATGGCTACGGTCAGCATGAATTTACCTGCCTGCCTTCCTCACTCCCTCCACTTATGGCAGTGGTCTGTTAAAAGGTCTTTCTTTACAGCAGAGCTCCAGGCAAAAGCTGAGCTAAGCTCTGTTAAGAAGAGAGTGATGGCTCAGAAATTCTGGGACCTGAGTCAGCAAGCTGAAGAAAAGAACAGTCAGAGTGCTCCTACCCAGGGCTACCGCTTCCCTTCTGACGAAAACAACAACAAAATATCAGACCCAACTCTAAGCTTTCTTGCTTTTGAACCCCAAAGTCTGAGCTAATGCCGTGCCAGGCTCCAGTTCTCAAGCTGAGTTGGAAAAAACTTAAATGAGTTTCACGGGGATTCCCTCAATCGTCTTCTCCCCCAGCCCCTGCCTTAAGCAGACTTGCATTAAGCTTGTCCGCCCTCCTTGTTGTTGCTGCAAGCACAGAATAAATGTACAGCCTTCAGTAATGTAGGGGTCTGGGCAGTTTTCTTCTACATACTTGAAAAATGGTCTTCTCATCTCCTGAGCTGAGCTTCTACAAAGCTTCTGCTTCACTGTCCCAAGCCACCTACCCACTGCACAGGAACAGGGCTTCACTGGGCAGCTTTCAGCATAGAAAACGCCTCAGAAAACCGATATATGGGAAAATATTTCAAAGGTACTGGGTCCTTCCGGCTATTCAAAATATCCCACAAATTTTCTGAATTTCTGCAAGTATTGCTTTGTCACATTTTCTAGCAATAGGTGAAATGGTCTACCATCAGCTGCTGGGTTTCAGTTTCCCTTCCACATGGAGTTATTCCAGTTGTGTCTGGAGGATCAGAAATCTGAGAAATCTGATCCATAAGAGAAGCTGTTCTACACAAGCAATCAGTGACTTGCTGGGAAAGGAAAAAGGAACAGCAAAAGTGTAGGAAATGGATTTGTAAAGAATTTTCAAAACTTGACAGAAAGTTTATATAGTTTTGTACATCTGTATGTAAACACTGAGATAAGGTGTGTTAATTTAAGAAGGTTATAGAACAGAGATACCCCATCTCTATAAAAACTAAAAGAAACCAACACAAACGGACTTCAAAATAGTACCCAGCAGAAACAAACATAACCAGCATTCCGTAGGGTCAGACAAATGATCCATCCAGACTGTTTTGTTTTCAGTAGTATCAACAGCAGATATTATTTAAGGAGTGTTCAAGCGCCTTATGATGAATCCATGCTACTGTATTCTCCCAGCATCAACAATTATTGGATTGGGAATATTTAAAGGCACATCCTTACCATGTTATTTTAATATTCACATAAATTGCCTGGATTTAACTAGCCTCTTTCTGACCCTGCTGATGCCACCTGCTTCTGCTGCCTTGTGGGGCAGGAAGTCCCAGACTGTCAATACCCACCACAACATTTTTTCTCATTTTATACTTATGTTTCACATATTTTACTGTCACCAAATTATTGCATTGCAGGTCTTGGTCAAAATCAGTGCAGATTCAGATTTTTCAGATTCAGCTTTTTCAGATTCAAACCACACCCTTTGTGATTTTATTAACTATAATCTTCTCTCCCAGCTCATATGCAACACAGTCCCCAGCTCATTTTACTTTGCCCTTTTTTAACCCTTTTGTGTATACTCAACACGTGGAAGATCCTGGTCACGAACAGCATCTTACTAAAAAGTTGTTTGCAAGAACAATCGTACAAAATGGGGTAAGGTACATTCAATATTTTTCAGTGTAACCAAGCTTGGCTCTAACATCTAGGTAATTTGTGGGAAGGTAAACCTCAGCTCTAGTAATTCTTGTCAAGCAGTTAAGACAAATCAAAACTTACCTGCAAGCACAAGCAGCTTTCTCTAGCACAGGCCAGAGGTTGGACACAGCCCTCCAGAGCATCCCAAGAGACATCAGATCAGCCTAGTGGACTTTTGGTAACCATACCTGTTGTCAGAAGTCCAGCAGACTCACTGCCAGCCAGAAGTGGCAGCTCTTACGGCAGTGGCAGCCCTATACTCTTACTGACAGGATCACCACTCCTTAGTAAAAGGAAATCTTTGTATGGATCTTGTGAACCTGAACCATAATTGGGATGCTTTTGTCACTTGTAATAAGGACGACATCATGTCTATACAGAACTGGGCTACAGTCTGATGACTTGGTGGTCCTTGTCTAATGTGCAAGAGCACGATCTTCACTCCAGAGTGAGTCTAAACACAGACAGGTATGTCTGGATGACACCCATCACTCAGTGCTGCAAGGCCCCCACACCCTGCAAGCATTCTCAGACCACCCATCTCTTTTGGAAATCATTCCTGACAACATTGTTGTCATCACATTACATTACAGAAGAAAAAAAAACACCTTCAGAAGACTGCATCGTGCAGCAACTCAGAAACCCATTTCTGTTTATGTTAGAGAGAAAAAAAAATCAACTAGAAAAAGAAAGGCAATCCATTGTAGAAAAAAACAACTTTTTTTTTATACCTGAAATTCCTAATGGGTGATGTAGAGGACACTCCCTTCACTTTATGCCAGTGAATAATGAGTCACATAAAAGTGCATTAATTCAAACCAGTATGGTATTGCTATGGGTTGTGCTGTGACAGGGAGCCCAAAGGATGCAAGTGTGCTATCCCTATTTTTCTTGTGGAAAAGCAGGAGGGATGAAACTTCCATGGCTTGAAATAGTTCAGTCTCCAAGAGAGAAATGAAACATGTGCTGAGCAGCATTTTCATCTGCTCTGACAAAGACTGAAATCCAGCATGAATAACAAATGAAAAGGCTTCCAAATAGTTGGCAGAGGAAAGAATGCATCCTGGGGATGACACATGCATCCCAGCACCAGTGTACCTGTGGCCTCCCAGAGCTGAAGCCTGGAACTGCTCTGCCTGGGACAAGAAGCAGTTCTACCTTCCTCTCCACAGCAGGTGCATGAACTGTCCATTACACCTGTTCACTCAATGGGGCGGGACAAAACACAGCATCTTTTCCACTCTGTATTTAAGAGTTGAACAACACATATGCAGATCCAAAAAATTTAAAATTAATTTGCTTATTCAAAGAGAATTTACAGGTAGATAAATTTGAAGGCTGAAATGAACAAACCAATCAAGGATGTTTACAAACTGATTATGAAATGGACTGTGATCTTGTTTAGACTTTGCATCTAAGACAAAGTGCAAGACTTTTAAGGCATAAAATTTGATAAATAGACAAGTCTAACTCTTCTATAAAGTACCCAAGTATTTAGTTTTCAGTGAGATTGCATATATAATGGCACAAGCAAGAAACATATTTAGAGGCAGACAGTCAAATATCAGTCTGTCTCTTCCTCTGATTTTAGGTCTGAGATGCTATACATAACCAGACCAACCATAAATCTGATATGACAAAAGGGCAACGATATGGAACAGTTGGTAAGTTCAAGGATAAATACTTTTGTCTAGCAGCATTTGCTCATGTAGCTGTGACTTCAGCTGAAGGTGTATCTTTACCTGAGAAAGCTCCAGCACATCAGCTTTGTCTCCTAAATATTTAAATATAGCCCTAAATGCTGCTTTTCCCCCACAATAATGCCCAAATCCTGGTATCTCTTCCTTTTATTAACCACTAGTATGGGTTCTGTGGACTGTGGTATCAACCTTACATGAACAGAGAAATTACAGGCTTTTCCACAATGAAAGTGGGAAATTTTAGGGGCAAGGAGACAATATTGCAAGGACCAGGCTTTTCATTTTACCACAGTTTACAAGAGAAGACTTAAAGTGCCACTCTCCATTAGACTCTGTCTACAGCCCACACTGCCAACATCTGTCCCCAAGTGCTAGACTGTATTTACCACCTCAATACTAACATGGGCCCATTTCTCTTCAAGCTGCCTGAAGTGGCCCTTCAGCAATACAAGGGGACCCTAGTTACCACGACTTTTCTATAAAGACCACAACCCCACAACCTCAGCATGGCCAGGGAGCACACTCCAGACATGCTCCAGGCCGCTGTCCCTTCCCACTCCATCACACAGCATCCCTCAGAAGCAGCCAGCACGTGTGCACAATTATTTTTACCTCCTCACTAAGCCACAAACCATCTCTTGTGAGGCCTTCAACATTCAGTCCAGGGGTGAGGAGGTTTTGCCTCCAAAGCCACCATATGTCCACACCACAGCCTATGGACTGCAAGCCTGCACACTCTGGCAGGAGGGAGGCAAGATGTCTCAGCAGCAAAGACCTGCAGGTCAGCCCACCACATGCCATACGGGCTCTCACTGCTGAGCATGCAGAGTCACCAAACCATGCTAACCATGCTGGGATTTGGAGCTGGCAGGAACCAGCTGGAGACCATTGGGCAGCAGCTGCAGCAGAGCATGATGGAGCCAGTCTAGCTGGGTATGTCCATACTCTTGCTGCTCAACAGCTCGTAGAGAAAGACATGTCAGCTTGTCAGGCAAGTGTCACTCAGCCTCTGCACTGCATGCAGCCAAAAACATTTTGCTACATGTGGACACCTGCAGGGAATTTACCCACCCAAAGGAGGGGACCACAAGTTGGGGCAATGCACTTGTCCCTCACAGGGGATGTTCCTCTCTGCAGCCTAGTCAAATCAACATTAAAACAACCTGTTCCTAATGCTCTAGGACTTTGTAATTTAATCCAAGTAACTGAAATCAGCATAGAGTTCACATAACCTGTCTTCCTCCTTCTCAGTCAGAGAATGAACTAACACTTTCATTAATAATTCACAGCACCTTCTCATGCTCATGCTCCACATCTTTTTCAGATGTACAGCGGCAAGAGAGTCCAGTGCAGACAAAAGTGTGATGATCAACTTACTGAACTTTCCACCTTAGGAAGCCAGGACTCAGTGAATTATGTCTCTCCCCTGAAAATTCTAATAGACAGCCCTGCATCTGGCAACTGGCATGAGGCACACCACTGCTGTGCCACGGGGTGCCAGGGAGCAGAGGGGCTGACAGACACACTGCTGGGACACGTGTGGCATGACTGCCATGTGCACATCGAGGCTGGCACTGCTGACTCTCCTTTCTGCCACTCACATCCAAATAAACTCAGCCTTCATTCACATTGTCTGTCAGCCAAAACTGTATCTCAGCGCTGACATGAGCTGAAACAATAACAAACAAGGGGCCATCTATATCTTACATCATGTGCCAAGTTAGAATCAAATCTGTAATTCCCCAAATAGTGTATGGATCTGAAACACTCACCCACTTATAACCCCGTGACAGTGGAGTCCATCATAATCTGCAAAAACTATACCTTTCTATGGGGATTCATAAATATGTTACCTTTAGTGTTTTTAGTTGATCTTTTATTAGATAGCAGAACATTAATAAAGAAATAGCAAAATAAGGTATGTTTTTATCAGTCACCATATGAGCAAACAGACAGATGGCAGTGCATCTTGCACAACAAACCAAATTCTGGTAAAAAAGCAATGCAAGAACTTAAGCTTCTGAAGAGCAACACAGCAGTACTGTCATTGAAACAATGCATCTTCAGTGTGATTCATGTGTTTCTCCACAGAAAACAAGTCCTAACCAGGAAACTATGTGGTGCACATAAAACTAAAACTAATTGAGATGTTACTAGTAACAAAAGAATGGCTTTCGTATTCACTTGTATTATTATCTTGAGAGCAGAATAAGCTGCTGCACAGTTATCAATGCCCTCCTGAAACCATACCACACAGGTCCTAGCAGAGGGGTACTTTTCTTGTTCAGGTTATCCCCATCCACATGGTGCTTCCCCAGAAAGGTAGGCCTACTTTGAGCTCTCCTCACCCCCAGTACCCACAAATTTCTCATAAAAACACAGCCACAGCGAACAAATCAATACAGAGCTTAAAAGCACATCCATCTATCTTCTTGCAAGAACTACAGAACAGAAAAACACAAGTTATTTATACCTGTCCCCCTTCTCCCTCATTCCATGCATAATCCAGAAGACAGCAGCTGAATTTGAACAAGGGCAGTCCCAGTCAGATAAAGAGGAAATTTTTTAAAGATCTAGGTTCTGTTTTTTTCAGTCTGAGCAGAACTTAAGAGTCCCTTCTGCAGCCACTCTAATTTCCTTACAAGGTCTAAAAATAACCCTTTTCCACAATACAGCTAATCTTTTACTGATTTAAAATCCTGAGAAAAGTTCTTATAGGAGAGGACTCTTAAAACAGATGTTGTCCCCCTAGCTTTTTTCTTAAGATATGCTTGAAGTTCCTTTTCCCCACCTTACTTATTTGGAGGACCTGCTTATTTTTACTGTTTTGTCACCAAGGATCTATGTACCTCATTTGGGGCTAATCTTATCTGCTCCCATTCCTTGGAGCAACAGTCCACTACCTAAGCAATAGGAATTGTTACACTTCTGTATATTTTTACTGCAAGGGAAGACAATATACAACCAAAACCATTACAAAGCAGCACCACACTAGATGATTTAACACCTTTGCAAGTCCTCCTCTTCATTTTAATTTCCTAAATTTCTAAAGCTATTCAATCGCCATATGAGGAAATACTAGCATTTACTTTTTACTCTTCTGTGCTGTACTGAATAACCCTTCTGGCCTCCTCAAAACAATAGCAAAAGCAAGCAGAGAGGTTACAACTGAATGACTGTGGACATATGTTTTGCTAATTATTAATCCATGTTTTGCCCCTTGTTTCTAATAATGTACATCCAGAATCAAAATGTTGCCAAGAAAATGTACAGAATGAAGGCTGTGTGCTGATGTTAGCCTGCAATGAATTTTCAAAAGCTGAAAACATGTGAGCAGGCAAAATTCTCCATAGGTAAACAGTTAATTTTCCATTCCCTACATTTAAATGCCATCACATGTCTTGCATATACATGCTTACACAAAGGGCATTTTCCTTTGCTATTAAGCAATGGGGTAAATAATAGATTTAAGATATTAGATTGCACAGTATATAGAAATACTCTGTATTTCCCTGTTCATAAAAGCATTTCCTCTTTCAGGGAGGAAAGCTGCCGTCAAGGTGGGAAGCTCTCTGCAATCATTTAAGCTGGGGAAACACCTTGTTGAGAAGGTGATCTGATTTTATGTAAGTACAGGCACAAAAACTACTTGAGTTTTCCTCCACCAGAACAGAACTGGCAGTACAAAATACTTGCTTGTAAACCAGACAGTATTTCCAACACAGTATTATCTGCTTCACCAGCAAAATGTAAAGTGAAAAGAGAAGAAACAGGCAAATGATGCTAAGCTTGCAGAAGACAAACATTAAGAAGTGAAATAAACACTATGTGAATTATTATTTCAAAAATATGATTTAAGAAGCAGACTGTATTTATGTATGCAATGGAGTATTACAAGTCAAATGCTTTATTTTTGCTATATAAGAGTTATTTTATAGCACATTCATTACTGGGGGAGGAAACACAAACCCAAATGAAAATGATTTTGAGCTATCTGAGGACATTGGCATGCTTCTTACCTGCTGCCATCACACTGAAAAATAATTGCTATGAAAATAGGACCTTTCAAAGAAGGAAAATACTAGCTAGGTCACACATCAAAATGAAGTTCTTAAAGGGTGAAAACGAACGTTAGTTTCCTTATAAATGTAGCTATATTAATCATATGATAGCTCAGGCACATGAGCCTTTGAGGGCACACAGACAAGCACTATTTTCATCAGCAGCTGTCAAGTAAGGCATGTTCTTTAAGGGCCAATTTTAAGAAAGCTAAATGGCACTTAAACAACAAAACTCCTATGGAAACTTACTCAATTTACATTGTCTCCATTCCCACCAAAATTAGGAAAGCAGATGTTAAACATGGACATGTCTAAAATTTGATCACAACTTACTGGGCAACATGCACCTCACAAACTGATGTGTCAAGTCACGCCAGCTTCTACACTGTGAACCACGCTTGCAGCTCAGAGGGAATAAAGAAGTGGATGGTTGCAAATTTTATCCTTAACTGAAGTCTTGTAGCTGCAGCATAAGACTTCAAACCTCTGCTTGTATCTCTCTGTTTGCTTAACTAGAACCAACTCTCAGCTGATTTTAAGAGAATTGTGGTGTTGGTTTTTTGGTGCATAAATCACACATCAACAGTTGCTCTAGAATAATAACTAGGTAGCTAAATATTGCTGCCAAAATTTGTGGTGGGTGGCTTTTTTGGTTGTTGTTGTTGCAAATAAATACATGGAAACTTAACATATTGTGAAGTAACATAGCAAAATCAAGATTATTTTATTGTTTTATAACTCAGATACCAGAATACATTCTTGGAAAACTGTGATAGAAATGGGAAGGGCTAACTTAGTGGCAGACACCGCAGCACAAAAAGCAGACTGCAGATTTTCAGCAGTAATCATCCTTCACTTTCCTTAGGGAGCTCATTGGAGGACTTGCAGAAGCAGAAAAGGACTTTCAAAGTTTCCTTGGAGAACTGCTGATAATCAGATTACAGCACAGACTACCAGAGCTGCCACACATGTGAACATCCCTCTCTGTGATCTAGTCTGCTCCCAGTTGCAGGGAAAGGAGTAGCATAAAAAACAGTTGAAACAAATTTTGTAGCATCACTGTTTAACAGCAAGATTTCTTGGTCCATAACTAATGAGATTTTTGTCTCAAGTAGGAGTTGGCCTCTCACACAAGAGCTATAGAGATGAATCAAGGTTTTCAAGGTGCCTCCCACCATTATCAGCTCAGTGACACCCACAAATGCAGTGCTCTTCATGGTGTTTACCTCTCTGCTGAGAGCCTGAGGCAGCTGGCCTTGTTGCAGGAGAGGGACATAAAATCCTGATTCCATCCATAAGGTGACCTACAGCTGCTCTGGTGGTACTCCCTTTATGGCTGTGCATTTTGGAATGGGTAGTTTTTAGCTCATACGGAAATAAACACAGCTGTGTGTGTGAACACCACTCCATCTCCTCCCCTCCTGAAAGATTTTACAGGCAGCTGCTATGCTCAAAAAAAGCTGCAGAAACAAACATTGCCAAAAGTGCCAATTAGCAAGGCAATGTGGAAGGCAAAACCTGAGCAGGTATAATGTTTGGCACCAGCAGCTCTTTGCTCAGAAACAAAAAAAGTATTAACGGTTAAAAAAAAAGAAGAAGAAAGAAAGGACAGCTTTAAAGAATTCCACTTTTGTTTTATTGACTTGGCAGCAGTGAACAGTGGCAGAAAGAATGCAAGTGTGGAGAGAACATTTTGTTCATTCTCAGCAGCACACAGGTTTTTGAGGCAAGGTGGGACAGAACAGCAGAAATCACTCCCTACACTCTCTAGACCTGTGAAGACACCAGCCAGCCCCTCCCATGAGATTAGTGTGTATTTATGTTGCTGCAATAACAAAATAGCATTCAAAGCAACAATGATGATAACACACTTTAAAAAAAACCCTTAGGAATCACTGCTACTCTGTGCATATGAACATTATCTGTAAATATAAATGTCATCTTATTAAAAAGTGTTGATAAATACAGCAAGATAGAGTTGACTCATGAAGTAGACAACTGCTGTCTAAAGAAGTAATTAATTTCGACCTGTGAACATCTTTAAAGACATTAGTTCTGGAAAAGTAACTATTGCGGGCTGAGTTTTGTAGTTAGAAATTCGACGTTACTCCATTTGCCCCTTCCTGAAGGGAGGACAGAATAAAATCAGAGACAACAAGCAGCTCAAAGACACTTGGAGAGTTCTTCAGAAACATTATTAGTTTCATCCATTCTTGAGGCAGAGCACAGTACTGTAGGAAAGCATGTTTGACCAGCCACTGGCTCAGATGCATTATCACTCATGATGAGCACGACAGATTTTTGAGCTCTTTTCTCTCCAGCACTGACAAGCACTGATTTTGCCAATTCCAACTGCTGATACTGAATAGAGCTCATCTTAACAAAATCCAGTTGGGCTACTGAATGCCATCCTCTCTCCAAAAATGGGACACACTCTCCGCAATGCACCTGCAATCCTGCGTGGTATCGCCGAGTGGCAGCTGCACAGCTCTGTTCTGTGTATAAAACAACTTGGAAAAACCTGACCCCAAAGAAAAATAGCACCCCAGAGTCAGGTTTCAGAATAGCAAAAGAGATTATTCCAGAACAAAAGATGGCTTCCATAAGAACAGAAGTTATTCCAGTGTATCCCAATGGTGATCACATTTTCAACAAAAATTTGCTTTTTTGTTTTTAAACAAAGTTTCACAGTTCCAGGAAACGGCTTCATTAAAAAGCTAACCACATCTCCCCCTTCAGCACCCAAACAGTGACTAATGACAGTAAAAATTCACTTCTAACATTCAAACCACAACACTCAAAACCTGTTTGTGGGACACTATAAAGCAATTACCTTTTTTTAATCTTCAGCTTTGGTATCAAGACATGTGGTTTCTGCTCCCAATCACCTGGAACCTATACAGTTAATTCCCAAATATGCCAATATCATCAGTGGGCATAGCAGCGCATACCTCTGCAGAGCAACCACTAAAGGGAGTAGTGGGGGGAAATAAACATCATGCTTCTTACTATCCCTCAGGGCCAGCTGTGTTTTGCACCAGCTCATAGTTACAGCATGGGCGGAAATTTGCATTAGAGAAAAGTAGGAGGAATAAGTAACAGGAATAAAAGATAAACAAATCTCCCAGCGAATGTGTTTTAATTATTTCCTGCCAACTCTCTCACACCAACCTCTAATCCCAGATGAGATTATTATTAATTTTATTTATTTATTGTTTATTCTTTATGTCCTAATCATTCCTGTTCTTGGTCTTGCCTGATCTGTTGATTAAATGACTGTTATTTATGTATATTACAAAATCAAAAAGCATCACAATGACCTGTGGTATCCTAGTGCTAGTTTTAGCAAACTTTTGCCAGAAAATTTCTGAGTCTCTATAGAAGTATAAACAGGGAAAAACTGCTGCCTTTGGCAGAACTGTGGTTCCTGCCCCCATAGCACAGGCACTGAAGCAGACTACCTAATATTCCCGACCAACACAATTCAAAGAAAAACAGGATAGGGAAATATGGTGCAAGCTAAGAGGCATGCTGTTTTTACCAGGAACATCTTCTATGTGAACATGGAGACTAGTCAGCTGACAAGAAGATTTAATGGAATAGCAGGGACCCCGTTTGATTTGCAAAACGCAGGAGTCCACTAAAGCAGCTAGTAACGTGGTAGGTGAGCCTGCTACACTTTAACACTTCTAAAAGACTCTGAATTTTGACCCAAATACCAAGATCTGTAAGCCTCCCAAGATGTGGGGAACAAGTTTCACAGGCAATGGTGAAATGCTCCTACACAGCTTGTGGTCTGTTCTGCTACAGGTTTGCAGCGCCTGCCTTTGCTCCTGCAAGATGGTTGATCTCACCACAGGGCCATTCAGAGAGTGAAAACAGCAGCAAAAACACCCACAGTAGACCACAGTCTTTTCATTGGCACTGCCAATTTAGTAATTGAGCATGTTACTTCCCAGACCAGCCTGCAGCGCTGGGACCTGCGAAAAGCAGCGTGCATTTGCCCCAAACCAAAGCCTGGGCTGCCCCATCCTGCCCTCCAGCACAGCCATTTCCTTTAGCTTTATTCCAGGGGATGTGGGGAGCTGATAAACTGAAAACTAACTGCAAGCACAAGGTATTATTATTCCCACCTATTTTGCAGAATGTCAGAGGGAATATTAACAATAGGCAAGCACAGGATGCACAAACACCCAACTTTCCCAGGCATCAGTGGTAAAATGTGAAAGCAGTGACCCTGCCAACTGATAAGGAACTGTAGCAGTAAACACACAAGAGCACTGCAGCTGACCTCATACATATGGGTCTGCTTCTTGGGGCGTAACCCGCTCTGAAAATAGTTTAATTTCCAAAAAATTGACTGAATTATTTAACTTCATGAAGTGAAACCAGAATTTCAGACAAAATTTCTCCCAGATAGAGAAGTCAAAGTTGTAAACTCTATATTTTGCTACTCTCTTCCTAAGCTTGGTGAACCTCTTTGGCCAAAGCATTCAAAGCAACGACCCACCCTTTCAGCTGCAGATACCTCTAGCATTTTGCAAGGTGGGACCATATTCCATAAAGTAGTCCAAGACTCAATACATAAAATAAGAAGGTATATCTATTTTTTTGCTCTACCTGGAAAATAAAAGTTTTTCAGCACAACTTAAACGACGGAGCGCAGAATTGGCAAAGGCCAGTGTAAAACCTGGCAGTAATATCAATCTTATTTACTGACAAATGGTGAATGATCAACAGATAAAAGGATACAAATCTAATTTCCCAGCATTATGTTTACTTCTTCAGAAAACTATATGTTTCTCTCAGTTCAAACTAATTAAACCAGTATGTAATCAAGACAATTTTCTAAAAAACTGTGCTGAGAGTACTGGGCAGAGTTTTCTTTGCAATAACCCAATCTTTTCCTACAGAGGCTTCCCTTCTGCAGGTGATGTCCAGTGTGACGCAGCTGCACAAACCGAGCTTCCCTTTGCCCCTAGTGAAGGCACAGACATTTAACAATTGTTCCTGTCAACAAATTCCTCGTCTCTTACTCACATAAATGTTCTTGACTTCAAGCACGTCCAGCCCAATGGTTGCAGTATAATGAAAACCAGTTATTACTCAATTTTCTGTAACTTCTATATTATAGCATGTCTGCATTTCCATTTATCTTTGGTAGACCACAGTCTTTTCATTGGCACTGCTAGCTCACTTTTAAGGTCATTTGTAACTCCCAAATGGAAGGAGGGGTGGAGTCTTCTATTTATTTGTTTGTTTAGTACCCCAGTGTGAAATAAACATGCAATAATTCTTAATAAGTACATTTGGGGAAATGGTCATCCAGAAATATTCCCCTGTAATGCATGCAGTGCCGATAAAATCCTGGTAGCAGAGATCATGAAAGAGAAACAAAACAGAAAGTATGTGTATTTTTATTTATTTCTTTTTGCTTAAAAAAAGGAGAGGAGAAAAAGTAATACACACTAGTTTTGTTATCCTTTTTAAATACAAGACAGACTGAAAAAACAGATGGTTCCCATGAGATGAAAATTGAAGCATCTTTTCTCCATATTTATTTTTTTTTTTTTACTTGGACAGGTTGTGCAGTTCAGGTACCAAACCTGCTGCATTCTCTTACCCAGAATATCTTTCCTAACTTTTGCTCTGAAGCTTGTCACTGCTTGTTCATTTCAGAAGGACAGCTGGACACTTAGATATATGTATACTAATCTGACCTCATAATACGTTGTGGCACTAACCTCTTTGTCTATTCCAAAACAAGATAAGGCTGGAGATTGGTTTATTCTGTATTTAAGCAAGTCCTAGACATTTAAAATAAATAGCACAGTATCTTCTCATGATGACAGCTGAATGAACTGTGCCCTTGTTTAAACCACAACATTAATTAGTTTAACAGTTAAGCAAAAAGTGACATTATTTAAATGGCTGGAAGTCCAATTTTATTAGTAGAATGAAGGCAACTTTTAACATGTGTGTGAATTGTGGCAGAGCCATGTTTAAGAGGGGAGCTAAGGCAGGGGTGAGAAATCAAGCTGGTACCAGCAGAACCACAGACTAGTACCAAGTCTCTGCCCAGCAGCCTGCAGAACCATCAGAAAGGTTAGCTGAGGCTGCAGTCACCAGCTCTGCTTGGATGGGACGTGCTTCTTCAGCAAGAGCCTAATCTTTGTCTATGTTTTTAGTTATCTTCTACTTAGAAGAGGGCCCTTTTTCAACCATAAAGATTGCAGCAGCAAGATAAGAGTTCCATGTCCAGGCAGTAATTGTACCTTTGCTACTCAGGCAACGCAGAACAATTGCAGAAGAAATTCCTTTACAACATCTGGGCTCCTTCTTTGCCTGCCACGTCTCCCCACTGATACATTTTAAATCACTGTCTAGGAGGACACAGCTGTGACAGAGCACCAGCACTCTGCAAATTTTCATTCAAGGCACTGAAATGCAGACCAATTCTCAGCAGTGCCCCTTACAATCATTTAGAGAGGGCAAGTAAATGTCACTCAATTTGTTCTCTCCGCTTGAATGAAATGTAATCTGCATCTGAGTATCCAATTGCCTCTACCACAGAGCAATTTCTGCCTAAGAAACTCTGTATTAAGAAGCTTAATATACAATAGGCAAAGAACAATGGACAGTAGAGAATAATTACTCATTCCAATAGCCTACATTTGTGGACGAACGCTGAGTTGTATTCATATTAAGGAATAATGCAATGCATTAACTAGAAGATATCTGAACAAGACAAGGAAAGAATACGAATCCTGCAAACAAAAATTAAGCTTGTTAAGTTCAGCATTCTGACCATTTTATTTCTAGTTAACATTAGCCACTAAACATCTGATTTTATTAAATATAAATATAAAATATAAAATTTAAATATGAAATATTTAAACATATTTAAATATATTCAAAATATTTAAACATATTTAAACCAATAAAATGTATTTTATATTTAATACATTATGAACATCAATTAAATAATTTTACTCTTCCCAAACATGCTTGCTGTCTTCTCAGTGTTTTTAAAAAGCAAGGTATATTTTTATTGGAAAGGTTTTCTTACATAGACACATATAACATTGCATGTGTGCAAGCCAAGATTTATTCCTACTGTTGATTGTCTGGGGTTTTCAATTATTATTATTATTTTATCTTTTATACTTTTATCTCCTATAGATTCCACAAGCCATGGGAAGATGCTGCCACTTTAGTGTAAGAGCATCTGGGTATTGGATACCTATTTGCAAATAAAAGTTTCATAGTTCTCTCACCATACAATATAATTAGCTCTACCTTAAAAGCTTTCTGATAATTGGTCTTAAATCACTAATTTTAATTTCTTATTTGCATTATGTATGAGAGCAAAAGGATATGTCATAAAACACTTGGTGAAAATACACTTTTATACATCTAAGACAAGTTTTTGCAGAGGTGCCTGCATGGTACTTTTTCAAATACCTAAGGGCTAAGTTGAATCAGAAAGCAACTTTTTTACCTAACTCAAAATAAATGCAAGTGGATTTGCCAATGATTATCTAAACTTTCTTTCCAGGTGAAACCCCTTCTGTCTTCTGGCAAACAGGTCTTGCTAAAGGGAAAATGTGAGACCACAACCCCCAGCATCTCAATGACCTATGCCTTGGCATAAATGGCTCAGAATAGGGACCATTATTTTTTCCAGCATCCAACAGGTTCATGACCATCTAGCCAAAGAAGAACTTCAGATACCATGTCTCAGTTCAGGTCTGCCCTGCAAGCAGCATTGCTGAATTTCAATAAAAGATTGCTGGTATTCACCAGGATTTTACTCTCACATTGGCACTCAGGAATGGGACAGACATCCTTATTTAACTAAGTTTATCTACTGTGTTTAGTATTTCACATGTATAGAAGATGCTGTGTTTTTCTTAATTATGGCTTGATTTTGATAATTTGACAAAGTTTCTTCAAGATATGTGCAACTTGGTACACCTATTCATCCACTGCTAACCCTTCACCAACAATGTGTAATTACATCTAATCACTATAGCATACTTCTCAATATTTAGTAATTGTCACTCTTCATTCAGCAGAATACCCCCCAGGTTTGTGTCTGAGGGACAGCAGCAATGCATCTTTAGAAGTGTGTAGATGAACACTCAGCCCAGTAGGACCTCAGCACTTCTGAGATGTAAGAGGAGAAATGAAAAGGAAAATAATGCAATAATTTGCAACTCTGAAAACTGGCACTTCCTACACAAGCTTTTCAAACCTGGAATACACATTTTTCCCCAGCACAAATGTGCGATGGATAAGCAACGAAAGCAATTTTGCCATCACTAGAAAATGGTATTTTTTTAATGTTGAATACTTTCTATCATCAATCTTAGGATTTTTCTAAATAAAACAAGTTTCCCATTGAGCCATCCACACTGCCATCTAGTGCAAGAAGCTGGGTTGTTGGAGCGTTTTTTTCTAAAAAAAAAGGTGAAACTGCGAGTTTTAAGGGAGCATATTTTCAGCATGTTTCTGGCATACAAAGCAGCAAAAAGAGAAAAAAATTGCACAACACTTCTGTATTTTCAATGGCAAACAAAAATTATCTTCTACTTTTGTAACTGCAGACCATAATAGCTAAAGGTGTGAGATCACCATTGTAAAAAGACTTGTTCACAGACTGAAAGGAGAGTTTATTATTAAATCTGGTATTGGGAACAGAAGAGGTTTTTCTGTTCCCTTTTTAATAAGTACATCAATTATACAGACACACCAGGGTGTGTCTGGGAACCTAACAAAATCCATCTAGCAACTGTCAGCCCACGGGTAAAACACACAGCCTCACCCTGAGAGAATGGCAGATGTTACAACAAAATTATTATTTGCGTGTTACACTAATCATTACGCTACATCTGAAGCCAAAGCTCTGCTGGCTGTCACAGCTGTCAAAAGCAAACTGCACAGGACAAGGGTTACAGCTCTCTGCTTCCTTCAAAGGCTTGTGAGGCACTGCTGCTGAGGGCACAGAGGGAAAGAAACGAGCAGGGTAAGGCAGGGAGCAGCACCTTGAGTCAGCCTCTGCCCACCGACCCGCTGGGGGCAAGGCAGGGACGGGGGACACGGCCCTGGTCACTCGGTGCTGTGCACCCTGCCACAGCTGGGCATCATGGGATGATGAGGGGTGCACACCGGCTACTCGGCCACCTTTCTGGTCAGCAAGATGAGTAAGGAAATCATATTGCCAACTAGACACAGAGTCTGGCTGCTTCAGGCATCACTGTCTAGCATCCAAAACAGATACATACTGTTAAATATGGGTTGATTCCGAACCAAGGAGTTTTTGTGTCTCTAACGTTTAGGTCCCCCTTCAATATTAAGTGTGAGGTCCCTCTTCTGTCCAGGAGGGAAGAGATGGAGCTCCTCCCAAGAACTGGGGTCAAAACTTAGTGAATGCTCCGAGTTATCCACTGCAGGAGCCTGCTGACTTCCTCCACCAACTCATAAAGCTGATGAGGAAAATGATGAAACTTGCCTCCTGGATGATGTGCCCAACTTATGTGACATTTATAATCTATGATGCTTGCATTTCACTTGGGGTGAAGTGATGCCTTTGCAGGATCCTGACTGCATCTAGTTGTTAGTACTCTGAGTTTTTCTATATGAAAAGCAGGAATGTTTGTGCACAAATTAATGCCCTCCTCTGTGTGGCATCAGAAAAAAAAACTAGCTGTAATAGTGAAAAAAGTCCTTAGGTCAGCAGCCTGTTCACTTGTGATTTTACTATGCACGGAATTAGTCATAAAAAAATTATACCAGAAGATCTGGTGTCTAAATAAGCCTCCCTATGCGTGGCTCTCAAACAGAACAATAACACAGTTGCATTGCTTAGTAACCCTGTGAGATCAGAGTGCTTTTCTTGCTATGAAAGAATGGCTCTCCTTAGAGCAAGCCTCCTGCATGAGATTACTTCCCACCTTGGGACAGGAGACGTTGAGAGCAGTGACCCAGTGAGGCTCACTCTCTTGACAGCATCCCAGAAAACAATGGAAAGTTATTTCAATTTTGTTACAAAGAATTAAGTTCCACCCATTTACAAAAATGACACAGGTGTGGAGTCTAAAGCTTCTTAAAAGAACTAATTCTTTGCCAACTTACTGTTGCAGTCTGAAGGAGACCGTACTTTTATCAGATATTAGAGGGTTTCTCTGTTGTCCCTTAAAAATCATTGGAGATTTACTTTCAACAGGAATTACAAGGATTTTTTTCTTGGTAATAGGACAGAGTCTGCTCCCAGGGACATGGACTGCACTGCGGAGAGAAGTAAGCTAGCCCATGGCACAGACAGCTGCCTGGTAAAGCCTGTCACCTTTGTCACCAAAAGACCACAACTTGCTGTCTGTGGACAAGGCACCAGTCACTTCTGTCTAAGATGACAGCAGTAGCTGTCCTGAAGGCAGTCACCACTAGTTGTGCCAGCTGCAGAGGCCATGGAGGTTACCTGTTACAGTCTCTCTCAAAGTCACAGTGGTCAGCTGGTACAATGAATTTAGGAGACTTTACCTGCATCTCTGTACCTGGGTCCAGCCTAAGCACAGCCTATCAGTGGTCACCAGGTCACAACCTGGAGGGACAGTACTCAGGTCATCTAGCACCCAGCAGACTCCTCAGTGACACTTTATCCAGCACACAAATCCTACTGAAAAATTGATCAGTCATAAAGCTGGTGGGAAGGGAAACAGTCTTTTGGTTTGGGAGGGAGGAGGATTTGGCAACTCCTTGGCCAGCTCACCAGATTGACAGCTCAGGTCTCACCATCTGCAGGGAGAGTTGATGAGTGGTGATGTGCTGATGATATGGCAATTAAGAAATCAAACCTGAGCTGCAAGGAAGGAGAAGAATTTCACTGTCAGAGAATTTCTTTCTCTCTCACACTAAAACAATGACTACCAAATGCTATGAAACAAAGAGTGATTCTTTGCTAAATATGTAAAATCCCTGATCTCTGCTATTGTATGCACAAGCAGAACAGGATCTCCTTGATTCCTGCCCCCTCCTCCTCCTCACTCAATGCTAGAAATACTTGAAATACTTCAAAATGGAAGACAAAAGAAATATATCTACACAATCATTATTTTACAGTTTAGCAAGAAGCCTTTGACAGCAGCAAGGAAAACTAAGTATTTTTCCTAGTACTGAGCCACCAAAACAAGATTGGGCAGGAAGGAGAAATAATGTATGTTGCCAATATACTCCCCCCACACTACATTTTAAGTATTCTCTAATTTACATCCCAGTAATTTTTTTAAATTATGATCTGAGATACAAAGATGCTGCTTGCCACTGTAGGGAGAAAACTTGTGTGGTCAGTCAAAGCTCAATTGGAGTTGAAGCTGGCCAGTACTGTGGGGGATAATAAAAAGGTTTTTTAAATCCATTAATAACAAAAGGTAGTGCAGAAGTAACGTTGGCCTGTTATAGTATGAATATGATCAGAGACATGAACTTCTGCAGGATCTGCTGCTCCAGCTGAACCACTGTAAATCTATGGGGCCTAATGGGATTCTGAGAGTATTTAAAGAGCTGCCTGATGTCAACTACAAGGCCTCTCAATGATTTTTGAATGGTTTTGGGAATCTGGAAAGATTCCAATCGACTGGAAGCTGGTAACATTATCCCAGTTTCCAAGAAGGGCAAGAAGGATGAGCCTGGAAACTACAGGCCTGTCACAGTCTCATTTCAGTGACTGACAAAATTTTGGAGATTACTCTGTGAGGTATTGAAAAACACCTGAAGCACAATGCAGTCATTGGTCACAGCTAAAACATATTCATAAGGGAAAAATCCTTCTTGTCAAACTGAATTTTATTTTATGACAGGGTAATCCACATAGCTGATCAAGGAAGATGAGTGATATTTGGAATTCAATAAGGTTTTTGATACTGTCTCTTACAGAATCTTTCTGGATATGTCATGCAGTGGGTGAACAGCTGGCTTACTGGCCAACCACAAGGGGTTACAGTGAATGGGGTGGCATCAGGCTGGTGACCTGTGACTAGTACAGCTCCACAGGGCTCCTCCTTAGGGCAGTGCTCTTCAACCTCTTCATAAATTACTTGGGTACAGAACTCAAAGGGATACTAAGCAAGTTTGCTGACAATTGGAAAGAGTTATTGAAGGAAGAGAGGCCCAGCAGAGAGGCCTAGGCAAACTGCAGGATTTGGCAATTACCACTGACATTAAGTTTATAATAAAGACAAGTGCCACACCGAGCACGTGGGACAGGGCAAGCCTGGATGTACTGACAGACCGGGACACAAAGGGCTGGGAAAGCAGCCCCTTGGAAGCACACCATTGGGTCCTGGTTGATGGCAAGTTGAACATGGTCAGCAGTGCCCTGGCAGCCAGGAGGGCCACCCGTGTCCTTGGGGCATCAGGGACAGCATGGCCAGCCAGGCAAGGGAGGGGATTGTCCTGCTCTGCTCTGAGCTGGGACAGCCTCACCTCGAGTGCTGGGGGCAGCTCTGGGTGCCACAGTGTAAGAGAGATATAAAGCTACTGGAGAGCGTCCAAAGGAGGGCCATGAGGATGGTGAAGGGCCCTGAGGGGACCCTTATGACAAGGGGCTAAGGTCACCTGCTCTGTTCACCTGGAGGAGACTGAGGGAAGACCTCATTGCAGTCTACAACTTTGTCATGAGGGGAAGACGAGGGACAGACACTGGTCTCTTTTCTGTGGTGACAGTGACAAGACCCGAGGGAATGGCCTGAAGCAGTGTCAGGGGAGGTTTAGGTTGGGTATTAGGAAAAGATGATTATCACACAGATGGTGGTTTGGCAGTGGAACAGGCTCCCTAGGGAACTGGTCACAGCTCCAAGACTGACAGAGTCCAAGAGGCTTTTGGACAACATTCTCAGGCCACTGCTCACATGGTGTGATTATTGGGGCGTCCTGTGCATGGTCAGGAGTTGGACTTCATGATCCTTGTGGATATCTCCCAAGTCAGGATATTCTATTAACTTTTACTGACATGAGGGAAAATAAAAATTCCATAATTAAAAAGACATTAAATATGTGGTTTAAAAACTATGAACAGGAAGAAAATGTTTCTCAAGTTTGCAAAAACTAGAGGATGTCAGGCAGGATAAAAAGAAAAACTAAAAATGAGGTTTATTCACAAAACCCAAGTGGTTAATGAAACTCCTTGCCACAGGATGTTATTGATGGTGCTAAATGTCACCCATACTTAAAAACCCCAGATGGAAGAAAAATATAATGTATTTGTCCACCAGAGGCTATTGAAACAAACAAATACCTTTCTTGTGGCTTAAGACACTGCTGGACTACAAATTGCTAGCGATTAGTGGCATATTCTAACAATGTACTGAGTGCATACCCTGTTCTTATGTTATATTCCCTGGGCACTTTTCTCTGGTCACTGTCAGGGAACAGACTGAACCCTGTGGATCTTGACCTGATCCAGCAGAGACAGACCTGTATAAACAAAACAGAATAAAGGGACAGAAGGAAAGCACCACTTCCACTGGTGGCAGCCTTAACAGAAGTGGTTTGGAGTGACTGTAATTTTGAAGTATTCAACCTCATTCTTTTATGGACAAATCCATGCTAAACTGTACAACTCTAGAAAGAATCCAAGAAAAATGTAGCATACCTGCACTTCTCTGAAAGCTGCTTTCCAGACAGCTGGCTATCTGTCTTTTTGGTTTTTTTCTTTTTTGTTTGTTTGTTTTGTTTTGTTTTTTGAATCAACACTTAGCATTTTTAAACAATTTGGAACATTTCAAAGAAGGCACAAGCTCTGCATCCCATCTCCAGACACATGCCAAAACTTATCCATAATTGCTAACTAAATTTCAAAGGCATGGAAATATATATTTTACTAGCTCTCCATCAAGTTGTGCAAGTGTCCAGAGACAGACCTTGTATGTGGGGGTGTTGCTCATCTACCAATAGGGCATTTTGCTAAGGAATGCCTAACCTAAACAACACATTTGAGAGAAACCTGGCAAATCTACAGGTTATCACAGACTAGTAAATAAAGGATCTTTTCACTCCCACAGCAAGTTGTGCTGAAAATTTGTTTTTCTGAGATGGAGAGGAAAATCTGCTCACCTTTCTAATTATAATGATTTATTTATATACACACTATGTTATGAAAAACAGTGTTTGCAAAGGAGGCCATCCTGTTGAACAGAGACTGAGAACATCCTTCAGGGCATACTCACGCAGATTTACACTGATATTACCTGATAGCTGAGTCCTAAAGCAGCCTGGCTCTTGAGAAAAACAGAGGTGCCTGCTGCCAAACTGCTGAGGCTGCTCACCCTCCTCACAATTGTTACACAGGCTCCTGGGAACTTCTGAAGGTTTCTTTGTTCATTCTTGGCATTTCTTCACTCTAAGTTTTGTATCTTGATGATTATTTCACGCAGCACCTTCTACTCTGCTGAGTTACCTACTGTATAGCACTGGGATTTTCAGCAAGGGAAGGGCAGAGCCCTTAAGGAAAGCCAAGCCTCTGGAGCAGTTTTCTGCCCAGAATATACTAACACTTAAAAAGCAAAGTCTTGAATGTATTCTTTTTAAAACTGTTCACACAGGTCTACCATGAACATGCATGACTCCCAAACTGCATCACCTGCCATCTGCAGGCAGAGGGGCAGCAGACTTGTAGGCACAGAGTGCATGGTTCTCACTCAGGCATCAGTTGTGTCCTCACCACAAATACCATGGATGAATCTCTGGGTTTCAGTTAACTGCACTTACTGTTCTGACCTATGAATTCCATCTCTGCTCACCTTTCTGCCCAGCTGACCCTTTGTGGTTTCTGTACTAGGAGACAAGGAGGCTAGCAGGAGACTGATTAATGAGTCATCCAAACAGAGTAATACTCTTGCATATAATATTGATGCCAGAATGATTTGTATAATATTAACACTCTGCAGTCAGTATTAACACTTTTTTTTTTAAGCAATCCATTGCAGACTAGATTAAGAACAATCCTATTTTCACATTGGTCAAAACTGTCAGTCTTGCAAGGCATCTGACAGCTAATAGATCAACTCATGTACAGTATCTTTCTAGGAGATGTGAGGACTCATTCAGCACATTTTGGAAAGACTGACCAAGGACACAACAATCCTATAGAACACACACATAGCTGCAAGTTGTGGAAAACCTTAAAGAGACAGAAGGAAGCATGTGGGTAACATCATGTAGGGACAATGCTGCTGAGTGTAACAGCATAAGCAACACCCCACTGCAGCCAAAGGAGGCCAGCAGGCCTATGGAGAGAGCAGGAGCTGCTGCATTCAGAGACACAGCAAGTACTGCACAGTGACAAAAGCTCGTGTCAGGCCTGCAGACCTGTTGTGCAGGCAAGCGTAGAAGGGGACTCCAGGATGACACAGGATTCCAAATGCCCACCAGTGAACAGCTGCCACACTCACTGGGACATGCCTTTGCTCAAAGCACAGAAGGCACCAGGAATTACGAGAGGCACTGAAGAGCCATGATGGTGCCAGCTCTGCTGATGCACAGGTGTGCCAGGGAGGGCTTTGTCTAACTCCTGGGATGGGATCCAGGCTGTTCAGTGCTCCTGGACTGAGGGCAAATACTACAGCATACCTCTGATTTCCTTCCAGTTCAAGGCTGTAAGTCACAGTAGTCCATAAATAATGCAAATGTCCACCCACTTCCCTCTTCCCCCTAGCAAGAACATTTTTGGCAGCATTGATATGGATCACTTAGAATCCCCTGGGAATTGTCTCACTATATAACACTGCCTTTAATGCTTTCATTGTGAAGTGAACCATGATTCGGAAACCTTAAAGCCAAGTTTCAAAACTTGTGATTATTTTGGAAGCAATTTGTGCTTTTATGCATAAATACCAGGAAACAATAGAATGACTGATGGAATTCATTAAGAAGCCAATATACACACATGGAGACAGTGCTTAAATGCAACTTTTAACCTTCTCATTACTCAAAACTTGGACATGCAAATACATATGCAAAAACCTAATAAAATAAAAAAATCCCCAGCAAACCAACATGGAGATTTTTCTCACATCTGTTGTTGCTGTCACCTAAAACCTACAACAGCTCTGCCAAAATAATTTTCTTTATTAAGGAAAGAAAGCACAGAAGAAACCAGGAGCTTCAGTCACTCAAGCACATTAAAGCTGACAAACTGTCTTTCCTGTTTAGACAGTTAAGACTAATTTTCCCATGATCCATGTGTGCCTAAAGTCTTTGGTTTCCTTCCTAGGTTACATGCATCTGGTGACAGTCTTGCAATGGAGATTCATGAAAATGCTTTCAAACATGAAGTACTGCACTGTTGGGATTAACAAAAAATTCTCTTAACAAAAGAACATTTCAACAGTGAAACAGTTGTTGATTACTAACCTGCAATGACTCAAGTTGTACAGTAAACTCTACTATACTTCCATACATCCTATGTAGAGCATCAAATAAAGAAATAATACCAAAGCAGTCTTACAGAAATTAAACCATTTTGACAGTGCTCCCTAGTGTGCGTACTGTCCCAGAAGACACATGGGGAATCGTACATACCAGATCTGATAGAAACTGTGTATATTGGCTGAAATAAAAACATCAGTTAAATTTATCTCCATACTATCTCTTGGTAAGGCACCAAACTCCACAATAAATAACATTATTCCTTGTAGCTTGTCTGTACTTTGCCACTGATATGTGATTCTTGGTATCTCAGGTTTTTAAAATCTTATCTCCTCCCTTACAGAAACCCAAGCCAGCAGCCCTACTTTCCTCCAGAAAGCTATTTGATAGAAGTGGACCAAAAGGAAAAAAGGGCCCCATTTCCTCTGCAACCTCTCCTTCAAAAAGTGAGGCCTGTGCACTGGCATGTCAGTTGCTAGGGAAAGCAGCACCTCTGCTGCGCAGACAGGGCAGAGAGCAGAGGAGGCAGCAATGCGTCCCCTTGCAAACAGCCAGCCAGCAGCAGTCTGTAACTCCAGAGTGCTGCACACACCTCAGCGCAGCTCGCTGGCTGTGGAAAGAAGTCTTTCCAGCCCTGCCACTCTGCCTGAATCTGGTGGCCCCCTGGATGCCTTTCTACAAGCTAAGGAGGCAGATAAACAGTCAGATCTGCCACAACCTCTGCTTTATGCCTACTCTTTAAGATGACAGCAAAGAACCAATAGGAAATTTGTGCTCTACCTCCTCCACTGTTCCCCCAAAACGTTTGTTTCTCCTGCTTGCCGTTCAGGGTCACGGCAAGTCACTGCTTCCAAGGCTTCTCCCTGGACTTGTACAGATATCCAAACTGTGGAAGGGTCTGGAAGATGAAGAAATAAAGTCTGTGGCTGGGCTGTATTGCTGCAGCCTCAGTAAGCAGAGCACAGTCAAATACAGCCATTATCTTACTTGCCTTCTCTCACAAACCTTCAGAGCAGCACCTGCGGCATTACCCACAATGCTGTGACAGGCAGCTTGGGCAATGACCCCTTTGCATGGAGGACAGCATCCAAAGATCAGTCTAGCCATTAGGCATAAACCATGTAACTGTCCCTGTGGTAATTCCAACATTTTTAATTGCAATTCTTATTTTCCAGGATTATTTGTCCAAAGAATGAAATGGGACAGATTAGTCCTTTCAGTGGTTATTCCAGCCTGTCTACACATTCAAAGGTGTGAGTATCATCTGCTCCCTCATTTTTATATCAGATTTTAGTTTAAAGAACAATTAAGTTCGTAGCAGACTTTTGCAGAAGAATCTTGCAGCACCCTTGCTCCACTTGGGAGGGAGTCATGAAGAGCTTTTGTTACCTTTTCAGTTTCTACTGAAAAGACCTTTTTTGGTAATGAAACAGCATAATCATTTTGCAATGCCTTATAACAGACAATAATGCTACTTCCATCTTATCTCACTTGTGGAGCCTGCAACAGAGAACATTTTACAACAACAGAAGTAAGCAAAGACAGGAGAGTATTTGCAGAGCTATTCAGGATACCAAAATGTACCAGCTTTTGAGAAGGTCTGAATTTATAGCCTCTTGATTTGTTCTAATTGCCTGACAGGACACAAACACAGCTAATGCCTTTCAAAATAAGCCTGCATGTAGTTGAAAATGTATTTTCCATAACCGAGAGCCACCTAATGGACACTGCCTGCCACGTCTGCCCCAAGCGCAATTCCAGGCCGGAAAATCATCTTTATAGAGCACACATAGGATAGCACTCAGCTCCTACAGAGCTGTAACTGGGTTAATGACTTTGGAAACTGTGACACCTCAAAACCACCTGAATTCCACAACAATGTATCATTTTTAAAAACAGACACACACAGATTAAGAGATGAAAGCACACCAATAGCATTGTGCAAAGAAGTTGATTTTCTTCCTAAACATGCACATTTTTATATGCAGCGAGTTATACTCGAGAAAAAAAAATCTTGCTTCCCAAAAGAGGAGGGAAAGCAATCAGGATATGAATATATTCATGCCTATCAGTGTCACCGACATCTTTTCATAAAAATCCTTTCTTTAGGATTTTTCCTTCTGGGAAGCTGAGGCCCCAGAAAAAGAATGCAAACAATGGTTATCTGCTGCTGTGGAATGCAACAGGTGCATCTGTGATTGGCCCATGTTGCATGTGTACAATTAAGGGCCAATCCAAGACCGAGCTCTCTCTGGGACAGAATCAGAGAGAGCTCCTTTATTATTCCTTCCTTTTCTATTCTTAGCTTAGCTAGCTTCTGAAAACTTTTCCTTCTATTCTTTTAGCATAGTAATAATGTAATATATATCATAACCTAATAAATCAAGCCTTCTGAACATGAAGTCAACATTCTCGCCTCTCTCTTCACCCTGAAATACTTGCAAGCCCTGTAACATATCAGTATCTCATACAGGGATGCCTGAAAAGCCTGTGCAGGTATTCTAAGTTTTCCTGAACACACAGGAGGAAAGAAGATCACAGGTGCCCAAGATTATCCATAGTCTGATGAATAACGGCTTTTATGGGTTACAGTAAATGAATGAGAGACTGTATCCATGACCTATGACATGCCTGAAGGTCATTTCTCTAAGAGATTATTTTTATTGACCGAAGCATTAACAGCTACTGTCTCCTGAAATGAAACTGAGTGATTTTGCATTTCACTCTTCATGGCTTAAAAATCAAATGCACTTTTGCAATTGCACACGGAAACCCAGCACTCCTGAATTCCTCTGTGTGAAGGAAAAAAACTTAACAGGGGACATCAAAACAGAAAACAATTAAGGTAAATAAGCATTGTCATGATGTTCTGTCCTATTCATTACTCAGGTTCTCCCTCCTAGTCTTACTCAATTGATTCATTTCACTAACACAGTAGAAATCTTTCTTTTGTCAGGTTAGTTTTCTGAACAGCATGCTGAATTAGCATTGCTCACTTTCCAAACTGTGCATTTATCTTGCTCTCCCTGTCTTTCCACAGCAGAACTGTCCTACCTTGACTCAAACTAGGAAATCTCTTCAGCTAAAGAACCTGCTGGAAGACAGTCTTCAGTATGCAGACTTCACACACATACTTTATTTTTCCATTTTCACTAAACAAAAATATTGTCCTAGCATTCCTGTTTTCCTGTGATATCTGCCCAGCCCAATCTGTGCCTTCCAAAACAACAGTAAAACACAAACATGTACTCCCTGCACTCAATAAGAGTGATATCTACTCAGTCCAAAAATATGACTCTAAAACATATGCTAAATATTTGCAGGGGGAAGCAAGGCCACTCTGGTTTTTAAGTCCTGTGCTAAAGAAAGGTGTACATTTTATAACCTCAGTAACTACGAGGCTGTCAGTAGGGTAGGATATACAACTGCTAGATCTCATTGATAATCTGAAGAAAGAACACAGCCAGCCTTGCAAGAACTGTGATCATTGACCATCTGCTGAGGTACTGCCTCCTGAGGTCACTCACCTCCCTACTCAACGAAAAGCTCCCAACCAAGGCTGTTCTGCAAGATCAGTGCTGCCCTGTCTCTGCAGCACACGGCGCTGAGGAAGCTCAATAAACCTCAGCACGACAATGGGGAGGGACAACTCCACACATTAACAATTTTGGGAAAAATCTACTAAATGCTAACTGCCAGAAGATTGCCTAACATCTGCATCTCTTCCTTTCCTGTGCATGTTTTGTGGTACAGTGTACTAAGAGGGAGAGAATATTATTACAGCTCTTTAAGTGACAGTTCCCTTAAGTCAGTTCCCTTGACTGACTTAATCCACTTCATGCCACTGCTTCTCAATGAGAACACTGGCAAAACAATGTGCTGCAGCCATGGTAATGATAAAACACAGTTATTGAATCAGAATGCTGTTCTAAAACACTCAGTGGAGAAAAAAAATGAGGAAGACATTCTAGAACATACAGGGAAAACAGAAGAAAAACATTACAGAACACTAAAACATTATTTTACTTTCCCCTTTCTCTCATGATGGAGGACCCGTCTGCAGCAAAACAACAAATAAAATCTTTTGAAAAGTTCTTGTGTTCTTACTGAAGCTTGTTTTGCTTTTCCAGTTATTCATTCCTCCAGTGCCACCACAGTATTTATTGAGGTTTACAAACAAAAACAGCTGTAGGTTGTACAGATTAACTGGAATCAACACACATAGTTTCCAACATAAACTAATTTTAATCACATCATTACTAAACAGAAACTCTCACAACTTACATTTAGGATTTACAAACTAGTGACAAACAGAAAAGCTTTCATAATTTTAAACACTTTTTTCTTTTTTTCTATTCTTCCCTGACCAGAGGAGAGACAGTTATTCCCTGATTGAGAAGCAGTCATAGTCACTGCTAAAAATTCATACAAAACATGAACAGCATCACCTCTGTACTGATATACTTCACTTGTTCTTAAAAAAACCTCAAAATTACAATGTACTCCATCTACATCAGTAGAATATCAATCTATTTCTCCGGGTTTGTCTGAAAATTGTTCCACACAGTAAAAGGCAGGACAAAACCCCATTAAATGAATCTTTTTCAGAAACTGGAGGAAGGCTAGAAGTAATTTCTGAGACACAGAATGATACTATACCTCTGGGAACTACTTCTGACTTTGGTTTTTCACCATTAAAAAAAAGTAGAATGGGAGATAAACGTGTGATAGGGAAGATGTGTGCTAACATCTTTACAAACAATTTGATGGGTGAGGGTCTTCAGAAGCAATGGGTGGTAATATCTTTGAAATGGGTTTTAATGACTCTACTCAAGCTGCAAGTTTGTTACAGAACCTAGACAGTCTGGCTCCTGAACTTCAGGGTAATGGATAAATGGGGGCACAGGAAGTCTACTCCAGGACCCAGAGAGCCTGAACTTCTGAACTTTGAGGTAAAAAGACAGGTTCAAGGGGTTGGTGGTTTGGGAAGGTTGTACCTTCCTAGTACCTCAGCCCATGGGGAAATGAAGAGGGAAACCTGCGGCCAGGAGTTTGGGATAAAAGGAGGCTGTGCCCTCTGAAACCCCGAGAGAGAAATCTCCATGGGCTTGTGCCCCAGAGGACTCTCCTCCTTTATTTAAATAAAGTTAAAGGACTCCTCTGTCTCCTTTTTGGGCACTGGCTTTTCATAGCATGATTTTCTGCACACATGAAATAGGTCATGATCTGTTGATTTGGATTATGATATGAAGAATGTTAACTTTCAGATATTCCATCTCTTTCTTATTGGCCTCCTTACAGACTAGCTCTGAGATATTTTGTGTGTTCAGTCTTTTATATCATGTAATGTAAACATCCTCAGGTTTCCCAGAAGACTGGTTTTCCACTATCATTCATACTCCATTACAAGTTCTACACTGTATCAAAAGATTTCACAAGCGAAACTGCATTTGGGCTTGTTGTCCTCTCTTAAGCCCTATTATCTCCTACACATCCTTCCTATCCCCTTCTTCCAGACTCTCACATTGTCCCATTATGTGCTTCTGCATTATTAATTTCTTCTGTAAAAGGGCATATGCATTTGGAGAGCAAGGCTCAAGGTAGAGTTCTCTAGCTAACAACTGCTGTGGTCAGCTCATATCTGACTTAAATGTGCTCTGCTCATCACTCTCAGAGAGCCTTTTCAGAAGTGCCCTACCCAAGAACAGATTTTGTAGTTCTGTGTTAGGCAACTCTTAATTACCTACACAAGAGGAAGCATCAAAGTCAAACTCTGAAGATCTTTACAGCTGAAATAATTGCTTTCAAAATCCAGGATTAGATCTTGTGTTGCTCAATGCATTAGGAATCTTGAAATTGAAAAAAAGAAAACCAAAACAAAACAATGGCTCATCTCCAAAGCATGTGCAGAAATCTTTACGTAATTTACATCAAAAACACTTGTTGAAAAAACACTGTAAAGGCGGGTTAGCACCACAGCTAATGCTGAGCTAGCACAAACTGAAGTAAATGACTCTTCTGAGGAGCAAACCTGACACAGAAGAGATGGTTATAGCTACAGAGCAAATAATCTTCTCTCTCAGCTCCTTCAGACTGGTTCACTGCCAGTTTATATCCCTAAATTCTCCTGTGTTTATAAGGCACCTTTGCCTTCAAAATTCCATGATCTTCTGATCTGTTTTTTTCCTAGGTGTCTTAGTTTGAAAAAAGACAGGTGTCTGCTTAGAAAGCCAGCAGCCTTCTTTAAAATGGAAAACGAACCCCGCTCTCCCCGCCCCCGAATTATTATAGTTTTAAAATTAAGCGTCTCTCAGGCAAAGATATGGGAATAAGAATAACAGTTCTTTACTAGGAAAATTAAAATACAAATGCAATAGTACAAAAAAAACAACCTACTGACAGAGTCAGAAGATGACCTGACACCCTGTGGGTCAGGGTGCTGGTAGCACTCCCATTCAATGGTGGCTGCAGTCCTCCTGCAGTGACAGGTGTGGTTCTGTTGGAGCAGTGATCCTCTAGAAGGGTGCAGTTTTCCTCTGAAGGTCCAGTGTAGATGGCCTGGTCTTCCTCTGGGAATCCAGTGAAAAAGAAGGCTACACCTCTGGGAATCCAGTGGGAAAAAGCCGCCTGTAGTGTTCCAAATCTCAGATTACATCCAGGTAGTAATGGCTGGCTCCTCCCCATGGGTGGAGCATCTCCCAATGGGATGATGCAATTTTATAGACAATTCCCAGAGGGAGAATTGGTTGTGGAAGAGATAAAGAAAAACAGCCCCACCTGGTTTTAACAGGCGGCCCAATTAGCAGAAGATAACTCTAAGAGCTGGCCCACCTCTAACAGATGGCAATAGAATACACACCCCTGGCCACATCTTGTAACCCAAGACACTAGTTGCCTACAAGAAAACCTATTTCCAATACAGTTTGAACAATTACTGATTGTTCACATGTTCACAATTTATGATATATCCACTGATACATTATAAATTGTTTCAGATACCTAGCAAAGGACATAATGCCCTAGTAGCCACCCTTTTTTTTAACGTAAAGAAAAATTATTTTGTGTTGTACAAAAGGAGATTTCCATTTAAAATACATTACTGATTCTTGCTTCTATGCATTTTCAATTAAAAGAGGAGCCCAGCTAACCATCCTCAACAAAGGCACACTGTTGGGCATTTAAACCTGTGATTACCTGCAAATTCTGCTCCCAGTCACTACTAAAAGGAATGTTACAGGTAAAACACACAGCCAAAAGTTAAATAAATGCAGACACATAAAATTACAAGATGCATACTTCTGCTGTAAAGTTACATCAAACAAGCCAAACTCCTCCCTGAATTGAAATGCCATCAATTACTGACTTTGAAAGGCTGTCACCCAGATTCTCAGTCTCTCTTTAAAACATTGTGAATCTTTCTCAAAAGCCATTTTTTTATTATTATTTTTTAAGCAGAGGGACCTAGGATTTGAAGCAAAATGAAGGGAGCCATCAACCTAAAGTGATATGACAGAGAGACAAGTTTAGGGTAGTAGCATTTCTCACAAGTGAGGGGTAACCTGGCAAAAATACTTTCCTCTTTCTCACAATTTCTACTTTGGCCAGAACAAGCCATAATCCATTCTTCACTGAGGACAGACTTCAAATAAGATCTCTTGCTATTCTGTTGAATTTGGCACAGGAACTCTTTTACCCTTTGGGAATCATGGACACATTCCAGCAATGGAATGGAAAATGTATTTTTCACCAATACTTTTTAAGTTACTCTGAAGTTTAAAAATTGGTTCAGAAAAAAATCAACCATGCAACATTACATGTTTACTTATCAGGGAATAAACTTTAAAGCTTGTAATGAATATGTCAACATTGTAACTACTGATCTTTTAAAAAACTCAAGGACAAGCTTTCCTTTTACACCCCAGGAACTGCCAAATACATTCAGCTAAAATAACTCCTAAGTGCCTGTGCCCAGATTTGTCTTGCATGTTGATCACATTGTTAGCATCTGAAACCTCATTTTGATCTTCGGGAAGCAATAATGTGGATCTTTCCTTTGCACACTTCTTTATCATGGAAGATAATTTATAGTTGCTGTTGCACCTCTAAAGAGGCTGCTGTGGAAGAAAGGCAACAAAAGATGCCAGAACATTCAAGACCAAGGCAAAGAAAACAGAAAAAGCTGGAATAAAACCTGAAATCACTTGTGATTTCACTCCAAAGTAAACCACAGGATCCTTAAAGTGGTATGTACCTCAAAACTGTTAGGGGGAAAATTCCTTGGGTATAAGACACATTAAGCTCAGTCATTCATGGTGCACCTTTAAAATTGAGTTCTTCAGCCTATTCTGTATCTTGAAACCTCACATGCCAGCACTGCCTTTGCTATAGGCAGCCTATAGAAAGCTTACAGGAATGCAATTTTTCTAGCACAAAATAAATAAAACAACAGAAACAAAACTGCTTTTATAGCTCAGTTTTCCAGGTGCACAAGAATATCCCAAGTTAAACCAGAAGGAGGAAGGCTGAGGAACCTTCAAGAACAGCTGAGGATCATGCTGGATCCAAACTTTATTTACTCAATTTTCTATTTCATAGCAAATTTCAGCACTAAAAAAAACAGATCATGTTTCAGATACTTAAAAGTTTGCAGTGAGGCAACACATAACCACTCATTCAATTATTTTGTAATTAGCCAGGGGTGCAATCATTTTCCCAATAACATAACTCAGTTTTCCCCTACCTAGCAATTCTTCTGCCGTATCTAACAATGTTTTGCTTTTACTGCATCCAGCTTAGGTGTGTTTGTTTTGATATATACTGGGAAAATCTGTGCTGTCATCCTCTAGCAGCTTATTAAGAGCAGCACAAAAGGGAGGAGGAAAAGGGGAACAGGAGGAAAACACAAGAGCAACCTACAGCTCTGTGTTCTGTACACATAGTAGAGGAGTTACATGCCATGACCACCACATTGCATGGAAACTGCATGAACATTACCAGCCAAAATGGTGGTTGGGAGAAGAAGGGTTAAAAAGTGCTCTGCATTTTGCAAAGAGGGTCTCATCAAGTTCACTGTGGAAAGATCATTAATAGAGTCTTCTAGAAGGACAAAATGTTATTAATCATCAGGGTTACAGACATTAGGCAAGGACATAGCACCACTTAAAGCATATTTTGCAGAGAATTAATTACTTTTACAGCTGAAAGTTCACGGCAAATTCAGTAAGAATCAGTTTCTGCCAGTGCAGAACCTCTCAGAGCAGATAACTGCACAGTTGACATAGTAACTTGACAGAATCAGGGTAATTCAGTGTACTCCCCATCTCTTTCAAATTACTGGAGGACAATATAGTGTAACAACAAAAAGGAGAAAAGAGATTTTGTCCACAATGATGACTGTTCTGTGATTCACAGAACAAGTGTTGTACTGCAGCCTGGCTGGTTAAGGTAAACGGAAGCACAACATCCCCGTGTTAGAACCAACACAGGTTTTGTACTACTAATCAAACCTGGAAGAGCCCTCTGAAGTTTATCCCACCCAAACAAGCTTAATACATTTTTTGTACCAAGAGAAAGGAAAGCAGATTACTTTCCCCTATAATAGGGCATAATGCAACTTGTCAGAGACAAAATTTGGCGTTTGGTGGGGACAGATGCAGCTACACTTGTTTTACTCTCCTACCCTATGCTTTTAAAAAGAAAATACTTTAGGGTGAAGGATTCCACCCCGCCCCTGTTAATTCCTATACTGGAAAGAAAAAAAAAATAAAATAACATCCTTTTTCAATGCATTTGAAAAGGAATGGGAAATACCACATTAAAAGTAACAGGAGGTTTTCAGAAAACTTTTCTTCACAAGAAACTGGCCTCACTCTTCCCCTACCATCTTTTCATTTCTGACTGCTAGGAAAAGTCTCTGGTTTCCCTTAGAAAAACTGACCTTTTTATATTTTATTTACTTGTTTTTAAATCAACTACTTTCAGCTCCTTTTGTATCACACCATTCCTGCATCATCTGTCCCTGTATTTTGAGCATGGCCTGCAGAGATCAGTCATGTCAAGTTGATTTCTTACAGCCTCATCCATCCCACCTTCCTCCACAATGGTCCTCCCAAGGGTCAAGGATTTTGGATGGTGGCAAGCAACACTCAGATCACTTGCACAGTACATTTCTAATCTAGGCAACTTTCCAAAATCACTCACCCTGACTGGACCAAGGCATATTTTGTTAGTAGTATGAAGAAAATAAATGTCAAACTGCATTAAACTACTTTTGTGTAGTTTAGTCAGTTTTTGTGACTGACTTCCAGGTGGGGGCAAATGAAGAGGTCTGAACAACACCATCCATGCACTGCCTGGACAGAGTGTGCAGATATGGAGGAGAATCCAATCCTATTGTACTCTGGAGTATTTTCTCATCCTACAGTTTTCATTACAGTGGCCTCTAACAGTGCCAGTGAAAGATGCTCTTTTAAAGAAACAACAGGAACAAAGGATTTTCAAAACTGCATTCCACTACCAAAGTATACTTGTTTCCAGAAGAAATTACACACACACTCACACTCCCAAACGGTATGAACAGAATAGTATTAACATGGCTGAAACCTGCCCTTCTCTAAAAAAATACAGCTGCGCAGTTGCTCCAAAATCAAAATCACAGCCAAGTCAATATCCACTGTTTGTATTTTCTGCAGGATCAAACCAGAGGTATCCTCTTCAACCAGCACAGAAATTTTTAGATGACTGTGTAACATCTGAATTGTGTAAGTATTTAAACTACAGTAAGATTTGCCACTTTGATTTATCAAGTGAATTACCACAGATCTACCAGACGACCTACGGAAAAAAATCTCCCGTGTCTCTTCCACAACAGCTTTCTATGCAATCCACATAATTAATGATGTTGAATATAAAAATAACCTTCTTCAAGAGTTGAAGCTTTCATTTAAAAAAATCACAGCCTCAAGACTGCTTTAAGATAAATTATTTTATATTAACAGTAAAGGACTCAGATTTACAAAGTCAGTAAGAATTCATAAGTTTTGCATTTTAATCACTCATAGCCACTGTATTTGATTTACTCCACAATTTCCATCAGAAAATGAAAAAGTTTTGAAGAATGACTCATTCTCAATGTAAATCTCCAGCAAGCCTCTGTCAGCCATGTTAGTCCTTTTACCAATGGTTTTTCCTGCCTTCTGACTGCAATGATACCAACAGTTTAATTACTTCATTACTTAATGACTTCTAACCTTAAAACACTGCAAATTTATGGAAAGTTAAACTAACACACACCAATTCCCCATAGAATAAAAGGAACCATTATAACATCAGTATAACGTGTGAATTCCTTACCCTGACACTTTTATAAAGACAAAAAAAAAAAAAGTAAAAATCTGTTGGGGTCTGGAATGCTTCTACCAAAGGATATCTATCTACAAACATAAAAGAGGGAAATAAAATTCCATAATTCTAATACAATATTTCCTTGGCACAAATTGTACATTCCCTTGGCGGTAGTACAATAACAACCTCTGGGAAGCTACTCTTCCAAAAATTATAGCTTAAAAAGAAGTTTCAATGCTGGACATCTGTTGGAAAGACTAAGTGCCTCATAGTTTTGCTGGCGAGTTTTTGGGGTTTTTTGTTTCTTTTTTTTTTACTTAAGTATTTATTAATTTCCAGTTTTCAGCAGTTCATTGTACCTTCGTTCAACTACAGGGAAAGAACTGTTTAGTTTACAGCATAGTTTTATATGCAAATTATATTCAGTAGAGTCTCTACTCATCATAAGTGTCAACAGGAGAAAAGGCATGACAGATTTAAGGCATGGGATTTTTTCATAAACTTTGAAGGAACACTGAAATTGCAAAGCACACCAAGCTCACTGTAAAGCATTTTCTCTAAGCATGTGCCAAATGAAGTATATTAAAGCGTTTTTCTTCTAAATGTACTGTGAGACTTTATGATCCATTTGCTATTTCTACATATTTGAGATAATTAGGAGAGTCTTGTCTTCAGCATGGAGTCAAACTTATTGTTTGCTTAGCTCCCCCTGAACTTAAGTTTGTTTCTATTCTGTGAAAATATTTCCATTACATTTAGTAACATTGGAGACAAAGCAAGTTTTCAACCCCCAACAAATCAAAATTCAGAAAACTCAGAGTTCAAAATGAAGAGATATTTTACTGCCAATAGGAGGGGGAAAAGTCTTAACAAATCAGCCAGTTGTTGCACTAACAACATCAAATGAAGAAATTGTAGAGCTTATTCTACCCTTTATCAATAATGCATGGCTGTGCACAGACAATTTATAGCTGTTTTCCATCACTGGGTATTGTGCAGTACTAAATTAAGTTGACAAAATTCAAGGACAGTCCACCCACACAGCTACTGTGAGCCAGCCAGGCCACTTTGAATAAACATTTTAAAGGCATAAAGTGAGTTTTATTAGCATGCTAAGACAGTTCCTAGTGGACAGAGCATCTCCTTTGAAAAAATAGAAGAACCTTTAGCAGAAAGAAAGATGAGTTACTCTTGTGCCTCCTCACATGTAGAGAAACAGCAAAAGGGCAAATAAAAAATATATAGGTAACAGCTCAAAACTTTTTGAGATTAAAACATGAAACAAGAGAATTTACTTTCTATAGTAGTAACTGACTTGTCATTCTCAGAAAATCCTGAGAGTTGCTGAATTGGTGTCAGGTTCTGATGGCAAAAGAACTAAAACCCAAAGATGTTTTGGTGGGATTTTTTTTAATGTTTAACTTTTTAATGTTCCAAAGATTAACAGACTTAATTTTTTTAATCTTTCACAAGTCTCATAAATCAAAAAAGAACACAAACCTTTCATCAATATAAAGAATTAGTTGCTGTACTTAAATAGCTCAGCATTTATTGTGCCGATAAAATTGAGGAGTGGGGTCCCTTCCACAGACCAAATTCACAAAAATATAGTATGGCACAAGTTGGCTGCTCTTGGTCAGTAGCATCACTTCCAACCAGTGGTCCCAGCACCTGAATGCCTGAAAAGCAAGAAAGCATCAAGGAACGTGGAGCACATATGCTGGCCACCAGAAGTGCAGGATGCAGACACACGACCTGCACATCCCAGTTTCACCTGGACTCTGCTCTGGCAGTGACCAGTGTGCAGGGGGCCTCCACCTGAGCCTCCTCAGCTTGCTGCAGACATGGAGTTAGGTGCAACCTGCCACCAGATGGATGGCAGACCACCAGGAGGGGGCTTGGGTCACACTGTAGACTTCTACTGCTGTTTCTTTTACAGTCAGGTTGCACAGCTGGCTTCCCTCTGGAAACTGGCAAGCACAAGGTGACACTGTGACAACCTTTTCATACCCAGAGCACCACTCTACGTGGGACCCTCCAGGTCTCTCTGGCAAGTGGCATGACAAGATGACTTGGAAAAATCCTTCTGTACAATGTGGGAAGGTGGAGGCTGTAACACAGCACAGCTGGGCAGCTTGATGGCCTTGTGGCATATTTAAGCACAACCACAAATAAGGTGAGGAAGGATGAAACAGCCACAGCTTAAGCTACAACTGTTTTACATCAGTCAAGTGGAAATACCTGGTCAAATAAAAGAAGTGACTGCATTTAATTGTGCAGGTGTTGAGAGAAGAATATCAACTCTTCAGTGGTATTTGGATTTGAGCAAAGCTTAAGTGCACTTACAAAACACATATTTTCTCAAAAATCAGATCCTCCTTGTACATGAAAGTATATCAGGGACCCCTGAAGCCAACTAATCAGTGTGCAAAACTCCAATTTAACTGGTCCAACAAGCACAGAAAACTCAGTAAGGCCAGATAAAAAGAATTAGATAATATAAACAGAAGATAACTAGAAGTGTAAAAAAGCTACAGTTTAAGGATCAGCTAAGCAAGGTGATTGTTGAGCGTTTGTATTTCAACCAGTCTGTATTTTCATCTGTCAGAAGTGCAAGACTTTGTTCATAAGGTTGGTTGCTGTTTCAAATTTTTTCCCTCTTAAATAGGCTGAGTTTCTTCTGTGAAAAGTGAAAATGCTTAAAGTCTGATGATATTGCAATAAATCCTTTCTATTTACCAAAATCAAAGCTAAATTAAGGCTACAGGACACAGCTTTGAGAAACCCAAGGCAATCCCAATGAAGCAACCATGGTTTTATATATGGAAATTAATTTTAATAAGTCTGTTGCTCATCTCACATTGCCAAAGTCTGTGATCCAATTAGAAGTGCAGTGCTTTAATCATCTCCACAGGGATCACATTCACTGAAGTTCAGAAACAGACAAAATGCTTTTGGGCCCTCTCCTTGGAATGTATCACACCAGTGAGATGCTGGCTTTGTAACACACAGGCAAAAATCACTGAGGTGTTCACATTAGTATTTCAAGGTATCAGTATCTGTACAAATGCAAAATGCCTTGAGCACAATGAAATGTGTTACATGCCATCATACCACACCCAGTTTTCTAATACTCTGCTTTGAGGAAATAAATTAAACCCACTTTTCCCAAGACTTGCTAAATTACTAACCCTACCTGGTGTACTAACATTTAATTGGCAGCACATCTCTGTGCTGATGGCTACTGCCAGTAATGCCTGTGCTCCCCTGCCCTCTGTACGTGCCCAGAGCTACTGATGCAGCAGGACAGCTCACCATGCCACTCCGTGTAGGGACAGGCAAAGACACATATAAATGTGTGGATGTATGTAACTTGGGGGGTACCTAAACTCAGAGTGCCTGAAAAGGAATATCTTCATCCTCCTCCTCTCCATACCCACAGCTTTGCGACAAGTCACTGAGAAGCGGACTCTTCTCAGTGCTCCTGTGCTTTCCGAGGCAGTCAGTAATCATCCCTATTGTCAGCTCCCTGAGAGCCCCTAAAAGTCTGCTCTGGATTTTCCAGCCTTTCTGCACTCTCTTCCTCTCTCTCTGCATGTGTTTCCCTACAGCACCCTCCTCTGAATTCCCACCCTGTACCTTGCAGGGCCACCCATGACGCACTATGTTACTGACATCTGCTGCAGTGCACTGGCAGGGCTGGGGGTCTGAAAAGGCAACCTGAGAGCCCCTCTGGGCATATATGTACACATTTCCTTCATTTAGAAGCCCATGCTTGGTTGAGGGTGTCCGCTTCTACAGCCAGGACATGGCTGCAGCACACAGCCACACAGGAACTGCAACCAGTCTAGTCACAGCAACAGTAAAGTTCTTTTATTTTGCCTGTTCTAAGCATTTCTCCTGCTGTATCAAAACACTTTTTTGCCACCAGCAAAGATAAAATCCACTAATCTTTTCCTGGTAAAAGAATAATCTCCAGAAGAGCAAGAGCCCAGGTACACCCAAGTGAAGAACAGCATCCTCCAAGGAGGAACAGACACGGCCTCATGAGCAAGAGCCCAGGGCCAATCCAAAACGTGCTGGTATGAGACCTGCAGAGGAAGTGTACACAGAGGAAGTGTACAATCATGGCAGCTTGTCTACTGCAGAACCCTCTGCCCCCCTTCTGAAGTGCTTTTACATAGCAGAGCCAGAGAGTCAGTAGAGTCCGGGTGTTTCCAGCTACACATACACCTCCACATCTAAATGGGAAGTTCACAGAGTAATGAAAAATGGCAGGAGATCTGCTTTTCCACACTTACTCAGCTTCAAAATTTGAGGAAAATCAGCTGGTGTCCTCATGTCTTTGGAATCACTAGATTCAGGAGCCCTTTACCTGCCCCATAAGCTGGCAGCAATTCAAGTCCACACCTGTAAGCACCACATTTACTCCACAGTCAAAAGTGAAACAAGCTCTCCACACTCAAAAGCCGAACAAGCTGTCTCCACTGTTTGTTTACACTCTGATTAAAGCTGCAAAATCAGCAGAAGAAAAGCAATTAGCCATGCCAGGTAATCACAACTGTCAAGAAACGAAATCCTTCTTCTTCAAAAGAGAAGTTCAGTTTTAGGTGTGCCTTACCTCTCATCCAACTCTGCAGCATATTACAGTACATGCAATAAGGTGGGCAGGCAGTGACACTAAGTGTAAATAAAAATAGAATTCAACTGCCGCTTCAAACAGCAGCTGTCAAACCTGAGGCAATGCAGCAGTCAGTAGCAAAGAGCCTTTACACAGCCTTTACTTATCCAGGTTTCCTTTCTTAGAGATTTCATTCAGGCCACCCCTTTAGTGTTGCTCTTAACATGGTCTTTGCACAGAAAAGAGGAAAAAAAAAAATCTATATAGCCCTGTCCTGCTGGTCACCATAACAACTCTGCAGCGGTAAGAGGCCACACTGCTCACTGGGCACAGCATAACCCTGGCACTGACTGACTGTCAGTCTGCTCTGTGACTGCTCTGCTGTGCTGCTGAGAAAATGCAGCAGCCCTACAGTGCAGCTGATAATGCGACCACGAATCCCAAAGATGCACAACATGGGTAATTAGTGACAGATCACAGCAGCAGCCCTAGTCAAAGCAGAATGATCACTTTTCTGGCTACAGTCATGTTTAGCTTCATAGCCTTGTTTTTCCTGGTGGTGAATTGATGGCATTCTATAGGGACTGAAGACCACTACTACTAAATAATTCTAATACATAGATAGAAGAACTAAGGCATGTGAATGGAAAGATATACAAGCACTTCAGAGTGCTTGCATAGCACTTGCATAGAATTAGTGATATAGGAAAAGAAAATAAATTGTTTCTTCATGGATGTTTCTTGAAATTGCATGGATTTTGTCTTACTGAAGCCAGTGAATTGGCTTATAATCAACAAATTACAGCTTAGCTGGGTCCAATACAAGACCTCAGATTCATATAGTTTTGTGCTGACTTTGACTAAGGTGGAGTTCATTTTCCTCACAATAGCTGATGCTAAAGCTATGCTTTAGATTGCTATGCTTTAGATTTGTGCTGGTAACAGGACTGATAACACATGGACATTTTAGTTATTGCTGAGTTCATGCATAGTGACAAGGCCTTCTTTGGTCCTCATACCACATCACCAGCAAGGAGGCTGGGGGTGCACAAGGAACTGGGAGGGAACACAGCCAGGACAGATGACCCCAGCTGACCAAAGTGATATTCCAGACCACATGGCATCGCACTCAGCATATGAAGAAGGAAGAGGGAACATTTGCAGTGATCACATTTGTCTTCCCAAATCATCTTTATGCGTGAAGGGGCCTGGGACGGCTGAACACCTGCCTGTTCATGGGAAGCGGTGAATTAATTCCTTGTTTTGCTTTGCTTCTGTGCATGCATTTTACTTTCCATATTAAACTGTCTTTGTCTCAATGCACAAGTCCTTCACTTTTACTCTTCCGATTCTCTCCCCCATCAGAGCGAGCAAGTGAGTGAGCAAGTGGCTGTATTTGACTAAACCACAATAGGTTGATTAGAGACCAAGAGGTGGGACTAGGACAGCCTGTGGAATCCGTCTTCTTCCCTCTGCCCTGGCAAAAGAAATAACATCTTACCTTAAAAGACTGTAACAGAAGTGCCAGTCTCTACTTTCCTTTAGGTCTTTTTAAACATCAGAAATAATGCAGCAGATTCAGCTAATTCAATGTGTCAGCATTTGACAGCACATTCGGGAACCTGAGAGTTATCCTACAAGAAGAGAAATTAAAAGCACCAATTAGTCCATATGTTGTGCAATATATCTTGTGCTTCAAGCTGCTGATGCCTGGTAGAGCCATGCTGCTGAAGAATGAAGGAATTACCACAAAAATGAAAGGCTAAGTTATTTTTTGTTTCCAAGGTAAAATGCTCAAGCACATTTTGGCTACAGCAGCATGGTGAGAAAGCATGCATCTTGCAATAGCTGTGTCACCCTGCCCTGCCTTCCCAATTTAAACCTTTGTTGAAACAACAGTCCATGTGAATGCACAGAAACAAAGCTCCAGGCATGTCAGGATACACCAGCCATACCAGTTACAGAAACACAGCAGTAAACGTTTATAACCCAGATTTGTTTGAATGGGGAAATGCATCAGGAGCCCATGTGAGCTAAGTATTAGCACACTATAAGCAAGGATCTTGATGTATGTGGAAGACACATGGAGGTACCATATAAACTACAGAAAAAGGAGAAACATTTTACAGATGGACTTGGTTTATTCCCCTGGATAGGCTTTTTGCAGAATTCTCACCTTGCAAGCACTCAATCCATACTGAGTGAAGCTGCAGCAGAGTTAATGCCTGCACCACTACAGCACATAAGGCAGCTCTTTTCCTCCACAATTCAGCAGAGATATTCCACCACTAAGGTTTAGATACTTGTTTTTCAGCTCCGACCCATTTGGTGTGTTTAATCCTCCAGATGAGCAATCTTCCCAAAACTAGAGGCACACACACACAGACAGGACAGGGCTCCTTGCACTGAGATATCCTGCCTCAGGGCCACTCACGAGTACAGTCCAACAGCTGCACCCTGAGGTGGTGCTGATGTGCCACAGTTGCACAAGGATGCCACTTTGACATCCGACAGCTACGGAGTGATGGGCCAGCAGAAAAACTTATCTAGAGCATGGTTACTCTAGAGAGCTTTAAAGATTATTTTCAGGTAAAAGACACTTCTTATCATCCGAGTTGTTAAGTACTTCCCTAAAGCATTGGTATGAACATAAGTGACCGTTGTCCCAGTTGGTAAAGATATAGAGATGGGAGCTTAATGGAGTGCATGCAAATCATATCAGGTAAAAATTACAGAGTTTTTATTATAAATTAATAAAAAAATCTAGCATTGAAAGCACGTCATAGGCCAATGTGCCTATACAGACAAATATATTGTTCTAATCCTACACTGTTTACAAATCCTTTAAAAAGCCTTGTAAGGGTTAATTATCCTCACAAACTTCAATAAAAAGTAGCATTTGAAGGGAAACTACAAGGGTCCATGTCCTTCAGAGGAGTGGAGGGGGAAAATAGGTTGGACACCTACATTTGTTAAAAACACAGAAATCCAAAAGTCCCAAGCAACTTCTCTCCCCCTCCTGTTTCTGGCACTTTCTCAATATATTGACTTTTAATTTTAGCTATTTGTGTAAAATATGAGTATAGTAGAAACAGATGAACCCCCAGCCAGGGAATAATGTGCATTGACTCCAATGACTTCAGAAGGATAAGCAAATGCTTTATTAAGCTATACTATATTACACTAATACTACACGAAACTACAGACTAAAAAGATACTATGCTAAAGAATACTATTACTAAAGAAAAATCAGGACACAGCTTTGACCCAACTGGCCAAGGAAACAAAACCTTCACCAGTGTCCAATAACCAAATCACTTTTGGTAAACAATCTCCATAACACGTTCCACATGTGCCAAACAACAGGAACAGCAAATAGAGATAAGAATCGTTTTCTCTTCTTCTCTGAGCTTCTCACTGCCTTCCCAGGAAAAATCCTGGGAGAAAGAATTCTGTCTCCCTCTGTAAAAGTGAATACCACATATGAATGTTCTATACAGGAAGTTACCTATTCATGATACCTTAAAAATGCCTTTCTTACCATGGGGGTATATTCTAAGCTAATTACAAACATCTCTGTTTACATAATAATGAAGACTTCAATTGCATACAGAAACTTGATATTATAGGAAACAAATCACATCCTTGGAGCTCTATATTCACAGATTATAGGAAGTACCACAATCACTGCTACTGCTCTTCTCCTCCACTACACTTGTCTATAAAGCAGTACAGCCCTTCACAGATGTTCAGTTTGCAAAGTTATAGTTATACACAGTCATACACCGTGGGCCACTGCTCAAGGACACAAAAGCCTGTCTTTCAAACCCCTGCTGCCATGTGTCCCTATACCATGGAGTCAAGATCCTTCAGGTGTTTCTCATGAGTTATTTTTTCCAACAGATGTCACATTCTGCCCATTGTCCCACAGCTAGCATAAACTCCTTACCAGACACTCTGTGCAATTTAGCTGAAGAGAGTTTATGCCCACACCTGTTCCAAATCAGCCTAAAAACACAGTAACTGTTCAACTCCAAAGGCTAGAACCAGGACAAGGCTTGAGCCTCAAGATGAACTAGTAACAATGTTGGGGAATTCTTCCTTTTTGTCAAAGAGGTCTGATTGAAAGTTAGAAATCCTTCAGGAGCTAAGACTTATCATGTACCTGACTGTTTTCCACACCAGATGGAAAGAATGCTTCTGTTTCACTTTTTACCCCAAACAAATCACAGCATGCATGTGTACACAATCATCTGACTCCTACACATCCAAGCATGACCAAAACGAAAAACAGTACACTGAAAAAATGGGTACATTTTTTCCCTTAAGGGAAGAACAAACCACACCTAACAGGTATTAATAAAAACACCAAACATAAGAAAACATTCTGTTACAATGGGTATTTAAAATAATATATGCAACACTAAGCAAAATTTTAATCTGTACAAAATAGATGTATGTATCTCACATAAAAAAGTAATTGTTCTTCTAAACTGCCTCACTCATTTTATTTCCAGACAGAAAATTTACTCAGTGATTAGCATAACTGAGTATTAAGCACAAGGAAAGAAAAGCAGAAATGAAAACAGACATGGTCAAACAGTTAAGCAGACATATTGAATATACAACAGAAGTCCATTTGCTGATAAAGTTGTAATTTTTACATAAAGTTTCAACCTTCATAACATTTTAGATTTAAGTTAAACTTGCTATGCAACAGATATTCCTTAAGGTCCCTAAGACATGGTGTCAATTTTTAACAAAAGCTCCACGTCTCACAGCGTACTTTACTAGCCTGACAAGTCACCAGATGGGTAACACATGTATTCCATCTTCTCTCCTTTTCCATCCTAGCATTGTTGAACACCTCCGCCCACATGCTCCTCCAACGCACACACTTCCCTCCAGCAGACAGCAGCCTGATTCGCTTATCTAAAGAGGAATTTATGCTGGCCTGAGAAAACACCAGCCCCCTCAACTGCAAGCGCATGCCTAGATTGCTTATGAGATATGCCTCAGATGCTGTGTCCAACAAGCACTGCTAAGTCAGATAGAGATGTTCTGTGTAGCACAAGAGGGGCAGTTACATTCTTAGTGTGGAGACATTTTTTAAAAATAAATTTGAATGCAACATTTTCAGTGGTGAAGACACTATTTCCTGGTGAACATGTTCTACACTTTGGGACAGGAAGGCCTTTAAGTAGTCAAAAGCACTATTCAGCCTTGGTACATTTCACTGACATAAGTTCTCGTAATTACTAAAGGAAATAACTAAGGCTGTGTCTGGGTGGCACAAAGCACCATGCTAATTACCGCTTCAGAGACACTAATTAATCCAGGCAGGGCACCACAGTAACATGACTGCTCTGCCTTGGGAATCTCACAATGTTGATGTATTGCCATTTGGACACCCGCCTCCCACCCCAAGCAGTCTCTTTCACACGAAAGAGTCTTACGCCAAAGATGACCCCTCCATGGAGGGGTGTTTCCTCTCAGAAGCTGTGTGTTTCACTGAAATCTACCACCTTCAGCACACAATATTGAGCTGTACACCACACCAATTCTTGAAAAACAGTAAAATAATCGACAAGCAATTACTGAGCATCCTCGGCTGCTAAGAGGAGGAATGTGAGAGGGTATACCTACAGACAGGATCCTGGGCTCCAGAAGAAAAGGCCCAGGTTAGCATCTCAGAGTAGCTATGTGTAATGATAATGGTGATTGTCCAACAACCAAACAGCTGCGGCATTCATGCCTCATTTTAACAGACAGATTTAAAACGGACCAAGGAGAAACCCTCTAGCACTAGTGTAAATGTTCTCCATTTCATAAGCACCAAGTAGCAGGTAATCGAGTGCCTGTTAGCAGGGTAGAAGTTAAATTGTTGCCAAAGTGACTTTGTTTTCAACTTTCTGGAGATAAAACAAGTCCTGGGTTAAAGCCAGAACACTTTATCGGCTGTACCCGATGCCACCTCTTGGTACCAAGACATGCTCTTCACGTACTTCAAATGGACTTTGATCCTCTCTTGAATCGTTAAAACACATTCAATAACGAATAATGTACCCAGCAGTACCTTAAAGCACCTGTCCCAATAGGAACTGGTTTTTGAACAAGCAAAGAGCAACAGAGAAGGTGAACACCTGATACACAATACAACCTGCAGCAGAACACAGCCTCCTACCTGTCCACAATAAAGAAGGAAAGACACAGAAGGATCATTCCACGTGGCACAAACAAACCATGGTCAGAGAAGTACTGCCATGCAGAACAGATAATTTCAGATACTGAAGAGTCCCTATCCAGTCCTGTCCCCTCTTTCTTCTCCCCACAAACATTTATTTTAAAATGAGTAATTTTCGAGACAATCCTGTTCTTATGGTCTCTCTCAACAGACGCAGACCTTCTGCAGAACACAGTCCCATGAATTCAGGATTTACTTAAGTGAGATGGCTCATGTTGCAGGTAAATGGTATACACCAGCTCACCTAGAAGCTGGCAGGCAAGGCTGGCTTCTCACATGTCTGTCAGCTCTGCACAGAGGTCACAGCACAAGGAGACAGCTTCACCTTGGGTTTGTACCATAATGTTCAGAAGTTGGTGACTGGTTTCAGCACATAAGCTGTTTCTTGTAGCAAAAGCACAGGGACAACTGTCTAGCAGAGTGCATTGCCTTGAGACACGGAGAAATCACATTGATTAAACAGTATCAAGAGTCCTTGAGCTTTTCATGCTCTCAGCAGAGAGGACAAATACTCAAATAATTCTGCCCGATACAGCACCGGTGAATAAAACACTACAAAAAGCATAACAATTCACTTATGAGTAATTAAATTGCACTTGATAAATAGGTGTTAAAGTAGCAGTTTTAACACTTACAAATACTTCAGCTCATGAAAAAATAGAAAGGTGCCATAAAAGACATATGTGCTACTCAAACCATTTAAAAAATATCCACAAATGTAGTCAAAACATACGGTGTACATCTGAGTTTAACACTGCCTAATAAAAGGCTCTCCCCTTCAAAATATTTTTTTTTACCCACAGGCTGATTGTGAATGATACACAGTAAAAGTGGCAATATAGGTGAACACCTCAGTCTCCAAACAACAATGGCTAGTCAAGGTGGTGACAAAACCCAGCAAGCCATACAAACGTGTGCTGAATCGTAATAGCTTTAGCTGCCATGTCAGGTGAAGTTAACTCAGCATTCCGTGGACAATCAGAGGTCAGATACATGTCCCACTCCCTCCTCCAGAACCTTCCCTACAGAAACTGTTGAGTTCACACCAGGCTTTCTGAGAGGAGCCCTTTGCTTGGCAGGACAAAAAATACCATGATGCAACAACCACTGCAATGGAGAGCTTCAGCTGGCAGACAGAGATCTGAGTCTTAACCAGAACTGGGGAGAGAAGCAAAACATACAGCAGCCAAGGCTGCTGCCACAGATGTAGCCTCACTGACTGTGCTAGAATTCACCCAGGATTTTCCTTTCTCCCATCTGCAGGGACACTGCTAGTCTTGGACTTCACTTATACAGGCATTCACACCCAGTGACTGAGGAGATAAAGTCATTAACACACCCAAATTTTGTTTGTGAGGATTTTTTTTCCCCACACATGCCAATGGGCCTGCAGACATAATTCTTTGTTCTCTGACTGCAAAACTAAGCTACCAAATTAGTCCAGATTAAAAACATAGTGAATTTTCTATGGCTCCAAAGCAGGATGTGTTTAACAAGGCCAGTTCAGATGGGATACTTGACATTAGGCAAGGAGTGGAGGGAGAAGAGGGTGTCACAACAGAAGCACTGATGTGAAGTTACCTAAAAAAGTGATTCAAGAAAGAAGGAAAACTGGAAAGACCCTCAGCTACCTATCTTCTCTTTTTAACTTTCCTTCATACACCAATTATATCCTGTACTGCATGCCTTATGCAGTTGTATCCTTTGCTTGTTTACATCACCATATCATAAATTATGCTGATAAGCAACAACAGACATGATGAAACTGTGCTTGCTTCCTGAAGGCAAGCAGAGATTAGGAAAGGGCATGAAGGTATTTCTTTTGTCTTGCAATGAAAAGGAACTGCAAAGGTGGGGAATGAAACTGAAAGGGATCATAAAACACTATCTTGCTTGCCTTGTTCCAGGTGAGACACATGATGCTCCTGAGGAGAGTCACTTCCTTACTCCTCTGTTCCCATCTCAGCTGGACAAGGAGAGGAAGGGAGGGAAAAGGGCCTGGAAACTTTTAAAAGGCAGAAGATATTTCACTAGATATCTTACCCTTTAAAATTCAGTTAAAGATATAGAATTGATAGATATTATCTCCAGGAGCAGCAGATCTGAAACACTAATAATCTTTATGACTCCCAAAAATGTTTAGTTCCTAGATTTCAAGTGAGAAAAGCAAATATCTGTAAAAACTCCTCTTTGTACAGTTTCCCCATCCTCACAGAATATGAAAACATTCCCCAAAGGTCAGTAATCACTACACATTTTCCTAGGTGCGACACAGCTATAGCTAACAATAGGCAGCTGGTCATGCTAGCTAGAAGCATGCCAAGAACCTGCATCTTAGGGAATTCCTGTCCCTCATGTATCCATCTCCATATCTAGGCCTAAAGGCTGAAGCTCCCCTTAATTAGGGACAGGCAACATCCTAAGACTTTGAGTCAGAATGAAAATCAACAACAGAGCTCACATCTTCCTCTGGCACCAAGTCAAACCCTGGACCAGGTCACTTCTTTGCAGCTTGGGCTTCCCATATGCATGTTACGTAGTTCCATTTCAGGATTTTAAAGCAGATCTTATTACCATCTTCCCAGTGATATTCTAAAGTTTATATTACTAAAGGATGGGAATTTTGGAAGGGCTGTGGTGGACTACTGTTTAAAGTCCAGCACTGTTTGGTAATAATCCTCAACACTGTCCACACACTCCTGGTAATAGCTCTGTGGAAGTTATGACACTGAACCAAGATGAGAAAAAAAGGCTCCATCATATTTTCAGCCTAAAGCTCTGAAAACACGATGAATTTATGAATCCCAGGCTGCACAGTGCTGTTGGGTAGCACACTCCTCACTGCAGCAGACTTCAATGAAAAGGATCCTCAAAAGTTCTGAATCACTCAGGGCCATTGTCATGGCAATACTGTTTCCCTTGTACAGAAAAGAAAAAAAAGCAGATATGACAGCTGTTTCATCAGATGTTCTGAATCAATTCCTTGAAAAACAGCTAAAAATAAGATCATTCTGAATTTACCTCCTGTGAAGCAAACTAATCCAGAATAACTACTGTATGTTCCTATGCCTTCAAGAGCACTGTGTTCCAGACAGAGTAAACCAGAAATTTTACATGAGAGATTGTAGACAAAAAAATCACTTCCAACTATTCAATAACCAGGAAAATTAAATAACCAAGTATATGCAGCCAGCAAAAGGCCTCCAAGGAAAAGGACAGATTATTCCCCAGAGTTCTACCACCAGCTCTCAACAGAACAGCTTTCCCCAATTACACTTCAAACCCAGTCAAGGTAAGACATTTGTCAGTGTCCCTAGGAAACAAAGCAGCTTGTCCTAACATAAGGAAGACAAGGGGAGGAGAAGTAGGACACAGGTAGCAGTGGTCAGGATGTTCTTCTCTTCCAAAACTTAGCATGGCTTGCATATTCAGCAATGGCATTGATTAGGAACTCTACTAAAGGCAGCATACACAAATGGCAATATTTTTGGAGTCATAAAATGGTTTGGCTTGGAAGGGACATTAAAGATATCTAGTTCCAATCCCCCTGCCATGAACAGGAACACCTTTCACTAGACCAGCTTGCTCCAAGCCCTAATCAGCTTGGCCCTGAACATTTCCAGGGATGGGACATCCACAACTTTTCTGGGCAATCTGTTCCAGTGTCTTACCCCCACCCCCAACAGTAAAGAATTTTTTCCTAATATCTAATGCAAACCTACCTTCTTTCAGTTTTAATCCATTACCCCCATCCTGTTGCTACATGCTCTTGTAAAAAAATCCCCCTCCATCTTTCTTGCAGGCTCCCTTCAGATACTGAAAGGCAGCAATTACATCACCCCAAAGCCTTCTCTTTTCCAGGCTGAACAATCCCAATTCTTTCAGCTTTTCCTCATAGGACAGGTGCTCCATCCCTCTAAGTACCTTAGTGTCCCTCCTCTGGACTCACTGCAACATCTCCCTGTCCTTCCTATGCTGGGAGCCCAGAGCTGATGCAGCCCTGCAGGTGGGGTCTCAGCAGAGCAGAGCAGAGGGGCAGAATCCCCTCCCTGCCCTGCTGCCCACCCTGCTCTGGATGCAGCCCAGGACACGTGTGGCTCTCTGGGCTGGCAGTGCCATGGCTGGGGCAGGTCCAGCCTCTTATCCACTAATATTCCTGTCCTTTCCTCTAAAAAATAAGTAGCGAGTCTCTCCTTACAATATTAATACACTCTCTCTCTCCACATACACAACACCACTGCCCCTCTCCAAAACCTTAAATGCTAGATTTTCATTCTCCAGCTCACAGACATTAAGGCTGTAGTCTAACAAAATCTTTCAAAGTAGATTGTGGAAAACATGTATGCACAGTGTGATTGTCACTGTATGTTTCTCGAACTGCTAAAAATGTCACCTACATGCAAAAGTTCCATCTACCCACACAGTGCATGAAACATGAAGGTCACTAAGCAATGTGAACCTCAACCAATTCTGTCTGAAAAGCTGTATGCTCCCATTTGCGAGGGCAGCCAGCAAAAGGCAGGGAAGGCAGAGCACAGAATGGAAATGCAGATGAAACAAGCTTTGCAATGCTGTTTTAACATCTCAGCATACTTGCAGGTATTGTGGGTCACCATGGATGAAAAATCACCAGCAACTTAATTGTCGTCCCACCACCATTTCTGCCAGGCAGAATTTGACTTGTGTGGGACTGTCTGTGTTGCTGCAGCAGTTTGCAGACAATTAGTGCACCATAAAGAGACACCGACCAGGCACACACACACACACACACTTTAATACTCCTTCGACATTAAGTACTGCTGTTCAAAAACAAATCACCACTTCAAGCCACAAGTACTTTCCCATTTAGATATATTTTAAATAGTCCATTAGATTGTAAATCCAAAACCTACCCAGTGACACAAACCTGATCTGATTTCACTATTTCCTGAAAGAGAAAAAAATCTGTATTAAAAACTTACAGGGCTGTTGGTCTACCGTTTCTCTCTGGCACACGGTACATTATTTAACTGCAATGCCTGAAACAGTAACTTGACCTCTCTGGGAAGGTGGGCGGTATTATTCAAGCTGAAACATTAGAAACATGCATAATTACTCTGGGTATTCGCCACACATTCTTTCATCCGTAAACCAATATGAATGGAAAAGTCACCAGGCTTAGATCATATCCCAACCATCAATTATGAAAATTTTTCATGAGGTCTCAGGAGAACAAAATTTCTTAGGGCCAGAGAAATTTTCTCTGGACTTAACTGTGCTTATGTTACCTAGATAAAGCATCAATGCTGCCAAATCCAAACCAAGACTTCAGCAGGCTAAACCATGAATTTTGAGCTTTCTACTCCACCACTGATAATACTGTAATTTTGTTTTCCTTCAACCCCACAAACCCATTCATGTGGCACTTCTAAGGATGCCTGCTGTAGCACCAACCACATCCCATCATTCACCATCCATCCGTCTCTGGAGGGTGATGCTTCACACCTGTGTATTGCCTGCCTGCTCCTCAGCAAACGCAAGGACCTTTGGCAGAACCAATCCACAGGGCTGGGTGGGTTAAAAACCCACTCGAAGGTAAACAGGCAGATGAAGCATGAAGAAAAGAGACCATGCTTGTTCCTGACTCCAGAGGCATACACTTCTTGCATCATGGCTGCCTATGCTGATGGCAGCTCCCCCTTCACACCAAGCACACAGAGTGTCCCCTCTATATAGCCTTGTCTTCCCTTCAAGGATAAAGCAGCAATCACCTTTCAAGTTCTGGGTGGCAGAGCCACCACCAAGAAAAATGAAATATGACAAACTAATATTCACAGCTGGAGCTGTGAAATGTACAACATTTTCCGTACTTTAAGGGTTTCCAGTACTTTTTAAGGCTAGCAACACAAAATGCAATTTTTTTGAAGAGAGCAAAAATGCTGTTCACAAGACAGAAGAACTGCACACATATGTCAAATAGCACTCTTCTCTAGCTAAGTTCTCATACTCCTCAAAGTCAAGATCTAGCTGCACTCCTGACCAAGGGAGATGCAGCAATACCTATAACTATTCTGAAACAGCTGGCTCAGAACTTATTTTGATACCAACATCTACATGATGCTGTTCTGGGCAACTGACCTGACTAACTCCTTGCCTACGATGGAACTTCCAGTGTTCTTGATTCAGGCCATTTAACTCCTGGTGCTTGCACAAATACATGTGTAATACAAGGTGTTCATTTCAGCTAATTCCTTAGGCGTTAGGGACAATGCATGCATCTGGAACACTGTTCCAGCAATTATACATGAATAATTCTGGAAGCATTCTTCTGTTTTGTTTTTCAAGCAGTCCAGCTCCCTGCATCTTGTTCATCATCTCTGCTCTTTTTCATCATTTTATACTTCCAAAACTTTGGAAATCATAGCAATGCACACAGTGAAGCACCTCTTGATATTTTAAGTCAGATTTTGTAGTATCAACAATGTGTTTTCCCTTTATGCAGAACAACCAAGTATATCAGGGAATGCAAGCTGCCACAGCAACCTCATAGAAAGTAAAATTTCAGTACAGTATTTTCCACATGTATTTGAAATCTCAAGATAATGAAAACTGGCCAGTGTTAGGTTGTTTTGACCATATAACCAGAATCTTGCTGGAGATTTTTTTGCTAAGTTTTAAATATGCTTTTGCAAACAATGGTTTATACAGAGTGTAACACCCGTGTACTTTCTTACACACCGACAAAAAATGTGGACAGCTTTATTTTGAAGATTCTCTCCATCTCCGTCATAAACTACAAAATAATTAAAGATAACAAAGTGACCATCTTAAGCATTACCTAAAACGTCTATTCAAAAGGTCTGAGGTATGCAATGAAAATGCTTTGAGTCAAACAAAAGTGGCTTGTGGTAAAGAGAGAAACAGAACAAAGATCTGAGTTTGCATCAAATGCTCGTTGCAATAATTTAATTGCCACTGTTTAAGAGAAGGAATTTCTCCAGTCTGTTTCAGTATTTGCTATTCCAGTAAATACAAATAAAGGGAAAAGTCAACATTATGGTTTTCCAGTTTCAAAGTCATTTGATAACAACCATCCCCAAGTCATTCTCCTGGGAAAGAGCTGCTAGAGAACAGAGCTAATTAGAGCTTATCAGTTAAGCTCTCTCTCCTGCTTTGTTCAGAAAACCTGGACCAATAGCTTATCCATGGATAGACCTGGGGGCCTTTCACAAATATTTTGTATTCCACAGCAAGCTTAGGCACATTGCATAAACATCTGGAGCACACACTAGAAACATTAACATCTCCCTGCTCTGCCCTGCAGCGAGTGCCTTCATGACACTTTCATCAGCAGTGACAGAAAAAACCCCAGTATTATTGAGGGCTTCCACCCAAAAAAATGTTGCCATGTATAGTCTGTCTGTAGGCACATGAAGATTTGGGGTAAAAGGAAGGAGGGGTAATTCAGGTGCATAAACAAGTGTTCCAGTCTTCCTTCTCAATACCTAAGTTCTGAAAGAAAGAGGGAAAGAGCCTTTTATCATTATTAAAAGAGAGACTATTTCCAGAATGATTGGAGACTAAGCTGCTTTGAGGGGAAACATCAGTGAAAACAGATATGTTCATATTTTCCCTGGAGGTGCAGTCCAGTTTGGAAGTGCTCTCAGCATACAGAAGTTAAGACAAATCATAAATACAAATCATCCTGAGGTACTCTGGCACCTCCCAGACCACAAACACAGAGAAAACCACAGACACTGCATGAAGCAGGGGCACCTACAAAATGTCCCTGCTTTGTTGGCCATGCCAGGGCCAATGACCAATAAACCAATTGCTCACAATAGAGCAGATACTTTGATACCACATTTCACAGCATAGCTGGATTGAAGCAAAGAATCTACTTGCTCTGGGAGCCAAGCTATATATAAGGACGGAAAGGCACAGAGTCCTCTCTAGCAAGCTTTCCTAGAACAGCAACATCTGTGCCTTCAGTTTTGCTGCAGTTCTGCAGGCATCTCTGCAGTCTATCAAGCCTAACCACTGGACAATTTTTTGTGTATTTATTCTTAAAACTTGTAAAGTTGTACCTTACTGTACATTACAGCATCTGCATAATAGCTGCAGTTTAGCTACCAGGACAAAAAAGTCTCACTCTTCCCTGCTACTTCACAGGAGAGCACGGAAGGCTTCTGGTGAGAAAGACAAAAGCAATAGCAAACAACCAGGGTGATAAACTACCATTCACATTTTACTCCAAGGAGTAGTAATTAGTCACTTAAAAATACACAAAATCCATGCATGTGTTAAACATGAAAGAAGCTGTCCTGAGAGCTAGATGCTCTGAGATCACATTTCAAAGCCGTGCAGCATCATTCTGTTAATCTTTTGGGAAAACCAGCATGGATATTCTGCTGCAATGTAATTAAGGCAGGAATTCCAGCTCCTCCATTGTGACCTTCACAGAAACACCAGGGGTCAAGAGCAGCAGCCTGTACCCGGCTACAGTGCTAATATAGCCATACTATAAACAAAAAAACCCCTGCAACAATAGTACCAACAAATTTCAGGGAGGTAAAGGGGGAACATGTAGATACACTCAAAGACACGCTGCCACAAAACAGCTTCTACCACAAGTGTAAGGGAAAAGTTGATTTTCTAAAGGTAGTTGCAGGAATTTCATTTTTACTGTGTAGGTGGGAAAAGGCTAACATATTTACTTTCATGTTTTATTCTCAACAAATATCCATGCTTATCAAAACAGTGATTAAAGACTTGCTTTCCTAGAGCAATGTTTAGTGAACAAAACGAAGCCAAGGGAAAGGCGACTTCTGGCTGTAACACTGAAGTTCTACACAGACAGCGAGGGTTTGGAGAAAGTGTTGGGTTTTTTAGCCCTGGTGAAACCTCATGGGCACAGGCAAAGCTGCAGCCTGCAGTGACAATGCTGATTCTCACCCTTCATACTGCAGCAGCCATGCCCTTAGTCCCCAGCACCTCCCAGCAGTGACTGACAAGGACTGCTGACAAGGACTGCAGCAGTCAAAGGACAGCACGGACAGGCAGAGTGTGCAAGGTGGGAATGGCAACACTCAGCTCTGCAAAGGCCCTGTCTGGTGGAAACTTTAACTGAACTCTACCCAGAATGCTTGGCATAAACTGTCTGGGGTGGGCCAACATGAAATCAAGAAAAGAGATAATCAGGTAGGCTTTTTTCTCATCCTTACCCTCTGCAATCTGAGAACAGTGAAAGAGGACACCACCTAGCAAGAAGGCTGCTAATTAATTCCTCCTCACCCAGGCTTCTAGCTGCAGAGTGCATGCCTGCCTACAAATGAACACTTGACAGCATTTTAAGAACTGGCTTCACTTGTTTTGAAAAATGACATTAAAAAGACACAATCATCTCTAGATTTTCTCTATCGGCAGTGTGAAAGAGTGAAAGTAAAACACCATTGCTGTTTCCTGACTAATTTTCAGGGCACTAACTTACCGTGCACAGCGAGTTTGGTGGGAGGTCAGCATGCCAAAGGCATAGATGCTTTCAAACGTATAATGAGAGGAGATCTCATATCTCTTAGCTGAACAAGTTTCCCTGAAATAAACTATTTCTGAACAAGTTGTAACAGGGTAGAGATGCCTTGCTGTAAGAGCAGGACCAGAATGCAGTTGCAAGTGACATGCCAGTTTCAGACATGGGTAGCTAACATACTTTTAAACCAAGGAAGCCAGACTCTTAAGTGTCAGTTATCTTGGATCAAAGGCTTAAAAAAGCTGCTTGGATATAGCACTAAAACAAGACATGAGCCGCACAGAAGAAACAATGGAAAAACACTCCACAAAAACAGTTAAGCACACTTTTCACACTATGGATCACAAGCATTCTGCAAAGACTGCTCTGTTAGCACCAGCACAACACAAATAATAGAAGTACCAATAGCAAAGGTCAAAACTCTGGGCTTTCATTAGGCAGATACATCCAGAAGTCAAGTATTCTCCAAAACATCTGCACTCAGCTGCAGCATTTTAGAGTAGCAAAGGGACACCACAACCATTAAAAATGTAAGTAAAACACACACCTGCCTGAACATATGTTTCATTCATCCAACATATGTTTCTCCTTTTCATTCTGTTTATGACTGAGATTTCCCTGATTTTAGCCAGGACAAAAATCATAGAGTTTCCTAAACTATTATTTTTTGTTTATTTTTTTAATGAGAAAGGACAAGCTATAAATTTGTGCCACACCCAAAGCACCTCTAATCTCATTGCCCTTTTCATCAGTAGCTCCCAGCACTACTTCTCTTCATCTTTGCTTTACCCAGAGCGAAGCAGGAGCACCCAGACCACATCTTCACAACTGCCTGAGTACAGCTGGGCAACAGGCCAATTGGACAAACATAGGCAATGGAAACAATCTTTTTATTTTGTGTTATCACCCTCTAGATACACAGAGCTCAATGCACTGGAGATGTGCAGCTTAGCCAGCTGTGCTTTCTCACGCAAATTTTTTATCCCTTTGTCCTCACCCTTTGCTTTATACCCACCCACACAGCAATTTCAGTCACCTATTTTTCCCTGGGAAAAAAAAAAAAAAAAAAGATTATAGTTTCTGGTCTTACAGCACACAAATTTCATTGAAATTTGAGAAGCAAGAATGCTCTGCTTCGTTTGAACCTGAAGACACCTGCAGCTCAGTCTCAGGTGAGCAATTCAAAGCCAACAATTAGAAAATGAAAATGTCAATGACCAGGTACTTCCTTGAAACAAAACAGACTTTGTTCTGGGCAAACAACAGGAAGACTATTTGTTCTGCTTTCTTTCCTTTTAAGGGAGAGACTTTCCTTAGAAGATACATCACTCTAGGCAAATGAGTCCCTCTCTTCAAGCTCTTTTCTGACAAACTGGCTGGCTTGAAGCCCTTCTTTGGACAAGAAATCAGGAAGAGGTCATTTAAAAGACCCTGAAGATGCAGCAGGCTGGATCAAGAACACTGATGTCCAGAACATAGGCTGGGTGAGCAGCTGCCCTCTGGTTGATTACCAGGCAATTTCACACCAAGGCTATTCCGTCTGAAGAACATTACAGAGAACAAAACGCATAGGGACACATTTACTATTACATCCTGTTAGCTCTTCTCAAAAGCAATAAAATGCCCCGGGTTTGAGTGTAAGAATGAGGGCGAGTCCTTCTGTACTTGGAATAAACACAGTTGGGCACATTCCTTCCTTTCATGATGTGTACATCTCTACTTGGCATTGCAAGCTGTTGCAAGATGACTCAGCTTGTTACTCATTAACATCTCACTTTACGTCTTTTCTGTGTGCTTGGATCCAACTCTTTTCACATCCATCAGGCATCCTGACACCACGCATTTCTTTCCATTTCGCCCTCAGGTGTACCAGACAGACACGCACTCAATAGCCCAGAGTTCACCATGTATCACCGATTTTCTTCTTCTCCAGAGCACAACCCCCCCTCCTTCAAGCTACACAGTGCTGCAGCACAAGCCATTCACATCCCCAAAGGCACTGCAGGCAGCAGAACAGGGTTTGCCACACCAGATTTCCGTGCCTTCCTTTGCTTCCATATGGAATCAAGAAGAGGTGTCAGGTAGGTGCCTGAGAGATGCTGGCATTTGAGCCACCATGCAATGCATCATCCATTTGTTTCTGGAGAGCAAGGCCTGGCCTTCCTGCCCAGGGAGGGCATGTGTTCCCCACATTTGGGATGGAGAACTACTTTGGGGTGATTGAGAAATGTGGTACTTCAAATCAGAGAGCAGGAAAAGAATGTGTAACTTGCTTTTTGGGTATGTTTCACCCAAATACAATTTTTATAGGAAAAAAATCCAATTGGTTCCCAAATATTTAGGAGAATGTGTCCATCCTTCATATTGGGACTGTTTGTTGAATAGTCATCCAGAGCTGTATGCTCTCATGGACAAAAGGAATCACCACCCCTCACCCTCAAGAAACCTCCTTGTAAAAGCTTCTGAAGAGTGATGTTACCCAGCCAGTACCTCACTGCCTTGCACCCTGACCTGCCCCCTCCCATCTTCTCCTCAGGCATCAACACAACTTTACTCAGCTTTATTTCCTCACAGAACACATTGCCTAGCTGAAGACCACCTCCATCTGTGCCTGCAGCTCATGCTTCTCCCACCAGCACTGGCACCTGCGCAGACACGTACACACCTGTCCCAACAACAGCACCCTACCTGTGGTCTAGGGAACAAAGGAATCCCAGGCACAGGATCTCACCTTTCTCTCACTCTACTCTCACAGCATGGCATTGCCAATAAAATATTTGCAAACACACAGACACACAAGCTGTGAGCACTGTCAAGCCCTCCCTGGGGTTCTTACTTCACTGCATTTTTGCATGGCACAACGACCACCTGTAAACCCTGCAATTCCCAGAAGCCCTCAGAGCAGCACACAGGAGAAGTCACATCTCCATAGAGTCACAAAGCCTCCAAAGGCCAACACAGTGCCAAGCGGCTTTCAGAAACAAAGGCAAAAGAAGAGACAAAGGGAGGAGTCACTGTCAACACTGGAAGTTTGTTCGCTGCTTTCAGAATTGTATCAGGAGAGGAGCTAAGAGACCTTCTGCCACCTGCATGCAACTTACTGGCACACCTGATCTATTTCAAAATAGATCTATAACAGTCCATGCAGGCTGCTCTGTAAAATTAGCAGTGTCAACCCCAGTTTTATTCGGGTTAGAGCCAAAAATCACTCCTGTGCAAGGATCACTCCGTCCCAATAAAAATCAGACAATATTTACATATCCATCGAAGCTACAGTTTGGCAAAAAAAAAGTTAATTCACCCAAGAGTGCTTTGATCCTCTGACAAATCATTTCCTGATTAAAGCTGAAACAACAAAAAGGACTTTGGACACTAACCAGCTGTCACACTTGTGTTGTGAGCTGGCACTAAATCCCACAAAGCCTGGGAGGAAAGATTTAGGTGGTGGGAGGGGAACAAACGGTCTATTTGCATTCACAGCATGCAAGAAGTTCCTTCTGGAAAGGCAATTCCTTCTCTTGCTGCCTATCTGAAGCAAGCTAACAGAACAGGGATCCATTAAAACTCATCAAAAGGAAAGCAAGCAACTGCAGGACACTCTGGCAGTACTGAAGTATTGCAAAACTTGTTGGATGTACTACAGCTGGGGGTGTTGTGTGTTAGAAGAGTTTTCTGGTTTGGCTTTTTTTGCTTTGCTCTCCAAAGGATGTTTAGAAACGTAAACATTTCCAAATGCAATGACCCACTCGACTGAGCTGAGTGAGACAAAAACAAAATATGAGCTTAACAAAGATCTGAGTCACAGCTGGGAAAAGTGAAGGCAGAGCTGAGGTTTAGTAGTATCTCCTTTTTTCCTACTAAAATGAAGCATTCATTGTACTCCTAACCATAAAAAAAAGTCCTGATGCTAGCAGACTTCTTTCAACATTCTTCATCAGATAGTCTCTCAGTTATTAATATTTTCCCATGCTTCTACTGGCAAATAGAACATTTGGCAATTAAAAAGAAATGCAGCTTGGGGGGTTGCAGATTAGAAGCATATTTTGCTACATAGTTCTGGTATGATGAATTCCTAATTAAAAAAAAAAAAAAAAAACAACAAACAAAACCCAAACATTAATAATCCAAGGTGTTGAAAGAAACAGTCCACAAATCTAAATAATTTCATCCAAACTTCAGGCTCATTTTAACTGATGTGTTTTATTACCAGGCTTTGAGAAATCGGTTCTGTAGTCTCATTAAATCAATAGGCCATAATACACAAAATAAGAGACTGACTAACTCTTTAGATGCTCTTAGTATATTGGTGTTTATTAACTTACTTTTACTAGTGATGTCATACAACTGAACTCCTGAAATCTCTCCTTGTGACAGACATGCTACTTTTCCATTCTTTCTCATTAAAACAAATTTTCTCGGCAGGCAACTCTCAGATGTGCTGCTCGACCTGCCACCTGTCTACTTCCAACAAGATCAGTATCTTCAAATTTCGAAGCACAAAGGGACCAACTTGATAAAACTCATGCCTGGCACTTTGAACTGCCTAACACCAGATCTAAGGCTGACATTACTGCAAGCCTTTCATAGGGCTCTGTTGTGATGCAAATAAAGTACAATCCCCAGACACAAAAAAGTCATTAAACCAGAATTAGGAGTTATAAGTAACTGGCAAGCTGAACGAAAAATCTGGGTTAAGAGGAACACCAAAGAAAGATCTACAAAGAAAGTGGGAAACGGCTGTTGACAATTACCCTTCAGCAACCACAAGGAAACAGGTATGGGGACCGCAGTGCTCTGCAGCAGCAGCAGCTTCCACGGCAGGCTCAGCCTCTCGGCTCCCGCAGCGTGCGCTGGGCACTCACACCACCCTTGTCCCCCAGAGGGGACAGAGTGTGCCATCCCGCCCTGCCTGGGCTGAGCGCACTGACAGCATTTCAGCTGAGCGGCTCCGGCTCAGCTCGCCAGCTCTGTGAGTGACCTGGAGCCAAGGCCAGCCAGGCTCCCAGCAGCTCCCCGGCTGCTGACCAAACAGGGAATTGAGCAAACTGGGCAACAGCAAACACTCACATGCTATTAGGTCAGGAGTTAAAACATCTCAATGACCTGCAACTTCCATCATGAACAAGGGCTGATAAATGCCAGAGCCGTAGGGAATACAAACTCATCTAAAAAAACCCCATCCAGGCTTTGATGCAATTTCTGTCACTTCCAATAGACAGCAAGACAAAAGTAAGGAGGGTTTTCCTCTGTTCTGAAGAAAAAAAAAAAAAAAAAAGTCATGATGTAAAATGAAGTTTTCAAGAAGGGATTAAGGAAATGGATGGATCTAATGGAGACTTCCTAGACATCAGAGAGAAGCTCAGCATATCAGTATAGCAAGACAAATACCACCCCTTTTTTCATGGTAAGAAACCATGAAACCAGGAACCTCTTTGCCTGTAACTCCATCTTCAACATCAGCACTAATCACATCATCCATCAGCACCATCCAACTTGAGTCCTGACTGGGCCATGCAAGATGAATTGCAAATCAATCATACAGCACAACAGCCTTCTTTTCACAGCAGCAAAATGTAATTCATACATAGGAATATTGCCAACACAGACTGGGGCTATTCTTGACCAGGAACGTATTCAGTCTTCTTACAACCAGCTGTGAATTAGCATATTAACAGTGAAAGGAAATCAAGAGATCTGTTAAAAAAAATCATACATAAAAATCAGCCTAGAAGAGTGTTCACAGCTATGAAAACACCAGATTCCTGCAGCAAGCAGGAAGAGCTTAAAAGAGCATGGGTCACAGCCCATGGCCAGAGGAGAAGGCAGTGAGGTGGCTAATCCACAGCCCCCACTATCCAGCTGCAAACAGGAGAGCTCACTACAGCAAGCATGGCACATCTGTGCTGTGACCCCTAGCCACTATCCTAGGTTTATCCCAGGTTGCGTTCTGCTGAGAAGACGACAAAAATGCAAGTTCTCAGACACTCAGGGACAAGGCAAGGTCATGCCAACATTCCTTACCAGAAAAAGTTCTCTCTGCACACTGCCAAGAAGTAGTTTGTATATCTTTAATTAGCTACACAAACTTTCTTTGCAATGCTGAGCCTTGAACTTGGTACTAAGAACAGTCCAGTATATCTTCTTTTTTCATTTCCAAAGCAGAACATTTTGTAAGACTGCAACAGCCTAAAAAGTCATGGCAGTCACCCACTGCTGCTGTGTTACAGAGAGAGGCAGCTGAATCTTTTTTTTTCCCCCCTCCACTTCTAAGGACAAGAAAAGGAATTGCACTGCTGGCTCATTACTCCTGCTCCTGCAACAGCCTCATGAGACAAAGTTCAAAACTAGCAGAAATTTGATGACAGGCTGAAAATGTGAAGCAAAGGACAGTTTCTCAAGAAAAAGTTATACTTGTCAGATTAGACAGCAGAGCCTGAATTCTGTCAGAGACAGCTCTTTCACTTCTCTCTTTTATTTCTTCCATTTTCTTCATGGTGACACCCCTTTTCTGTATTGTCTTAGAGACTTTGAACAGAGCAAGCATTCAGGGGCAGGATGAAAGAGGAGGAACAGGCATGACTTGATGGGCACTGAACAAAGTGCATGCTAGATAGAAAAGCTACAGGAAATAAAAGGAGTCCAGAGAGCTGAGACAGAGGAATAGCAAAAGCATGAGAACAGCCAAGATGCTTCACAGACATGTCTGGGCAAACATTCAAGGCCACGAGGTAGAACTATCAGAAGCCAGGAGTTACATTATGCTTCTTTGTACTCCAGAACAGCTCCAGGGAGGGATCCACAGGCAATACCACAACTTCCACTCAGTGACTTACTCAGAAATGGGAGAAACCAGCTGTGTTAGACATCCAGGACTCCCCTAATCCCTCTTAATCAATAAGCAGCTGGTAATCAACCTGAGTTAAGATGAGGCAATGGGCACAGATGGGCAATAAACTCACAAGCTTAGGCTGGCCAGCATGGACTAGTTAGTGCTGTGCATCTAACATCTTGTAACATCCTGTATCAAATCCAGTATTTCTAGCAGGATATTTTAAGACTCTTCATATCTCTGCAATGCAGTCAGAAACTTTCTGGTAACTCTCAGAATTATTCACCTAATTTTCCAAAACCAGCAGGAAGTTGATTTCAATTTTTCTGAGAAGACTGTGCTGAAACCCATATCACCCTGACCTGCTTGGCTATCCTACTCTGGGCACATGATGTTCTCTTTGTGGCAGGCTAAGCAGGTGGGCAGAAGTACCAGTTCAAAGGTATCTGACTTGAATTTACCTCCGTATTCAAGTCAAAACCACTTCAGCCATGGTCAGCATCCTTCTAGCAAAAGCCAGGATAACATACTGCAGTTAAATCTGTACCTGAAAGCCACCATTGCTTTAATTAGATTCAGCCAAATCCAGGTCTTTGCAGTCTAGACATGGTTTAGCAAGTGCTTTTATGTGAGTAATTCACTGAGAAAGAGCACATGTTAAGTTCTATCTGGAGCTTACCTCAGTTTTGGCAAGAAAATAGCTGGATTTTGACAAGCCAAACACAGCTCAACCTAACTATTCAAGCATTGGTCCAAGGGAGGATTTTATTTGACATAGGAAGGAAAATGTTCCTCCTTGGGCCTAATGCTTTTCCGAAGTTTAGCCAGCCACAAAAGGTGTTTCTATTCAGAGCAAGAGCAATAAACAGGACAATTTTGCAACACAGCACAGACATGAATCTTGGAGCAATACAGAATACATACCCCACGCCTTACTCTGGCCCCTCCTGCAGTCTCTGTAATACTCTAGGTTTTAGACAAAGGTCCAGAGATCAATAGAAAGAAAAAAAGCACATATGGAGTAACTACTGCTTCTGACCTGTGGTACATATACACTGGGCGCTTTATACAGGAATGTCAGGGCAGCCTTGTGTCTTGACAATTTCTGCACTGAAATCAAAGTGATGAGATGCTCCAGCTCCAACAAAGCCAGCTTGACTAAGCTTTAATATAGATACAAATGGCTGTTGGCTGACAGAAAATTGTTAGTGCTCCTAGCTGGGTACAAATACATTATAGCTATTTTTTATTTCTCAAGGAATCTCTGGCAGTAGTAAAACATGGGAAACAGCCCACTGTTTCTGAAGACAGGATGTGCAGGAAAGTGCCTTACATACCCAGCTGGTTCTTCCACAGGGCAACACCAGTATCACAGGCCAGACAGTCCTCCTCCTTGCAATGAGACTCTCTCAGCACTGATGAAAGACTAGCTGTAACTGGACATTGTGGTAAAAGAATATTAGGCAGTTCAATTAACAGTTATACTTGAATGCACCAGCATGCATAAAGCAGCCCATAAATCCTGTCATTTTCACTCAGAGTTAAGACAATTGTTATTTTCTGAAACAAAGTCAGGAGACAACCCTGGCTCACTTTTGTGATGCAAATTAGCAAGGCGCTTGGAGGAAGAGGTGGGGAGGAAAAGTCTTTTAATTGACATTACAATGAAACTTTGTCCCTCCACAAGAGTCACAGACATCAGCTCCAGTGGTGTCTCCTCCAGGACCCCAACATTCTCCTTCAGCCTGTGCACAACCGAACCTCTGGCTCCTCACTGCTGCATCTGCCATCTCATTCACTTGCAGTCACCAAAGAGACCTTGGTGTACCATCCAGAACAGCCACCAAGTGTGTTAAACAGGGGGACATAAACTGCTGCTCTTCCATGAAGATGTAGCTACAAGGAAACTTGTTTTACCAAGCAGGAACAGCATCCAAAGCGAAACACCATCCCAAATGAAATTCGGCTCAGGAATGTGAGCTATGCGGGCAGGGGGGCTCTGATGGATATAAAGGGAGGACAGGAGCAGGCAGGCTGCTTTCACAACAGTGGTTTTCCAGCCAGAGCAGAGGACCAGCTTAGCCACCTCCCTCATCCCACTGCGAGCACGGCAGAGCTCGGGAATGCGAGCAATGCGGACTGGGGGCCAGGGGGCTTTGCTGGAGAGAGGGATGGGAGGGGCTTCCAGGGGAACAACACAAGAAGACCAAGAGGCAGCTGGGGTTGCTGAGGAGTTGTAGGGCTCCTTTTAAGCGAGAGGCGGTCTGTGGAGGGGTCAAAAGGCTCAACTACAGGCTGTGAACCAACAAAGGTCCCTTCCTGTCCCAGTCACCCTGCGCTTGTGAAACAAAACTACAAATGTAGCTTTGCAATAAAAATGTCATTAATCTCTACCACTTGAAACAAACTGCACGCCATCCTGGTTTTTTGGCTAGTTGTGGGCATGAAAAATATACCAGCATTAAGACTAATAAATCCATGCACCTAACGCTTCCTGAGCCAGAGATTTAATATTCAGCTGTACTTGCACAAAGCTTCTCTGCCCCAGGCTATGATGGGATGGAATTGCTGAAAAGATGGAACTGCTACAGGTAACAGCCCTGAAACCCTCTGAAGTCTGCTTCAACCAGAACCAACAACCCCTTACAATGTGAACAATATTCTGTCAGTTGTTTATTTATAAGATTCTTGAAGAACTCCCCTTTATTTTGACCACATTTTCTTGATCCCCACATCCCAGCCCAGCCACTAAGTGACTGGGCACTGCCTGTCTGGCTGGAGCAGCAGCCTCCCAGGACATGCACCTCCAGTGCTGGGTCTCTGAGTGAGCACCGACTGCATCTCCTCAGCACGCCTACCACATAACTCGTGACAGTCATGATGTGTGTACAGATACAAAGAGGGGCTTGTTTTCCTTAAATTTCCTCAGTGAGAAGGCTCCCGGCAGCCACTAGTATTTTCGTTTATGTGATCCTGCTACACTGCTTAGTGGGCAGTGGGCACAAGCAGCAGTAGTTATGGGATGAGAAACAGCAAGAAAAACACAAAGGAGACAAAGACTCAGTGCTAAATCACAGATGGAATCAGGACCATGGCAACTTCCACTACACACATCGGAACCCTTGTCTACTCAAAAAACCCCCATGCATAAAACAGCCCATAACAAACACTACAAGAACAAAGTAAGAAGCATTCATCAAGTTTGTCAGCCCAGTTAAACGATGCTGACAAGATACATAAACTGCAGCTGACCATGCCTACATAATTTTCAGCACCTCTTTGTTTCAGAGAGATTTCACCTTGGTCTTGCAGGTGATTATATCTTCTCTTCGAATGTTACTGACTTGTTATGGACAGAAAGCTGCCTGAGAAGGCTGCTGGTAAAATGTAAGTTGAGAAAATGGTGAGTGATGCCACAGTAAGACAAGCATTCATCTGAGGAAAGAAAACCCTTCAAGAGCTTATTATCAGAAAAAAAAACAAGAAAGCAGCAACTTGAAAGTTTAAGAACAAGTTCAGCCCCACATGTCAGGAAGGAACGGAACTTAAGCTAAAAAAAAAAAAATCTCTTCTTGTATTGCATTTTCTGAGTATTAAGATTAATCTTGGAAAAAGACTATTGTTTTAAAAGTGAAGTTATTAATTGAAAAATGTGAAGCGTGGTTTAAAAAAAAATACCACAAGGCAGCTTAATTCTAATCACATTCCTGTAAATCCAAACTGAACACCTGAAAAGAGCCAAATGACTTTCAATGCCTTAAAAAATGGAAGAAAAAACACCAAAACCTGTCTCCCCTATTCAGGAAATCTAGCATTTCACTGTTTGGTTTGGATTCCCCCCCGCTCTCTTTTTTGGTGTATTTGTGCAAAACTAGGTATTATGAACAGAGTTTAGAGCAACTTCAAAACTTACCTTTCTATTAAGTTCATTGTGAAGCAGCTTCAAAACTGAGTAGCAACAACTGCTTTTCATTCAGCAAGCCTGAATTTTCTGTTGCAAGCCATCTTTGGTTGCTAGACTGTACAAGGCAAAGTGCTACTGCCAGACAGACAGCTGAAAAATGCAGAGCAGCAAGAGAAGGACTCTTAAAAGTCACAGGAGGCTATAGAAATTCTGCTTCAATACAGCTGTAAAGTCCCACCTTGGTTAAGTTCCATGATATTCCATAACGTCCAGATCAAGTTTTGACAACTATCCTCGGCTTTGTTAGTATTTCTCCAGCCATTCTGCACCACTCTTTTACTTCTGCTCTCTTGTGCACTTATAACACACAGAACAAAAAAGCTAAGCCTGGCCTGCCAAATTACTTCTGCTTCCTGTCCCTGTTTGCCCCAGAAACCCAATTACAAAGTTAACTCATGCTAATGGAGCCTGAAGGGACGTGCACTCACACTCAGCTACATGACAGGTCCCAATGAATGACCAGCCTGATTTTCACTCTGGTTTGGTATCTGAAATGTAAACAATGAACAATAAAGTTATCTATTGCAGAAGGGCAGGTACATCTGGGTGTATCTGTGGCTAATTGGAGTGAAAAGTCAGAGTCCAGCATATGACTCATTACCCAGTAAAGGACTCTCCTTAAAAACAAAACAAAGAAACCCCTCACAGTGGGGTTCACTCCTGATAGAAACACCAGCTTCTACTCTGAAGAAATAGCCAGCTAAACGAAACATCTCTTACAGGTATTTTGCTGCGCCTATTGAGGAAGATACACCCCGGATAAAAAAAAAAAAAAAAAACAAACAAAAAAAACAAGGCTCTTCTCTAATGCAGCCCTCCAAAAACTGAACTGCAGCGGGAAGTAGAAGAAGTAGAATATATCTTAATGTATCAGTCTACTAACACTGCAAAGGAACACTGATGACTTGAAACAACCAGTCTCCTGACAGGTGGGTTAATAACAAAGCACTGGTCAGAAAATACCAACAGCCTTAAATTGCATTTGCCAAGCTGCAAAACCGAGAAGACCTATCAACTCTTTCATTCTGCTTTCTCTTCTGTTGGAAGTCTGGAAATTGGGAGAAAAATTCTGCAATATTGCTTCATTTAATAACTAGGCATGAGTCAAGGGCCCCTGCTTCTGTCTCACGATCAGTATCATGACTGTCCTTTGTTACTTTTTATATTCTAATTTTAAAACACTCAAAACTGTCTACATAAATAAAGAGGGAGATTCTCTAGTCTAAATCTAAACATTACTTTCCCCAGTCACTACACTTCTTCGCAAATTTCATCTGGAGAAATACTGAATAGCCACATAAAACACATGTATGTATCTTTCTTTCCCTATCCAAACTAGATTAGTTTAGTATAACTCTCAGAGATCTTCTGCATATGCTGTGATGAAAAGAGCATCATTCACAGAGATTTCACTATTGTCCGAGGTCCTTGGGGGCTTTTTGACACAGCTGCTCCAAAACAGCTCAAGAATGAGCACCATCCTTTTCTCATTTAACAGCTCATGAAGTGAATGAAAACACTGTGATGGAAGCCCCATCATGCACAGCCATGTTTATGCACCTAAACAAACACATTCAACCTCTGACATGGTCTCACTTCAGGGAAGACTTCCAGCTGTTAACTGGGAAAAGAGTTGAGGTTAAAAAAAAAATGAAAAAATATAAAGGGATCAGAATAGCTCGGGAGAGATCATAAGTTCAGTTTTAAATAGATAATTAGTTTAGTTTTAAACTAAACTCAACCTGTTAGCCTTTGAGACTAACAGGTTGCAGGCTGGTAGCTGATGAGTAGAAAATGCAAGGCGAGGAGCTCTCCCAGTCCCACCCACAAAGCAGGGCTTTGATGATCAGTGCTCCTGATCCTCATCTACCAAAAAGTTTCTAATGGACAAAATTCGCATCACATGGGTTTCCAACTCACAGGCTCGGGTGGCAATCACGGTACCATGATTTCATGCCTGTGATTTTCTGACACGTCCCTGTACTACCGCTGAGGCTTCCCACCCTCTCATGCTGTGTTGGCACAGCCGGTGGGACACTCTGCACACATCAAATAGCCAGGGGTGAGGGGAGGGAGGCACATCTGTTTCCAGCCAGATCAGTGCTCCAATCGGTTTTGTCCCACAGCCACATTAATATTAGTACCAACAGAAAGAAGGTGGCAGCAAAAGTGTGAGAGAAGAGCTCACTGCTTTCAGCTGGGCACGGGTTTTCTGCCTGCCTGCAGCCCCTGTAAAGCCCCTGTGGCACAGGCAGAGTCAACAGGAAAGAGCCAGGAGGTGTGGAGACTGGAACGGGCGCTGAATAAAACAGAAACATTTCTGGCACTACCCGACAATTCGTGGTGCAAAATCATCTGAGTCAATCTGGGCAGCATCCTCCCCCTTAATAATGACACTGCAGAATTGGGAAGGGATCAGAAATACTTTTAAATTGTGAAAGAGGCTTGAAAAAACAGTTCAATCTTTAACAGACCAAACTACATTATTTGGAAGGGGCTCGTGGATTATATAAAATAATAGATAGTGCATAAAAGCTAAGTCAGTGTTTGTCCTTATGTCAAGAAGTGTTGATCAAGCCATACAATTAGGAGGCCGAAATGTGTGCACACATGCTACAGAACTCATTGTCAGCAGCCATAAAGTGAGACCAAGAGAATGACTGATCACTTGTGCGGGTAACAGTCCTGTATGGAAGCTAAACTTGGGAATACTACCTGAAACAGCAAAAAAGTAAGAAAAAAACTCCAGGGACTAAGAGTTTAAAAGTCAATGTTAACTATTTACAGACTCATACAAGACATACAGGATTGATTAGGCCTCACCAGTCTTAGATGTATGGATACCACACAGTGGATAAAAACCTCTGGTACAGAACCTCTCAACCCAAAGCAGCCTTACTAAGGCCAGTGCCTTGTCCAATAACCAATATTTTGACTGTCTGCATCTTCTTGGAACCCTCAGCAGCAGTGTAACCCACTCCTGCCAGGGCATTACTGTTTCATGTAAATGCACTGGACTCTTTGGGCCCAGAAGATGGCAGGCCAGTAAGAAAAAGCAAGGCCCTTGGCATGAGGAAAGGGTACCTTTAGATAACAAAGAACACAACAGTAAATCATTCTAGATTTCCACAAACAGCAGCTTAGGGCATCTACAGGCAGGAACTTCAGAGCACTAGCACCTAACACATCACCAGGCCAGCGCAGACCACCAGTCCATCCCCTAAGTGGGGTGGCACAAACATTTGTCCCAGAAATCCACTGAGGTGCCCCCACTGCCGTCCTGGACACCAGCCACCCCCAAATACCACAAAAAACTGCTGCAGCTCATGGTAGCTCACACAGCTGCAAAGAAGATGCAAAAACAGGCATATTATGCATGTAGGAGAGTTCTCTCACTGACACTTCTTAGTCTTGATCTCTGTGTGTGACACAGCAACAGTCCAGTGCTCCACGACGGCACAGACATCTCTGTCTGCGTGAGGGGTGGGACACAGGCACTATCCCTGAGCCCCAAAGCCGGCTGGGACACCCCCAATGCCCAACATCCTCCCACCATCCCCTTCACCAGAACATTTGTTTTAGGGAAAGGCAGTCACAACCTCCAACCCAGCAGGGCAGGTATCTGGGTCTGCCTTTGGCTCCTGCGTGCAATAGGAAGCCCATACACCAGAAGAGTATGTGAACAGTAGCTTGGCTTTTGAAAAGGCCAGACTCGGTTTGACAATGCTTATCCACAATTAAGTTCCAACTGATCTTGTCCGACTCCTCTGTCTTCAATCTACTCACATCTCTAAAGAATTAAAGGGACATTGAAAACACGCATTCATGACTCATGTTTAATTGCCAGCTATCCTTCCTCAGTACAGCTCTAATTAGAAATCAGAAACACATTTTTGAGCTCAGAAAAACACAAAAAATTGGCAGTAAGTGACAAGGGAAACCTGTGGGAGTGCTTTTAGTGCAACAGGACGTCGCCTCCTAAGTTATGCTTTAGCCAGACTAGTCATTGGGTTAATACAGGGTTAAGAGCCCAGAGTCTGCAGCAGCCCAAAACAGAGATCAGATGCTCTTACCACCCCTCCTGAATGACAGATTTTTTTTCATTACTATCAAAGCTCAGAAAGCACTTCCCATGTTCACTACAGCACATTGCAAGCTATTTCCTTTCTTCATCATGGACAACTACACCATTAATGGTGAAAAAGTGACTATCACCGCATACATCTTTCTGCTTTCTGGAGTTTGCCAAGGAACCTTTTGTGAAGTACAAATATAAACATGGCCTGAATCACTATTCAGATTTAACCACAAGTCTCAACACTACTGTCATGACTGCAGATACAGTTTCCCAAAGTAAAATATGTGGGCAGAATTCAGAATTAGAGAACACATATACTTACAAGTATAATTCACAATACAACACTGCCAGGAAAATATATAAACTAAAAAAAAAAAAAAATCAACTATGCCACTTGTTAATTCCTGACATGTATTTATTTCTCTTCAGGTGCCAGTCTTTTGATAGCTGGGAACAGTCATATAATTTACATGTTATTTCCCCTCAACATATAGCCTCTATAACGGGAGCAAGAGACAACTGTGGAGTGTCAGAATTGACAAGCCTAAGTAGTTTCCCTTGAGATGCCTAAATGCCTTTTTACAGCACTGCCAATTATTCAACCATGCAAGCAGATACTATTAAGATACTTAAAATGAATCATTTCCCACTAGACTCAAACACATTATAAACCTCACCATAAATCTCAATCTCTAGTCAAGATGAACTTATTTAATAATATTCATAAATATTGTTATTTCATAAAGGCTTGTGAAATGTACAAAAGGTTTATAAAAATACGATATTTTTAGATATTTTTATATTGTTTAAACAAAAGACTTCTCAAATAAATTCCGTAAAAAGTTACAGCTAGCATTTCAAGTCATCTGTAAACTACACTTACTGCATCTTTAAGAAGTTAGGTGGAATCATAAGTTTTTGGAAGTAGTTAGTCGCTACTTCTTGTTGCAATTCCACATGAACTCCTCATCATCACAACATGAAAACCTAGTCATCAGCTTAACACGTCATCTTGACACAACCCACAAAAATTTTAGACAAAATTCATACTTGTACCCATACACACAAGCTTTCAAGCCACTTTCCAAGTACTTTGTTTCTTCCCTTTCTAAAGCGCAGACGAGTATTTTCGGATGGATAAACAGTATAAGCAGTGATGCCTGAAACACCTCCTTTGGCCCATTAGACAATTCCATTAGCTAAATGACTAGGGAAAAAGCCCTTCATCTCCATGACCTACCACTTCAACAGGTGCTGACACCACAAGAAAATCTGCAACTCTCCTCAGTTAAGAACTAATGTTTTAGCAACTAAAAGCACGATCAGATGCCCATTCCCAACAGCTCTTCACAGTAGCTCTGCATCATTTGCAAAACTGACTCCTCATTTGGACGTTTTCATTTCACTTTCACCATCTATTATTTAGACATGCAGTGCACTGCAGAAATTGAGACGACAAGCTGTACCAGAAGCTTACAAACCTGAGAAAACTGCTAGAGTGAGAAAAGGCAAACAGATACCGAGGGGGAGCTACTGGATCAACTCATCTCAAAGTGAAGTCATTTGTGCCACAAGAAATATCTCCACAGCAGGTTCTCCCAAGGAGGTGGGATTTATAAAGACACCTAAGACCAGTTCACATTCAGTTTTCAATCAAGGCTTTCTCCAGTGCAATTTTGAAGTAAAGCCCTATCTTAAAAGAAAGCAGGTGTGCACAAATTTTAAAATTAAGACACTAGGGACTCCTGTATGGGCTGGAGTGCTACAGAAGTTGTCACCAAAATACAGTTTACAATATGAATTTCCTTCTAGTTAGATTGCTAGCAATACCAAGGAACAAACCACACTGTGATGTCGGACAAATGAAACAGAGTCAAATGTAACACCAAATTCCATTAAACACATGGACAGCAAAGCTACAGATTCTGAGGCACACAAGAGCCTGTATCCACCCATCCTTGCCCAGACTCTGCCACAACCTGGAGTTGTGCCACTGCCCCGGCACTGCTGTGACCCACACTCAGCACTCTGTGGAATGCAACAAGTTTCCCACCCCGCTGCCCCACACCAGAGCTGCAGCCTCTCTCTCTCACTCACTCCCAACAGAGGAAGGACACAGGCTGTCTTGTCATATGACAATATTTCATCTCCACTTGAGGAGAAAGTTTCGGGGTGGAATCCTATTTCATCTAATCACTAATATATGGCAGATGTTCCCAGCCAGAAGAGAAACAAGACTTCAAAGGTACTGCTTGCAGCACGGATTGGACTCAGCCCTACTCCCGTCAGGCAGTACCACTTTGCCCTGCCGGCACCCACTCCCTTTGGAAAACAGACTCTGGACTTGAAGACCCAAGCAGCACTTTTAAGGACTTGACACACCACCTGAACAAAAACGTCAGGGCTTTCTCTGCACATCATGAACACTTTTAAAATTAGTTTGGCCTTTCCAAAATTCACACATTAACCCAATCAGCCTCCTCTCACTTTTCTGATATTGTACTTCTTTCTCAACAGACACCCACACAACGTTTAATACAACCTAGTCACTCTGACAGAAGGGGTGAAATAAAAGGGTAAGATACAGCCGATATGTTTAATCAGCAAATTGTCATGGTATCTTTTATGGCTTGCCGAGATACAAGGTAGTCAACTATGCTGCTGATATGCCAGACGGGCTCAGCTGCTACTTGAATGTTTGAGAGCTCTTATTTAACAAAAAACACGCTATACCTGACCTTAACATCGGTACAAGAAAAGTTTAACTCAGCTTGGTCTTATGTGTAACTCGGGGACAAAGCAGTCACAAGAAAGCCACTGTCATTACTGAGGCTTGTAATTACGTCTGAAGCAGTTTTTACACGTAAATGCGTATCAAGCTATTGGGTCCCACAGCGTTGTTTCAGAAAAAGTAGGACTGTTTTCAAACACTTCAGGATGTCTTTATAAGAGTTTGTGAGTTGGGTTTTTTTTCGTTTTTCGTGGAGAGCTGCCAAAGTTAAGGCACTTTTATCTACTGAGCATCTAAGCCCAAGACCTTCCCCTTTTCCCATCCCCCTACCCCCAAAAATATCTCAACTCTTTTCAAGTGCCGGCTCACAAGTTAGTGACGGTCCATTTAAACAAAGCACCGGTGAACACCGCTCTCACATGTGACCCATTGCGCCCCCTCCTCTCCCCTGCCCAGGTACTTCGCCCCGCACCTGGCAGCGCCTCCCTCGGCGCCGGGGCAGCCGGGCAGGGTCGCGGCTCCGAGAGCGGGCGGGATGCGGCGATGCACGGAATACGCGCGCCCGCGCCTCGTTTGGCATAATCCAGCATTATTAATCAAAACGGGCAGGGAGATCAACAACTCTTCGCGACACACTCACAGACCGGTCCGCCGGGACCGCCGTCCTCCTACCGGGGGGGCAGCGCCGTGGCTGACCGTCCGCTCCCCGCTCCCGACAGACCCAGGCGCTGCCCCGGGGCCGGGGAGAGCCGCGCTGCTCCTCTCGACGAGAGCGGCAGCAGCAGCAGCTCCGCCGCCGCTATGCTTGCCCCTCGCCCGAGCGCCCGCGTCCAGCCCATCCCAATCGCATCCCCCGCCGCTCACCTCCGGCTCCGCGTCCCGGCGAGGAGGTTGGGGTGCGCTCCGGTGATCCCGCAAAACTTCAGCTCCTGCCTCCGTCCCCGCCTCCCTCCCAGTCCGTGGAGCGCTCCGGCCCCGCTTTGTACCCGGCGGCGGCCGCACTGCGGCTGCGCGCTGCCCAAAACCAGAGCGGCGCCTCCGGCCACCCTCGGGCTCTGGGCCGAGGCTGCTGCCCCCTGCACCCCCACACGGCCCCTCTGCACCCCCTCATGGCCCTCCTGCCCCCCTGCACCCCCACACGGCCCTCCTGCCCCCCCGCACGGCCCCTCTGCACCCCTTCATGGCCCTCCTGCCCCCCTGCACCCCCACACGGCCCCTCTGCACCCCTTCATGGCCCTCCTGCCCCCCTGCACCCCCACACGGCCCCTCTGCACCCCCTCATGGCCCTCCTGCCCCCCTGCACCCCCACACGCCCCCCTGCCCTCATGCACCCCCATACGGCCCGCCTGCCCCGCCGCGGCACCGGGAGCCTCGGGGCGGCCTCGCTGGGTGCGCGGCGTGGCGGGGGAGCCCCGGCGGTGAGCTGAGTGCGGGCGCCGGTTGCAGCGGCAGCAGAGTGTTTTTCTTGCCCCCGCTTAAGAGCCTGGCTCGGCGGCTCGCCGGAGTGCGGGAGCTCCTCGTCAGGGAGAGTAGGTTACCGTCGGGGCTGCGCCTGGAAATTCAGCATCCTTGGGAAAATCTGCCGGGGGCTAACCCAGGTGGGGTCCGCCATGTGTGCAGGTTGGAGGGACTGGCTCGAAGCTCAGAAAAGGAGGGTTGGCCCCAGCAGGTCCAATACGTGGGGTCAGATCCGATACCTGTCCCAGCCTAGTACATAGCCCAGTGCCGAGGGACTGGGATTCCCCAGTGGAGGCTCTCCCGTGAAACGCTTTCTCATGTTGGAGTCTCGGCAGAATGTGCTGCACTGGGCTGGATGGGGTCCTCGGCAGGGCTTTCAAAGAGCAGAATGGGCATCAGCTCCCTCTGCATTGTTTTGATTGTTTTGTGAACCTCAGCTTAGAAACAAAGTTTTAAAACTCGTGCCTTGATTTTTACTGTTCAGAACAGGCCATCTCTAAAGCCTTTTCAGCTGCGAAAGGATACAGTAGTCACGGTTTTTGAGTGCCTTGAGGTTTTTTTCGCTTAAGGGTTTGAATATTCGGAACGGATTGATGGGTGTTTTCTTTCACTCCTCCCACTCTTATCTCAAGAGCTATCTCCATTGCCCCAGGGCTCCAGTGTCTCCGGGAGCAAATGATTCAGAAGCTTTGTGATGATGCCAGGAAGGGCTTTACAGGACAGTCGCTCCCAAATAAAAATCAGAACCCACAGGCCAGGAGTAAGCAAGATGCAGGAGACTCAGCAAAGCCAGGAGTGTACAGAAAACCATGCCTGACTTTCTTTTCCAGCTCTGGATATAGGACCCTGCGAGATGATTATTGTGAGTTACTTGACAAAGCAAAACGACGCAGCTTTGGTGCAACACTCCTTGCTTTTTCTAGTTTTACATGCAGTGTGCTATCAAATACTGGCATCTTCTGATCCCTTTTAATGTCCTTCTTTCTGTGTAATTTCTCTACTTCTCTTCTGCCTTTCCCTGGTTAATTCTCCCAAAGCTCTGCGTATTCCCGATTTTTTTTTTCGACATGATACCTGTTCATGAATGGAGACCACCAAAGTTTCTCTCAATGAATATTGATTCCAGAATAGATGAAGGAGGATATTAAGGAAATTTGCAAATCTCTGGTTTGCTTTTTTTTTTTTTCCCCTATGGAGCACACTGAAGTAATGCTAGGCAAAAAATGTTAGGGTTTTCTCACTCTATAAAAAGATAATAGGCTCAGTGATATTTCCATCTAAATAATTTCCAGTATTTCTTCTGAAATCTCTGAAGCCATTAAAACATTTTAGAGATTAAATCACATCTAGTATTTTTCTAAGTAAAGCTGCTATGACGTTGATGTAAACCACCTCTCAAACCACAGAGCTTTTATTAAAAAAAAAGAAAAAGATTTTGCACATTTTAATTCAAGCCCACATATTTTTGGAAATAGTGTCAGTCCAAATTTGCAAACAGGCCCTGCCACTCTTTAGGATGCTAATAGTTATTAATCCTGACTGCTAACTTCCCATCCAGAGGCTATTTTTTAATGGCTGAATTACCAACTCTAAAAAAAGGGGGTTACTGATGAAAGAAGTAATCGAGATAACAGTGAGCACCACTTACCATTTTTTATATTAACAACCAAAAAGAAAGTATATTCAGACTAGCAACAGCTCCTCACGATCAGCCTATTCATCTGATTAGTTGGGTCAGGACCATGTTGTACCAGAAACTGTGCAAACAGAATGAAAGCACTCAGACTACGGCAGTGTACAGAGCAAGCAGATAGGACTCTTTCACTTCTCCCACTTAATCCTTTCTTTCAAGAGCTGCCAGCTCTTGACAGTTAAAACAAGTGAAATTAAATAAAGAAGTCAATTGTTGCATTACCTATGTAAGAATGACAGAAGTCTTTCAGCATGGTCATGCAGTGGATGGGCTTTTTCCTTTGATGATGCAATTAAAAGGTCTTGGTTCACCCTTCAGCTCCTTGGAGCTTGTCTGGCCCTGCAGAGGAGTTGCAGAGTGCACTAAATGGGAGCACTGGGGATCTGCCAAATGGGGCAGAGGGGTGTACAGGCGAACTCGAAGTGAGGGGAGCCAGTAAGCACCTCCAGTCTGCTCCCTCTGCCCTGCACATGCCTATAGGGAAGGCTTGGAGAGAGCACAGAGACCCCACCCTGTCGAGCACCAAAGAGGGAAACTTGTCTCTGTCCAAATTAACCCAGCCAAAGTCTCCAGGAGAAAGGGGGATGAAGATGTGAATGTGTTGCTGCTCTTTCTCAGGTGTGAGCCCTGAGGAGCAGGTTCCTCCTTCCCAGCTGGGCACTGGCACTGGCTTTGTCACCTCAGAGGTGCCTGTGCAGCTCCCACCTGGGGTTGTGGGAGTGAGTGTTTGCCTTGCTCAGCCTAAGCACCACCAGGAGACACTGGGCTGGGAATACATGATTTTGCAGGGCTTCTCTAGCTCTTTTTGGGTGTTTTCATTTGTGATCTGCTCTGACAGGTAGGAAGTCTGGACTATTAAACATTTAGAGAGAAAGTCCCTACCACCCCAAAAAATCCCAAACCCACCTATTTCCTTCAAAAAGCCAGATGCCCATGTCTGTGAGTAGGAAATTGTAAGGGCATGTCTGGAAGTAAGTAAAAGTAATACTTTGAAGAGAGGTAACCCATTGTATTTTTTCATTATCTTGTCCAATAAATATTGTTGTATGCTTTGACAGACATTTCAGATTGCTCACAATACAGATAAGCCTTCTGCACTCATAGAGCACGTGTTATGAACAAGGAGGATTTCAGAGAAATCATCCTGCCCTTCTGCAGTGGGTTGAGTAGAGGCTCAGGCAGAGTGAGCTCTCATGGATTTTCAGGCCACATCCTTCTGGATTTTAACACTTCCTATGCCTGTAACCTGTTTTTTGTTGGACAAAAAACAGCTTATCAGTAGCCACTGGGTCAGTCACCTCAGCATCCTCTGTGCTGCCAGTGCACCTGAGTACAGGTGATCTGTGGGCTAAATTTAGAGGCCGGTTGCATTAACCCTGTTCACATCTGTGGCCCACTTTTATAAAAGTGTGGAGAGGAGGGGCATCAGACATTTCCCCTGCTGCTGTATTTGGCTTTGCTGCATTTTTTGCTTTGCTGCCACTGTGGAGAAGCACGAGAGGCCATAGTTATCTTAAACGAGTTGCCTTAGGTCTTCCTCAAACTGCAGTGTACATCTGTGGCTCCACAGCAAGCAGCTCCCCAGCACCCTAACTTACCCTAACTCATAAATTGCATATTTTCTCTTCTCCCACATTTCTCTGACCTCAGAAAATAGGATGCTGGCAGTTCCACAAGGCTCACAGGTTCGGGGAAACCCCTTAAGCCACAGCAAACGTCACCTGATTTGTAGGGGTCATGGAAACAGTTCTGATGTATTAAAAAAACAAATCCTATGAAAATTTTATAAGAAGAATAATTCTGATTTTGCCAAACAAAACAAAAAATTGAAATGTTCTTTCCATAGGAAATGGTAGTATCTTCCTGTGCCTTATTTTATCCATTCTAGAAATATCACTTACCTGAAAAAACCACATATTTCTTTTTTATCCAAAAGGAAGATTTGGCATGTGGGAAGTGGTGTTCAGGCACCCACCTAAGACTGACCAGAACAGAGTGACCCTCCCACCCTTGGCTCGCTGCCTTTGTCTGTTGAACAGAGAGGGGCTAAGCAAGGCAGGGCTGTGCTGCTGAGTATCCCCCATCCAAAGGCACCTCTGCCTCTCAAGGACACTGTGAAGTGCTGATTATTGCCAAGCAGCTGCCAATGCCAAATCTGGATATCAGCCTAAGGAATTGAATAAAACACTATTTTTAAAATACTGGACGTTTGCTGTTGGGAGTATTCTGCGCACCGCAGTGAGAGCAGGAGTAACATGTTTCACTGGTGTGAATGACCCCGCTCAGCGGGCATGGCAGCTGAGAGGCAGAGTAATCCTCTCCACTGCAAGCCTGTAAAAGCCCAGCTTTTTCTCTCTTGTGCATCTGCTGTCCTGACTTACTTTTAGGGATGCAGCAGTTTCAGTAGATGCACGTTGTGTCTCTTCTCAGCACACGACGCCACAGGCAAGTCACACTGCGTGGCTGGTTTCTGCAGAGCCCCATCTGCAAAGGAAGGATGTTACACAAACACAAAAGAAGGCAGGGTATTTTTTCCACCCTGGTTCATGGCTCACACCAGTGGCAGCAGGGAAAAAATACCATATGCTTTCCTGAGAGTCCATAGTGAGATGAAAGAATGCAGCAGGGCACCTGATTTTCCATCATCAAGAGTTTTCTATGCTGGAGGGTAAATGTTTCTGTTTGCCACACATTGTTCTGGATCTCACCATTAGGCGTATGGATATTTGAGGCAGAACAGTGTTCTTGATTTGTGCATGAATGCACAAGAATGCAACTCCAGAAATCATTTACTAGATGAAATGTAGCACTTGCCTGGAGAAGCAGTGTCAAAATGTGCTCCCCAAGGTTTGAGCAATTCTAATATGACTGAGGAAAAAGTTGCCACCAAACTTATGTCCAGGAAATATTTTAAAGAATGCTTGATTCCCCAGAGCTCCCAGACATTTATTTTTGAGCAGGACGAGGAGGCCACTGCAGTTTAATGTAGTTCTATCATCAGCATAATGAAGTTGTACAACCAAGCTCAATCTCTGCAAAAGGCCTTACTTGGACTTGATGCCTGTCATGATTCACCTGAGAGATTAATAGAATAATTTCCTTAATGGATATGTGCATACAGCAGCGGGGGTTTTGAACTACATTGGAGAATCATGCTGAAACCAGAAATTATCACCAAAGGTCTCTTTGGACACCTGAGCTGGGGAAGATGAGCATATCTGCATGACAGCTTGTGAGAGGCAGAGGTGGCCTGAATAAGGTTGGATATTCACAGGATGCTTGTTTTACATGCCAGGGCAGGGAGAAAATATTTTACAGCACCCCAGAAGCAAACATGAGACCCGTAGTAATAGGCAAAACGACATCTACAGGGAGAACTCAGGACAGAAAAAACATTGGCAATTTCTTGCTGGAACAAGAAATTGATAAAATCGACTCCCAAAGTTAGACTCATTGGATGTTATCCTAAATTTATGCATGTTCATGCCAAGGAATAGCAGAATGAGAAAGCTACTGACCCCGGCAATTTTTTTCCGTCATGCATAGTTCATTGGAGGAGTTTCTCCTTCATTGTGGAGATAGGTAGGATATAGGTAGGTCCTATTTTCTCCTGCATAGACAAATTTGTTTACTTTGTACAAATGATTGTTTGGGGTCATCAAATTCATTAGACAACTGTCCTCTTAGAACGGTGTTTTTCAACCTTCATTCTAGTTACAATTTCATGAGAGTATTTTAAATTAGAGGCACGTTATCTTTTTTTAAAGAAATATGACTAGCATATTAAGGGCCTTAACTGTAAAAAAGGCAAGAAAAAAATTGATGTATTTGGGCATTTTGTTGAGAAGGGTGGTGGACCCATATTCTGTTCTTCTCACCTGCTGACTGATTTAACAAGTAAGGGTACATCTGATGGTCATTTAAAGATGACTCTCAGCACTAAAGGTCTCATCTTGACTAGACATCAGGCTGAAGAAGACAGGCCTTTTGCTCCTGTTTGGAAGACATCAGTGTGAAGCTGCTTTGCAGAGGCTGGGGACAGTTTATTTGTTCTCCAAATGCATGCCATGCTGATTAATCTGTGCTTTATAACACTGGTTGTGGGTGTAGATCCTCTCTCATAACTCACAAAGATTTTTCATCCTGAAGCATCCAATACTGGCTTTTGCACCAGCAGGGGTACAACATGCCTGGTGTAAAAATACTGTGTTTGTGTTTCAATGAACTCATGACTAACAGTGTAAGGCTTCAACCCTCAGATGTACCTACTGCCAACACTAGCTGCTACAGACAGTAAGTACAGATTAATCCATTAAACTAAGCCATTGCTTTATTTTGGTGGCCAAATACTTTACCTGGGGCCTGACAGTTGTTGTGTGGACACAGGTATCCTCTCTCTGTCTCAGACCACACTGGAACACATGAAGAGTCACAGTTCTTTGTGTCCCAGCTCTGCTGCATGGTCCCTGTAGTGTGCTGCTGCAGGTGTGCCTGTGGAGCTGTGAGCCACTCCACCACTTTTGTGGGCACTCCCTTCTCTGCTGAAGTGTCCAACTCAAATCACACACAGGTTCACAGGAATCAGGCAAAGGGACCTTGGGCAGGCGGTGAGTTACAGCAGTGCCAGGGAAAGCAGTGATGGGAACTGTCTGAAAGAGAACTGCTGAAGTTTAGCAGGATTAAACAAGCTCCAGTTTTGCAACCACAAGTACTTTACATTTTATGCTTTTCCTTACCAGGCGGTGGGGATGATCAGCCCTGTAGGAAGGCTCAGGTAGCCTTTCTAGGAAGATTTTCTTCACCATGCAAACTCTGAGTGCTCTCACAGCAGCTGGTGCTGCAGGGCCAGTGCCTACCTTGTGAGCCAGATCCCAGAGCTGCAAAGCCACTGGCGTGGTACATCTGGGTGCCCCCTCTACCAATTAGCAATACAGAAAATTATCAGTGAACCAAACCCAGTGGAAATAATGGGACATGCTGCAATGCCCTCTGTTTCCTCAAACTATGCCTGTCTGACATTATTTCCAGGCTGTGTAATTTCCATCCATAGTACCCCTTTTGTGCATAGTATATGCAACCAGTGGTCACTCCTGACACCCATTACTGCAGGAGATGTGCAGGGCTGTGTCACTCCTCCTAAACAGCCTGAGTCCTCTCCTGAAAGCAGCAATCCTAAATTCCTAAATTTGTTCTGCTTCCTTCAAAGGAGGGTTGTGAAAGCAGTGTGCCTTTTGCTTGCTGCTTTTGCAGTTTCCCAGATCTTTGTGTAAACGTGTAAACTAGCAAAATCCAGGAGGTCAGCATTTAAAAAAAATTAGGACAAAATGAAACAAAACCAATGAAATTAACAACCAAAGAAAAAAACACCAAATCCACAGAAGCCCCACAAAAAAAAAAAGTTTTTGTTAGGAAAAAATAGATTTTTCTCTATTTTATTTGTTTAAATATTTTGTGATTACTTTTTGCCTGACAGCTGCCATTAGTGCATAATAGTCCTCACTTTGGTGCTGAGTGCCCCACATGGTCTAGAAAGTGAGATGCATTCAGCAATTTACCCTGCCCATTTAAAGTACCGCTCCCTTTGTTCCCAGCAGTGTTGGTGTTTTGATCTTTCCTTTCTGATTGCTTATTAATTGATGGATTTCTTTCACTCAGCTGCAGCCTTTGTCCTAGGCTACAGCAGGCCTTGGGGGCATCTGGGCTTCCCTACAACCTGAGCTGAGCAATCCTTTTTACACATCCTATATGCTCTTTAATCTGCCACAGATTACAAGAGTTTTGCTCTTCCTAATTTAATCACTGATTATATATAAGCCTCTTATATAAACCAATTTATTTGAAATATTTTGGACAGTATTGATTTAATATTGTTTTCCCAATGTTAAAAGCTGGCCGTATGAAGTACAGTGAAGATGCCATTCTTCCGGGCTGCTAACAAATCTCCAGCCTCTGAGACAAGTGCTATCAACTTAGTTTTTCTAAAGTTGCTCTTGCTTACAGCCTCTTCCCCTTCTCCCTTCCCCTTCCCTTTCTTCTTCTGGGAAAAATGTCTCCTCAAGGGTTTAGATTTGAGCCCAGGATTTTATGTCTTAAGTCAAAAAGGAACACACTCCTTTTGGAGCACTTACAAACTTTTTTTGATACCTGAGAAGGGACTGTTCATCTCTTGAAAAGCCAACTGCAAATACAGGAAGGGACAGGGGTTTGTGCATACTTCCTTTCTTCACTATGTGTTAAGTCCAGAAACTTGTTTGAGGTTCTTAAGGTTTTAAGATGGTTTTCCGGCGCTTTCAAATTCTAGATGCAGTAGTGCTAAACTTGCTTTTGTTTGTTTGTTTATTTCCACTGAGCTCTTCTTGGGGAAAAGAAATTTGCATAGATGTTCACATTTGGGAAAGTTGGAAATTTGTGATAGGAAATCTTTCCTTCCAGTTGTTTTACACATTTATTAAATGCACAAGACTTGTCCTCTTGCCATCCAGATGAAACACCTTGTCCCTTTGGGTATTTCATTTACTTTTGTAATTTGCATCCTACCAGTAGCTGCATGTTTAGAAATATTCCATGAATAGAGGCTGATAGTGAAAACCCATATTTCTGTAACAAGACATAATTTTAAAAGAAGATAGCAAAACGGTATGTAATGATTTAGGTATCTTCTAAAATAATGAAGAGAAACTTAAAAAAGAAGTAAAATTCAACTCTGTACTTTTTTTTCTAAAGAGAAAAATTTTTTTTAAGGGTGCAAAGCATCAAATTGCTTAGGACAGGAAGAACAAAATGTTACAGCTTTCAAGGCTTTCTAAATTATTCTTATAAAAGTTATTATTGAGCATCTTCATGGGTTCAGTTTGCTTGGTTTGGTCAGCTAAACACTTGTTTGATGTTTTCAGCATCTTTTACTGACCAATATTGAGTGATAACATTATTTGCTTCAAGGTTAGTTTTTAAATTATTGAACAGTCTGGTTTTGAATGAAAATGAGAAATTTAAACTAATCCCTCTGTAAGAACATAAAGAGTGACAGAACATAGTCACTATGTGAAGTGCTCAATGAATGCCAGAATTTACTGTAGCTTTCCAAAATACAAACTGAGTTCTACTGGGAGAGTGCATTGTCTGTATTCATGTAATCAAAAGGGACTTTTTCTAATGGCAACACCGTGTGAGCACTCCTTGTACGTGTTCCTCTCTATCAGAAGGCATCAGCAGTATAGTGCAGTAAACCCCAGTAAAACACCATTATTGTGTGCTTAATTTTCATAACAAGCATTGCTTTGAGACATTGAAGCACCTAGAAGAATCCCAGCTGGCTCTGTGTCAGGCTCTCTACTAAGCTTTAATTACCCTTTCTGAAATACTTGAGACAATGATACTTCCAACAGACAAAAAGAGAAACAACAAAAAAGAGTTTAAATGTTTGCTTTCACTTTCCCAAGCCTTCACAATTGGTGGGAAACATAACGAGAAAGCATTCAGCTTCCCAGGAGAGGTCAAATAACCCACGTCTGCCAATTTTAAGTGACAACACCGCTTTTCTCTGTACCCAGCACAAATGTGGCTACTCCTACTCATGGTCATGCCAGTTCAGTCCATCGCTTCCTGATGTTGTCGTTTCTTTCATGTAGCATGAAAGGTGTGCTGCCTGTATAGATACTGTCCTGCAAACCAGGAAATCCAGTGTTAGGGCTGCCCATGTAGGGTTCATTGTGCTGACCAAACACAGCTACCTTGACTGTTCAAAAATGTTTTCAAAATGCACTGACATTTATACTTCTGGGCATTACTGCTGGCCCTCTCATACCCGGCAAGGACTCCTTACATCTGCCAGATGTGCAAATGTGTGCTAACACCTGGGGCTGTGCACAGACCTTGCTACCCATGTGATGCCACAGGACAGGGCACGGCTGACGTGTCAACAGAGAGATGCTGGTGCTGAGCTAGAGGATTCTTGTGCCAAATTCAGCACCCTGCTCCCTAAAGCTGGCGCTTGCTAGCGGTAATTGCAAGGGGTGAGTGAGCTCTGGTGAACTCCCAGCTAAATGTCTAGGATGGTGTAGTGCTTATTTGCTGGTACCCCTTTGACAGCCTCAGCAGTTTAGCCCTGGATCTACCTAGTTTGGGCACAAAAAACTCTCCCTAGTCTAGAATTGTGCAGGTGCTGAATTCAGGAATCAGGCATGTTTCTGGTCTACAGCTACAGACCAGAGGAAGAAAGGAGGGAACTACTGTCACTGAACTTCCCCCTAACATTTTTCACTAACATTTTTCACATACACTGAATGAAAAACAGAGGTTGGGAAGCAACTTCTTGCTTGTAATCCCTACAATAAGCACAATTTATCCTAAAAACAGATCGACTCATTCTCTGCCCAAATAAATGTACTTTTGTTAAATGATGCTTCTACAAGAAAATGTTCTTCCCACTGAAATTTTCTTTCCAGCTGCATTCTATTTAGGTATAAGATACCTCAATAGATAAGAGATAAGATGCAACACAAAGGAACTTTTAAATATGCTGTGTAACAGTCACTTTATTGCAAAATGTATATTGTAAGATAGAAAATTTGTTTCACATAGTTCAGCTCTTGAAAGAAATATGTAAGCCATGTTCCATTTGCAGAAAGGACAACATGAAATGTGGACTGAGGGCAAGACTGGCCATCTGATTGCGACGTGCTCAACTTGTAAAATGAGAGTGAAGCGTCTGTCAGTATTCATATTATCCTGAGTGTTATTTCAGTTCAAGGAACCACTTCATTACTTTTATCTAGTATATTGTACACTTGCAAGGGGTTTTATTTACCTGAGATTTCTGTTAGTTAGTCTGTAAAGGATAAGTATCTTGTAAACAGTGATGTTGAATTGTGGGTTTGATAGATAACAATATTCTGACCTTTCTCCTCAACTGGAAGTTAAAAACAATAGAGAAAAGGCAGAGATCTCATAGCGTCAAACTTTGGGAAATCAGTAATTTTTCAATCTAGAACTGTTTCAAAGCAACTTGAATATAGAGAAGCCACTCTGACATAGAGGCATCTTTTGCTTTGAGCTTTTTATACCATTTGCTTATGTACTTTGGATATGCTTACTTCAAAGTCAGGGAGTCCTTATTCCTGATTATTTTATTACATTTAACAATACTATGAATGAGGATGGAAATTATTTTCTTACACTCCAGGTGCTGTGTAACTACAGGGTTTATTTCATGTATTTCCACATCTCATCTTGTTTGATCATCTGTGCTAATCTTCTATGAAGCACATTCAAAATATGATACAAATGCCAATTAAGTGCTTTTCATATCATCAAAGTCAAAATGTTTCTTTCCACTAAAAGCAACAGCCTCAATCTCCATTACACTTTTGGATTAAAGAGGCCTTCACTTTGGAAACATATGGCATCAGCTCTGAGAAAGTTCACTGTAATTTTCTAAAAAGAAGCATAAAGGAAAAAATCTGACCATTTCCTTGAATTGTTAAATTCCTTGAACATTAAATTCTGTGCTTGGGCAAATGGAATTGGTTACTTTAATCAGCATTACATAGAAGAGCTGCAGAAGAGTAAGTAATATTTAGGATGCTTTCACATATCTTTGTTTCAAAATACAAATATTATGTGGCAAGCATAGTCACAATAAAAATTGTAGCTCTTCCATGCCTCAGTAAAGGAGTTCCAAAAGTCCTAATGAGTTCCAAAAGTCCTAAATGAGTTCCAAAGTCCTAATTTATCTTCTCTCTTTGCATCCTCATCTGCAAAATTGTAATAACATTTCCACAATTCAGAGAAGTGCTATAAAGATTACTTGGTAAGATATTTGCTTAGGACTCAAAAAATACCAAGCACTCAGTAATTATAAATTATGTGCTAATTTCTCTTAAGCTGCAGTAAAGCCTGAGTCAAGTGATTTGCAAGAAATCCCCATTGTGAGCTTCTGTAGTTAATTTTGGATAAGGTTATCTACGTAACAGCTTTATGTAATAAAGAATCGCTCATAGCTTAGCATCTTCTTTTTAAACTATTACTTGTTAGTTCTGCTAAGTATGTCACAAATTACCAGCTGCATGTCAAGTCACTATACTGCATGTCCCTATACTTAGAAAAAAACCTAGAATATCTATATGAACTATCTATTACTACTTCTTAATTTTCATGCTTTGGTTGAGAAAACTTGTGCAGAATTCCCTGCAGTTAAGGGCCATGACCAAGAATCTGTTCAGAAACTGACTCAGGAAATTATCCTTCCTTAGAGCACCAGCTCAGCAAACACTGAGCAGGTAACCATGTCCCTTCTCATTAAGACAAAATTCAAGCATGTGATTAACTTGCAGAATGTGCTTCATTGCCGAAAACAAATGGATAAATGCTGTCTTGAAAAAGGACTATAAACATATGTAATTTGTTGTTATTCCTCAGACATGTTATTTGGATTCATCTCAATCAAGCTACACAGTTCTATGTCTGTTACCTAGTCATGGCTTCATGCCATTGAGCACTCCAAGGTCCACCCCTCTGCATTAGGCCATTATTGTACAATATATACAAAAGTATCTAAAAGCATCCCCTTCCTTTCCAAGCCCTTGTGATATGTGCTTGGTTAGGATTTATCCCCTATTTTTAATTTGGTGATCTTGTGTAAATGCTTTTCTGCATGCTGTCCAGAAAGTGCACATGCTGTTTTGTAAGAGATTTCTGATTTCATAGATGTGGAAAAAATACTCCATCACTTCTGTCTTGCAGCATGAAGCTCTTCCTTGGCCAAAGCAGCTAGTTCTTAGGTACTTTGGGAAGAAGTCTGGGCATCGTATTTCCTAAAACTGTGGTTACGACAAGATTCCCTGCAATGAAACAGATTCATAAATAGGGTTGGCAAATGAAAAACAATCACAGAAATACTTGTCTTGTGAAAAGGAGCTCAGCTGAAATATGCTATGTGTTGGCAGGTCAGAGTTGTCATTTCTTCTTCTCCCGCCCCAAGCTAGACACAGTGGCTTTGTGAAGAAACATATAGTCATAATCAAAGAATATTAGACTCTTCTGTGTCAGTCACATGACTAAAAAGGATTATGCTTTTTGCAGTGAAAGGATGACTTCATGCTGCCCAACACCACATGGTGCCATACTTGTTCTATCTCCTTTCTGGCTTCAAAGGTTGAAAAATCACAAGATATTTCCAGTAAATTTGTTAGGGTGAGAGGGAAGTCTTATCTAACAATGCATTGAAATTACATAAATCCTCTACCCCTGCAATGCAGAACTTGAGAAACGCAGCTAACACTACAATGATCTCCAGTGAAAGTCAGCAGATTTCTTTAATCAGTAATAGACTTGGCAGTGTACATTCCAGCTTGGTTTTAGCTGCCAGTACAACTCCCTTTCTTCCTTGCAAAAATGGCATATTTTTTATAGCCACAACAGATAACCTGCCCTATGCTTTAACTATACCTTATGCTAGGGACTTTCACTATAGGTTTGTACAGCTCTGGGATCTTCCTCTCAATCATGGGTCTAAGGTTCTCCTTCAGTTTTATGTAGTTTCTTTTGAGCTCCTGATGATATTCCCGTTGATCAGCAGTAATAAGGTGCTTGTTTTTCTCCACTGCTTCACCACACCTAGACAAAAGGAAAGAAAAAAAAATACATGATATATATATAATCTACTTCTGTTAAACTCCCTCATTTTGTGTTAGATAATTTAAATGGACAAGAATCCAGTTCCTTTAGTCTAGGCTAGTCTAGGCATTCCTCTGGTCAAGACTAAAGTGATAATGAACTAATAAGAAAGTTCTGTTTTTCCCAAGTAAATAAACTGAGATGATATTTTAAAGAAACTAGTAAAGTATGAGTGAACTAATAAAAAGCAAATTTGATGGCTGCAGAATACTGAGCTAGCTGCCTACTTACTGCACAAAGAGATAAATTAGCAATAGCAATACTTAGAAGCTGTATCTTCTGCATAAGACTTGTTTTTATTTAACTCAAACTTATCCTTCAGAAAGGAGGATAGCTGGGACTAAGGAGATGAGTATCCTCCTATGTGAACATTCTTGTTGAGCTTTACAAATGTATCTAAGGCAAAGGACATGTGTCTGCCACTATCACTGTGTCTGCTTGACAGATGTGGTTTTCTTATGAACAGCTTTCTAAATAAGAATGTCATTTTATTAAAAATCAAATCAAGGCAATAGTCTGAAATGTTTGATTTCTATAAGATGTTGAAAGAGAAAACAAATGGAAGATCTTAATTTATACATTATTAGTTTAGAGTGTTAACATTTCTTCCCTTTGAGAACACAACGCCTACCTAAGCATTCATGTGAAGCAGAAATAACAAGTGTGGACCGAGTGCTCCAGGTGTGAGATACCAGGATTCATGATGCTAACTTGCATAGGCAATTACTCAGTCATATTATCGTTGCAGTATTGCTGATATTGAATGTATTGATGCAATTCAGCATTTCAATTTTGCTTTACTGACCTCATTATAAACTCTTTGAAGCACAACCTCAGCTTGTTGTGATGTCGATAAAGTTTGGGGTCTGCTGGAATTTCAGCCAGGAACACTTGCGCTACCTCTAGTGGTCCCTTATGGAAATAACACAGGAAAATGTTAAACCCACCTGCTTAGACTGAAAATAGAACGGACATTTGTTTAAAGCTGTTTGTTATTTCATGAGTGCAATTATGAAAGAAAATAAAACTATGCACAGTTACCATAACAGGATGGATTTAAGCTCCCTTTCCCCCATAATATTTCCTTTGGCAAGCAGAATTTTTGCCCATCATATCTTATCCTCTCTCGTTGTTATTCCTCCTCCAGTTCCACAACAAAGGGAACAAATTCTGCTCAGCAAAGAGGACCTGAGACACTCTAGTGACAAACCTGGTTATATTAGAGAAACACAGCTCCTGTGTGTGTATTACAAGACCTTCAGGCAATAAACCCAGTGCTGGAAACAATCACTCTTTGCAAGGCTTACAACAAAACATTATTTCATAATAGATGCATTGGTTGGAAATGGAAAACATTTAGGCTTTCAGGAAAAATCTCCAAACTCTGTGAAATTGTGCATAACACCGTTTTTGCTCAGCCATGGCTTCAGCATTCCATTTTAATTTCTTTTAATTGCCTAGGCTTTTTTTTAGAATGTTTATGTTATACCTATCACATCTCAGCTTTACTTTGGGGCACTTCAATCTTGACTTCATATATTGACTCAATTTCCATAAGACTGAGTTTGTGGTGGTTCTACAGGAAAATTGTTATCATTATTCCCATTCCCCAAGAATAAATCTGGAATGAACAAAATGGCTGAGATGGCTGGCATGTTAGAAATGAAAAATCCCTGGATGCATTCACTAGACTTGTATGAGCTTCTTCACCTACAGCTAGAACAGTGCTTCCCATGAACACTTTCACCAAAAGCATAGGAATGAACAGTATATAGTGACTAAATATCAAGGGATGAAGCTTAAATACACACAGTGACTAAATGTGTCTGACTAGACGTACTTCTTCCAATGCAAAAAGAAGGAGTGCAAAAAAGAATGCACAGTGAGAAAAGAACACTTCATCTGGCTTATTTGGATCCCTTACCTGATTTACAGTGGCTCCAACTGAGCCCTGCAAAACCATCTGGAGCATTTTGGCATCTGGTGGTTCTTGGTTGGTGGCCGCAGTTAGTTCCTGCGTTTTTTTACGCATATCTTCAATAGCAACTTCAATTGGTGTCAAAATAAACTAAGGGAAAGGGAAGAAAAGATGGTTCATTACCTGAATCATGTGTGCAGCTGACCTGCTCTAAATACAACAATATCATTCTCCTGTTTCAAAAGCAGTAGTTGTGAAACCCAGAAACACTGTTCAGTCTAACTTGATAGATGGTCATCTTGGTAGACAGTGCAGCTGATCTTAGACATCTTACCATTTGCAGAAATAGGGTGTGAATGAGACCTACTGTTCACATAAATTCATTCTTATTCTAAGTTACTTCATGCCTGAAATGGTGTTGTACTTTCTACAGTACAAAGCTTCCCTGTCTCTAAACTAGACCTAAGACCAATCTAGTCCTCTGACTGTACTCCTATCCTACTTCTGCTTTATCAGCTAGAAGTATAGCTACAAACAGGGCTCCACATATCCTCCTACACAGCATTAGAACTAGGAGGTCAAAAGAAGAATGTACATTGGCTCTTGTCTCTTCTCCACAGTATATCTCTATCTTGCCTTGTCTGTCCCTGCTGTGATAGTCCTGTTTACAAGAGCAATGTCTGAGAAATTCAGCATTCTTTTTTTCTGCCAAGCATAAATTTAGAAATCTTCCCACCCAGAGACGACTCCTTCAGTCCTTGAGAAATTAGATCTGTCTTCAAAACCCAATTACCTCTTCTCTTTGGATGACGTTGATTCTAGTTTTGACGTAGGGGAAAGCATGCATTGTGGTTAGGATGGTGTTCCTCTTGTACTGCTCACTGAGTTCTCCTCTGGGACGCCCATCCATAGTGAAAGGCGTAGTGTACATGAACCGGCAGATGTTGAAGTTCTTCTCAAAGTAAGTAACTCTGTCCTTCATCTCATACTCATCAAAATAGGGCTCCACAAAAGTAATTTGTATGTATGCCTAAGAAAAGAGGGAAGAATCATTACAGTACTTTACAACCCAAGCAATGTAAAAGCAATGGCACATGTGAAGTATCCCATACTACACATTTCCTAAGGAAGGTCTGGAAAAGCAAAGAGCTGAAAATCCTTCAGGGGTCATTTTCTTATTCAGAGCTAACAAAACTTGCATCTAGGAAGGCACAGCTTAACCCTGGGGATCAGAACCAGGGCAGGGACCAGAGATCAGAACTTCTAATTTCTATACTCTGTGACAAGCTACCACGCTAAGCCTGTCACAGAGGCTTTAATACCCCTGGGCACAGAGATACCAAGCTGGGTGGTTTCTTTTAGTGCCTTAATATTTGAGCATAAAAGTTGCAAAGGGTCCTTCTCTTCCCATTTCTCTTGTGTGACAAAGCACTCAACCCTCTTGGTAGTACTTTCCCTACCTTATTGGAATCCAGCTTTCTTTTGTCTACAGGAGCAGAGTCCTTAATCACTTCCACAGCATCCTCCCCAAAACACTGGCCATAAAATCCCTAGAAAGGAAACAGAATTATCCCAAAATTTTAGTCCTTAATGCAATGCTAATGCAATTCTAGGAGAAAGGAGTGACACCCATGACGATTTCTGGGCTTTGTACAGTCAGTATACTGCTCCACAAACCACAGCTGGCCAGGGTAAGGCATCTTCTGACAAACATCACTGTGAGTTGCTCAGACAATCACAGAACTTGAGGTTAAACAATCAGAAGGGAACATAGCAATTCTATTAAAAAAGCTGGAAAAATACCAAAGCAAATATCTGGCATGCTTAAAATCACTCAATGTTTTACAGGCCTGCTTGTAAGAGACATAGCCGCAAAAGAATGGATCACTTACATAATTATGCTTATAAAAGGATACTGTGGAAAGGATATGCACTAAGAAAATAATCTATGGTACAAATCAGTTTGTTACTGATTTTTTATATAGCAATGACAATATTAGGACTGTGTGGATTAATTGAAAAATATACCACTTGAGATCCTGTTAACATAAAATTTTTCCTTACCTCTAATCTATGAGAAATCTCAGGGAGTTTTGTAATTGCAGGCTCCTTATAAATAAATTCCTGTTCATCCAAGTCCCCAAATTTTGATCCATAGAAACCAACACGGAAGTAAGTTCCAAACATTCGTTTCTGTCCCTAATTGATAAAGAGAAGAAGAAATTTACAACTGCTTTATGTGGACATTGCAGTATTTGGAAGCCTTCTTTTTCCCCTCAACTGATGTATAGGAGAATCCACTAGTCCTATATCTTCATCATTTCAAAGTCACTTCTGTATACCATCTAGTGCTGATGCAATAGAAGCACAGGAGAGAAAGCATAGAACTAAGTGAACTTTTGACTGCAATCTAATTTAAAATTTAAGCTGACCATGAAGGAGGTTGCATAGAACAAAAAACTTATTAATTTTAAATTCCTTTGAATACATGTAAGAAAATTAAAATTTTGCAAATGTGCAATAAAAATTGATATGAATTTGAAACTGATTAGGCTCAGCAATAAGGTTCTTCTGAAGAAAGAGAAGAGAGTATGAGTGCTGAGAATTTAGATGGGTTTTCACATTTATGAAATATGTTTTATAAATATAAACACTCATCAGTTTTATAACTGAAAGCACTAGTGAATTTAGAATAAAGTTATTTTTGTTAAACAGATGTGGCCAGGTGGACACAGACATGTTCAGCTAAGACCATTTTATATTAATTTCTGCTTTTTCGGTATGGAGAGCCTTTTTACACTGTAGACTATGCAGATAGACCCAAGCACATGGAAGCTTTTATTTGAAAAAAGGAAGGGGAATTATTTCAAATTCTGGTGGGTTGATCATGGCAAGATGCCAGGTACCCACCAAAGCCACTCTATTATCCCTCCCTGCAACTAGACAGGAGAGAGATAATGAATAGGTTGACATAAGGATAGGGAGTGATCACAAATTAGTTACCATCATGGGCAAAACACAGTTGACTTGGGAAAACTAACTGAATTTATTACCAATCAAACTCAGAACAGGAAAACAGGAAGTAAAACAAAATTTAAAAACACCTTTTCCCCGTTTCTCCTTAGGCTCTACATCTTCTCTCCCAGTGGCGCAGGGAGATGGGAAACGGCGGGCATGGTCAGTTCACCATATGTTGTTTCTCCCACTGCTCAGGGATAGGAGTCCTTCTGCTCCAGCCTGTGGTTCCTCCCTTCCTCCCTGCCAGCCTTACATGGGGTCACAGCCCTCTGTCAGGCATCCACCTGCTCTGGCATGGGGTTCTACATGAGCTGCAGGTGGGTCTCTGCTCCCCTGTGGATCTCCATGGGCTGCAGGGCCACAGCTGTCTCACCCTGGGATGCAGGGGAATCTCTCTCTGGCACCTGTAGCACCTCCTGCCCCTCCCTCTCCACTGATCTTGGTGTCTGCAGATCTGTTGCTCTTAGCTATTGTCTCTCCTCTGAGCACGATTACATCTGGCCAGTAACTTTTTTCCCTTTTAGAATATATTATCCCAGAGGTGCTGCCACTGTCAGTGATGGGCTCAGTCCTGGCCAGCCTTGGTCAGCAGCTGGCATTGGCTCTATTGGACATGGATAAAGTTTCTAGCAGCTTCTCATTGACATCCCTCTTTAAAATCTCCCCCTCCACTATCAAAACCTGGCCACACAAACCCAGTACACACATGCACAGTTCCATTAACAGCAGTCTCAAACAAATAGTGCAACCCAGCAATGTGTCTTGCTAGCAGTGCCTTGCCTCAAAAGTACCTTATTAATAATGCTGTCAAAGGCCTTCTGTAGCTTGCTGTGTGTCAAGGTAAGCTTCCTGAAGTCTCGATGTGCTTCCAGTATGGGGATGACAATTTTGTACACTTCATTCACAGTTTCATACAAACCCCCCTTTGAATAAGAAAAAAAAAATTAAAAAAAAAAGAGGAAGAAATGAAGTCTTCATGCACTCTGAAAAGAAATTATATTTCCATCAATGGCTTGGCTGAAAAGGACTCATCTGTTAATCTCCTATGTTGCTTGTTTTGGTGTTCTGAAAACTAGTAATAGTAAATGGGCCATTCTGAACAGAAAACAATGAACTGGGTGTAATTTAGATCTCTGATCAAACTCCTGTTTAAAGCCCTGGTTTCTGCTTCAGGCTACAAGAACTAGAAATTCAGGGTAGCAGCAGGAAATGGATTTGTTTGTCATGTATCGTTCAAGGCAAACAGAGCTATGTCTGGACAAAGGGACCCAAGTGGTACCTTTGGAGATGCTAAATCACAAGTCCTTATGTAGTAAGTGTAGATTATGAGGATTGTGGTTGTATGCTTTGTGAAAGTATAGGAGTAACTCTCACATGCCTCCCAAAATTTATATTTTATGCAAAATCTTTTTCTTAAATGTATTATCCCATGATAATATCAACTGAAAGTCTTGGCTCCTGCCTGAGACAATCTCTTTCTGTTGATGTTGCCCGTGGTCTGCACAGTAGAGGTGGGTATGTGGCTGAGTTAGGCAGAAAAAGCCTAGGTTAATCAATCTGACTGAGGCAGTAATGGGACAGCCAAAGATGTGTCCTCTTGTTATTTGGACTGTGGCAGGTCTGTGATGCCTGGTTTAGGAGTACTACATTGTTTCCTCATGTGCAGGAAAGGAAGCTGTGGATCTGACTTAGGTAGCCCACTATCCATTCCCTCCTGGGGATTCTGGTAGTCACTCACCGTGCTGAAGAGCTCTGCAGCTTGTTCCAGCAGCCCTACCAGTCCACTTTCTGAAAAATACCTCCCAGAACATATGCCATCTTCATCTGGAGATAAAACATCATCTGAAACAGCAGATTCCTCCAGCACATTGGACGAAATGTTCTAAAATACATCAGAGCGCACAAATAAAAAACCTAAATCAACAGCACATAACAAAAGGATTGAGGAAGAAATTGTTTCAACATATTTACATGATGGGAAGAGGAATGAGTTTTTTCAGTTGCAACCAGGTGACACATAGTTACATTCATTTTTAGAAGTGAAAGTAACATTCATAAATCTCTATAGATGGCAGATCAGGAGTTTTGCTGTAAGAATCATGAATTTTCTTTCTAGCCTCAGGTTTAAAATGCAGACTCCTGTAGGTGTCAAACTAGCTCTTCTCTGGTGGCTGGATTTCCATGGAGCTTGCAGTGAGCTCAACTCCCAATACTACTAGAGTCACAAGCAATGTGCCCTTCCTAGTGCTGGCATGGAGGAGTGGGAAATTCCAAACAGCACCAGACCTTCTGCCATATGCTTGAATTAATTGAACTTTCATATTTTTATTCACCTTTTCCAAGCAGAGGAGAAGTAGGACACAGACGATATCACTCAAAAAACCACAATAATTGATTGCTTCTTCCTGGTTCATCCTCTGCCATACTACACTTCAAACTTCCAGGATTTAATCAGTTTCTTGTTAATGTGATGAATCTCACTGTGCATTTAAATAAATAGATGAAGTCACTCTCTTGAGACCATAGACCATGAAATAACATGTCTACAGTTCTTCAGGACTTCTTTGAATATATGACACTGTGTGGCATCAGCATAAAAATTTTTATAATATATAGAAATACGTAAAAAGTAACAGCAAAATATGTGTACATATAGTATAGGACTGGTATATGTAACTTTCAGCAGCAGCAGAAAGGCTAAGCTTCGATTTTCTATTAATTAAAAGGAGTTAAATTAGTGTCATAGTGTCTCACTTCAGCAGAAACTGGCAATGACAATCTGTCTGAGTGGAGGATGGATGCCAGCTGGCTAGCTAGCTGAGTCCTTAAAGGCATCTTTATAAAATAGCAGAGACACTGAGGGCTGCTACTATTGATCAGATTTCAGATAAAGAATTGGCACCACACACCACTAGCAGCATTGGGCTTTCCTCGTGGGTTTTATGGATATACTTATTACTCCATGGGTGAAATTTACTCCAGCCATGCTGCCATCACACTGCCTAGTCTGCACATCACATCAGCACCACTGGAAGGGTGAGTACAGCCTCAGAACAGCATTCACAGGAGTTCAGAATACATCTGAATTTTGGCCAAAGGAAGAACCACAGCACATTTAGCACACCTATGCCACTTTTTACAGTCTCATTGAGGAGAGTGACTTCAACCAGACTTAGGTTCACTGGCACATACCTGCAGAAACTCATAAGCCATGCAGATTAATTTCAGGTTTTCCTTTTCTGTAACAGTAGCTATTAAGGACTGTTTTCATGTGACTCTGGTGACTTTTAAAAAAGTTTTATTATTTTTTATTTTCCTTTTGTAGCAAAGAGAAGAGAGTCTAGAGAAGTGATTTATATACAAAAGTAACAGGAAAGTCACAGACACCAATTATCCCTTCTGCACCTTTAAGCCTCTAATAACTAATGTCAGGAATGTATTTCCATGTTTTACAGTCCATGTACTCTAGGAGAAGAGAGCCTGCAAGACATACTTCTGGGGCTTGCATGATCTTCTGCAAAGTGGACATGCCTCAACCAACTTAAGCCTTGATCTACCTTTCATATTGGAGAATTTTACATATCCATTGTATAATAAAGGCAATACATAAATCACAATGTATTTTATCAGCAATTATATTGAATTTCACAAGCATAGTTTTCATTAAGGAAAATAAGCACTTCTGTGAACTCAAAAATCCCTCTGATCCCCAGCCCTTATCACATGTTAAATAAGGCCAGGGTAGCCTGCAACCTAGATGCCCAAAGAGCCCAGGCTCTACCTGCTGAGCCATGTACCTCAGCAGGTAAAGACACACACTAGGTACTTGTCTGTGTTAATAGAAAGTGCTTTAAAGTCAGTCCCTATGCATTTCACACTCTCACTAATTCTGCTTTACTGCTTGTGAAGGAAATTTAGCGTAAGCATGAATTAAATCAAATGGAATTCCACTGAAAGTGACCTCACTTTGATTTTGAGAGATAGTTTTGTTTGCATGGAGGGAAGCATTTTGTCTGGTACAAAAAAGGAAATGTATTACTTTACTGACAGTCAGTTTTCTGGATGCTAACAGACACACTGCAGAATATCAAATTCAGAACTGATTTGATCCTTTGCTAATCTGTAAAGAGGAGATAATACTTCTGCTCATGAAGAATAATATTTTTATTCACATTATTATCACCCTCAATCTCACATCTAAATGCATATCACCACTATTAGTTGATCTCATATCTGAGCCAAATGAAGAAATGATCACAGAAAGAGTCAGTGAGTGAGACCTGTAACCACACTTGAAGCTGAGCTAGTCTGCATAGTGTTTCCCTCTGTTAACAAAGTCATCTGAATAAGATCTCCACAGGTGCTAAAAAACATAAACTTGTTTGTAAAGAATGGGAAAACTTTTATTGAAAGCCTATATAAAAATGCATAGGGTTATTATAGTTAATTACTGTTATGAAATTGAAAATTGCACTGTCAGATAAAGAGTTATGTAACTGGGTTCTTGTCATTAGGGCATTTTATTACCTCTCTCCTATGGGGCAACTGTGTCTTTGGAAAACATGTATTTACACAAAGCATTTTGATGAGAGAAATTGATTTGATGCTTTTAAACTCCTAAGTTTTTGCCTGCCTACTGCCTTGCACAATAGACTTCAATTCTTTAACATAAATGAAAACATATCCATTTATAGCAACCTGCATAATCTAGGAGCAATGGAGGGAGGAATTGCATCAGGGTCAAGTGTGTGAGCTTACAAGCACTCAAGGCAGCCTGGGAGCAAGATGACATTGGGGAGGGAGTGCAGATTTCACTTATATCCAAATGATGATAGCATCTAACAAGTAGAAAGAAAAGAATGGTAAATAGAAGTAATGCATGGAAGTTAGAAGTTTGAAGATATACAAAACTGATAAGGGATGCAAAATGGCAGAAGAATAAATCCATGGCCGGAAGTTTAGCCATTAAAAAGAACTACCATAAAGCTATCTTTATTCTAAAGAAAATCAAGAATAAACACTTATCCATCACCTAATTGCTGAGGTGGTATTGAATATACTAATGCCCAACATTTCAATGGAAAATGCCAAGTGGCTCAATCATGTTCACATTTACTATTTTGAAGGGGAAAGCCCCAGGTGGTGTGGTTTTATCAAGGGATGATGAATGCACCAAGTATTAGTATTAGTTAGGTGTTTCAAACTCACTTTGACAATAAAATGTGCTCTTCAACAGATCAACAAAACTAAGCAAAGGAGTATTCCAGCAGTGAATTCTGAGTTGCCATTTGTTTTAGAAAACTGGGGAAGCTCCAGAAGAGGAAATATGCTTTGGGAATCATCTACTTTAAAGTGTACAATATGAGGAGATGGTGAATAGGTTTATCAGACTGCAGCAGGACAAAATGGTGGAAATACTGATACAAAATTAATAAAGAAAACCTTAAAAGTATTGTACTTAGACCTAATCAACAGCAGACTACACAAGCCTGATACTTTTTAAAGAAAGGAATTACAGTCCAATAAACATAATAATGTCTCAACAGTGGATGTCTATATAACATCTAAGATGATCCTACAAAATATTTCCACTAATAAGTTGAAATTATTTATAATTTACTTTAATCATTGCAGCCAACAATTCACTGGTTTCAGGGAACAATGACATAAGAGAAATTTTCAACACATGGCAATAAATTAAGGGTTTGGCCATTTTTGTTTTTAATAATGTGGAGACAAGAAGCACTAAAATAATTGAATTTGCATATGAAGTCAGTTCAGGTAAGGGTATCTAAAACTGCATAATCTGATAAACTAAGTGGATATATATATGCATTTTAAAAACTTTAATCACAAAGACTTATGCTTTCACCTGTGCGATGAAAAGTAAGGTGGAAAACTGAACCCAAGAAAACTGTCTGGAAAAGATCAGTTTATTACTGAGTGAAGAACTCAACGACACCAAAAGAACCAGTGAAATCTTCAGAGAGATAATGTGAGAGCTACAGCTCATGCTGGAAGAACTTATGGGACATTTTTACTAGACTTGGATATACTGGATTGACTGCAGTGATTGTGTCATTCATCAGTCAAAAGGGTTTGGTTAGTAACTTGAGGGCAGTCAAAGGATTGGAAAACACGCTTGAAAGAGCTGAGCAGCTCCAATTATCTAGATTATGAGAAAGAAGTTTGAAAAATGCATCTGTCACAGTTGATAAGTAACAGCCCTAGAAAAAGCATGTGATAATAGAGGGGTTCTACTTAGCAAATTTAGAGAGAGATTACAGTATCAAACTGCTGGAAATAGAAACTGGAAACTGCCATTGTAACATCTGCCCCATGCACGCACCTCTGCTTTGCTTAGCACAAGAGCAAACACACAGACCAGAACTGCCTTATGCCAGCAAAGCCTTTTACCTGAAAACTGACACTGCCCACAGGGAGATAGTTCCGATCCTCGAGCATGCTGAGGTACTCTGACACCAGTGCTGCAGCATGGACCAGGCACATGGCTGCTTCTGTGTAGCACTTCCTCTTGGTGTGCTTCTCTGCCATGTTCTGCAGCCAAGTCAGCCTCAAGTCCGGAGATGTCTGGTATCCCTTTGCAATTCTGAAAACACAGGCCAGAAAACAGGTGTGAATTATCACTTCTCAAATAACAAAAATACCCTTATAATTCTTCCCCTGGGTTCAATGGAAGAAGACATTTCTGTCTTTGCTCTGTATGATTCATTAAACAGAAAGCAAAAGAAATGGTTAGGCGGTGCTGGGCAGGAGACAGAGGAGCTATGAGGAAAGTAAAACTATTGCATCCAAGACTCTTCAATGTTCCTTACTCTTATCCTTGCCCAAATCTATGTCCACCTCCCAGAGGCTGCACTGCAATGTGCTCACTACTGCAGCCTGGGCACCCTGCTAAAGACCAGCTCTGATAAAAAGGAAATGTGCATGAACAGAACAGATAGAGACTTTGTCACAGCTATGTCCCTAAAATGCATAGTTCAGCTCACCTCACTCCAGAATTTTCTCAGTAGCAATTCTAAATGGATTCACCTGTACATGAGGTCCATCAGCATCTCTGGATCTTCCTGAAATTCCCTCATTTTCACTGTATCTGACAGGATGCCGTTCAGATTACACAGTAGCTCCTCTACCTGAAGCAATGCAAAGATCAATGTGAAATTCTCGGGTGTTTATTTTTTCCTCTGGAAAAACAACAGTATCTGCACCAGATGATGTTAATCTCCTTAAGCCTCTTTTATCCAAGAGAATGTCAGGATGTTTTCTTCAGTTCTATGTAATGCAGCAAAGGCCGCATACATAGCAAATCTTACACACACATATTTTAATTATTCAAAATTAGCTGAAATCCTTTGATCTATTTATTTCTGAATAAGTCAAATGTGCTAATGGAGTTTAGCTTTAGTTGATTTTACATCTGAAACCAGATGTTTTTCGGTACAACCTGAGTTACTCTAAGAATTTTAACAAAGCATTTGACAGTTGTCTGACATGTTTTTCATTATTGCTGCTGACACCTTACAAGCTGACAAAGAGAGAGAAGTTTCCCAGATGGTACTTGTCTGAAAACAATGAATCAAATTCCATTTTGGGAAACTCTTAGAGGGCATAGTTCCTGCTGAGGTCTAGGAGAAAGCTGTACTCAAAACCAAGTGATGATTCTCCTGTAATGTGATTTCAGGGGAAATTCTTTACAGTTTATTTTATGGAATAATATTCACTTCTTCCCCCCTTATTGTTGGGCTAGACATAAACTCATGCAATAATGTCTTCATCCTTTTCATTGCTTTGGAAGACCAAGACCTAGAACTTGCTTCAAGCATTGTCCTATGTGAAAGCTCCTGATAAAAGCCACAGATGCCATAAAAGATTTAACCTGAATGGGAAATGGCGTTGCCTGCATCTCTGTGTCTTCCTCTGCATAGGCCAGGATGGTTCGCAAGGATCGTCGAAGGAATTCCTCATTGAACTCAGGTGATTTTCCAACCAGAGAAGCCAGCGACATGGTCACCTGCATCTTCACTCTTGAAAAATTCTTCCAGAAGAAAAAAACAAAAGCATGAGAGAATGATGGCTGCACTGCAGTTCACACATCTACCTCCTCTATGAAGCAAACCCACTTTCTCCTGTCCAGATTGAGTGCAGTAGACTCACTGCTCACATAACTGGCCCCTGGTGCATCAAACCCAATCATGTTTTACCCACTTAAGCCAAAGATCCGTAATCTGGCATGTCTGTACTTTGGAGCTAGAATGTTCCTTGAAATATGCATGCATTTTGAGACAGGAGAAAGCCAGAAGCACCCCTTTCCCCCTTTGCACAGGCCAGTGAGTGTGTGGATCAGACCACACACAGGAACAGATGAGGAAGAATGACTGGAAAAACATTCTGGAAACAAATCTCAGAGGCAAAAGGCCTCTGGGAGCTTCAATTAGTAATGCATTACACCCTGATGATCATGGTGTGCCTGCAGTATATTTTCCTTCTGCAGAGTTTACACTTTTTACATATCCAAGGCTTTTAACGTAATAACTAGTGAAGAAAATTCTGTGCAAGATCAGATGCTATCCAAAATGCTAATGCAAATGCTTTTATGCTAGAACATTATTAATCTACATGCATAGTGTATGTATTTTGCTCCACTTGTGTGGTAAAAATCAGAGCCTAGTCCTAAGACCAAGGTGCTGGTGAAGAATTCCTATTAATACAAGTGTACAGCAGTATACAGAAGTTGCAATTACATTAGAATAGAACTAGACTGAGTTGTTCTGACACAGGAATGAAAGAAAAAAGACAAGGTGAAGGGTATTGCTTATGCATTGTATGATCTTTGCTGTCAGAGGCCTAATGCTGCTCTGTTTGATATTGAAGGATGATATTGAGTCACGTTTCCTGAATCAGTGCAATGAACAATAATTAAAGCCACTTTCCCCCTGCACTTCTAGCACTTCTCTTGGTTCAAATGTGTGAAACAGCAGACCAGGTGACTGCAGATGCATTCTACTTGCTGTTGCAACTTCAGTCTTTGTTTCAATTGATCACAAAAAAAGGTGGCACAAAATATACTGCTGCTCTCAAAATCTTACACTGGTAGAGCTGAAGCTGTATCTCATGAGGAGATAAAGAGTGGCACAAGCTTGAGTCCGTGTAATATCTATGCTGCTGCTGCAGTGATGGAGAACTCTTTGACACAGGTCAGCACACTGTTCAACCTCCTCTTCAAACAGCAAATCTCCAAACTAAGGGAAAGGGAAGAAAACATTTATTACTCTTATTTATAGCCATTAAAACATCATTATCTTAATGCATAAAAGTGACAAGATTCACAAAAAGTCCAAAGTTTTCAAAAACTACATTTTATACATATTTTTATTCACATTTCTGATTCCTGTGATGTTGCAGATTCCATTTCTAAGATTTTTTACAAGAAAGAAGGATTTGAAAAGAAGGGTTTGTGTTTTGGAGAAAAGAGAAAGTGACAGAATAAACTCAGAGTATGATGGCTCCAGGAGTTTTTGAAAACATAAAATATTGCAAAATTCTTAGAAGCATGGAGATTTGTTATTTTCAGAATACATAATGATTGATGAAGCATGCAAATACTTAAATATATGGAGCAATTTTTAGCTCTTTGCACCAATGCCCTACCCTTCCCCAGGCCTCCAATACGTTCTTCCTCCTATGGCATATGAAAAAACTTGCACTGCCAAGCTTTCATGCCAGACCCTCCTTTACAGTGTGTACACAATGCACACGGCAGGCAGCAAACTCAGGGGGCAGGATGACTGTCCAAAGAAACTCTCAGCAGAGACAGCACAGATGCACCAGTACCACATCTACATACACAGGACTGATAAAGCTGTCTGAGTGAACACAAGATATTGCTTCCAATCTGCAGACCGATTTCCCAGTTCTCAGCCTTTCTTCAGTCCATTCACTCACTGTTTTGTGTCTAATTTATATTGCAAGCCTGCTGGCAAATGGTTTTATCACTTTTACTTGTAAAATAACATCTATATGCCTACAGTGTAATAGAAGTAATTGGACTGATTGCTTCATGAAATACAGAACAGAGTCAGCTTAACTACAAGATCTATTTCAATGAGAATAAGAATTGCTTCACAAAATTCATTACTGTAATTGGAAGTTAGCTTTTAAAGATAAAGTGAAATGAACACATAATTATTAGTTTCATAACTATTCAGGTATCTACCCTGTAATTAGGCTTTGTCTGCCAATCTGCATTTAAGAGCAGACAGGCATTAACTGGACAGGAGTATCCTGTTTCTTATTTGTATTTTAGAATAGTTTAGGAAAAATAAACATTTAATGCATTCTTCCTTAGTGGAGCTGTTTTTCTTTGTAGGAGAATGAATCTTAAAAAGGTTTTAGAGTCCGTATGAAGCACCCAGCTCCTTATGACCCCTATTATTAAAAAAAATACTTTGGGTCAATTTCTGTCCTCATATATGTTTTGAAATTTGTGAGGTTTTATTTGTTTTGTTAGGTTTTTTTTTCTTTATTGTTGCTGCCTTTTCTGATCTGAAGTTTTTTAATTGGTGATACAGAAGTGGAAGAGAGATGAGGATTTGGCTTAGTTTTCAGGCAGAACAAAGATGAAAACTGTCAATGTCTTAGAACCTACTTAGCATTTTGAAACTCATCCTAGAAATGGAAATCTAAAATAGTGCCCTCAATGTCTCATGAGTTTTGATTTCTCTGCTGCCCATCTGACTGGAAACTAGCCTTGCTGATTTTACGGAATTCTTGTGCAGTTCTTGGCATTAAGATTCCTAACTAAAATCAGAATGTATTTGAAATAAAGTGTGTGGAATTGCTTACTTTTTTATTGGTAAATCTTATATGTTTAAGAGTAGGCTGCTAAACCTACAAGATTATTCAGATTTAATTATTCCATCTTGTGTGGTCAGTGAAATAACCTTATAACAGATGCAGAAATCCCGCAACAACCCTATAGATACTAATTTGTATTTACATATGCAAAATATATTTAATAAATGTCAGAGAAAAGTAATGGACACAGCCCTGCTCTACACGTGCTTTTCTATTAATTTGATTGTAAGCATGAAAACAAAAGTTTATCAAGAGCATACCTTGGCAATGAGTGCTCTGAGTGTAGCAAAGCAATGAGTCAGGTAAGTTGTGCTCTGATCATAGCCAAGAGAATTTACCAGGACCTTCAAAACTCCTCCCAAGAGATTATCTCTGCATTCTGCTGCAAAGCTGGCCTACATAGGAAGGAGAAAAACAATAACTGTATGAGGTAATTCTGCAATGAACTGGCACACAGGAACTGAAGTTCTGCTCTTGAGAACCCATGAGAAATCTAGGAGTTCAGAATTTCTACTAACAGGTTTTCAAGCATGAAGTTTTCTCCACCCTACCTGTGAATTTTTTTTTTCTATTCAACACTATACAAGTTTACAGATGATCTCAAAGTATTTGCACTAAGAAACAAAAGGAAAAATTAATCTTTCTTCCACTGGCTTCTGAGAGACCAGGGATTGGAGCTAAGCCACCTCTACTATTTTTCACCTGAATGATGTTCTCTTGCATATCAAGAATGATCAGGTTAGCTTCAGTTGCCAGGTTTCCGCTGATCAGAGCTTCTTGGTCTAGCTCAGCTTTTGTCCTGCAAAAGGAGTTCTAGTTAAAGCAAGCAGAGTGTATCCCAAGAGTTAGATGACTTGCTGTTTACGGAAAGCCAGAATACAAATGCATACCATTCTGAATGATCCCATAATGACAACAGTGTTCAGAAACGTTTCTTAAAAACTGTGGAATGAAATTAGGAAAGCTGCTATCATAGAAGAGCAGTCACAAAGGGGACTTCTGAAAACTAGGCCTCTAGACAGTTGGGATAGATGCTTTTCTTCCTTAATAGTCATCTGCATAATGGCTACTTAGTATCTTTCAGTTGTTCAGTAAACTATGTTGTAATTTCTGAATGCATTGCCTGTAACAGGGCACAAAACTCTGAAATGGGGAAATAGATAACTGATCTGACAATTCCATTTAAAAAAGTAAAAACAAAAAGTAAAAAGTAGACTAGACCAAAGTCGAAATTGCTTCAGTGCCATAGAAGCATCGTTTAATGTAGGCAATTTATAGAGACTGAGACTGTTGACAAGAAAAGACAGCAGGTCCATACAGCTGAGTCCCAGGACATTTAAGAGAGAACTGAAATAATGATGAAAGACAGGAGATAGTGGTGAGGCTACACAAATACGTTCTTAGCTGAGACTTAAGAACAAGGTCTGGAACACAGTTCCTCTGCAGCTGAATAAACATAGGAGCAGCTACTAACAAAACTGCATTTTCACACATCCAGGTCAGAAATGCAAAGAGGCATTTTTCTCTTTCCTAAGCTGCTCAAAAAGTGCTGTTGCCTGGCTAGAGGCTGCTCTCTAGAGCTTGAGATTAAAGATCCTGTGACTTCGGCCAAAGTTCCTAAGGTGTAAATCCACGGCTGGAGCAACACCCTCACAATCATGCTTCTGAGTGACTTCAAAGTGTGTAGCTGCTCTGCTACATATGTTTACCCAAAAATAAAACCAGAGGAGCATAGAGCCATCCTTTAGTGCACAAACATATAATTCTGAGGAGAGCTAAGAAAGGAAATCAGGGAGGTCATATGGTTAATAACTACAATGACTCAAAGCAACAACAACAACAAAAAAAAAGGGACTGCCAAAAATTTAGTGCTATAACAAGGGCAGAAATCCCAATAAGAGTAAGAACCGAACAAATTTAGTGAACTTTACAGGTGTTTGGGCTATTTCCAGCAACCACTGAGCTCTGATCCACATGCTGAAGGGATCCTCTCTGGTGTGACACATATCTTATGACTGCTGCTACAATCCCAAAGCATTATCTTCCCTGACTCCTGCTAGCAGAGCTTCTCAATATTAATATAGCATGTCGAACCCAGCTTAGCTGATTTAATATGGCAAAACATATACCACAGTATGTATGTACTGTGGAGCCAAGAGCAACAACAAAATAAATGTAGCAAGCCTCTTACAGGACTCTTACACTAACTAATGTTTGCCACACTGTTAATAAGGGAAAAATGTGTAGATAGCAATTTAAAATTCTCCTTCTCTCCATTCTTGTGGCCTCTTTGTTGTGTCATAGTAACAGCTGAATATTTCTGCTACAGAAACATTTTATTTTTCTTTCTCTTTGACAAAAGAGGGAAAGGAATGAAACTACTGATTTTTTAAAAAAAACATCCTAGGAGCAAGAACAAAACATAAAAACCCCAAGCAGCTTGGTTCTAATAAAAGCAATATGCATTAATTAAATTACTTACTTGTCTTGTCTCTCATTTGCCTGCCGCCATTGTGTCTGCTCCTTTCTCCAGCGCAAATTTTCATTTACCCCTGCTGATCTGTCATTCCCTAAGAGTGTAACGTATGTCAGAGAGATTAAAACAAAGGGGACATCTGAAGTCTGACAGCTTGCCAAAAGAAAGAGATATATTTCTGTAGTAGTCTGTCAGAACTAAAACCATTCAATTTACAGGTTCAGGGCTCTAGTAAAAAGACTCATCACTTTTTTTTTACTTAGGATTTTTAGAGCATTAACTTGCTTAATGTCTACAAAAAAGCTGCACAGATTTTCCATTTATTAAATGAAGCAATCTTTTTTGCTATGAACAGTTTGTTTTTAGTGATAGGTTTGATAACATTTCTTAGTTCTTAATTAGATACTAACATAACTTTTTAGAACATCTTGAAACTTCTTTCTTGGCTTCATATTCTTCACATGAGAGGAACTCAGTCCTAGCTACACCTTGGACAGTTGAAACCTAATGATATTTTCATCCATGCAAAACCAAGAATGGTCTGCAAAGGAATGGACTGTGGGTGAAAAGGGGGTGAAATGGACAAGGATGAAAATGGATAGTGTGCACAAACCCAACAAACTCATTTATGTTTACAGACACTTGAGTTCCTCTCAAAAGGCATGGGGGGCAATGGCATGAAGTACCAGCTGGTATTCTGCAGCGCTTCATCATTTCTCCTCTGGCTCCTTCTCCTCTCAGTAAAGCCTCTTCTAATCGAGCTTTCACATCGCGTGACTTCTGGAGTGCTTGGGTGCTAACTTTATCTGAGCTCTGCTTGCCCTGGAAGTAAAGTTAAAGCAATCATCGCCAGTGCCTCCATTTTTGATCATAAGACCAAATTATATCTCCAGAATGAGATACAACAGGAGAGGCCTGTAGAGGGGGCAGAAAGCAGTGAATTTGATTGATTTATATATAAAGTCTAATAAATGCTGCAAATGAGGAACGAGGTACAAGATGCACTGCTAATAGAAACAAAGATGTAGTTCTGTGCTACAGAGAAAGAAATTAAAATTCAGAGAGAAGGTTATTTGGTCCATTTCAGACAGACCCTCTCAGAGAGAAGAGTGCTGACATCAAGTCCTGCTCATAACTAAAGGGTCACCCTTAGTGTCCTGTCTAGTTCTTACAGGAGCTGTCGGTATAAGTCCCACCAAAAATAGCCCTCAAATACCCAGATAAAAGAAAATAATTAAACTACTTAGGATACCTTCATAGGACTTCCTCAAAAGTTTCAGCAGCATTTTGCTTGAAGGCTATTGTCAGTTATTTGTCTGAAGTAATTTGTCTATGTTAGGTAAGTGCTAATTTAACTGTTGTCAATAACAGATTTCCCCCGGACAGCTGGAATTTAAAGAAAAAAATTGATCCAAATCAGGACAACAAAACTATGCCTTGTTTCACTTACCTTATACTCAAAGCATGAAACACAAATGAAGAGGAGGTCTAAAATCTTGTTAAGTTGCATGGATGGAAGGTCTGCAATCCATTTCTGTATTAGGTTCTGGTCAGCATTTTTCATAATCCAGAGGAAACAGATCAAAAGGTTGCGAGTAGTATCAGGACCTAATGTGGCAGTCTGTCTGTAGGGCTATGAACACATAAAGTAATTGTCAATTGAAAGAAGAAAAAGTAGAGGAAGGTCATTTGGGCAAAGTAATCTTATTTAAATTTCATTGGAATCAAATCTCAGGATTGGACTTCAGTAAATTTGACCTCTTCCAGGTGATAGTTATCGTAATTTTGACTGTATGTGTAATTAGTGAAAGGCCCAGTTGAATACAAGTGAAAGACTGAGAGAAGCTCCAGTTTGCTGCATGCTTGTATCATAATTTCCATATAAAAATGTAGGAAAAAGATTCTGTAATCATTTGCTTCCATCCTGCCATGCAGTTGCATCAGCCAATTTGCATAGTAGATTAAACAAACCAAAACATATAAGGAAAGACCATACATAGAGAGAAAGAAACATCTGAATCCTAGATCCATGGATTCAGGTAAGACTGGAACTGTGGGGCTGCCATAGTGGCATTTGCTGATCTGGAAATGAGTCTAGATTTGGTTTGGAAATGGAAATAGGCATGTGGGAGAAAAAAGTGAACAATGTATGGTAAAATAGCAATTAACTAACTAGAAGAGAATAGGAGATGACAGAAGGACTACGAGGGCTCTGTCAGGGCTGGAAAAAACAGAAATGCAGTTTCTCTTGACTGTAGCTGTTAGTGGCAAAAAAGGATAAAAGGAGGAAAGAAGGAAGATGAAAACAGATAGAAGAAAGGAGATTGGCAGAGCGGTGAACATACCAGTGACACCAGAGACATTCCAGAGTTCCTGATGTTGAACTGACTCCCTGCAATGGCAAGGGCCACATTTTGGTTGATTGCACCTGAAGCCTCTTGATCTTCTTCTGGGTTTCCTGTGCGACCCTTTCCACTGCGGATATCTGAAACTAAATTTGAAATATTCCATTGGAACTTCAGGGGTAATCCAGTTGCTTCTGCTCATGTGTCACAGTTTTTCTTTGGTCTGTGACTGAGCAAAAAAGCTGGCACTTCCATCCCTGAGACTGTTTGTCTGGCTGATGTACCAAGTAGTGAAAGAGGCACAGCATTAGCAAGAGGAATTGCAGCCATCTGAGCCATCTGCAAAGTCTGCCAAATTATTCAAACACATAAAATACATAAAAGGTGGTAGCAAGCATGAGATTATCTCTGAAGTTCAAAGCCAAGCCAGTACTTTGTAAGACTTGGAACCATCCAGTTCTAGTTAATTTCAGTCAAGAGGATAAGCACAGAAACTAGACATGGATTTGGTAATATTCAACAAAGTATGTAAATCTGTTAAGAGCTGACAGATCTAGTATTGCCTTCTGACTTAAAGACAAGTTTTATTTCAGGCACCTAACTGCTTCTATTCCCTGCTAGTTCTTGACATCACTTTTAGCAAATGAAGTTATTTATACTAAAGTTTTGTAAAAATCTCGTCTGATTCTGAGCATCCATTTTGTGTTTTGAAAGTTCTGTTTTTCAGAGAAGCTGAGTGATCAGCTGGACCACACGTGTTCAGAATGTGATCACAGCCTCTTGTAACAGATTCTCAAAGGAAGACACTCTAAAACTAGGCACATTGGTACATCTGGGCTTCTTCATAATAACTTTTTTCATCTATGGTATAAGGATAATACTTAGATTAAAAGAATGGTGTGAGATCTAATTAGCCAATTTATTTATGTATTTATTTATATTTCTGTATTATATGTATGAATGTATAGAAAATACTTTCACCTTACCCAATTGAAAGTGGCAAATAACACTTTCATACTAGTAAGTTTTTTGTTAAGACATTTAAATGTGAAATTTGTCAGAATCAGTGGCAAAAATATACTCTTCAAAGTATAAACCTTTAATTAATTAATTTTGGTATAATGTTAATAGCAGCAGAAAAGCAATAGAAAAAGAGAATACGATCTAATTTCTATAATTGTAGTGTCACATGATGTCAGTATCACTATCAATATTTTCACTACTGTTACGTGTATGTAGAGCTAAATATTTCTTGCAGAACTTGCGGGCTTTATTTGGCAGGTCAGAAAACTTCAACTAAGAGATATGCAGGAGCACTTACAGATGTATCTCTGGTCTATCACTTTCTCATGAAGTGAGGACATTGAAGTTTTTCCTGTCTGTAAAAATGCAGTTTACTTCTATGTAAAGAAATATTCTATCTTACTAGATGAATCTCATGTTTGATAAATTATTTAGACAAGTCTCTCTTAGGAGTTGAAAAATTCAAAGGCAAAAAGGTCTTACTTGTAAAATCATGGAGTTGCGGCAGAGAATCCAAAATGATACCAACCAAAGGGAGGTAAAGAGCTGCAATTTTAATCTTCACCTCCTTTTTGGAGCAACGTGGGTCTAGGTCATGGGAACTCAGCAGGCTAAGAATAGCACTGACAGCTTTTCTTTGCACCTTGCTAATCCTGTTAACACAGAAACCATCCATGAGTTCCATTCATGGATCATGCACAAATCACTTATAAATCAAAGATTTAATAAATAGAAAGGAGGTGAAAGAAACAAATAATAAACACCAGTATGCACTTGATAATCTCTTTCATTCTGAGCAGAGATTCCTGTTCCCTGCAAATGAGAGGTATCTTAAATCTCCAAGATACTTTACCAGAATCAAAGGGCATACATGTCTTTCAAATTTCTCATAAAAATTCATTGTGGTAAAGAGAGATGCTTGAGGAAAAGTATCAGACTCTGGCCAAATTTTAGCTAAACGCTAAAGTTCAGACAAAGACAGAGGTGTTTTAGAGGGAAGAGCAACTGAAATTTTGTCTTCTCAATTTCTGTATTCAACCAAAACTACCACCACAAATAGTATATTTTTATTAATTCAGAGGAACATACTGCAGATAAAACCATGACTGGGTCATTCTATGTTACAGAGTGACTCACTGAAAAGCATGGGGGAACCAGGACTGTCCTGGAGTCAAACTATGCCCTTGCCAAGAGTAACAGCGTGACCTGTTCTGAAATCTGCAAATTAGGATACACACCCCTCGCTGTCAGCATCCAGTGCTGCTGCCAATTCAGTGAAAAGTAAGCCGGTCAGGAAGTGCTGCTGACGGTACTCAGCTGAGAGGTCAAACATACCAGTGATTTTCTGGTCCTGGAAACTAGAGCAGGAGCTGGAGTTCTGCGGAAATATATTAGAAGTATTAAGGAATGATCACTGAAATGAAGGTTTCTTAAAGAGATCACAGTCACAGTCAATGTAACAAACAGAAAATCTCTACCAGAGGAAAACCATAGACTTCGAAAGTAGGCTGGACATTTTGGAGGAAGACATCTGTGTGTGAAATGAAAAGCTTGCTAGGATGCAATCTCATCCTTTCCGTTCTATGCAAGCAACACATTTTACATGTTTTGAGATATAAAATTCCTACCCTGTATTCATTAGTTTGGACAGGACACAAAGTCAGAATTTTCTCCATTTGTGTTCTTATTGGGCAGCCATTAGCTATCACAGAGAAAGTGCCTCTACATTAAGAGGGACTTAGGTGTCAGAAGCTGCTCACCGTGTGTTCTTCAGCATCCATGATGTCTAGTATGAAAGTAAGGTCAAGAAAGACATGTGAACCGTGCTTCCTTTTGCCCTGGAACTCCTTGGCTGAGCTTGCTGGCAGCTGGCATAATTTACTCCAGCCTTCAAACTGCTCTGACTTACGGCTGTGACTGATATACAGCCAGACCAGGAATGGAAAGTTGCTGCTATATATGTGCTGTGAACTTCTTAGCTTCTCCAATCATAGGTGTGTGCCACAGGTCACCTGGAATGTTCGTGTCCCTTGCTCAGGTAAGCATAAGTCTTCAACTCTACTCCCACTGCAGCTACTGGGTTTTATGAGTTCAAATTTTGTTTTTAATCTATACTCTTCAGTATTCCTTCCAATATTTCTGTCAGTGACCTGGGAATAGCCACAGAGCCCAAACACATGAAGTATCAGTATACCACACTGTGGTATCTTCCAGTATATTGGGTCAAATGAACCACATGTCTCTTAGCAGCCCCATATTTTGGATCCATATGCTTAGGCCCACTCCCATTCAACCCCAAACAAATAGGAATTGGCTGTACTATGTTTGTGTGAAATAATGTCAAAGTGTAGAGCACCCAGTTAAGTGAGTTTGGCATCTCTAAAAAATTTCAAAAGATTTATTCACAAGACCATATTTCTACTGCAAGTCTAACTCAAGTGGGCAGCACTCCTGTAGACAGATCAAAATTACTGCAAGGGTGGTCAGCTAGTGCATTAAATCGTGCAAGGGCCACAAAAGCCTTATTGATTTGTGCAGGTTGCACACTGTAGGTTACTCCTAAAGGAGAAAAGAGCTGATGATGTTGCTTGAAGGAAAGATCAATTGAACTGATGTTGGCCAAGCTCTGACTTGCTAGACTAGTTACAAGAACCATGCTGATATTTTTTTATCCCAATAAGCAGAAGAGCCATATTTCTAGCTCTTTGGCATCCAGGATTAGTATTAACCAAATGCACTGTGATGCTTTGTTTTTAGGACCAGGAAAAACTTCAGGAAAATATTATTTACTATTACGAACCTATGGCAACAGATTATTAAAGTATGAGATGTAGCACATCTTAGCATCCAACCAATTCTTTGGCAATGACACTCAAAAAAGAAACCATGAATTTGAACTGCTGTTCATTACTCAGACTGTTTTTGTACCTCCCATCATTTTTAGCTTCAATTCCATCCCCTTGTCTCCAAGCATTGTGGCAATTAAGGAGCATTGCACTGAAATGCTTCAACCCGGTCCTGACCTCTGCAAGACCCCTGAGGTAGAAAACAGACATGTGAGCAGTCTTTATAGGGGGTTTGCCCCATTGTAGAAAACCATTTCCATAGAATGCAGAGGAGAGCACAAGACTGGCAAAATAGTGTGTCCTGTGACAATCAACAATTTCTTTTTCTGAAGTGTTTGTGAAGTCTGTGGTCAGGAAGATCACGGGAGGTCCTGACATTAAAGAAGGCAGAGCTGTGTCAGTATCAGACCAAGTCTGGAAAAAATCCTGGAGAAATGAGATATGATGCAGATTGCTTGGTCTACTCAGGACACCTAAGTGTTTCCACACAGAAAATCTTAAAGTTCAAATAAAAAGGAGAACACTGTTCAAAAAACCCCAGGGAATCATGGACAAAGATATAGCATGATCTGTGCTACTGTGGGGGAAAAACCCAGAAGAAAGAATACCAGAAAAAGAAAGCACGATAATCCTATTTTAAGCAGCATGAAGGCTCAACAAAAATTCACTATTCCAGGATATTGAAAATTGCAGTGTGTTAGTCACTAACTTAGAGAGTGATACAATCTATTTTCACTTGGGAAGTAAGACGTTCCATTAGAAGGCAAACACATGGAAAGAATGCAGTGCTTCATGGCATAATTCTCCAAAACAGACATTGAAATACATATTTGTGGTTGTGTGGATGGGATAAGGGTGTGCCTGTAACCTGGCCTTCAGAGCTGTGTTCCTTTTAGACCTTATGTGTCTACCCCAACAGTCATTTTCTGTGAATGTGCATGTGCATGTTTCCAGGGAAGCATGTGTCTGTGTCACATTCAGCTTTAACTCCTGAAGATGCAGTTTTGCAGTAGCACGCCTGTACCCTTTCTTCTTCTGTCCCTTTTTCTCAAGTGGGAAATTTTTCTCCCTGATCCAACAGTGGCTGATTCTAACTTAAGTATTTGAGTACAGAACAACGTATTTTTCTACATGTGCTTCATGTGACAGTCATGCAATATCTATCTAATGGACAAACACCTGGGAGGACAAGGAGGGAGAAGGAGATGCTGGAGCAGATGCAGATGTCATGAAGAAGAGGTTCAGATTGAGGTAATGCTCATGGCTGCAGAGAATTCTCAGGAACTCAAGTCTCATGGAAATCAGGGTGGAGAGTGAATTCAGCTTGTTTGAAAGCTAGGAAAAACAAACAAAAAAGTGTCAAGTGATGGGCTAGTATTATTTGAATTACCATGTAGTGAAATATCCTGCTTCCTGAAAAGACATAGACATCTAGCCCTGTGTGCATTAAAATGCTCACTGTACCTAGTTTCCATACATTAGCTGCTCTTTGTTTGACAACGATGGTGTCTCTCTCCTTGCTCCCCAGATGACTTATCATCTTCCCAAGAGATAACAAATTGTTTCTTTCTTCTTTTCTCCCCAGACAAAAATATACATTATTTTTGTCTTTTGCACAAGGCAAAAAAGAAAAACAAATTGGACTTTTCTGAGTCTGTGGCAAACTCATAAAACATCCTGCTAAACAACACAGGACACCGGTGGTCTCATCATTTCCCTTCTTATCAAAAATGACATCAGTGAAGGAATTTATGGAGATATCTGATGAACCTGCACCAATACAGGTCACAAAACAGAAGGAAAATGCTCCCTGTCAAATACAACAAATAATTCCATAACAACATCCTGTACCACCATTTATTTTTAATTTTCAGAGACTTGTGAAGCAAGAAGACAGATGTATTAATTTGAGTGACTACTTAAATTAATACATCTGTCCTCACAGCACTCAGCAGGGGGAGTCAGAAAGTTGATCTGTATTATCTGCAGACCCTGCTGCTAAGGGCAGTAAAAAAATAAGGGAAGAAAAATGGTTCCATGTATGTTTTGCAGCAGTGCAAAGTATGACATTTCCAAAAGAGTCTTTACATCCACTCAATTTTTTTCTTGCAGATCACAAATCAAAAGAGGTTTTAAAATCATTGCATATGCAATAGGAAATAGGAAATTTACCTGGACCTTTAACACAACTCAAAGGATCTTGATGGATAAACTAATCAAACAGAACAAAACACATAAGCCAAAGGCAATCCCAATCATACATGGTGCCTACCTGATTACAGTAATGTTTGATGAGATTAAACACAAATCCTCGATCCATTAAAGAAAGAAGATCATACAAGAAAAATGCCAGGCTGATATTAATTTTTTCTGCTTGTTCACTTTCCTTAAAAAAAGAAAACACTCCAGTTATGATGTATAGAACTTACATAAAGGTGAAAGACCTTTTAGAATCATGAAAAATAGTGCAGGGGTCACCTCCCAGAACCATCTTGGGGAAAATATAGGACAAAATTGTTTCAGTTCTCCAGTTCACATGATCTTGTTAAAATTGCACAGAATCACTTCTGTAAATTATTTCAACTGTTTCACAGCAAAATGTCCCTTTGTGACATTTTGCACCCCTTTGGGCTGACAACAATGAATTTGAGAACTGTTCTGAATTGCCTATTGGCTGCAGTATTGCACATGACTTTTTTTTCCTATTGAACATAATGGAATGCTGGTTTAGGAACTTAAAACATTTAAAATATTAAGAAAAACCTGGACTGGCTTTGCTGATGGAATGCTAAGTATTTTGTTTAGAAATTTTAAGTGTAAGACTGATAGTAACAAAATAGTGGTAAGATAAATCTGTGGAGTTCACCATCCAGCAGCTAAGCTCTTGTATGCTTGGAATTGGCCGGATTACCAGAGATACACAGCCTAAGTAAGAATCACAAAGAACTTCATGTACCCTCTAAAATGAGGCTACAGATACTTCAAACATACCAATTTAAATCATAAACTCTCAGTAGCCTATGTAGTTCACCAAGAGGAATTAGTGAAGATGCCTGAGGGATCTGCACATATTTAATGCTCAAAAATGACAAAGTAGATGACTGAGAAAAATATTGCCTGTACTGGCACCTCTGGCTAGTGAGAACAGGTGTGCAGCACCTCAGGGTGGCTACAATTCACTTTTTCATTTTTCAAGCTTTTTGTTGCTGTTCAGGAATATATCTTTTCCCTGCAATCTGGAATTTGCACATGAAAAGATTTTTCTATGGTGAAGAAAAACCTGGTTTTCTATTACCTTTAGGGCAGGCAAGCATATGCCAGACATACCGCTGTAAAAATCCAGGGCAATCTGACATGCTCAACCACGTATTGAAACATCAATTATCACTTCTTGGATTTAAAAATCAGACACATATTGCCTACCACTCTGTACATCTAACCAATGGCCCTAATTCCAAAAACACAACACTGGAATTTTCACACATGATCAGGTTCTATACGCTCATTCTATCAAAATGAGAATTAAATTAACAGTCCACAAAAAACTGTGTATTTCTTGTGAGGAAGCCATAAATACTAATTTCCTTGCAAAGCCTATAAACCTGTTAAAGCATTTTTATTGTAACAAATTTTTATTTCCCAATGTATATAAAAAAAAGTCACTGATTGCTTAGGTAAACATTTCTGTGGAAATTATTTCTCTGTATGTGGCTACCAGAGAAGCACACCAGTGGATTGAGCTTCAAGAACAGCCTTTTGGTGAACAGTGACAATCGCTTCAGTGATTTTCTCCTCAAATTTTTCTGGTCTTGCCCTTTCCCAGGTTCTGATCCTCAGAGCACTTTGAAGAAGTGGATTACGAAACTGAGCTCGTTGAAAAGTGACCTGGCAGGCCAGCTCTCCCAGCTGCTCTGGCCTGCCCTGCTGGGCTAGCTGCATTTGGCAGCTCTGGGGCAGGAAAACAAGTTGGTTACAGCAACCGAACAAACAACAGCGCCTATCTGTGGCCCTAGCTTTTTCTACTGACCAGTCCAAAGAGGTATCAAGGATACAGGCCTACAGTAGCAATGCTAAAATATAAATTACAGTTTGTGATCTTTTCAACTGTATAATCGGTTTTATCAGCGCAATTTGTTAAAAGTAGAAAGAATTTTATGGGACTTAAGTCTTACTTCTGGTCATCAATTTTCAAGCACCCAGTGTAGATCAAGGGTTAGATCACTTTTGGTTGGCCTTTGCAACATTCACAAGGAGCACTGCCTTCCTATGGCATATTCTACTGCTACAGAGAACTCAAATGAGGAATTAAACACAATTCATTAGGATAGAGGGTAACTGCAAAGGGGGGTAAAGGAAGAAGCGCTACTGGGCCTGCAGTCTGATGTGCTGGCTAACACATAAAGAATTACTACAACTGAAAATGGATGACCAGCCTTTTCCATCAATAGAAAAGGGAATTATCTTCTTGCACACTGCAGCCACACTGAGAAGCAGGCTGAGGAACTGAGTTGAACAAAAACAGTCTGCTAAGAGAGCACAAGGCTGCCTTTTACAGTGCCACAACTCTCGCTTAAGGTGCATGTGAGAATATTGGCCTAATTCTAGCAACACTTCTGATTTTGAAATGAGATTAAATGTAGCTCAGTGTAACACAAGATGAGCAGCAAGGATCCATAGTGCTTATTTCATCCACTTACCTTGGGTGGTTTGACTACAAGTGCAGCAATCTCTGAAGTAATCACACTAACAATAGTGGTAATATCATCTTTGAAACGATCAGAGAACCGGCTTCTTCGTGAATTATCTTGCTTCTCTGTGTTGTGAACATACTGAGCCATACTCTTTATCTGCAAAGCAGAAAAAAGAACACTAAAAAAAATGCCCAGACTGTAGGTAAAATACTGCTTTAAGTTTGTCAGTAAAAGTAAGATTTCCTAATTTCTTTTCCCTGAATTTAATCACTCGTTTTCTCAGAGCTGCTGTGATAGAGCCTACATGGCAATGACAACAGAGAGTTTAAGACTCAAATACAGACAGACATAGATTCCTGTTCATATTCATATAGATGACTACTCTCAGTACCTGAAATCAGAAACACCCTCCCCCAAACCCTTGCATATGGACTTCTGAAATGCTGCTGCTGGCCACTTTAGCCCTTTACAATGACACTTATGGAATTCTTATTTCTTGACCTAATGTTGCATTACTTACATGCTGACAGTGGAAATCACTATATTTTTTCCCCTGACATGCATCACCGCAGGGCTCTGGAGAACTGTGAGTTTGTGGAGCTTTATCACTGCTCCCATGATGTAAACAAAATGGAAAAGACAGGAACAGATATTTACCAAAAAGGAAGGATTTGCTTGTTGAGTGTGTCTTTTGCAAGCTGTGTAGCTTACAAACTATTGCTCATGCAGTTCATGCAGAACTTTGCCATCACTGCCATAGTGAGGATGGAGGGTGAATACGAAGAACTCTTTATTTTGTACTCTCTGTACTTTCATTATTTGAGACCTCTCTTTATACAGAGCAGAATAACTGAAGAGGTCACCCCCCAGCTGAATCTGTGCCTGGAACATATACTACATGTCACCATTAACCAACTGTAAAATACCACTGTCAACTCTTACCAGGAGCTCAAAGAAGAACCAGGCATACTTGAAGACTGCTTCTCTCACCATGCCCGTGCTGACCACCATCTGCAATGCCAGTTCCTCGTGGAAATGCTACATAATAAAGACAGACTGTTGGAAAATGGCTTTTAATCAACTCATCCTTCATTTTCAACATCTTCCCTGTGGGAAACTTTTCCATACTGGAGGGTGAGCAGCCAGATGGGGATGTATGGGCATCCTTGCAAGATCAGAAGGCAGATTTCACCAAAATGAATGCTGTTGGCAAACAGACCTTGGGACCCATTTTTCTGTGGATCCAGAGCTGTACATAACTGAAGAGGGAAATGCCTTTGGACCATTCTCAGGTCATTGTCCATGTGCACAATGGGGAGAACTCATGTTTCCCACTCCCTGCTAAGCATTTTTGTTTAGCACATCCATGTTTTTCTGAGAGAAGGTAAAAGTAAGATTGACTTTGTGGTGGAAGAGAAAGACAGAGCAATAAGCACAGCAGACTTGGTACAGACATTTGTAGTTGGAGACAATACGTTTTACAGTGAAATCTGAACACAAGACACACAATCCCAATTATCTAAACTTCTAGGAAATTCTAATCTGGACTACAAAAAACTTGGTTCTAAAAGCTACAAAAAGGAACAAAGGAAATAGTTCTTTACAGAAGAAAGAAGAGGCAAATATTTCTGAATGGAGTTTACTGTAGCATGTAAAGACATGTATCCAAAGGTAAACAGCAGTGGAAAATGACAGAGGCTCTAAGACCTTGAGAAAGAGAGCAAAGGGAGGATTTAGACAGGCTGATACTTGTCTAAATCTGTCCTGGATAAAGAATCTAAAGACTCTGGAACAGAAGCAAAAAAGTTTGAGTAATGTTTACCCACAGATTCAATATCTCATCATTAATTCCTTGTTTGATAAAACTGGTTGATATTTTGCTCTGTTGCTTCCCTCTCGACATTTAGAAGGGCCAATTGCCAGCACTACCTCAGGATGCTCCAGGTTCTGCAAGCAGCTCCCTCATGCATAGCCATAGCCTACCTTTTTATTGGATGGTCTTGTGCTTGCACAAAGGCCTGTCATGTCATTTGTTCCTTCAACATAGTAAGACATCCGACTGGAGCTGTGATCCACAGGCTGGGGGACACAGATGGAAGAAATACGTAATAGTAAATCCATGACTAACTTAATCTAATTAACAGAGAAGAAATCAACTGCAGTTGGGGGTTTCTTTGGGTTTTTTTTAAGGTATGCACATACATTCATTTGAACAGTTATTCTTTTTCCTTCTTCCCATCCCCCTTCCCACTCAAGGCCGAAAACCACCTGACAGCAGCAGGAGCAGCAGCAGGGTGCAAATGCACTGCCATCGCGTGCCCAATGGCAGCACTGCAGCTGTACTTAGGAGGATATGATTCACCCTTTAAAGATGTGAGTTTATTCCCAGCTCCACATCGAAAATCATTAGCCCCTTGAAGTTCTTCCTTCCATTAAAAGTTATGACAATTTAAGATGCAGTGAAACAGCAGTAGCCAATTATAAATCTCTACATTTATCAATGTGATGAAGCTGTAATATCAAACATTTAAATTTTGTATTAATTTGGAAAAATGCCTAGAGGTCTGATTTGCTTTTTCCCCCCACCTAGGACACAGTACATTAGAGTAAAAGTTATAAAATTCAAATCTGCGTGATTAAAAACTGGTATGATGGATATATATGCGCATATGAACAAATCAAATAAATTGTCAAAGCCTGTGTATCTTACCAGTTCTGATTTAATTAGCTGAAGACCAGCACCTATTCATTTTAGATGGAGAGGCACAAGCTCATTCAACAGAAAAAAGACTTCAAAATATTTCTGAAAATAACCTACTTGAGAACCAATATTTTATATATATAACACTCAGAGAAAAATGAGGGGGGATACAGTTCAGACTTCATCAGATGTATTGCTGTAGAGCTCTGCCAGGGCTGCAACTAGCAACAGGCTCCTTGCACAGGAGAAAAAACCCTGCTTTTGCCAGAGGCATAGCTTCCCAGCTCCAGCTGAGTGGTAAACTCAAGGTTTTGGTTTCCCCAGACAGCTGCACACAACCATCCTCATAAAGCTCTGAGATGAGCTGGGATGCTGTAGGTGAGCAAGCTCCCAGTGCCAATCAGGGAAACAAAATCCTTCCTCTTGGATGTTCTCGACTGCTCTTTCCTGCAAGCCATTGGTGGTATATGTAGCAGTGGATAAGAATGCAGAGGAATGTTGTATTTCACTCTGTGGTTGCATGAAGTATTTGGAAAGACCCAGGTGGAAATTATGCACATGGCATCTGCACTGATGCTGATATAAAGCTATGGGGCTGCTGTCATATAATTGACTACTTACGTTTTGGTGGTTGGTTTTTTTGGTTTTTTTTTGTTTTGGTCTGGGTTTTTTTTTTTTTTTTTTTTTGTTTGTTTGTTTGGGTTTTTTTGGAGTTTTTTTTTGTTTTTGTTTAGTTTTTTGTTTTTGTTTTTGTTTTTGGTTTTTTTTGTTGGGTTTTTTTTGGTTTTTTTTTTCAATAGGAAACTATATGACACCAAACAAAACGAGGAACAAAGGTCTGTGGCTGCACTGACTCTGTGACTGGGACCAGACCAGGTCACCAGCTGTGAAGAGAACTTGAATATCTAGAAAAACAAGAGAGTGAGGCAAGCCAAAAAAACAAAAAAAGCAAATGCCTCTGTGAGGTGTCTAAGCCACAAACAAGAGACAGAGTTCTCACCTCTTGCTCTCCACTGGAAAGAGACCTCAGAATTTAGCAATGGGATTTAACATGTACTTATGCCAAACCAGATAAACAGAAAATGCTCCTGGTGATACATACAGTTCATTTACAAGGAGCAAATCCAACCCTCAAAGACAAAATTAAGATTATTAGGTTTGGTGCCATACCGTTCTTCAGATATTTGACGTTGTTCTCTTACCTTGGATGACAGGATGTTTTTGACCTCCTCATCATTGGCAGCTGGTGTAACAGTGATGTCAGGATTGCTGCAGCTTATCACTCGGCTCTGCAGGAGTTTGCTCCCCACAGACACTGCGGAAGTGCGTCCAAAGGTGTAATAACGCGATTCTGTCGAAAGGGCACTGCTGCCTCCACCTGCCACAGCGAGATGCTTGAATTAAGACTAAAGGACATGTACATGAGACAAACATCAGGTTCAAGCTGGTTTTGCTCAGTGGTTGTATAACATCAGCATTTTGAAAAGAATAAAGCTCCTGAAAAACCCACTACAGCTGCTTCATTAGCAATCTACACAGGCATTGAAAGAGAAGTTACAGATATTATCCCAGTCAACAGGGTGATTGCACAAGCAGTACCACAAGATTAATAAGGCTACCTAAGCAGCAGCACTATTACAATAGCTCTTTCTTCCCATCAGCTCTTTTTAATTTGCTGTAGATTAAGACAATATTCACAGGCCTAAACACAAAATACCACCTTCAATACATTATTTAATACCATCTTTGATGTATCCAAGGAAGCAGGAGAAATTACCATCAGGAATTTCACTAAATGATATCTAGTTTTCAGTTTCACCACGGACCTTATTTCTCCAGGACAAAAAATGCCCAAGTGTATGCGAGCTCACAGATTTTCACATATCCCAACATCACTCTAGATGTGCCTCAAGGGGGATTTAAATTAATATTCAAAAGAGAAAAAGGCCTACATACCTCTAGCTCCCACAGCACAGCTGCTTGTGATAAATCATTGAACATATACCAATTAATCAAATTAATCCTATAGGCTTTAGGATAATGATTGCAACAGAATACCAGAATGGTTGAGGCTGGAAGGGCCCACTGGAGGCCATCTAGTCCAACATCTCTGCTCAAGCAGGGTCACCTTGACTCAGCTGCCTGGGACTACAACCAGGTAGCTTTCTACCATCTCCAAGGTGAGAGGCATGGGCAACCTTGGGGCAACCTGTACCAGTGCTCAGTCACCCTCAGAGGAAGTGTTTCCTCATGTTCTTTCTCTGTTTCAGTGTGTGCCCATTGCCTCTGATCTTGTCACTGGGTGCCACTGGAAACAGCCAGGCTCTGTCTTTGCACTCTCCTTTCAGCTCTTTGTGTACACTGAAGATCCTCCCTGAGGCTTCTTTTCTTCAGGCTGAAGAGCCCAGCTCCTTCAGCCTATCTTTGTTGAAGAGACATTCCAGACCCTTGCTATTTTTGCAGCCTTTGGCCGGTCTTTGTCCAACAAGTTCATGTCTCTCTTGTACTGGGAGTTCAGAGATGGACAAAGTACTCCAGGGATGGCCTCACCCAGGTTGAGAAGAGGAGAAAGATCACCTGTTTAAACCTGCTGGTCTTACACTATTTTATCCTTCAATGACAAGTAAAATCTACTTAATGCAAAGTAGATATTGCGTGAGCTCGGCCCTATACCACTTGGCAGTAGGTTACTTTGCATGGAAAGTAATTTATTTATGTATAGGTCAGTAAAACATTGGCATCTTAAGGCCATTTTAACTTATGAAAATGAAATCATTCTAGAAAAAGTTTCCATTTAGGCAATCTCTCTTGCATTCATCTTCATGAAGTTACAACAGTTTGTAGCTATGGGAACCTCTCACCTCAACCCTTCATCTTAAATTAATAACTGAGGGATGGAGATTATCAGGGCCAAATTCATATTGCTCTTTGCAGTTCTGATATTCCTGACCTACCTCTTAGTGCTTAAATGGTACACAGTCTGGGTCCAAGAAGTTGCGTTTGCTATCTTAAAGATCAATGCCTTTAGCCCTTCTCTCAAAAGTGCCATGCTGAACAGCATATATCAAGAAAAAAAAATACTCCTGCAACCCTTGCACCAACAATACCTGGTTTGACCACTTCTCTTTGTGGGTCTGGCAGACGAAATACATAGTACACATAAGATGCCAGGAGACAGTTCCTTCCATGCTGATCCTTGCTCAGCTCTTTGCTGTTGTGGAGACTATTCACTATTGAAACCACAGACTCAAAGGCAAACTGTGAGAAGTTGGCTGTGAAACAAAGGCAAGAATTAAAGTCAGCACTGAAGGGTATAACATAATTAAGTGAGGTCATTATTTGAATCAACAACCAATCTTGCAAGGTTCAATTCAGTCCTTAACAAATTCAGAGTTTTAGACAGCAATTGCTATGCCCGACCAGACCCAAAGTCTGCATAGGCCAGTAAAGACTCTTTAGCAGACCCACTGACTTTCAACCAAATCACTGGTATTCTCTCACTTTGTGCTACATAAAACTGTTAATTACATTTCTAGCAGCTTTCACACATTTCCTAGAAACTATCTTCTTGCAGAATACTAAGACTCATTACTCTCCAGCTGACAGACACATCCAAGCTAGCGGGCTTTAGCACAGATATTGTAGTGGATGACAGATGTTGATGATCTGAATGAGATAGGAAATTACCTACACCGCTGCATGCAAGTATGCCATTTTTCCAGACTTAACATATGTTATGGGCAACTGGCATCTCAGTAAAACAAAAATCAGTGTTCACTGTTATATTCTCTCGGTTTGTGCTCACTCAACTCTGTCTAAAGATCTTTGGGCAGAGGATATGATGCAGACAGCAGTGTCAGCTGTAGGATAATGATTTTGCTGGTGTTTTACTTGCAAAACAACTTAATTCTAAACAAAGTTGATCAACAACCCACTTTCTGACCTATATTTTCAGATAAGAAAATTACTACAGTTTAATGTACCTTCCAACCAGAGACTGAGTCTCAAATGCAGGGGGAAAGGAGAAAAGGCAGTAACTCCATTAAGCCTGATTAAATTGTGCAGTAAAACTCTGTCTTGAGCAGCACAACTCTTTCTGAAGTGGGCTACCCTAAATACTAAGTCCAAGCCTGAATATTTCAGCAAGCATTCCCCCCCACATATCTAGGTTGCTTGCAAAGCCTCTTAAAGACCATGAACCAGGAAATACCTGTCTGCCCAGCTATGACCATAGGCTGTACAGCCAGCTGGAAAAGTTTATCTAGTACCAAATGCAAAAATAAGACAAGAGGTTCCAGGCGTGAAGAATTCAAACAGATAATGCTGAGTTTCAATTCATGCTCCAATGAAGCCTCTGTAATCTTTTGATCCATCACTCGAAAGGGAAATGTCACTTGGCTTTCCAGAGAATGGCACAAGGTGAAGAACTTCTCCAGATGGTTGTCCTGCAAATACAGTGCGCTCACAGTTAACAAAGTTGATATATTTCAGGCTAGCTCTACCTAAGAAAAGCCTGATCATACCATCTCATGGGATGAAAGGAAAGATTTTTGCCCTTCTGGTTTTCAGTAGTGGCTGTTCTGAGTGATCAACTTGTAAAGCAGCTGTCACAGTGCTTTGTTTGCTCCTATTCACCTGGTTCAAATTCAGACTGTGGTGAGATCAGCTTAAAGGCAGGAAAGTTATTGCCCTCACTACTGATCACTTGATTTAATGAAAAGACTTTTCCTTCTATTTGATAAAATTCTGTCACATCATAGTCCCTCTGCCACTCATACCCGAATTCCAGCTACCTACAAGTTATGTGCCATATGATTACGCCCTTGTATTTAAAAAACATGCTGCAAAGGGGTGGTGGACCTGCTTCAAACACAGGGCCTTCAGCTGTTAGGACCTATTTACCAGGATTAACTCGAATGGGATAAGGGATAAGAGCCACTGAAAAGCAGCAGAAACAAAACACAGCTGATCTGTCTCAAACCAGCATCTAAGTAATATGGGCAAAGATCCAATTTCCTGTGGCATTTAAGTGATGGGAATCATTGAGGTCACACCCAGCACTAAGCTTCTGTCCCCAGAGCGCATGGCATTAAGTGAGCTGCTTAACACATATTGGCAGCGTATGACCTGTCAATGGAGGTGGGGAGGAGCTATGTCTTTGGAGGTGTGGACACACAGTCTGAACTAGCCTTGAAGAACAGAAGATGCAGAAGCTGGCACTGTGCCTGCCAGCACCTTTCAGTCACATCCTGAGCTGACTCCTGCTGAGCTGAGAGGACACCAGGCTCCCTATTGCTCCATGTGACTTGCTGCCAGGAGTGCTCATTTGTTCATTTCACCAACAGATTTAATTTCACCAAAGGATTTCATTCACAGAGGATATCAGGTTATTTCCATAGCTCCTAATTTATTTTTTTTTTAAACTGTGTGGATTTAAACACCTCAGTTTCATAAACCCGGTAAATTGGTCTGGACATCTGAATTTTCTTTGAAATGAAACTAGAGCTGTGTGTTGCTTCTGATGCATTACCTGCGTGTGAACAGATGACACAGCTTGAACTTCAACAATGAAAACGCCCTTGTGTCCTTCAACCCACTTTATAGGGGGTGTCTGAGATGGAATTTTCTGTGATGGAAAAAAAATGGGAATCATCTTTCTTTTAATGCTCAAACAGAAAGTCTGTTTACATGAGGGTCTATAGGGTATTCCAAGTAATCACTTCATTTTAGACATCCAAATTCAGTGCCACACAGAGGATGACAGCTAAGCATCTCCTTGTTCTCATGGACATTTGTACAGAAGCTGATGCACTGAACAGGGAAATTTAGACAATTTCAGCTGGATGTCTAGCACAGACCACGTAAATATACATCTTCTGATGGGATATTGTTAAGGCTAAAATTTCCTGGTGAAAGCATTGCCAAAGGCATTCTGTGGTGATGTGGGGCAAATTTCCTACATGCCATGTTTACTGGGAGCAGTTTTCTCCTCCAGTAATACCTGATTCCATTTCTACTCCCCTTCCCACAAATCACAGAAAAAAAACAAACAAACAAATCAAATTATCCTGTGGAAAGAATCAAATTATTGCCTTGACACTCTTGAAACAAATGTATCCCTGATTAGACAATTCACCAGAATTTTCTTGCATAGCTAACTTCTAAAAAACATAATATATATAATTATATAAAATATTAACACCACTGACAACAACAACACTTTTCTTGACTTTCCCCTTCTAAAGAACAAAAAGGAGGCACTGCTTACCAGCAGACAGCAATGTTAGTTTGTAAAACAGTTATGCTGTTCTCCTACAATAGGAAAATACTATCTTTTAATAATTTTGTTTGTTACCTCAGGCGAGTGAATTGAATAGTGTAAAGGCAGTTTATCCAATGCAACAGGAAGACTATAATGTCCAGTTTGAAGACGATCATTTAATAGAATTGGCAGCCACTGAAACAAATGAAGAGAAAACACAGCAATATTCCTGATGATATATGATTAGACCCATTTATTTAATTTGTTAGATACAGTCAACAAAACAACAAATGAGATATTGACCTAAGCTTCTCTGATCTACCTCTTTCAACAGTAATTTCTTTGTATTTTAAATTCAAAGATAGCTGATAGCTACTGTAGAAAAATGTACAAGACTACTTTACAAAACATCTCCTTTGAAGAAAACAAACTCAAAGCTTCTCATGTGTGACACACATTTTTCTAATAAATCCTACCAGAAGGATTTAGTGGAATCCATGTTCTGATTTAAAAATTCATGTATCTTGAATACACTGATTCTCGGTATTGAAGCAAATCAACAGCTAAACTTTTGCTGGAATTAAATTGAACATCTTCCGTGTGGTTACCATGTTAGTCTGACTTTTCATATCCTGCACTGACATTTGGACACATTTAATTTTTTATTCAAGTCTGAAAGAGGCTGGGCATTTGAATATCACAAGGCAGAAACATTTTATAATTAGATGAACAGAAACTTGAAAATTAAGTCCTCACCTAGGTCAAATCTTGGTCCTGAGCTAATTTACTTAACAATCTCACTGACATTGGTGGGACTATAACTGCCCATAAAAGAAAGTCCATTTGAAAGGATTCTCAGTACTGTGGTTTGAAAACTCCAAAAGCTAACAACGAAACAAATAAGCAAACAACCAAAAATACACAAACAAAATGGCCTCCCAAACTTCATAGAAAAGTATTTCATGGAAAGTACTTGTCTGGCTCCACATCTCAATTGCTGACCAAAGCTGCAGGATGTTTTCAAATCTGAAAATGTCATCCTCAATTCTTTACTTTTATATGAAAATTTCTCCAGTAAAAAATACTGTTTGATACAGAAAAAGGTCAGAGAAACTATGCTACAACACGTATTTCTTAATCTAAGACATTCTAGTCTCAACATGAAGATAAAGAAGGCAAGAGAATTAAATTTTAGCTTTTAGAGTCTTTCTGGTTTTTGAATTTTTATGTGGATAAAAGAAAATTTAGAGCAGAAATGAAGTGCCATGTAAAACCTAAATGAAAATATTACATTAGCTATTACCTCATGTGTGGACATGGTAACAGTAATAATTGTAATTATGTATGGTTTAGGTTTTTTATTTTTCAATAAATAGGATCCAACAGAATGAGACTACATGCTATAAGGCATTGTTGTTGCAAATATTTAGGTGCATATTTCAGTTGATTCAAGTGAATTTAATAAGTTCAAAGACAGTTAAAACAGTAAAGTTATAGGATGAGAATGTAACACGTGTCAGGTGGCATATCGTTTCTATGAATTCACACTAAGATCTTCCACTGGTTTTGATGTATTGCCATAACCAGAAACGGAATAAATGACCAAATTCTTGACAAGCAGAGAGCTTGCATGGGAGACACATAGACATGCACATACACGCACCCACACACACCCACTCTTATGTATCACATGGAACTTACTGAATACCCCAGGAGGGTTTCAACAGATGCTCCTTGCTTTGGTTGGCAGCTGATGTGATAGAATGTGAACAGTAGATGGTGTTTCTCTGTGAGTTTTGCTGGCAGCTTAATTTTCACTTCTTCGTAAAAGTCAGGGGATCTGTTAAAAAAAAAGCCAAGCACATTCCCAACGTAAGTGTAAGAATGAACAAGAGACAAATTTGCCAGTTGGCTTTTAGGTGCTATGTTTATAAAACCAGATAAATTCTGAAAACAGAGCTGAATTAAACAAAGTATACATATATATACACACACATTTTTATGAAATTGAAATATTTTTATGCGTTATGAATCTGGAAGTTATATTTGTGAACAATCTACAGCTTTGAATCAGAAGAAAACAGACAGGATCAGCTGGACAGATTCAGCTTCCACCTATCTCTAGGTTCAATCTTTGTTTTGGATTTTTGCATAAGTATTCTGCAAATCCTAAATCCCAAGTTTTCATTTATGAGCATGAGAACATTCCTTCAGCTCTTTTGGATCTATGAATTCATTGAAGTGAATGATCTTAAAAGTTGTGCTGCTTCTTGTTCCTGCTCCTGAATCATCATAGTCGGAATATTCTCAACTACTAAAAAGCTTCAAACAAGAAAAGTGAAGGTCGCTTCTACAATAGCCACTTATGCAAATGAATGTAGCAATCCAAATTAGATACCATAAATTGCACAAAACATAAATGTTTAAAATGGCATTCCTTGATGAACTATGTAGGGTAACTATAACGTAGAGAGATCACGGTTAATACTTCTTAAGTTATTTGGATAGATAGTAACAACACTTACTTATTATGATATGTGACAGCTGTGTATATTTCTTGGACAAATTCTGGACCTGAAGATTTCCCAAAAATTACCTACATTAAGAAGAAGAGAAAATGAGGACTACAGCACTTATTTGCCATCATCTTGTGTGAATTTTGAGACAGTACCTAAACATTTGAAATGACTACTCAGTTTTATCTTAGCTTGTTGGCATAAATGTCTTCTTACCAAGCACCTTCCCCACATTCCATTCAGGGTAAAACACCAGGAAAATGGAGCAGACTTATTTCTAAGTCACTGACTACCTCACATCACATTCTTTAGTCATGAACTAAAAGCTTAGGAATCATAGGAAAAAAAGTTATGGTTAGCCACTTACACGTTGTCACACTGCCTTTATCTAAGTGCTAAAAAGTGAAATAAAAAGTATTTTTAGGAGTTTTGTTTTCCAGTTTTAACTGGCACATTCAAGTTGAGATATATCTCACCTTACCTTGGAGGTCCAAAGTCCCTTTAAAATCAATGAAGAAAAATGGGCATTTCTGGTGCTAGATTTGCTTTCCTAAGATACATGTCTATGGTAAGGCCTTGAAATCAAATAATTTAAAGGGAACCCTGGGAGATGAGCTTAGACAAGAATCTCTGCACTGTGCAAGCTGTTATATATGTATTTAGAGGCAGATCACTTACAGTGGAGAGAGAAGACAGATGAACTGTGTCTGTCCTAACCATTTGTCAAAACCTAATCATAACACAGGCAGAGTTTAAGGAAACCAACAATGCAATATTGTGTAAAAGAACATTCTGTGTTACAGTCACACGGCACAGCTCTAGCTCCAGAAGAAATGTAGCTTGGGAAACACTACTGATGCTCTGATTTCAGGTCCATAGGTTATGTGGAGAAAGGCTGTGAAGTATATATTAAACAATGTCAGCACACTGATAAAGGCTGGTTGGGTGATAGTCCTTGGTCCAACAGATTGTTGGAATAAAGTTTCCTCAACATAATGTTTCGACTCATTGTTTTCCTTCTCTAATACATAAAATCAAAGATTTTCATGTCAATGTCATTCTCAAGTAGCCAACAGCAATGTCTTGAAAACATAAAAAAAAATTCAGGCTGAAGCAGGCATCTGGGTTGGAACACATCAAACTGAGCCTCTGAAGCTTGGTAAAGTTGAATAGAGATCTTAGAGTGAGAGATGTTGAATAACCTGAACATAGATAGGACTTCCTGCTCTGCTAGGAGTGTACATGTATACCCTAATACACAGTGTGCTTCAAACATGGAAAGCTCTACCTACATTGCATAATTGTGCATCCATTCATGCTCAGGAATGAAGATCCCAATTTTTACCTTCCAGCACAGTATCTTCTGGCACTTGTGTAAACATAGTGCATACAGAGGAGTTACTCTGCAAAACACGCTACATCATTCTTAAAAGGTCTCTGAAGCTCTGTGAATTTTACCCTTAGAAATTCCAGCATGATACTATGTGATATTATGTCATTCTTCTGAAAATAGGGTAGGAAAATTTAGATAAGAGAAAGCTACGTGCTTCTGGTTCCACTAGAATCACAAAAAAGTCTTTTTTTGTTGTGAGTAAGGAGTATAGCCCTGCTTTAGTAAGAGAATGAAAGCTCCTCAAGCTCTCTGTGTTAGGCTTCCCAAGGCCCCACTAGAAACTGTGGTGATAGCAAGTAAATAATGACTATTAAGTTTCTCAGGAATGCATGTAAACAAAAGCCTGCTAAGAAATCTCAGCATTTATTACCGGCATTGCACAGGATGGGTCTTCACCACACATAAACTGGATCTTGATGGTAATGTTCCTTGCAGAAGCCAGTCGGTTAGCAAAATTCAGCCTCTGAGGGTAAACATAGAGGAGATTTCTGGAACAAAGATAAGGAAGAATTGGTAAATGGCAAGCATTCCTGTTTGAAAATTAAGTGCACATATTAGCATCTTGCTCACTCCTCTCCCTGTCCTTCAACTCCACCTACATATTGAAAGACCTGTCAGAACTCAATTTCAGAAGTCCACAAATAAAATATAATTTCTTGGTGTGACACATAGAACATCCTGTATTTAAGGTCTCACCTACACTAAGCTATGTTCTGTTACAAACTATTATCTTTGCTTGATGTAATGAAAAGCAGGAATCTCTTGAGAATGCAGTTTCTTTCTCAGATGTGAATAATCAGAAATTGGAAAGGGGAAAGAATCACTCAGAGTGATAAAAACAAGGAAATCAACAATTGAAGTTCATACATTCAAACATACAGATTATAGCAAAAAAGGAAGGCATCTATTTCTGGATTATACAAACCAAAAAGCAGTATCAATGAACCTGAGTAAATATAAATAGGAAAATTTGAAACAATAATTCTATAAGCTACCTCTTATTAGTAATAATGCTTTGAAATATAGCATACTTTGCTGTTTACTAACTTCTGTACATGAACGTATCACTAAACAAAAAGCACCTTTAATTTCTGTGGGGAATGTGACAGCATAGGTGGTCTTGTGATGTATAATTCCAGTAGAAGAGTAAAAAAATTAATATATTTTTATTTGGTGAAATTTATGGCAAATCTGAGATTTCAGGTAGGTATGGATTATACACAGATTCTGGAATCATGATTATGTCAATTTACTGTCTTGTTTTCCCAGTCTGATATAGGTTTCTCACTGCTTGTCCTCTGAGTGTAAGGAATGAGTAGTGTTGAAAGAAGCATGCTGGCTTTCAGTGAGAAACAATGAAGTCTACTCATGAACTTTCATGATTTCGTTTTGTCTGTGGCAGTCAGAAGCTGCACACAGAATTGCACTCTCCTTATCACAGATGTCTCCTCAGTACCACTGCCAGCTGAAAGAGTCAAGCCCCCTTGGAGAATACTGTCATTAAGTCAGATAGTCCATCTTCCATATACTGTATCCCAAGACCAGGAAAACTGTGGTTTATTCTTCCGATTTCCATGTGTCGCAACATGACAGTACTGTTCAATTACACAGGCCAAGCTACTCTTTTCAACCAACATGTGCTACATGGCATGCCTTAGTAAAAGAAATTGCTTTTAACTTGCCTTTCCCTTCACTGAGAATGGTGCTTCTGCCTGTCACACTGGTGCACTCCCTTCCTTACCACCTTATCTACAAGTTTTGCTTTGCCAAATTCTCTCCCAGATCATGTTAAGGAAAGCTAAGTGAATGAGCTAAGTGAAATATATTGGTAACCTCCACTGAATTATACTTGGGGGACTGACATATTAAATGAAGGATATTGTCAATACTACATCTGCCAGAAGCGAAGAAATACATGTAGGGAAGGCTGAATAATACAGCCATTGCTTCATTAATCTGCAGCCTAGGACAAGATGTCACAAATCTATATAATGTACCTGAGCACTGGATTTTACTTTTAGAAGTCACTTGAGATGAAAGATATGTAAAAACACAGAGAGCTCTCTGCTGACTACACAACGGAGGAAGCATTATTCCATCAAGTACTGGACTGAAGAGCTAAAGCTTGTGCCATTTATGCTGAACCCGTTTTAGGGATCTTGCTTACATGTGTATTAAACCCATCAGCACCAAGGAAGAACAGACACAAATGCTGACTCTGGATATCCTGCAGAGATGAAAGTGATGGCTGACATCTAAAGCAGGAAGGTGTGATGATGATCAAAAAATGTTCCCTCACACACGTGTGAATTGTAAACCCACTGCTGATTCCTGCCTTTGTGCTACTGCCTGCACTCCATCCATACACTCCAAAAGCCTGAGGGGAAGCAAAGACAAGGAGCATTCTCATATGGCCCTTTGCAGGGGCATTGGGGCAGCAAATACTGCTGCCTTTTAGATAATCAGACAAATAGGATGCATATAAGGATGTGGTGGGCTCCAGGAAGCAGTGCATCTCCCCCAAGGCTCTGCATTGAGCAGAACTATTATAGCAACATGTCGCAGCAAATACTTCTGGTCAGTGTGATGAAATTTCTCCCCTCACTCTCCCTTCAGAAAGTGCAGCACTCTACCTCCAGATACAATCAGATGTGCTTAAAAAACAGAAGAGCTATTCAAGGGACAGCATGAGTCTACAAAAGCCATGGCAGAACACCCAGAATATAGAACCTGAGAATACAGTCCCAAAGGCCAGCAGAGTCCTGGGTGAGGCACAGATGCCAACAGCTTCTTTGGGTCAGAGAATTACCCAGAAGAGTGATAAGAGATTATTTCGGAATCAGTTACATGCTGGGAAAGCTAAGCATCCCCCTAACCTGGCACAGGACACCAAGTGGCAATTCTCATACAAATTTGCTGATCTTCCTACGTTTTCATGTGGCTTAGCAGTGATTTAATCACTTCCCATGGGCAAAGCAAGACAGACCTATCCTGTGCCAAAATAAAATCTATTCAGAGTGTCAAGTCTGTGACATTCTTATTTAGTGTTTGTAAATACTGCTTGTGCATATGTGCACATAAAAGAGTCCTTCTGTTTGTTAGATTACACCTCGTGTGAGGTGTCAACAAGTGCATCTCAACTTGTCATGAACTTCTTATGAACATTCTCAACCTTCTTATGAATATTAGGCTTCTTCACTGATGACTGTGATGAGAATTCCATACAGAGCAAAACTCAACATATGTGCAAGTATTCCCTACTGATACAAACCAGGAATGTTCTGTAGGTGAGGAGTGATGGATGAATTAACACTGACATTTAAAACTTATGGTACTAGACACAAAAGCTCATGAACCCATTAGTTAAACTTTTCAATATTTGTTGATTCTTTGACAATTTTGGTGGGGAGTCTTCAGGAAAAAAAATGGTTAAAAATTAAAAAGCACCTCATAAATGCTTAACCAAATATGGAAACCCATTCTAGTCAGCCATTAACTAGGAAAATAGAACAGTGACAGAACTTCAACAAGAGGATGTGTATGAGTCATAAATTCCGTATTTTAGGATGGGTAATTTGGAAAATAGCTTGATTTTTCTCATGTTGCTAAAATTTTGAATCATCTGAAGAGCTGGCGGACGGATGTAAAACTAGACCAAAGAGCCCTTAGAAGACTCACATGTAGCAGACATGTTCTCTCTGGATTTCACAGGCAGAGAGGCAGAGAGGAGTAAATAGTGCTGTGAGAGCAATAACAGGAGTGAGACACTGTTATTCATTATTGATGAATAACCTTTCCTCACCCAAACTAAGTCAAGGATGGGGTGGAATGATTACCCCCAAAGCATAGGCCTCCAGCTCACACTACCAACTACAGCAAGTCTGAGAACATTGCTAAGTGGTTTGCAATTAAATGAAAATGAAACCGCAAAGAAAAGGCGTTTTTTTCCTCTTCCTTCAAAAATCCCCAAAGCGTTAGGTAGTGCCCCTATCACAGACAGAACTTCCTGTGCCTGGTTAAGCTGAGTTACTGCTGAAGTGATGTGACAAATCCCTCTTCCTCACCACCAACATTTCATAGTGGCAGTAAACAGCATCATTTTCATTTATATTTAATGAGAAAATAAAATGACAAACAAACTTTAAATTATATGATTTTTCCTATTAAAAATAGAGGGGTATGAAAGAAATAAATCTTGGAATGTTTTGACAATTTCAGGGAAATATTTTTATTAAAGAAATGTAAGTACACAACAAAAAGAAGTGCTCAATTTCACAGTGCACAAAGAAAGTGGGCTGGCTGATCTCTCTGCCATAAATCAGAAATAGCATCATTTAAAATAATGGCATTACACCAGTAAAAAAAAAAGCTTGCAAGACCTGAGTTCAAAGACTATAACAGAAGGCTCCACTTTTCCTTTCACAAAGGAAAAATCTATTTTAAAAAAACCCAGAAACCAAAAAAACCCTAAACAACCAAAAAACAACAACAAAAAAAAAAACCCACCCCAAACCAAAGCAAAAAAATCAACAATTCATTCCTCTGAAATACCTTTGACAACCTCCCCCCCACCCAGTGTCTACATGTATAGCACTGGCAAAAAAAAAAAAAAAAATTGGTTTGCAGACTTATATCCAAAAATTAGAAAACATTAAATCACCTTTAAGGCCCTAGCAAGCCATGACTCACATCTATGACTAAATGCTATCAAATTGCTTAAGTAAGCATGGTTTTACTTTTCAGATTAGAAGAAAGGGAATAAAATAACATGAAACACTTTGTATTTGGCTCTATTACAAATACAAAGGAGAGTATAAACTAACCCTCATGGGTTAGTTTAATGTCAGACTCAAAATGGCATTCACCATGTGGAAAACTAAGCTCCGAGTTTAACATGACAGTTAAATTAAGCAAAGGGTCACAGGGCTCCATGGAGGGATCTGGACAGGCTGGATCATGGCTGAGCCCAGTGGTGTGAGGCTCAACAAGGCCCAGTGCTGGGCCCTGCCCTTGGGTCACAGCAACCCCAGGCAGTGCCACAGGCTGGGGCAGAGTGGCTGCAAAGCTGCCACAGGAAAAGGCCCTGGGGGTGCTGGTGACAGCAGCTGAGCGTGAGCCAGCAGTGCCCAGGTGGCCAAGAAGGGCAATGGCATCCTGGCCTGTGCCAGCAATGGTGTGGCCAGCAGGAGCAGGGCAGGGATTGACCCCCTGTACTCAGTGCTGGTGAAGCCACACCTCAAATCCTGTGTGCATTTCTGAGACCCTGACTCTGAGAAGGATACAGAACTGCTGCAGTGTGTGCAAAGAAGGTCAACAGAGCTGGGGAAGGGTCGGGAGCACAAGTCCTGTGATGAGCTGCTGAGGGAGCAGGGAGGGTCTAACTTGGAGAAACGGAGGGCTCAGTGGGCTTTAAAGATGTACAACAGAATACATATTAAGATGTATTTCTTCACCAAAAGGGCTGTCAAGCATTGGCAGGCTATCCAGGGAAGTTGTGCAGTCACAGGTAGATGTGCTGCTTGAGGGACATGGTTTAGGGGTGGACTTGGCAAGGCCAGGTTACAGTTGGACTTGATGTTCATTGGCCTACATCACCTATGTATGTGAGCTGTGTCATTACCATTCGTTCACTAATTAATGTAAAGATTAACAAAGGCAACTATTCTTTATAGACACTGTCTTCATTATTACAAGTTAGACTGAACAAATCCTACTTTCTCTTGTTGCCATGACTTTTACTTAGGGTGAAAATCAAAATGGAGATTTAAAAGAAAAGGTTAAGCATGTAAGGTATGAACTCGTGCTGAAAGAATGTGAATGTTGAGTGATAGCAAGCATTTCCTCTAATGTGGATGTATGTATTCAATACAGACACCCTGGCAATAGAAGGATAGTGTGAAGACACTCAAATTTGTTTTAGGAGAAGCACAAATTAATGGTTGGCATGGTGGCTTTGATACTTATTATGTCTGGTTGCAGAAGTGAGAACCTGATGAGAGCTAAAGGGAGAATATTCTGTGCAGACTCTACTGTTGTTACAGCTCAGAAACACAGTAGTTGCTAATGGTTTTTGTCAAAACCAAACCTTTAGACACTGCAAGACTGCACACTTACTGGGGCCAGACAACGAGTAGGAAAGTTAAAATTCTGTCTTATTTTTTCATTAAACTAAAAAAAGGCATCTTGTCTCACATTCATTTACATTTCGACTTTCAATTCTATAAAAACTACTTTCCCTATAGAAATGTCTGCATTAAATTTCTACCACTATCTACTTCCATCTTGATACACAGAGAAGACAAAAGTACCACAACTCTCTGCATTTTAGTGTACTAGTGCTGTGAGCTGCCCTCGGGAGATTGAATACCACTGCATTATGGCAGAGCTCAGGAGTAACTCCTCCAAAACTTCTAATGAGGCTATAGCCAAACTGGCTTACTTATTTCCTGCGGACACCACACTGCAAGCTGTTATTCTAAGATAAGTTTTGCCACTTCCTTTTTGCTTTCCTTTAAAACTGAGACACAAATCCAGGTGTCACCAACAGCAAAACGGATCTCTAGTTTACTGTGAAGGTGTGGACTATCTCCCCAGAATAAATTAGTTTGCCATGGTGCAGTTCTGAGTTGTACAGAACCACAAGTCTCGTTCTTCTCTCCTCCTGGGTTGGATCAGGTGAGCAGGTGGGAGAGATGGCTGTTTGCTAATTTCCACTGCAAGAAATGAGTAAGCTTTATTCTGTGCCTTCATTCTGTGATTCCTTATTGGTAGTTTCATTTTTGCCACTAACACAATACAGTATCTAGCTACTGTTTTAGGGAACAGAAATCCTCCTTAGCATATCATCATCTACTACTATTGTCAGAAGCTCCCTTGTCTTGACTAACACAATGGTCTGATGAAAGACATTATATCAAGTTGTTTCTGTATCTATAATATTGCAATGCACCCCATCAGAATTACTGTCAGCTATTACTATAACACCACTCACTAGCAATGAAATACGGCACAAACATCTTGAAACATATTCTTCTGCTGTTAATTTCTTATAAGACATTCACATGTTCCAAATTATTAAGAAATAAATTATTGGAATTGCTCACTTGCATGCTACTGAGTACTGTGATCACCTTGAAACAATCATAACAGAACAGATTCAAAGAAATTATATTACATAGCATAAAGTGCTCATTCATAATTAAAAAGTTCATAGAGCAACACATTATTTCCTCAGATATTCAGATGACTCAAATTAACAATAGAAACAACTGAGCATAAAAATTTACCAGAAGTGATAAACTACAATAAAATCTACTGGAAAAAAAAGCCTAAAACCAAACAAACACATAGGAGAATAGATAGATAGATAGATAGATAGATAGATAGATAGATAGATAGATAGATAGATACCAAATCAATGACAATTGTTAAAGGAGTTTATTTTAAATGTTATAGAAAATTTATCAAAAGACAACACAATTAGATTAGTAAACTCATTATAGACTATCGTGCAGGTATTTTATCTTGTAAGGGCTAGGAAGATGAAATCATCAGCCCAACACATTGTCTTTAGCCTTTTTAAAAAAATATTTTTAGTTTCTACTTCTGAAAAATCATATGAATCACATTTTTCAAAGAAATGTCAAAAATATATGTTATTTCTTACCTATAAATGGTGTGGGGAACATACACTTCTCTAATTGGGAATTCCAAAATTTCTTTGTGAGGGCGATTACGGTTTTCTGAAAATGGCTTCAGTGGGAGTAGTTCTGGTGTCAGACAATAACCAATGTTTTCTGGAGCTGGGGCAATTTCCCCTTTTAGGGTTCCTTTAAAATCAAATCACAAAATATTAACAAAAATATTAAAAAAAACCAGTCTATAATAAAAGAAAAATTAAAACAATATGTAAGGTTACATAGCAATGGCTCAGAAAAAAGAACTGGCTCTTGGGCTGCATGAGAAGAAAATCATAGGTACAGAAAGATACAGAGGAAGTAGCGTACACACAACCCAGTCACAATCAGGGCAACACAGAGCTTCTTAGGCGTACTCAGTACTGCTTCAAAGAAAATGGAAAGAAAGAAGGAATACTGTATGCTGGCTGATGTCCTAATGTCTTTCACACACAAGTAACATAACATTTGTCTGGGAGACTAACAAAAGGTGTGCTGTCTAATACAGCTCTCTCTTACTCCCCCTCCCCTCAGATTCTGCTGGGATTAATCTCTGGCAAAGTAGGCACCACCCATCAGGAAAGCTAGGCTTTCTGTGGTGAGCAGTTACACAGTTAGTACTGATAACATTTACCCCACTATAAACAGACTTTCAATTTAAATTCTCTGCTATGGTAAGTTAAAACCGTTTGGGCAGCTCAGACTTGTCATTTCTGGAAAATAGCTAAAAAGGAAAAACAGCTTTATCCTCCGTTCATATTTTTTAACTTTCCTCCACAATGCAGAAGAGGTTGAACTGTAATTTACTTGAAAAGAAAAATTAAGCTGGTCAGGTGTTTAACAGTAGCTAAACACTGCCTGTACTTCTCTTCTTTGTTAACTAATTCTGACTCTAATATCAAGCTAAGATGAACTGTGTACACATTTTAATCTTTCTCTATAAAATATGAACCATTTCAAAACATTGCAGGGAAGCAGGAAGGATCCTTGAAATTTTCTTTAAAGAACTGTCTTCAAATGGTTTGAATAATAACAAAATATATCCAGTAGGTACACTGTAAATTAGGGAGAAAAAGAAATAATTTTGAAATATTAAACTAAATCTAAATTTCCATACTCATTAATGCAGAAAAAAAAATAATTCAAAAGCATTTGTGTTCAGGTAGACACCAGAAACCCAGGAAGTTCCACAAAAGCACACATTATAGGCTTTTAACCCAAGTCTAATAGGTTTTGGGTTCGGACTTTTCAGAACAGTTTAGGGGAGAAAAATACATGTAACAACTTCCATCCAAAACTAATTACGTACCTGGTACAGTCTTAATTCTTCTTTGTAAGGAAGATGATCTTTTGAAATCAGCTAAAAATTTAAACAGATCTTCATCACTGAGCCTGTCTCCTTCCTACCAAGAGAAAGACAAAAATCAGTACCTTTGTAACAATACTTCATAACATGGACAAAACATTCAGGAGTGAACCATGTCCTTAAGGCATCCAAAGCAAGTGGATTACTATTTACTTGACTGGGGTTGTCCTCTGTCCCCACACAAATATATCTGGTAGCTTTTCCCAACACAATTCATAGTACATTGATAAAAAAAGTCTTATAAAATCAGACATAAAGAGAATACAGTACTTGTTTAAAGAAGGTGTTATTGTTCAGAAGCATTGCTCTGAAGTTTGATGCTGGATAGTTATCCTCTGAGCTGAAACCTCTCTCAGAAAGCCTTCTTGCCTGCAGCAGTGTTGCCTTCTTGTCACTACTGGAACCTTTCCCTTCAAAGAGAAATTAAATGTATCATCATCTTGTTTTTTGCTTTTTGCTAGAGTACAAAGATTCCCAGAATACACTAGAAAACTGCAGAAAAATCTCACCAGCATCAGAGGATAGAGCACCTAAAACATTCTGCTTCTTTTATTTCCAGCTAAGTGAAATAGTGGAATACTAGGACACACCTATTGAAGTGACATTATTTCTGTTACAGAGCAAATGTTTATTTAAATTTTTAGTTCATGGGTTACAAAGCATATTGAACAATGGTCCTGCCTACCAAACTGATACGTTTGGTATCTTGATTGCTCAGTTTTGCTAGCTAACTCCATAGGCAAAGGAAATTTTACTTCTACAAAGCCAGTGTTCAATGAAAAGTGGGTCTAAACCACGAAAGAATATTTAGCAGACATAAAAATAAATAAGCAGAGACAACATGGTGAGCACAATTAATTTGTAAGTGTCTATAGGACTGCGAAGGAAAGCTGTCAAGACATGAGTTTGAATCTGTGATTCACTTTTGATGCCAGAGTGAATAACATTGTTTCCTATACCCAGTCCCACGGCAGAGCCATTTTGCCTTACTTAGAAAAGTTAGACAAGTACCATTTAAACCTTCAGCTTCTTGTGTTTCTCGTTCAAGTGTTGAAAAGTTGAAATAACTAGCTAGGCTTATGGGAATCCAGGCAAATGGCATTCTGTATTTCCCCAACCTCTGACAAAAGGATTCCGCTTGTGCTTTCAGTTTTTCAATCTTTTCTTTTGTCTGAAACAAAGAAAATATTGGCTGTTTCAAAAGCAATCAGTTATTCCAATGCTACCATACACAAAAATCTAAGTTAGATATCCACGGTTCAGTAAATAATTTGCATTGGTATCTCATATTTTCTTGCTACATCACGGACAGAACTGTAGCTGTTTTGATTTGCACATTCACTTCAATTCCTTTTTAATGAGTTCATTTGTATTATAGAAATGTAAAAAGCCAAATCAATGGCTTTCCACAATAATATTCAAATTCAGAATGAACAATCACCATGAAATGTTAGCAGGTTCTACTTCTTTCATCAGATACAGAAAAAAAATTCTATTGAAAGCAATATTCTAAACGTGAGACATGTGGAAGCCTGGCAAACACTGTCAGTGCATTCCAGGGAGGTAAATGACCATGAATTCCTTGAACAGAACTCACATTATCTATGGACAACAGTACTGAATGGGAGAGCTGCACACTAAAACAGGCCCATCCAAACCAACAGCATGTCTCTGAGGTACAAGTATTTTGCTAATTCTACATTTCAGTCATTTCTTTTGCTCACCCCCATCTGCTTCATGACTCAAGACTGTGTCAATATTGATTTCCAAAGGGGTCAGTAACAATAATGCACCTGGTCTTCTCCTGATTTCTTTCTGTCAGCCACACACATCAAACTTCTTGCACCATGGATGACTAACCAGCTTTTCCTCCAGTGTTTTTGCTATTTCATCCTATTTCAAAGAGCCTGTTGTTTTTGTTTGTTTGGTTGGCTGGTTTTAGCATGCATTTTTTGATCTAAATATTCTTTACAGTTATTTATTTACCTTGCCAGCATCACTTTCTTTAAGAACCATGTAGGGTTCTGCACAGTCTCCAATTTCTCCTTGCTGAAGCACTTTTTCTATCTACAAAAAGCAATACCATCAGATGATTAAAGAAAAAAATGTCATCCAAATAGTAATGTTGTTTCTCTAGCAATTTGAAAGAGTTCGCCTAATATATGACTCTATATAATTTCTTAAAACTGTCTTTATGGAGTAACTGATGCTAAACCTTCTAGTTTTCCATCTGTTAGAAAGCAGAAAATATATATGTGACAACACAGTCAATCACTTACTACCGCATTTTCACTGAAATAAGGATAATTAACACATTCCAAATGAAGTGGTTCAGGCTAACTCAGAATTAAGCAAATAAAATTATGCAAAGTTCACTAAACCAATGCCAAAAAACCTCCACAGAATGTCAATAAAATTTTTGGAACTGCCTTATTTCACTATATTTTTGATTTCCCTTATGCAGAGATAGGAAATTCTACGTACTTAGTAGAACTGGCACATGGGATAATAATATAACTTCGTAGCTTGAAATGAGATATACCACTGGACACCTGCTCACACAGTAGTATTAAAAACTGTCATAATTCATCTCATCTAGACAAAAGCCATGTTTGTCAGTTCCATGAGCTCAGACAACAGGAATAGGCAGAATGGTATCAAAGTAGTACTCTAACATACCTTTATTACCAGATATATATCTGGTGAGGGATAAGTGACAGAAAATATTGCTGATCTTGCCTGAGTAGACAAGTCAATGCAGGGTGTATGAGAACGCAAGAATCCTCTTAATGAATCAGAATTGAGGTCACAATGAAAATTTTCCGAGATCTTGAAAAGAAAAAAGGGGTTAAAATATGTTGTAAAGCAAAAATGCCTAAAATTTTATTTTAAAACAACTCAAAAGTTGTAACTACAACTATAAAATAAGCAATTGCAAGCATGTGACTTACTAAATAGCAAGAATCCTGGATCAGACTGCGTGTGTAAAAAAGTAGCACGTTTTGTGTTAATTTTTCCTAGGTTACTACTCTGAAGATAAAATCCCAGGCCAAGTGAACAAAAATATTATATATACATTTACCTTTTTTCTTTCCTTTATGTCATAGAGAGCTATGCACGCAAACAAAGGTTCTATCTCTATATCAAACCTGTTAGGGAAAGACACACAAGACACTGATTGACACTGCAGTCATATGGCAGTGCATAATAAAAAAGAGCATGCTTTTTTTTCCCCCTGTTTATTAAGTTGTGCTGGCTTTAGCTGGGGGAGAATTGATTTTCTTCAGAGTTAGGCTAGGGTTCTGGATTTGTGCTGAACACAGGGTTAATAATGTAAAGATGTTTCTGCTGTTGCTGAGCAGGGCTTGCCGAAAACTAAGGCCTTTTCTGCTTTTGGTACTCCTCCAGCTGGAGAGGAGACTAGGGTGTGTGGGAGACTGGGAGGAGACAAAGGTAGGACAGGTGACCCCAAATAACCAAAGGGATATTCCAGATCATGTGGCACCATGCCCAGAATACAAATAGGGGGTAAAAGGAGCAAGGGGGGGAAATCTGGACTGATGGTGTTTGTCTTCCCAAGTAATATTACATGTGGACTTGCCCTCCTGGAGATGGATGAACACCTGCCTGTCATTGGGAACCTGTGAGTTAATTCCTTGTTTTCCTTTGCTTGTCTTTGTGCCACTTGCTTTCCCTATTAAAATGTCTGTGTCTCAAACCATGAGTTCTCCAGATTTACTGTTCTGATGATGGAGGACTGAGGAATGAGCGAGGAATGTGGGGCTTGGATGGTGGTTGGGGTTAAGCCACAACGGAAGTCCAGGACAGCAATCACCTTTTTTTTTTTTTTTTAAAGTATATAATCTGGGTTCACTCCCAACACTTTTTCATCCTGGCATGTTAAAGACTTCTGCAAAGATGGATATAGAAAAAATTCTCTGCTACACTAAGAAAGAACACTTGAGCAGTGAATGCTGTTGTAGGGGACAGCTTCAGTGGTGCAACAAGGTGTGAGCTGCACACTGTTGTGAACTCAGAAATGGTGAGCAGTGCTTGTGAAGGTTTACTTACTTCAGAGTGTGGAGCTTCAGCAAAATCCTGTTGCCCAGATGTTCCTTTGGGCAATCTGGCACTGGTCGTATCTCCACTACATCTTCCTATCATTAAACAGTCATACTCAATTAAAACAACTGTAAATTTACACACTTGCACAAAACACTTACATGACAGTAGCTAAGCCACTGCTACAAACTAGCATCTTCCCCCCTCAGTGGGCAGTTAATGTCCCCAGAGATAAAAGGAAACAGATTTATTATTTCTGAATATTTACATCCCTGACCACTAAATGGCATTTACACCAAATATTTACAGCTGTGGACCCCAAGTACAAGCTGCTATGAAAGCCGACACCCTGACATAGCCGTATCACCATCATATAGCTTGGGCCACACTGAGAGCAGTGTAGTGTTTATCGGCTGTGGTGCGGCTTTAACCTCGGGCACGCTGGGACAGCCAGCTGGGAGAGAGGAGCAGGGCAGCCGGGCTCCGCCTCACCTCATCCACGGCGGGGTAGAGGGCGAGGAGCTCGGCGTGCCTGTTGGTGCGGCGCGCCTCCTCGTTCAGCCGCTCGAACTCCTCGGCGCTGGCGTGCCGCAGCAGGTGCTCCAGCCGCGGGTCCGGCTGCAGGCTGCGCAGCTCCGGGTCCGAGCAGGCCGCGCTCGTCCTCGAGGCCTCCTCCGGGACAGCGGGAACGTGCTGGGGTCCCACCTGCTGGAAAACAGGAAAATGGCAAGGTGTGGCTTGGGCATCAGGGTGTCACAGAATGGCTCTTGGTGAGCTGGCAGAGGGGATTTCAATGCCTCCTCTGCCATGAAGCCTAATGGCCAGCATGGTGCTCTGCTTGATGCCATCACAGAATCACAGAATCACAGAATATGCTGAGTTGGAAGGGATCCACTAGGATCACAGAGTCCAGCTCCTGGCCCTGCACGGGACCATCCCCAAGAATCACACCATGTGCCTGAGACCATTGAACAAACGCTTCTTGAACTCTGTCAGGCTTGGTGCTGTGGCCGCTTCCCTGGGGAGCCTGTTCCAGTGCTCAGCTACTCTCTGGGTGAAGAACCTTTTCCTGATATCCAGCCTAAACCTCCCCTGACACAACTTCAGGCCATTCCTGTGGGTCCTGTCACTGGTCACCACAGAGTGATCAGTACCTGCCCCTCTTCCCCTTGCAAGGAAAAGGTGAACTGCAATGAGGTGTCCCCTCAGTGTCCTCTTCTTCAGGCTGAACAGACCAAACGACCTCAGACCCTTTTCATACGGCTCCACCACAAGGCCCTTCACCAGCTTTGTGTCCATCCTTTGGATGCTCTCAAATAGCTTTCTGTCTCTCTTATTCGGCAGTGACCAAAACTGTACACAACACTCAGGGGGAGGTTACACCACATGCTTCTTTTGAGTGAAGCTGCTGTATTTGATTACTTTTCCAAAGTGAAGAAAATGTACCTGAAAAGTTGCATCGCCAGAATCCAATGTTTCTGATTCAAATGTTTGTTTTTGAAGCGTTTTGTGAAAATCTTTTCGGGATCCCTTGTTTTTCAGGCTACAAGTATCTGAATTCCCTTGATTTCTTTTATGGAGAAGCCCAAGAAGGTCAGGATAACATGAGGAGGTGTTAAGGGAAAATAAAACAGAAAAGACAAATTAAAAATTATTCAAAAACTGAAAAGATTGTTCTGCAAAAAGCAGTGTAGCACAGCTTTTATGTAAAACCTGACAACTTTCACAACTTTAACATGTTTTTATGCACCATTGTGACTCTATAATGTATATTAAGAACAGTTTAAAAGGAAAAAAAGATAATTCAGATAATTTTTCTACAGAGTATAGGTCTGAGACAGCAGGAAAACCTGACCTAGGTACAAAATCTGGTCTGATCTCCTCATCAGACATGGTGATTATTTCAGTGACCTTAAGAACACGGATCAGGATCACTTATCTCTTGGCTGGCCTCTTCAATTATATACATCAAATCTTTTGCTGCTCTTATCCTGGACCTAACTAGTATCCCAAGCTATTTCCATGCAACAATCTACAACTTGTAGAAAAACGCCTGGTTTTGAAGAGGGCTATTTCTGTGCGCCAATGTAACCCTTCAGGTTGGCAGCTTTGAAAAATTCTTCTCAAATTTCAAGTTACTTTTTTTTGAGGCAGCTTGAAAAAAAACCAGCAGGTATCCTCAAAAAAAGGTGTTAGATGCATCCAGAGCTCTGTTTCTTTCACTTTAGTATGCAATTTGCTAAATCCTGTGATGGTCTTTTATGTAATCAATCTCCTTATTTACAACATTCTGCTTCATTCATTTTCCTTTCTGTGATACTTCCAAAGAAATGACTGAGCATCTGAATACTTTCATAAAGAAGACACAATAAGCAATTATTGATCAGGGAGACACCTTTTTATTACATTTTGGGAGTAACTGAATTATATGCTCTGATGTGTTTTAATTTTAATTGTTTGCATTTTTATCGTTTGCCAGTTCACTGCAATGAAAACTGGTCATAAAAAGACAATCCCAGCTCTCCTTGGATGTGACCTTGTTTTGGAACCACTGTAATTATCCAGAATGGAAGGCAGAAATTCTGCATGACTTTAAGACGTGTAAGAATCTTGTTGTATAGATTTTTTTTAACTGCCTCTGGTGGCAAACAAATGATTAATGGAGGAAATTTATGTACCTGAGTTCACATTTTCCCTGTGGTGTGAAAACTACCCTAAAGATGCCTTTCCCCATAACTACTCCCGGAATATTTATTTATACCACTTATTTATTTTGAAAAACATTTTAGCAATTAAAGCTCACCAAGTGGCAAACCATGGTTTTAATACACATGTCAATTTAATGGGCACACACTGAATTAAGAAAATGAGATGAGGAAAAAACCCAAAGGACAACTGAAAGGAGAAATAGGCACAGGAACAAGCTACCCATTCAGCCTCCTGCAAGGCCACATGGACTCCAGCTGTGCTCAGCTTTTCTGCCACATACCTCTCTACCCTGGGGCCTGAGAATAACCTCTGCTCATGCCACCCACTGCAGACTCCTCAATCTCCTGTTCTGAACCTTCGCATTCATGAATGGATCAAAGTCACACACTTGTCTCACCCATAGCTCACCAGACAATGTATTTAGCAACCTCTTCTATAACATCTCTCAAGTAGGCAGCTACAGTTTTTCCAGCCTTCCTCAAAACAATGGAAACAATTACTTTTTTCTCATTTTTCTCTTGAAACCTTTTCTTCTGCTCACACTTTTTTTAAAAGAAAAAAAACCTGTCCAAGCATAACATGAGATTCCCAATATCAATCTATTACTGGATTATGAGACACTGTAGCATATTTGGTAGTGGTTTGTTCTTTGCAATTTTTAATAATTTGCTTGCATTGTTAGCCAAAGCTACCAAAGCTCAGCTCTCTGGCAGAGTCCACCATCATGTTTACCACAGAGTCAACTGCTCAATAAAGATTTTGAATGCAAATTTACCTCACCCGAATCAATGAAACAGTAAAACACTCAGCAAAACTTTCCACATATGTATGTTTCTATGGCTCCATTCACACTTCTACCAGCACACAGAAATGCAAAAATAGCCATGTTCTATTTTTCACTTCACCTACTTTACTGCTTACTCCCTTCTCCTGTGCTCAAACAAAGTTGCACACTGGCTCTTTACAGCATACAGAACAGAGCTGTGTGAAAGAGCTAGTGCCTCTGCTCTGAGTGGTGAGGGAGGAGAGCCAACAAAACCCACTAGCCTACTTTTAGTGACTCACTGCAGAGCAGTTCTGAGAATTCAATCAGTTTCATCAGCACCCCTGGAGGAAGTCTCTTAATAAGCCCCAGCACCACTGAGGAGCACAAGCTGCACAGTTAAACAGTGCAAATTCCTCTGCAATCACCACTGTAAACCCATAAGGCACTGGCTGTTGATGTAAATCAGAAAAACAGAGAGTAACAAGGGTGAGTGAAGAGGCACAACAAAATTGCAGCAAATGTGTCAGCACTCCACCACCTGCTGCTCTTTCTGATTTTCAAGAGCTGGACATGAGTGCAGGAGTGGATGAAGAGGAAGTGCTATGGACAAAACAGGGCTCCAAAAACCTCTTTCTGAAGAACAGCATGAGGTGATGGGGAAGGAGGCAAGACATCCCACAGACTCCCCTAAGAGTCTGGGAGCAGACATCCTGCAACAGAGAGCACTGACTGAGAGTCCCCTTCCCATTTTACATATGAAACAGTATAGGACAGAATAAAATAAAATAAAACTAAAATATAATGAACTAGACTAAAGGAAATGAAGCACTTATAATGACTACAGGCCCAGCTCTCTGTGTTGAATTACATTGAGCTCAAGTGCAGAAATCATTTACTGATATAAAATAGTAAATTTGGGTATAACACGGATAATCCTATGAAGACACTCAGTCACTGCTGGGAAAGGCCATAATCCTTGAGTTTTCAGACACGTTTGGAAATCAAATCATATTGAATTTTCAGGGCATGAATAGGTTAAAAGCATGCAAATATAATTTTTATCACTGTTATCTTTCCTTTTAGTGGGATCAAACAGTATTAGTTTTCCTGACTAAGAGAAATCATCACTACAGAGGGTTGATGTGAATTTCTTCCCATCAATTTCTCAGCCATTTACAGCCTGAATTAAGAAGCAGATGCTGCAGTATTTGGCAATGCACACCATCTCAAACAAAACAATATGGTTATTTATACTACTGAAAAGTCAGTTCTTATCTTCAATCACTGACTAAAATCATAATAATTTAGGATTACTTGTAAGAGCAAGTATCTCCTCTCTGATAAGTAAGATGAAATGTACTTTTTATTTTATTTAGTTTTATCTTGCTTACTTTCGATTCACAATCAGCCACTCACGGATGTAAGTCTGAACACAGTCTTTGACGTGTGAGTCCAGTTCAACCCTGTGGAAAAAGCAACATATTTCAGCTCCTAAGTCATACTTTCAGGACAAACAAATTTATCTAAACATGCTAGTCAGATAAAGGCCTCTCTGTTAGTCCTCTCCTGTGTATTTATTTTACTGCTAAACTATTGTTTGAGGTTTAAAAAAAAATCCTCTGTACTGCATGAATTCCCTTATGCAGGTTTTTGGTACTGCGCTGATAAACATACAAGCATACATTTAACAGAGAAGAGGTAACCACTTCCTACACTATCTATTTATAAATATGAGTGACATTGCTATAAAATACAGTAAAATTAAATAAATTACACAACATAACCAACCTAGTGATTTTCAAAACTTGATAACAAGTCTCAAGATATAGAAATATTTTTTTAGAGGCCTCAGCTCCTGGACTCTTGCAAATACCGAGTTTTTATGTATGCGCAATTTTCTCTTCTCACAGAAACAAAGAAAATCTTAAAAAGGGACCCCCTTTAGAACTTAAAGTTTAGAACTTGAAGCTTAAAAAGCTTCTAATCAGATAGGATAATAAAACTTTAAGTTCTAAGAATACCTTATAATTTCATTTTCTCTTTTTCAAATAAGTCTCCTTTAATGAAGGGGGTTGTCAGTGCTCCTTGATAGCCTGGATACTATTTGGAACTACAGGTCTATCAGCCAATGTCCAATGAACTTCACAATATGATGCTATGGCATAATTCCCCTGTGCCCATTCTTAAAATTTTTAATGACCTGTTCCAAAATAATTTGTAGCATTCTCCAATCCAAGTGAGTAAAAGAGTAGGTAGGATACACATTCAATACAGGAACAAATGAAAGGTATGATGATTTTTAGCACTTTCCACATAGAACTCCTGAGAGATTTGCAGCTGGTTACCGAGGCTGGCTAACAGCTTTTTTGGGTTTGTGTGTGCACGGTGGGACAGAGCCTTGGCTGATGCCAGGCTGCCGAGTGCCCCTGCCTCTGGTGGCTCCTGCCTCTGCATCAGGTGGGAGGTGTGTTTGCTGGCAGGCAGCACATTAACCCAGTTTGGTCGGTGGTACCTGTTTCCTGCTCTCTGCACAGATCAAAGACTGCACTGCCTGCAGGCCCATCCTTGGTTCATGCCCCTGCTGTGTTCTCATCCCTAACACATCCTGGCACTCTTGATCAGGATTTTCTATAAAAACACCAATATCAATTATATCAATGTGAATGGCTAAGTGGCAAGCTGCTGTAAAAAAATCTGCTGAAAGCACATTTGTTGGTATTGACTATTTGAGCTTTGTCACAGACTCCTTATAGAACATAATATATAACATAATAACTTTGTGGTGCAAATCAGGCTTAAAACTGATTCTACAGCATTAGCCTGCATGGTCTTCTACTAGAAAAACAAATAAGTAACTGCTGTTTTAAACATCAGGCATGGTGGGAAGTAACCATGGAAATAGGTAAGAAATGGCCTTATTTTAGATGTAATTTCAAACGTTGAATAATTATTTCAATATTTTTGCCCATTGTTTAAATAAAAGGTTACTTCAAGCAAAAAATCCCATTCATTGTCTCCCACATCGATTCTCTCTCAAATCCACAGAAAAAACAAGAATACCTTGTAAAGATTGGGACTTTTCTATAAATAACTTCAATTGAAAATCACGTATTGTGAAAATATTAGAAGCTGTGTGATTCAAAGAGTTCTCAGGTAACCTAGCATGGCATCTCATCTCTACATCTGTCTTTATTCTCCTTCTTGAGAAAAGCACTGGGCCAAGAAGAATCTTGCTGACTGAAACCTTGCTTAGAGAGAGGATTCTCAACTAGTCTACAGCTGGCAAAAATCGCACAAGCTGTGCTTCCCTCTTAGCCTCATTGTATTTGGTGTGTCGGGCAGAAAACACTGAACAAATATTTCTGTTACATAGGGCTCTAGTTTGAACAGCTGGCTGGTAAAAATTAGAGCAGCATGTATCAACTTTTGCAGGAACAGAGAGGGATGCAGGTCTACCCTGTGAGCAAAGACAACATAAATGAAGCCAATTTGTCCCTCAGCGTGGCAGTTCAGCGCAGCACTGAATATAGCCTGTGCTGTTCATTTCCTGGATACGCTGTAAGGAGCCAGCCCCCATGCCAAACACACTATATACTTAGCCATCTCTGCTGATGTAGGAGTTTGGGGCTAAATGGTGCTGACTTCATATTATCTCACTATTATTCCTTGCAAAACTCAACAGGTCTTTGGAGTTCTACCTAAAGGTACCATTTATAGTGAAACAGTCCCTGAGGTGTATTTTGTATACATTGCATAGCCTTTCTAATAACACATCAGAGAACTCCCCGATGAATTTTCTCATTCTGAAAAATGCTTTTGTTCATAGCATGCCTGTTTTTCAAACCAGCTTAAATATTTGCAGGACCACTGAGCACCAGTGTCACCACAAGCTACCTATATAAGCTGTTTAAAACAGGGTAATTATTTCTTCAATATCAGCCTAAAATCACATGTGACTTCTACACTAGAAATTAACACTTATTGCCCTTCCCAAACCTTGTGAAGTATGAACCATTTCCTCCCATTTATGCAAGACAGGTACTGAGAAAGAGATTCTTAGTGATCTGATCAATGCCACGTAACACACAGCTGGCAAAAAACCCAAAAAACTCAATGCTGTTGTTGTTACATGATCAGAATAAACTTTTATCTCTGGCATTGCAGCTACAAAAATTATGTTTCATACCATCCTCCTGTCCTTCTTTACTCGTCTTCCTGTCGATGCCTACCTCACTTGTGCCACTACCAAGGAAGTTGTGTAAAAATTTGCATAATTTTAAGTGTGCAGACAAGCCTAAAAGAGCCAGTGGCAAAGTTCAAACATTTGAAGTTCAACTGTGTACTGGCTGGATGGGTGGCAGAGTGATGTTGGATCAACATCTTCAAAACCATTTTTAACAATTCAAAACTAAGTTTAATATTTTTGCAGCATTTTGGAGGGAGAGAAACTTTCCTTACCCATCTTCTGGCATAGAGGGTTGCAAAGTCCTGCACTCTTTGGGTGTAAAGACAACATCCAAATCATCTTCTGGAAAATCCCCAAGTTCTTGTGCTAGATCTAATTCCGAGTTGTTCAGCTGCGTCATCAGGAAGCCTTCAAAATCTACTGGGTCTACTGCATCATAAAATGAAGGCTAATGAGAAATAAAGAAGCATTTATTTTAGCAACAGAAGGTTCTTCTTGATAGTGTAATTTAGGCTTATTTATTTGCCTATTGTAATTCCCATTCTTTATTACACATCAGAAACAAACATCTAAACTTCTAATCTAGAAACAAGGATATAAGGGAGATGAACAAAACAGCAGTGACAGGCAATGCCAATGGGCAGGAGACAGCAGACAAAACACACTAGGAATAACAAGACCAAGTCTTGGAAGTTACTCCAAGTTACAGAGCTAAGGACTGCAGTTAGTGCTGTAGTTGCTGCCATCATGAAGATGCACTCATTTGAGGCACTGTGCCTGAAAAACACTAATAGAAATGCTCTGTGCTTTCAACTGCAAACAAAATTGAGGACAATATATACTCAAAATCATAAAAAATTACTATTTTTCATCTCTGAATATTACTGGATTCTGTATTCTTGGAGTTCTTAATTTATTGTATTTTTCAAGGGTTTGTACAGTGCTTTTGCAAATGATTACATGGAACTACTAAAGTTATTACTGCAAACCATAGATATTTCCCATTTCTACAGTGCACTGCATTGCACCTTGATAGACAGCAGTTGTATCTCATTATATTTAATTAGCCATTCCTAAACAGAAGGTCCACTCAGAAAAAAGTTAAACAACTACAAGCTGTATGACTTATGCATGCTTTTTATCTGTTTAGTGTCAGAAACAGAGGCAGAAACTAGTTTGATTTGGCACCTAGAGATGTTCTACGTACAAATAAATGTAACTTCATGTATTAAAACTGAAAATTATTTTACTTGTCATGTAACAAATAAAAATACCCTGTATGTCTTTGGGAAATGCAATATTTGTCCAGTTAAGTACAGAGACTAGAATCTTTTATCATTGATTTTCTTGAGAAGTAAAAAGTAGATCTAAAAACTACAGCTTTAGAAAAATCTATAGTTTATTTTCTGTGTGTTCCAGAAAGGCTAGTGACACCTCATCACTGTAAAAGTGAAGAAAATTAGTTGCAGCATTAGAATAATAGCACTGGAATAACTTATTTACTGTGAGGAAGAATTCTAGAAAAACCAGCTAATAAATCCTCCTTTCTGTAAAGGCCAAGGATTGCATTGCACTGATTAGCCCAGATATGTTTCACAAGGCTGTCTTCTGAAGCTGCCAGCAAAAAATACATCTATGGTGCTGCTGATGCATTGTGGGGAAAAGAAGGCTTCCAATATCCCTGGTATCAACACGCCTTTATATTCCATGCTATTCTGCCTATTGTCTCATCCAATGTGTTCTTAAGCTATCCTCCTTATACTCCAGTGTAAAAACCTGTGTGTCAAAATAAGCAAGTCTTCCCTCTTTAATGCTGAGGCCTGCTCATGCAAGGCTTTCATGGAAGTCAACTGGAATTTCACCAGAGCATGAAGCGACTCCAGTGACACCATCATTGTCTCTACAACATCAGGGATTTTAGCTCAATGGGACAATGAGAAATTTCTCAATTTATGAAACACACATTGAGACTCAAAAATGGCAAAGCTCCAGTAACTTTGAACTAAAATGGCTCTGAACTTAATATGCTGCATCAGCCCCAGTAGAAAAGAAGATGTAGTAAAAACAATAATTAGTAAATGCAAGCTTTGGAACCATTTTAGTTCTGGACATATACTTGAGGAAGTTTTTTAGATTAAAAAAATCGAGAAATGTCTTGCAGAAAGTTAAGCATATTTGGAAGAAATGTGCTGGAAACATCTAGGAGCTGCTAACCAGTTTAAACTTCTGAAAAAAATCACATATGTGCTAAATACTCCTGCAAATATTTTAGTAGAGACCTTTGAACCTAACCAAGTACCACCCTCTACCTCAGGTTCCTCTTTTAAAGGGAAACTATATTGGTTTATGCATAAACACTCCTCTGCCTGTACATTTAAGGCATCGACTAAATTACCAAAAATTTCTCTGGGAAAAGTCTTTCCCTGTCTTTGCTCTTTTTAGCCAAAAGGAAAACTTAACATTACCAGCAAGTCCATCAAATTATAAGGCAGTCAGTGGAAAAAAAATACTCTGCTGGCTTTTCATTAAAGCACTATCTCTGGTTTGCACCCAGTGTAGTGCTGAAAATGCCAGATCAAAAGTGATGGGTAAACAGTAAACCTTATTTGCTTTTTTTTTTTTTAATTAATTACTGGCATAATATGGTTGAAGGTCATTTACTGTACTGTCAGTGGGTAAATCATAGCATGTTAATATATAGATATATAAATAGGTCTGTATAGCAATTTTTACATCTAAATAAAGAAATAATATGTAATAAATATAAATATATATAACATATATTTCGATCTTATAGAAAAAGTAATTCACAGAAGATTAAAGTAAAACACAGTTTAAAGTATATAAAGGTGCACTACATCTTTTCAGTTGCTGAAGATACAATGCTTTGCATGCAAAATAGTTTTGCCTAATTCAATCTAATTTTTAGTTAACCATTATACTTCCTTTCAGAAGTAACAATAACCTTTAATTATTAGAAATATGCGCTTTTGACTATTGTAAATTAGACAACACAAATGTAAAAAAAGGTAGTGTAAAAAGTAAATGCAGGTGGAGGGAAATGATCTCCTTAACAACTGGTGCAGCTTTTCAAAGGAAACACAGAAAATGGCTTAAATAAGAAGCCAGCACTCCTTTTTGCATATCATAAAAACGTGCAAAACGATTTTCGACAGAAAATGCCAGAAACCATTACTGCAAACATACCTTTTTTAAGGATGATGAATTAGAGGCATGTAGATTGCGACAGCACACACAAAATGGCAGCTACGGCGTAACACTTGGTAACTGAAATGCTACCAAGGTTTTTGGTACCAGAAGCGGCTGTCTGCGTGCAGAAGAAAGGACCTGGCCTCGTCAGGCTGAGTAACCACAAGGAACAAGTTAAAGATCACAGTGCCTCAAATTGAGGAAGTGAGTAGTGGCAGGAGGCCCTGACACAGGAAGCAACCGCTTGCATCTAGATTTTCACAATCACTGGTGCACAAAGACTCTTCCTGCTTCTACTTATCAGATGTCACAAAAATAATCAGAAATTAAAAGGAGAGGGGCCAAAATCATAATCAGTTTCTTTTATGGTATAGTATGTTTGCAGAATACTTGTCTTCCTAAAAGGCAATAAAAAGATCTGGCATTTTTTCCCTGTGTCATAAGGGCACTGTCATATGATCTGACTTCTTTAGAGGGTGATTACATATGGAAGGCTGAAGATGATTTGGAGACACATAACAGTTGACTCAATTATGTCTGTGTCAATTGGGACATGCTTCAGCATTTCTCACTTAACACGCACATTCTACATCACTGAAAAACAGTCGGCATGTTGCCCCTGCTGCTGGCTCTGGAAACTGCGTTAAGTTGAGCTTTTTGAGCCTGTACTTTTCTGGGTATTTTTTGTCTTTATTCATTGATCTGTGGTGGTTTTGGCATGAATACAGTTGATTTTTCTTCATAGTAAATATTATGGGGCTATGTTTTGGATTTGTGCTGGAAACAGTGTTGATAATGAAGTTTGTTTTCATTATTGGTGAGCAATGCTTACAAGAATCCAAGGCCTTTTCTGCTCCTCATACCACCCCACCAGCAAAGAGACGGGGTGCACAAGAGGCTGGGAGAGGACACAGCCAGAACAGGTGACCACATCTGACCACAGGATATATCAGGCACACAAAATCATCATGTTCGGTATATAAAACTGGGGGAAGAAGGACTACCACTCAAAGCATTTACTTGAAGAAATTGTTGAATGTTTCCATCAGGGAAAGAATGTAATATACTCCAACACTAATTTGATTCATATTAATATGTAGAAGGATTGTCTATTTCAGGCTCCAAGGAACATTCTCATGTTTCTCAAAGGCATAATTTCCTCAGCTCACCAGAGAGTATTTTTAACAGTTTCAGGTAGAAGCCAGTGAAATGCAAGACAACTTAAAAGATCATTTAATTTACCCTAAAACAATTAAGCAATGTACATACCAAACCTGTGTAAAGAGAATAAACGCAGAACTTACCAGATTAAATGTAGAAAAGCCAGGGGTACTTAAGCTTCGTTGACAGGACTGTGCAAATCCTGGTTGAACAGTAAATTGCTTTCTTATTTCTGCAGACGAGTGCCTTTAATTAAGCAGAGAAAAATCCTTATAATTACAATTATCCCTTTACAAAATTCCAAATGCCAGCATTTAGTCGATTTGGTCTCCAGTCTTGGTGTTTAGAAATATATATTTATAATGATCTAGGTTCCTCTTGGTTTGCAGTTGATGCAAATCTCATAAAACATTTGCAGTCCTATATAACTAAGATTCTGTCACTCTTCCAACAGATTTTTATCATTATTTTGCAACCCTCACCACTAGGAAATGCTGTGCAAGAAAGAATAACCTTGGCCTGAAGTAAAGTGTGACTGCAGCCTTCATAGCATTACTTGCAGATTCACATCTGCAAAGCAAAAATACATTAATAAAGTAGAGAAAGAAAAATGAACATTACATAAGCAAATACTTTATTGATCAAGGGATACTTACACTACTAATGCAATTTGTTGTAAAAAGTCCAAGGCAAACCAAAGAGGGAATTAAAAAATCTGCTTACTGTATCAGCTAGACATTTAAGGAAAAAACTTAGTAAGTGCTAAGTAACTGATTGCTATGGAAGTAGAGAGACCTCAGAACTGAATTCTTCAGAAATCTCAGGGTGATAATGCACACAGTCTGAAAATATGGTAGAGTAGCTTGGTGATTTTTCATGGAAAATAATCAATTAGTAGTTAATATGACTTAGAATAATCAGCTTAGAATAATATGACTTAGAATAATCAGAATCAGTTTAAGAATAATCAGCCATGAAATGGTAACAAAACACCTACACTATATTTCACCATAAGGGTTCAGGACAATATTTTTAAAACAAGAGGCAGTAGAGCAGATTCCAAGTAAAAATAATAGCTTGCAGCCCACCAGGGCAGTCAAATGGGAACAAAGAAAACACAGAGGCAAGAAGACACTCCCTTCCACATGAGACTCTTTTAACTTAAGTAAGCATTAATAGGCATCTTAGAATTAACAAATTCCACAGGACAGTTTTGCCTGCACTTTTCCTCCTCTGTGGCCTCTTATGCCTATGACTACTGTACCTATTCTGTGGCAATTACTACAGCTTTTTTGAGCATGATGAAACCCTGAATTTCACTTAATAGGTTTCTGTTCATGTAAAGCAACAGGCACCTGACAGAAGGTATTCGACGTATTGGATTAGATTTAGAAAATAAAAGTTGCATGCATGAGTGTAGTTGTTTTTAGGTCAAAAGGCCTTGACAGTATGAGTGTAATGCTGCTCCAATCTTAGGTCAGCAGCAATCACAGACAGAACAAAGCCATCATTATAGAGAAAGTGAAGAGATCCATTTGGAAGAGGGTTTCCTACTCATCAGTGGTACTCCAAAACTGAAAACCAAGACCTTTTAAAGGTTATTTTAATGATTACATAAGCAAGAAGCCATGTAGGGAAAGTGACAGTCTGTGCACTTTGTAGATTATCTTTGATCTATTTTAGAAAGAAAAGATATCAACGACGGTGTATTAGGGACACACAAAGATGATACAGATACACCATCATCAGAAGGCATGAAAAGGCACTTATTTATTAGAAATCTACAGTTCTTATAGAAACAATGGTGGACCTAAGACCTGATTGGCCTTTAGGAATCTTCTCTCACACTATTGGTGAACTATGAATAGCACACTCCAAAGAACCATATCTATAAACAGCAGTTACAGAGAGATAATAATTGTTTTAATCCTTTCTCTGAGCTTTCTCACAGCTCTTCACAGTTTCCCAGGAAAATCCTGGGACAGCTGTGTCTCTCTCTGCTCAGAGGATATGTGATTACCACAAAAGCTTCTTGTATATCAGGGTTATTGTTACTCAATTTCCCACTACAAATAATCTCTGATAATGAATGCATGTACAAAACTTAAATTATCCAAAATTATCATTTTACTGCAGACTAAGTCAGTTTCTACCCTATGCCAAAGTATCTGTTACTGATGGAAATAGTAGAGGTAGCAGCAGAGGCAGACTGTTACAGTCTATAGCAGAAGTTGCTGCAGTAAAAAATGATATAAGACATCCCATATAGGGTTATCATTAAAATTACATCCCATATAGGGTTATCATATGCTTCAAAGAGGAAATTATATGAATTTTCAGTACAAGAGGAAGCACACATATGTATGAGGGGCCAAATTTGCTGTCTTATAAAAGCCTGGGCAAATGTAGCTCATTGAGAGCAAATATAGTTCTCAAGATCATTGTCATCAATTAGTTCCAGTGTCTCACCAATAAAAAGAACTTGCAAACTAAATCAGTCCAATGGATGACAAACCTTGTAATCTGTAATGGCAACTATCAGGTAAGAATAGTTCATTTGACTGACTTCACAGTTTTGCAGTGACTAAAAGGAGAAAGTACACTAAGAAGAACAGAAGACAGCAAAATTTGTTTGAACCAACTCAGAAATTATTGCCTAGAATTGCTAGGATTAGATTAAGGAGAGTCCCAATTGCTAAAAGAACCAAAAGCACAAGTTAATCAGGCCAGTGTGGAGGAAAGGTGGGTGTAACAGTCAGGGATCTGCACAGAGACTTTTGAAAACTTGAGAACTAAGGTGGAAACAGAGGTACTACTAGACGGCTCTTTGATAATGCCAGAATGGCTGTTGTCTGAGACATGCCTGTTTCCTGATCAAAGAGCTGCCTTGGGCACTACTGGTGAACCCTCAGGAAAATGCTATTAACAGTCATTTAGTACATGTCATGTCTTAGCTTTCATAGAGGCTGCAGTCGATCTATGCCTGGCTTACTTTTACCATCCTTGTCTGTATAGCAGGCCTGTGTGATTCTGAGGAGAGCTTTACAGTCATACTTGACAGCAACAATGGTCTATCTATGTGTTAAAAAGAAGGAAAGAAGGCAAGTGGTTAAGGATAAATGCAAAGCAGTCACTGACAAATCTGAGAAAAAGTTCTGTGGTTTCCATTCAGTTGAAGCAAGGGAACCATGAAATTGGACTTAACTTTAAAATGTGCATCACCTTAGACATGCCTGTTTATTAACAGTCTGATGATGAAGTGTATGGAGGGCAACTAGAAAATATGGACTGCAGTAAATTCTGGTCCAAAAAGTTTCACAATTATTGGTATGTTATTGGCGATTATTAGGAGATGATGAACAGACAATATGGATTTATCTAAGGGCAGTCACATAAAACCAATCTTATGCTCTTCTGTGATGGTTTAACTGGCTCAGTGAGGCTCTTGATACTGTCCCTCATGATATTCCCATAAGCAGAGAGAGCAGCTGGATGGAATCATCACAGCTGTTTCCAAAAGAGCTCACAGCTGGTTAATACAGCATATTCAAGGCATAGTCATCATTGGTTCAAAAGACAATTGCAAGGAAATTTTACTATGAGAAGCAATTTAATTTTTCCTCAATCTAATTCCAGTCGATACTTTATTTTACAACATGGATATAGGGTAACATAGGACTAAAATCTGGGGATTGCATCAACCCAGGAGGAATATACGTATTTTAGATACAGTCTGAAATCAGCACACACAGAGCTAGAGTCACGAAAATGAATGCAAACCTCTAAACTTAGCAAAAAATAAACCAACTGCAGAAATACAAAAAATGAAATTAACAGTCAAAAAAAAAATAGCCATATCACAGAAGAGACACTGAGATAGTATACATAGTATACTGGGACACTTACCAATAAAACTACCACCGTGAGGAGAAACAGATCCTATTTCTGTTAATAGAAGTCAATGAGACATATTTGGGCTGATGTACACACTTATAACAACACAGAGTAAGATGCAATCAATTTTAATAGGCTTCAAAAGAGAGCCATCAGATGGCTAAAAATATTGCAAGGATGACCCAGGAGAAAAGACTGAAAAAACTGGTTGTGTCACAAAAAGGGAGATTGACAGGAGACAGCAGTTGTCCTTGACTACATAGAAGATAGCAGTAAGTAAAGAAAATGGTGAACAGTTCATGTCCCTAGAGGGAAGAAGAATAAGTAATGTGCTTAAATTGAAACAAGAAAGCTCTAGTAAAGTATTTGGATGAAAATTCCCACTGCAACAGCAGCAGGACACTAAAAGTGGCCTGAGAAGCTGGCTGGTGTTGTGGCCAAGCCATTCTCCATTATATTTGAAAAGTCCTGGTGGTCAGGTAAAATCCTGGTTAACTGAAAAAAGGAAAACGTTCTCATTTTTAAAAAGAGGAGAAAGAAGGAGCACAGAGGCAACAGAGCACAGACTGTTGAGCATCACCTCTGTGGCTGGGAAATCATGGGGCACATCCTCATCCTCAGTGTTAAGGCACATGAAAGACAAGGAGGTGATCCAAGGCAGCCAGCACAGCTTTACTAAGGACAAATTGTGCCTGACCAGCCTGGTGGTCCTGTATGATGAAGTGTCTGCAAAGGTCAACAACAAAGATGGCAGATGACAACATACTATGGATTTTCTGGATTTTAGGTCCTTGGCTGAACCACAGCATCAGAGCAAAATAATATAAATTGGAACTAATTTTTCCACTCTGCGATGTCTTGGGCCCTGAATGATGATGGCATACAATCATACAATCTGGTGCAATTCTTGAAAAGGCTGGAACTCACCAGACTTCCTGATCCACCCAGACAGGACTACAGGGTAGCCAAACAGAAACAACCAACCAAAACAAAACCCAAACCCCAAACTGGTGCTTCTCAATCTCAATTTCAGCATATATCTACCTGTCCCACAGGTAGATATAAACCTCCAGCAATTGCTAGCAAACAGCTGAGACATAGTCTGTATTTCACAAATACTCTCCAATGCAAAGCATTGTTTGCATAATATATTAACAGTGTAACCAAAGTAACAGACTACACCGGGAGGTTCTTAAAATTAAATTAATCTTGGAGGTCAGATTCTGGAATGTTTCTCAGGACAGAGCTCCTTGAAGGATTGTAAGCTTGGAGATTTGGATTATTAGTTGGGCCCAGATGAGGGCCCAGGAAAGAAAGGAAAGGAAGATAAACCAGGCATTTGTTTTCTTCCTCTAACATATGTGAGATCTATGGCTGAACATTGCTGGTTCTATAATTAAAATTATATTAATGCTTATAATGCATAAAGCAGGTTTTGCAGTTTCACTGTAAATTCTGCTCAATGACATATGTCTTTGAAATATGTAATTTAAAAGCATGTACAATGGGTATTTTTTAGTATGTATATAATATGAAAATTTAAACAGAGAAAAACAAATGAAAAATAAAAGTGAAAGAGAACAGCTTTAAAGATCACCTATTAACTGAAAATCAGAAACCTCCTAAGAAAAGACCTAATTTTAAAAGTATGCTTCACATGCCTACTGGTTGAAGTTCTCCAAAGTTACTTACTATTAGAAGGGAAGGAGAAAGGGTAATCCTTAACAACCTTACAATCCCTTCCAGCAGACTGAAGTTGTCTTTTGCAAGAGCTGCGTATGCAATTAGACAGCAAGGAAATATGAAAATAAATAAATAAATAGAAAGTACAAGAACTATCCCCAAAGACAGACACATTCACACTTAAATGTATATGAATAGCAGAATCATTAAAAAAATAGTGACAACTTTTACTCAACCGGTTAAATATTCAGTCTTGGTTACCCTGAAGAAGAATCCCTTTCATCTGACACTGAAAAAGAAAATTCACAGCTAGCTTTTGTTCTTTTCTGAGCCTAAGATGAAACTACTCTAGTTACAACTGAAAACAAGCAACTAAAAAGCTCTAGAAGAGAAAAATGTAACAAATACCTACCGCTGTCTTTCACTCCCACACGCAAAGACACACAAAGTTTTGGGCAATGATCCAGATCTTTAACTAGCAAATATGGGAATCTCACTTGGATCTCCTGTTCTTAGTGCAAGTGGCACTGCCTGTTTTTCTTCTAAGTTTCTAATTAGTCCTTAAGGCATCAGAGCTCCACTTTGTTAGTCACTGTTTACAGCAGTGGTCGATCTGAACTGCTGCTCCTTCCTTGCTGGCTCTACACTGTCGCAGAATGAGGCCTTTGTCAGGGTCGAGCCATTTGTCGGTGAGGGGAGACTCAGACACTCAATATGAGTGATAAGCAAGTTCCGTTTATTGACGAGAGCATCAGACACTTATACAGCAAGTAATAAGCTCATGAATATTCTGTAATTTACACCGTCCATTGGCCACACCACAACATCAGCTCTTCCTCATTCCTTTGGGCCTGCATTCTCTCTTTCCCATGTCTCTCTGTCCACTGTTGTTATCATACTACAGCTAGGCCCAAGGACACGCTATCTTGCAGGTGCAGGACTTGGAATTAGCCACGGCCTTGTACTTTTCCAGTCTCTAGTCAAATTCCCAACACTTATACACCAAGGTAGGCTCTACACCCTCTGGCACACACCCACGTTGGGGTCTACCACATTAAGACTCTATATCAGCTAAAGCAATAAAGATCCTATTCAAGATGGTTGAAGCTTAACAACAATCTTCTTACAAGGGATGGTGTGGGAAGAAAGAAAAAAATCTAGACAAGGAAACTGTTAACTTCACTATGCTGTCAGCTTATTACAAAATGGGCAAGAGTTCAATTTTTATTTCTTTCCCAGGTCATGTATGATATTTATTCAGTGAAGATTTTTCTCTGCCTTTCTGTTTTGCTGCTTCTCCCTCGGGAAGAGACATGAGCACTGATAAAAATAATTTTCTAATCCTGGCCATGCAAATAAACCAAAAAACCATGATTTGCTCCTGATGAACAATGTTTTTATACAGTTTTTAATTGCTGCATGGATAATAGGAATAGCTATGAAATAACTTTTGAGAAGACCATGTGTATGCATTGTTGACTGGCTGACTCTTGCAATGAAAATGGTTTTAGGTGTGAGGTTTTACGTGATAGTTTAGTGGTACCTCCTGGAAAGCAGAAAGTATAATTCAACGTCATCTGCCATCCTATTGTAGACTTAGACTGGTTGTGGTATTTTATATATGCAATAGAGAATTTGTAATGAGTATCTCATTTGATGCTAAATAATGATGCTGACAGAAGATAAATATGTGTGTAAACACCAGAATTTTTTTGTTGTCCCCATTGCCTTAATATCCACCAGCACACAGCAATATGTACACAAAGTTTTCATTCTGAATGGATTAACCTCTGTTTGTCTAAGGACACATTTTAACAAATATGCCCCTACAGCCTCCAAGAGACACACAGATCTATATTACATTACAAAACTGTAGCTAGGGCATAGCTTTATTTCTTTTTATTTTTCTTTTTTTTTCTTTTTTTTCTTTTTTTTGCTAAACTGTTTAGAAGTCTTCCGAAAGCTTACATTCTTTACAATAAGAATGATAATGTATAAGCCATCCTCTCCTTATACTGTGATTTAAAAGTAATATAATAATGTTAGTTTACTCCTCTAGATTTTTGTTTTGTCTGCACATTGCTCCACCAATTCATGACGAAGTAATTATGAAAGAAGGGCAAGACCTACATTCCAGCTAATGTGTATTATCTGAGTATCCAAAAGGCTTCACTAAGAAAATGCTACTGTAATACTAATAATTTTGTAAATCCTGTACCAAGATTGTGCTTTGTTTTCACCTTTTTACTAAAAAAAATTATTGATACTAAGTGAAAAAGTCAGACATTAACAACAATAACAAATAATATTAAAATAAAGACTATGTACATCTTATTCAAGGCAAAATTTTCTTTTTGATCCTATAGGGTGGTTTTTATTTTATGTATCAAGGTCAAAGTTTATATTTTTTATCAACCAGCAGAAAATGTTGCTATTAACTTCAAATAAATTCATAATATATTCATAAAAGGGTCTTTCGTACTGAGTATAGGAAAGGCCAGAGGAGGAAATAAGGCTAACTGGACAGAACTGGAAAATAATTTGCATTAATATTTTGGCCCCTCATTTCCTAAGAACAGAGATTTGTGGAGTTTCAGTGTGACTTTTCTGTTATGGAAAAACATGAGGGTTTTTTTGCCCAGTTACTTCTTAGAGCAACTTTGTTTTCTTTAGAGCTAAGTTGAACTAGAAAAAGTAGGATATTTACTAAAATGCCTAAAAAAAAACATTGGCCAACTTAAAAGCACATGAAGAGGTACTGCTATTTCTAGAACAGGGAACTTTGATTCGATTTCAGCAGGAACCAAAGCAGTATCTAAGATATGTTTGAAAGCTGGATCTTTTGCTCACACTCTTAAAAATAAAAGTGTTCACAGAATTTGGCATATATTAAAAGCTATTGTTAAAATTAATATATTTTTGTATCTGCTGGTTGTCTTTACATGTACAAATTTCATTATTACACACTCTTACAAACATATGTGGATTATGCAAGACATTTCATTCAATAAATTACAAACCAAAATATCTGGAAAATTTCAAGCTGGAGAAATGTTACATTTTACTCAATGTTCTAAACATGACATCTTGCTACTATTATCTTTGTAAGGATCAGATAATGTAAAAACTGAAATAACACATGCTTTTATCTAATTCAGTTTGCTCGACTTTAGGGAAAAATAATAATATTGAGTCCAGGTCTGCTGACTCCCTTCTAAAAGATCTCCATTATTACCAAGGCTAAGAAAACTGTGATTTATCATGTGCAAGTATAATTCTACAAAACTATGAGGAAAGGTATTAGGGACTTTTTGTGTGAACTTGGCCCAAGAGCTGGTTAGACCTGGGCCTATTTTTCTGTAACTGCATTTACAGTGGCAAACTTTTAGTGTAATTTTGTTATCAGATGACCACATTCACAGACTACCCTTTTTTCTACTGCTACAGACAATGGTAAAGTCTGGTATGGGTTCCTCAAATCAAATTTAAAAAATAGTCAAGTCAGAACAGGAAAAAAAGGACAATCATATAGAATCGTGCTCATTAACTGTAATTTTTAATGACCATAAAACCTGAAAATGGTAGAAGGTATGAAATATTTCTTGCTGGTTTTCACTTCATGTTTGAAAGTGACAATTGTTTGGAATAGTGAATAAGAAATATTCATAGACAGCACTTGGTGGACATAAAGATGTTTCTTATTTGCATCTACATTTTCCTTTGGTAAGCTTAGGAATTCCTTGACAATATATATATATAAAAGAACCTCATCGTAAATTCTGGGCTAGGCTTCACCTTGCATGTATATGTCTGAAGTCTTGAGGGACATAAGATCTGAAAAAATCATGTTAAAATGCTTTCCTGAGCTTTTCTGCTCAGAGCTTAAAGTCTCTTTCAAGCCGAGCAGTCATCTCCGAGGGGAAAAAGCAAAAATCCCATTACTCTATTTATGTAACAGGGATTATTACACCTGAGTTCAGTGATTGCACAGGTATGTAAGTGCTGTATAATACTATGCTTAAGCAACCATAACAGAAAATAGATGGCTATATTTTAAACTCTATTTGAGTATCAAGTCTGCAGTTAGAGAGTTTCCTAGCTGTCAATAACATCTGTCTCAACTGTAACAACAGTATTCTGCTTGCATGACCAACTGTTCATGCAAAAGACACAGTTTCTACAGCTGCCTAATAGCTGATAAAGTGTACACTTGTATTATGGAGCCTATCTTTCCTGTACTTGTAATTTTTCACAGAGATATGGCTGGGCGGGCCTATGTTTGCTATCAACCTCCTACTTAAGTGGCTACTATCACCTTCATTGTATGGCAGGCAGATGATTCCAGAAAGGATAATCACTAAGATTTCCCATAGTGACCAAGAGTCACTATGAATAACCAAAGGCACCAGTACCCTCTGAAAAGTAGTTATGAGGACATTTCCTTCCTATTTTTTCTCTACTTCCTAAAAGTTACATATATTTTAGGCATGAAATGTTGCAATTTTTGTATGCCAGAGGAAGAGGCTTTTAGTCTTTGTGATGGACACTATGCTACCAAATGTAGTAAAGACATCATCCTGAATAATCTGACCTTTAAAAAATGAGGAGATGGTTACAGGAATTTTAAACAAAAATATCAATTATTACCCTATGGCACAATGTAGGCCTATGATGTTGCTTTTTTCTTCAGCTTACTCCTGTAACCGATTTACAATCCACCTTTGCTAGTTTACATCTCTCCCTTTTAGTGGAGGAGTACTTGTAAAAATGTCCCAGAATATGACACACAGGTCAATATACCTAGGGAAAGAGCCCTCTGGGGCTTTTAGTAACTATTTAGTTGTTCACATGCTGTGAGCACTTGTAACTGATAGAGCAGGGATGAAACCATGGTATCAAATCCTTTTTATCTTTTCTGCTCCCTCAAACTGCCTTGATTTCAAACATTGGGAAGGTAGAAGGTAAAGCATCTGTCTGCAGAGGCTGCAGTGGGGACTAGTCTTTTTGAGTAGCATATGAAGTTGCAGAGCACTCTCTTCTCTCTTCACCTGCTTTAGAGCCATGTATAATATATTCCTTATGCTGAATAAAAATCCAGAAGACACCAAAAGCATGATGCCACAAGCTAGGAAAAAACAGCTTGGAGTAAAGACATGGGGGTTCTTCAACTGTCTAAAGGAATAATGTCTAAAGCTGGTGAAGTATAAGTTGGATGAGCAGACAGTGTGTTGGACTGAAAACTTCCTGAACAGTTGGTGATGATCAATGGCAAGTCTAACTAGAGGGAATAAACTAGCAGTAAAACTCAGGGGTCAATACTCGATCCAATTGTGATTAACATCTTCATTAATGATATGGATGACAGGGCAGAATGTACCCTCAGCAAGTTTACTGATGACACAGAAGTGGGAGGACAGTGGCATGACATTCTTGATGCAGCACAGGATCATGCCATTCAGAGGGAACTCAGTGGGCTGGAGAAATAGACTGATGGAAACGTTGTGAAGTTCAAGAAGTGCAAAGCCCTGCACCTGGATCATTTTCATCCGCCTATATATGCTGGAAGGTACTTAGCTGGAAAACAGCTTTGCAGAAAAGCATCAGAGGTCCTAGAGGACCATGACTACATTGGTTCTAGGAGACTAAGACTTCCACAGAGTTGAACATGAGTTAGCAATATGTCCTGGTTGCAAAAAAGCCAGAAGTTATGCTGGGTGCACTGGGCAGAGTATTGCCAGCAGGTTGAAGGAGCTGATCCTTGGCCCTCTGCTCGACGCTGGTGAGACATGCCTAAGTTCTCTGCCCAAGGGTGACTGAGCTGACGAAGGCACCACAGTGTCTCTACAGTGGGGAAAGACTGAGACAGCTGGGACTGTTCAGAGAAGAGAAGGCTTGAGTGGATCTTATAAATTTATACAAATATCTAAGGGGACAGAATAAAGAACACAGAGCCAGGCTTTTCTCAGTGGTTCTCAGTGACAGAACTAGAGGCAATGGGCATGCCCTGAATTTTTCCATGAGGGTGACTGGGCCCTGGCACAGGTTGCTCAAAGAAATTGTGGAGTCTGCCTCCTTGGAGGCCTTCAAAGTCCAACTGGACATGATCATAGGCAGCTAGGTCTAAATGGCCCTTCTTGAACAGAAGAGCTGAACAAGATAGTCTCAGGTCCTTTCCAACATCAATTATTGTTTGATTCTGTGAAAGAATTGAGCAGATACTTTGATAAGTTTGTAATCTATCCCTGTAAACCAGAAATGGGAGATAAATGCTGTGGACAATTGAAAGGAAACACATGTTGTAGTCAACTGAAAAAATGGAAAAAATTGAATGAAAGATGAAAAAAGTATAGTGATATTTCTGTATACTCCAGTATTTATTTCCTACAGCCAGATTAAAGGATTTGCAAACAGAACTGGTATCCAGGAATAGTGCTAGTCAGCCTTACCTCAGTGCTTGGTAAGGTCATGCAACAGATTCTTCTGAAAGCTATACTGTACATAGAATACAGATAGGTGATTAAAGACCGCCAACATGACTTCACCTAGGGCAGATTGTGCTGTACCCATCTAGAGGCCTTCTACAATGGAGTGACTACACCAGTGGACATGGGAAGAGCAACTGGTGTTACCCACATGAGTTTCTGTATGGTGTCCCACAGTTTTCTTACTCCAAACTGAAGAGACTCTTACTCCAATTGGATGGAGTCTTAGCTGGAAAAGGAACTAGCTTGAGAGCTTTCTTGGTTGAGCTCCAGTGAATGTGCAATGTCCAGAGAACAGAAATAAGTAATAAGCGCTGTTCCTTGAGGGTAGGTGGAGGGAGTAATTCTATTTAATAACTTCCTTAATGACATACATGGTGGGACTGAGTGCACCAGCCAGCTGAGTATTTCACTTGATTCACTTGATGGAAGGAATCTGTCCAGAGGGAAGGGACCCTGACAGATTTGAGAAGTGAGCTCATATGAACCTGAAGAAGTTCAAAAAGGCCAAGTGCAAGGCATTGAACATGTTTAAGGCAACTACCAAGACCTGTGGTTGAGACTGAGAACAGTCGTCCAGAGTAGGAACTGAGGGTACTGATGAATGAAAAGCTGGACATGACCCAGCAATGTGTGCTTAAGGCCCAGAGAGCCACACGTGTCCTGGGCTGCATCCAGAGCAGGGTGGGCAGCAGGGCAGGGAGGGGATTCTGCCCCTCTGCTCTGCTCAGACCACACCTGCAGGGCTGCATCAGCTCTGGGCTCCCAGCACAGGAAGGAAACAGACCCCTTGGACTGAGCTCAGAGAAGAGCTGAAGCAGCTCTCCTGTGAAGATGGAAGCCTGGAGAAGTTGGATTTGTTCAGCCTAGAGAAGAAAAGGTACTGGGAAGACCCAGTATCAGCCTTCCAGTACCTAAAGGAGACCTGCAGGAACTATGGAGAAGAACTTTTTAAAAGAGCCTGTAGTGACAGGACAAGGGAGAAAGTGAATCCTCTCACTTTTAAGTGAAAGAGGAGAGGGTAGGCTGGATATTAAGAAGACATTTTTTACTGTGAAGATGGTGACACATTGGGACAGTTTGTCTGGAGAAGCTGTGGATGCCCCATTGCTGGAAATGTTCTAGGCCAGGTTTGTTGGGGCTCTGAAGAGCCTGATTTGGTGAAAGATGTCTCTGCCAATTAACAGGGGGTTCGAACTACCTGATCTTTGTGGGTCCCTTCCAATGCAAACCTTTTTAGGGGTATAAGGTGCAAACCTGATTTGTATACCCTTGCATGTGAACTCCATGCAATTGCCCCAAGTTTTTAAAAGAATAATCTCATTTATTTTTGTGGAAGTCTTAGAAAAATGCCCATTTACTATAAATTGTTATCTTACATTGCTATACCTAACATATGAAATACATTCCTGTTACTTTTTCTCTCTAATCTGTTACATTTAATGTTCTATGTACCAAATACAAAATAACTACCATTTCACACATGTATGCATGTATACACTAGATTTTTATATTAACTACATAAATCTATTGTACATACAAAAGACTGAGGTCCTCTCTGGAGCTTCTTTTATATATTTAAGAGTTTGAAAAGAAAAAACAAAGAAATAAAGAGCTTAGGGTATACAATGGAGTCTGGTCAATGCTTTTAAATAATTAACATCTTATTATATCCATATAACAAGGGTTTTATTGAAATTCAATCCAAAGATGATAGCCTCAACCCCATGAAGGGGTTGCAGTGAACAGCGATCTACTCTCAGAGTATATAGGAAATGAAGACAATTTTTGCACTGCACTTGACTCTTCCACAACAGCCTTTGTCATTTAGGGTAAATTCTCGTGAATGTTCAGACCTGACACTCTGTACAATATATGATTTAAGCTGACCTTTTCATTTCAGGTAAAAAAAAAAAATATTTTCATCATTAATGTAAAATGGAATTCCTGGTACAATTGGAAATTTCATATGAGTATGACTTTTAATGTAAGCTCTTAAAAATGGAAATCTTTAGCTGTTTCCTTTAATATTGGTATCAAATGTTTCCTTTAATATTGGTGGTGTGGGTTTGTTATTCTTTAATATAAATCTAAGCATGTAAACTCATCCTGAAGTACACATCTTAAAACTAGAACAGGAAAAGCTAAGTTTGTTGCCCAACTGGGCAATTTCAGGGACGAGGAAATGAAATTACAGAAATGAATGTTGAAAATTTCTTATGTAATACTTGTGAAATTCAGACAACAGCTGTCTGTAGAGGCAGTTGACGAATATGCTTATTGGGTGAGTTTTTAATTGCAAGAGACATACGACTGAAAGTTAGGTGACATGTTAGGGACCTGTATTACTGATAACCTTCTGTTTTGTAATTTGTGTGTCAAAATGTCTTGAATGTGGAGCATTGGTGGCCAGTGCACCAGCTAGTGCTTGAAGCACAATTTTCTTCACTTGAAGTCAAAACAAACAATCACTACTGCAAGACCTATGTTAAAGATAAGACAATAAATTACACTAGCTAGACAGAAATAATAAAAGTAAAATATCTTTTCAGTTAATATTGTGTTTATCCTAACACACTGCTGTGACAAACTGATTAAAATTCAGTTTTTCTGGTCTCTCAAACCTACACTGCTCAGCTGGTACATATTAGAGCCCACACCTCTAGCAATGGCAAGTTGCTTTCCCCTCAGTGATTTACAAAATTATTTTTTAACTTCCTTGATTCCTGGGTATAAATACTGTGGAAAGTAGACACATATAGCACAATCCAGATATCTTCTAATTACCATCTTGAATTAAACTCAGCAAGGATGATCTGGCTTTTTGTGTCCCATGCTGATTTCTGGCTGCCTGAATTGAGGGACAGTAAAAATTTGTTCCTTCACTTCTAATTGGAAATGAACATGATTATTCATAAAACCTATCCTATTAAAGCAGAAGGAACTACTTACATTCATGCATTAAAAACCTATGTGCAAGTCTTTGCAGGATTAAAAAAGGCAGGAAGCAACAGGTTGGGGCAACAGACACCAGATGGGTGGAAGGAAGAATAAAGTGATAGGAAAACATGGTTACGTGGGCAGGTTGCATACAAGAGTTTGAAGGCATTTGAAGGCCTGTTTTTAAAGTTTGACCTAGCTTTAAACAAATGTGTTGCTTGTCATGTAATAGCTGTTCCTGAAACATCTGCAAATTCAGTGCTCATGAACTTGCACTAAATTTAAATCATAATGAGACCACTAAGACATTTTGTATCATGTTATTGCTGATTTTTTACAGAACAGAGGTCACAGGTTGGTCAGATATCTGCCATGGCTCACCAAACACACCAGGGTACACCTTATGTTTGCAGCGAGGTGGCTGAGGTTTAGGCAGAACAGAGCCTAAAATTCTGCTGGTCCTCATGAAAACAGTATGTACCTTACATAAATCACTGGCAAGAGAAAGAGTGAACAAAAAAGGGCAGGGTTTTGCATGCAAATTTGTAGTGGATGCAAAGTAATTATAGAGGCAATGTACTAACTCCTGAAAATGTTGCCTTGTCAGTAATGTTCAACTTTCAATACAAGTTGCATTTTGAAGATGTCATGAACTCTGAAAAGAAGAAACAAAATTTTACAGCTGTAGATTAGCCTTTTGTGTACAGTCAAGAAACCTAACACACTAACCTGTTATTCCTCTGATTTTTAAAATTACTTTAAAAAAATCCAAACTACCACATTAAAAATGCTTCTTGCAAAGATCTATCCCTCTTCTGCCAGCACTAAAAACTGCATTGGAGGCATGTAAAAATGTTCTGCTGCTTTTGAAGAAAGGGAAACAAAACATGCTTCTAAAAAACATCTACTATACTGATAAAAGAGAATAAAATGTAAGTATAGAAGAGAATATCCATGTCCACTCTTAAGTTGAAATCATATTCAGTATATTTTTACACTATATTTCAACATTTAACTTGCTACAAAATACTATTTCACAATTGATTCAAAAGAAAAAGAAATTTTTAAAAAAATTAACAGTAATTTAATTTCACAACAGTTTTTAAGAGAAAAACTTTTGTGAACCTTGTTATGACTCTGCTACTTTGTAAGACTTTAGTCATAGAGATGAACAGTGACCATCACCAAAGCTAGGGAAAGCTGCCAAAAAGCTGACCCTAAAATAGGAAGAAAGAAAATAACTCAAAATCTGTAAATATCAGCTAGTTCTGATTTCTGTTTAAGCAAGTCTCCAAATGATTAGGAATTGTGGCCTGATCTTCTCATGAGCTCCTCATCTGATGGCTTCCAAATATGGTGCCTCACTCCTGTGAATATTCCACCATAAATTTAAAATAAATTCCCAAAGGATACAGAAAGGTACGCTGATGCATATTCTGCCATGAGAACGGCACATCAGAGAGGAGCTAATTTTATCCTCCCTGACTGCAAACCCCATGTCTTCCAACAAGTTACTGAGGAGGCGGAGTTTCTCTGCATACTTTTCTCTCTGGCACAGAAATTTATCCTCAGTTTATATTACCATTATGGTATTTGTTCTTTTATGTGTCAGCAAACTCAGGTACCTGTTACTTACATCAACACTCTGGAAACAGTTTTTGCCTCAGATGACAAGACTCTTGAAAAGGAGGCCTGTTTTTTCCTTTAACCTAACAATATGAAAATAATTGTCTTGGTTTCTTACTGCCACCACAGAGCACAGACAAATTAAGAGTCAGCACTTCCCTGGGAAAAGACACCAAAGTCCATTAGACAGCAAGTTTAGTCTCAAGAGTATGGAGTTCCAACAACTGAACTCTAATTTATTTGGTTTAGGGAGGGAATGTGGGACATATATTTTCAGTCATCGGGGGACTTTTTTTCTCATAGATGAAAGAATGAAAAAAAACCAAACCCAGGCATGTATGTCATTGCAGTATTGATGCCCTACATAAACTCCTTATTTGTCAGCAGTGCTAATTTAGAGGGAGCAGGTAATTTTGCCACTTCTTGTGAAGGGGAACCCCCATCGGCAGCGAGCAGCCCCTCCAAAGAACTCGAGACTTCTTCGGACAGGATAGATGGGGAACGAACTCCCGGCGTGAGATTGGACGTCACCTTCCTGCCAGAGGACACGGACCCACAGCCGGCTTTGTCTGAGCACCCTTCACCAGAGCAAACCTTACAGCAGAAGTGCAGCCCGGGTCCGCAGCTCCCGCAGCTCCGGAGCAGCGGGCGGAGCGGCGCCCGTCCAAGGCTGGCTAGCGCGGCTATCGGGAGCGGTCAGATCGCTCTCCGCCCCGGGGGTCTCCGGGGGAGGAGCCGTGCCGCCCTGCTCGCCGCCCGCCCCTTGTCTTGGCCAGGCTGAGACTGGCGAGGGGTCGTTGCCGGGTATGAGGAAAGCCGCTTACCTGTTGATTTTCAGGGCGAACGCCCTCCTGTCTGCGGCAGGTAGCGTCGCCATACGGGCTAGCAGCCGTGAATGTCGGCTGCCGACGAGGACCGAGACGGGCTGTACGCACGAAGGGCGGATTTATTTCATTTATTTGTTTTTCTTAATTGCATGCTCCGGGCTAAAAACCCGACGATCCACTGACAGTTCTGGGTGGCAACTTCCGCATTTTACCTTCCTCACTGAAATTGGCCGGAGTGGGAGGGATCTGCCCTAGTGCACAGCAGGCTGCTCACCCTGCCCCGTGTTCCCCACCGCCGGCAGCGTCCAGCGCGGCGTCCTGCGCCTTCCCGGCGGCTGCCACCAGCCGTCCGCCTCGGCCAGGGCGCCCACAGGCACCGGGGGAGAGCAGGAATTCCCCTCCCTCTTTTACAAAGGCTAACCCCGAGCCCCCCGGGAGCACTTTGGAGGAAGGCAGCGGGGAAGGCAAGCGCTTAGGCACGGACATGAGCGGAAGGCACCGTGTATATCTATCTGAACACGCACAGTTGCGGGAATCCATGCGCATCCCTCACGACCCTGTTTCTTTTGGAAACTGCGGTGCGAGTGTCAGGCACCTCCGTCTCCGCCCCACCACACCCCACACACATATGCACACCCGCCGGGGGTCCGGGCTGCTCTGCGGGGCCGGGCGAGGAAGCAGCGGGCACCGCCGCGCACCGCTGGCACCGCCGCGCACCGCTGGCACCGCCGCAGGCGGGCCGGCCCCGGGCACCGAGGATCCAGCCCGAGCAGCCAGGCGGGGCAGGCGGGGCCGCCGGGCCGGGCCGGGCAGGGCAGGATCGGGCGGAGCAGGCCGGAGAAGGGCAGCCCGGAGCAGGGCAGAACCGCGCCCACCGCCCCGCAGGGATCAGAGATAGCCACGGACCTTCCTTCTGCCTCACTAGCGCATGGGTGAACCTGTCCGGGCAATTAGGGACAGCAAGTTATGAGAGGAAAATACATGTCAACTCCTTACCTGGGACAATATTTTGCCAGTACACCTGTGCACCTAGATCTGTGTTTTTCTTACATCTAAACCGTGTGTGTAAGAAATAGCAGCTCAGCTTGGCACAAAGCTTGGCACTGCTGTTCCATTGTTCTATTCACCAGTACTTACTGCTCAGCTTTTTTAAAAGCCCATTTTTATTAAGTATCTTGTGGTTGTGTTACAAAATTACGTTTCCTGACTGGTATTTTTCTTTCTGCCTTGATGTAGTTTTCACTGCTTCTGCAGATAAGGAGAACTCACCCTTCATTTGAAAGGGGAAACAAAAGCCAAACATGGTTTCTACAGATGAATTTTGAGGTAGTAGAGTCTGTTCAGTTAGATTGCCTTGTTTTTGTAAAATCTGTGCTTTGATGGCAAAAACATTAGGATTCACCCACTGAAGGCAGTCATAGCTTATCTTTCCATTGCCAGTAACCTGGAGGGAGTCTAGAGGAAAACAGTGGGATATGAGGCATGAAACAGAAGACTGTCAAACACTGAGGGCTTAAAATTGTTCTACTAACAATTATCTTTTTATCTGTAGGATTCACCATTCTTTAGAGTGCTGTTAAATATGTATGGTCTCAAATATGAATGTTAATCTCTAGGTTAGCTTCTGGCTAAGGGCCCCTAGGGAAATGTAGAAATACCAAAGAGGTTTAAGAAAAAGAAAATAGAGGTAAATAAAAATTTAAAAACCGAAACATGTTTTTGGAAAAAACCTACAAGGATCTACAGCAGAACAAGACCTGAAATAGTTCAGAGAAACTTATGAGTGAAAATATTAAAATCTATTATTAATAGGATGTTGTTACCTAACAAATATTTGCTTTGGGAAGAATAAATTAGACACTTTACTGGAACTTACCCACCACACCCATCCTGTCTTTATCTCACCAAGATAAAGCTAAAGCTACCTACCTACATGTAACTTGAACTTAAATATCACTTAGTTACAAATAACTGATATGTAGCTGTAGTTCAACATGTATTGGTGACAAGAAAAACTTTTGAATCCCATAGATACTTAGTCTGGCAAGACACTAACTCATTGAAACTACAAAAAAGAGTCCAGGCTTCATTTTAATAGCTCATGAAGTAGGAGCCTTCCTTGATTGTTAAATTTTGCTATAGAAATAGAGTTAGCAGAAATGCACCACAAATAAGCAATGTACCAATGTGCACAAATACATCCATTTATTAATGATACAACGGTTTATTTTGCAGCTTCATGTATTCTTGGTAAACATGGACAAAAGGATTGCTCTAAAATATTTTGCCACATGCAGGAAAAAAATTTCTGAGGAGACGCAAAAAATTAAAGTTTCCAAAACTTTAAAGTTTTGGCTAGTATGTATATACATTGAGAGAGAGGGTGCTATCATGGTTTAACCCCAGCTTGCAACAATGTCTCACACTCTGATCCAGTAGGATAGGGAAGACAGAATCGGAAGGATAAAAGTGAGAAAATTGTAGGTCTAGACAAAGCTGGTTTAACAGTGAAAACAAAGGCTGCGAACACAAGCAAAGCAAAACAAGGAATTCAGTCACTCTTTCTTTCCCATGGGCAGGTGGCTGTTCAGCCATCTCCAGGAACAGGGCTCCAGCATGGGTAATGTGACTTGGGGAGGCAAATTTCATCAGTCTGAAAGGCCCCCTTCTTTCCTCTTCCCTCCAGCTTTCTATACTGAGCATGATGCCATGTGGTCTGGGATATTCCTGTGGTCATTTGGGGTCAGCTGTCCTGGCTGTGTCCCCTCACAACTCCATGTGCCCCCCCAGCCTCCTCACTGGTGGTTTGGGGTGAGAGGTGGAAAAGGCCCTGATGCTACACAAGTGCACCTCAGCAATAACAAGAATGTTCTGTGTTATCAACAGTTCTTCCAGCACAAATCCAAAACACAGCCCCATACCATGAAGAAAATTTATTCTACCAAAACCCAGCCAAACCAGTCAAAACCACATATTCAGCAGATACAGAACAAACACTTAGATAATTTATGATGAACTGAATTATTGGAACCCTACTGTGGCATAGGAGCAGCAAAACTCATCAAATACTCATTTCATCTATTATGTCAGCAGTTACATTGCCTTTTTTGAAGGGGGAAAAAGAAAGAAAAAATATGGACTTTTATTAAGAAAGTTTACAAGGTTGTGACTCATTGGAGCACTACCAGATGAGAAGCTAGTGAAGTGATATTTTTAAGCTATCTTATCCAATTCAATATGGTCAGTATGAGTGAGTGCTCCAGTTTTTTGATTAACCAGTACTACTGTTTGAATTCTTGCAACAAACCAACCTACCAATACAAGGTAATGAAGTCTAAGCACTCCTTTATAACATGAAGTAGAACAAGATCTTTCCAGTCAGAGGATTAAAAAAAATTCATCAAAACAGGTTCCAGTGAAGGCATCAAAAAATCAAAATTAAAGAAAACAGTGCAATTCAGAACAGATCATTGTGTTCCATACCTAGCTTTCTTTTGTGTCAGTAGCTGCTATTAGGTGTTGTATTAGATACAATGGAAACCACACTTGCATTCCCCATTCCTTATCCCCATCCTTCTGTCACACACACATGCATCCCACGTGGTAGTCCTAATCATTGCTTCACCACCTCAGCCCTAGAATCAATCATAACTTATGCTTTCCTGTAATTTTTCTTGGGTTTCAAATGCTCTCACTGTAACTTGGTCTTCCTCCTGCACCTCACTGGGAGGTGTTGGGTCCGTGGCTGGCTGGGCGCTGTAACTGGGCAGGCTAAGGAGAGGCAGACCCAGCCACAAAGAACAGCTGAGTGGTGGTAATGTCAGCACAGGTTCTGTGTAGGTGCCTGGGAAGAATGGATACTGCTGCAAATTGTTTGGAAGGAGTTTGCAGGCTGGGATTAAAGAAACACTGGAAGAAACAATGATTGGCATGTTGGCATGTCCACATATCACCTACCAAGGAATTTTTTTTTCTTGTAAGGCACACATTTCCAAACATCTTTTTTCTTCTTCACTGGCAGCAGTATCCCTGTAAGGAATGCTACTGCATGATTGAGTATCAAGGCACCATGAACATTGCTAAACACAACTTCATATCCCACCACAGGCATGGCCTATATCCCAACAAAGCCCTGCTTAAGTGTCATCTGCTTTTTTGTAGAGGATGTACCTTTGCTGATTGACCAGCAACTGAGCTAGATCCATGGGAGTTTTCTCAATATCTTTTACAATGTTAAGTTTGCATTCTTGGCAAAAAACACCAGTGGTATGCTGAATTTGTTAATTAATTTATGTGATTTGATGACCCCATCAAATATCTGGAGGTTCACACCAAGAGGAAAACTGTGATGACCTCAGTTTTCAACCTGCCAGGAGCACACAATTCCTCTTAATATTTGTTCATATTACACCTTCCTACTGCATCAGAAGAGTGTAATGTAGCCAGTGCAGGCAGACACTCCTTCCTTAAAGGAAGCTGACATGCCATCAACTTCAGTGGTTTTTCTGTCACATATCTCAACTGTATCGAGTAAAATCTAAGTAATTTAGTCAAAAATGGTTTAAACAAAAAATATTATATGAAACTTAGTAGACTAAACCTCAGAAAAATGAGTGTAATTTTCCATTATTTCTGTTTATGTTTTAAATAGATTGACAATGAAATACTGAACTCCCTTAAAAATAAATTTAAAGTTACTCCTAGGTTTAAATTTCAGTTTTGTGTTGGTAAAGCAGAAGAAAGAGAACTTAGATCACTTTGCAGCCTTTTTTTTTATGAAACCCTTGAGTCTAAAAGAAGAAACCAGCCTATGCAAAAGCATATCCTCTTTTTCCCCTTGTCTGTGCAAATTCTTCTGGAGGAATACAAATTCTACTGGCCAAATTCACATCTGAGTTTCTCAAAGAGAAACATTTGCTCACTTTCACTGTGAACAAAACTCTAGCAGAAACAACACTCACAAAATTTTTCCTTGCTGACATAATTTTCTTAGATACAACAAGGCAACTTGCTCGATGAGTCTGATATTTAAATTCTGATTGTAAACCAAACCTTTTTTCTAATGCTCCTAGTTTCACTAAGTTTCAGATTATAAAAGCATATTAAGAACATAAGCCATAAAAAGTAGAAGTGTTAAAAAGCAGATGCACTTACTTCAGTAAGAACTTCTTTCTCTTAAATGACATGTGAGTAATCTGCATTCTTCAAAGAAAAATAAAGTTGTCTTGTCAGGAGAAACTGTCAATGCAAGTCCAGATAAGAAAATAAAAATAACTTAATATAGGAATAACTTAACAGGTAACAGACAGGAAAGAAGTAAATGTACCCTGGGGAATATGCAAATCATACTGACTGAAGTTATGCATCGGCCTACTAACTTATATTTTGAGTTCACAAAACTGAACTTAATATCTATTTCCTTATTGTTTTGCAGGTTAACTGATATCATTGTATGAATTTGCAATCCCTTTCTCTGAGCTGTTGAACTATATTGTATTATAGTTCTACTATAGTACTATATACTACTGTAGTTTTATTATATAGTACTACTATACTACTGACTAGTAGTCATGTAGAAACCTCACAGGGCTATTGTGCTTTAAGACTCATATTCAACATAATACTGAAACACCAATGATTTTCTTCTCCTGCTGTTTCGCTCAGATCATGCTCCCCTTGCTACCGGATCAGGAATTAAAAAATTGCAATGCTCTTCCTTATTTTCCTGTTACAGCCTTCTTCCCTAATTCTCCGCTAATGCCTTAATCATTAAAATCAGTCTTTGGTTCATCATTAAAATGGCCTGGCTTGCACTGAGATCTTCAGCATTAGGAAAGGGAATAAGTTATTTCAAGTGGAGTCAACTAAAGTAATAATTAAACACAACTTCCTGGTACCCAGCAACACTTTATTGCTTTCTGATGTTGTATGTTTTGTCTACAAATATCTTAGAATAAAATGCTTCAACTGTGCCACCCAGATTTAAGTTTGCAACGCTCATTTGACTGCCACCACACTAAAATGTACAGGTTTTACATCTGTCTGTACGAAGTAGACTTCATTACATAGTTCAGCAAAAAAGAAAGAACAGCTAACACTTATAGCAAAATTCTAGTATTTGAATATTAACTTTAAAGAAATCAAAAGGAAACCCAGAAACCATAGTATTTGTTTCAGGTAATTTTGTTCAAAAGAAAAAAATAATAAGCAGTGTCATGTGAGCTGATGTAAAGCAGAACCACTTAAGGAACCATGACACTAGTTTAATCACCTTTCTTTCCCCATACCAAATATCTCGCTGACATGTAACTGAAATTCCAGTATTACAAATAGTCTCATTTTGAAAGACAACTTACATCCATTTTTTAGTTTGTGCTCCAATGCAAAACTGCTAATTCCCAATGCCGTTCTGACCTTATCCTCTTTTACACAATCTTGTAATTTTTTTTTAAATCAATGCTTTAATAACAAAATTTTATAAAGCTGTGCAGTCCCAGGACAGCAAAAACACCTACCATCAGGCAGGGTTCTACCAGATACAGCTTTGAAAGGCTGATCAGATTTTTCCTCTGAAATAGGATGCATCATACAAGGTAACATGAGTTACTGAAACAAGAATGCAAAAAGATGCACTGCATAATGCATTGGTTTTAAAATTCTAGAAATCAACAGTGTGTATATGCTATTGGAATAAATATGGTTGTATCTCCAAGGACAAGCTGAATCAATGGATTAAATGAATTCTTTTATAATTTCTTAGTCACACTAATTTTAACAAGCATTTCACATGCTTGTTAAAATTAGAGTGACTAAAGGAGATGCCAACTATTTAGAGTAGAATATTATCAAATATTATGAGTATTAAATATTTTAACCTACACAAGTATAGGAAGAGTCAAGAATAAATAACAAGTACATTTATTACCAGTACCATACATGCCATACAAGATGTACAAAGATGAAGCCCAGTATATGTTACCATAACAGTACTCCAACTAGTGCTACTGAACCTTATTTTGAGAGTAGAGAACCCCACTTGGGTTTTGGGCGAGTGCACATATCAGCATGCATCAGGCCAATCTGTGCCTCCCCAGTGCTGTTACATTTACACCTTCTGACATGGAGAAATGTGTTACCTATTTGCTAAACCTCTGTCCCACAAAAAGCTGGGGAGCACATAATACTGTTAAAATTAACTGTAGTTGTGTCTTACACATGGTATGTGCCCCCTCACAGTCCCTAATGGAGAGCAGAGAAAGCCAACATTCATCTTGCTGAGTATTTGATTATAGATAGATGACAGCAAATGCACCCTGCACCATGTTTGTTATTCACACTGGGACTCCTTCAGTGCTCCGGTGCGTCTGAACCAGGCCGGGGGCTGCCCTGCTGGGAAGCAGCTCTGCTGAGAAGGACTTGGCGGTCCTGGTGGACAACATGCTGTCCATGAGCCAGCAGTGTGTCCTTCTGACCACCAAGAATGCCAGTGGTATCCCGGGGGGCATTAGGAAGAGCCCTGCCAGCAGGTCATGGGAGGCGATCCAGTACTCAGCCCTGCTGAGGCCACACCTGCAGTGCTGGGTCAGTTCCGGGCTCCTCCGGACACGAGAGACACGGAGCTGCTGGAGCTCCTGGGTCCAACGGAGAGAAAGAGAGGTGTGAGTAAAGGACAGCGTTTGTCTTACAAAGAAAGGCTGAGGGAGCTGGGCCTGTTCACACTCAAGAAAAAGAAGAAACACCCCCTTGAGAAGAGAGGACCTTATCGGTGTCTCACAGCGTCTGAAAGAGGGTGTGAGAGGGTGGAGCCAGGCTCCTCTCAGCAGCGCCAGGCTATAGGACAAGAGGCAACAGGCAGAAGCGGATCACGTTCCACCTGAACGTGAGGAAGAACTTTTACTGTCCAGGTGACTGAGCACTGGAACAGACTTCCCGAGCGGGTGCCGAGTGTCCCACACTGGAGACGTTCAAGAACCGCCTGACACACGCTTGTGCCATGTGCCTTGCGCTGTCCCTGCAGGAGCAAGAGGCACCGCCGCGAATCCCCGGACCAACATTCCCCTCACGGAGAGCGCCCCGCCCCGCTCCGCCCCGCCCCGCTCCCCGAGCTGCGCCTGCGCAGAGCCCCGCGCGGGGGAGGTGCCCTTGGGGCCGAGGCGCGGCGGGACGTGACGCCAGCCGGTGACGTCCCTCCGATGACCCCACCCGAGCGACGTCAGGAGTGTGACGGCAGGGGGGCGCCGGAGGTGGGCGTGCCTGGGCGGGGCCGTCCGCGCTTATGGAGGACGAGGACTGCCCGGACCTGGTCCCCATCGGCGCCGGCGGCGCGGAGCTGGCCGATGCCGGCCCCGACAGGAAGATCCCCGTGACGATCATCACGGGGTACTTGGGTGAGGAGCGGGAGCGGCTCTCGGCAGGGACTGCGTGCGGGCAGGGAAGGCCCGGGCGGGCCGGGTGAGCAGCGTGGGGCCGGGGCTGCGGGCGGGCGGGGGCCTGCACCCCACGGGCCGGGCGAGCAGCGCGGGGCCCTCCGGCCGCTCCCGTGGGTTTGCAGGGCCGCTCGGAGGAGCGGTGTGAGCACCCAAAGCGTTGCTGCTTCCACCACCCAGCTTTCAGGAGCCGCCTCGTTCAGGTCACGATTGACAAATGGCTCTTGCTCACTTAGCGTCAGAATAGTGCAACAGATGTGGCTCAGTTAAATGCAGACTGCATTGCAGTCCGAAAAATGCGAGGTTCGGCGTTTTTCCCGTACCTCTCGACCAGCAGAGTTACTGTGTGCTACACGCAGTTATGGACTGCAAGAATCTGGTTAAATTTAGGATCGCGGTCACCGTGCTGAAAATTGTAACTTTGTACTGCATCACACTGTTGCAGAGAAAAATCTCTTAAGGACAAGTAAGGAAGGTTCCCTAGTTGTAGTGGTCACCTGCCTTGGGCTGGATGATCTCCAGAGATTCCTTCCAGCCTTGACAATTTTGTGATCTTGTGCATGGGATGAAACTGGTCCTAAGGCTCCTCAGAACACGTTTTGTAACACGTTTTTTAACAATGCCCCGTTTAAAGGCACATCAGTGGTTATTGATGGCAGAACGGGTCAGAAATGGCCCTAAAGAGGGAGAAGATTAGGTGAGCCTTCTGTTAAAAGAAGCATAAAAGTTAGTGTTGTAGGAAAAAACCGCCCAGCTAGTAGGGAGCTTGTAAGTTTATTAAGTACTGACAATTAATGAATGGAAAAAATGTGAGTCATTTAAGGCTGCAGTTTAATGTCCTGATAGAAATATATGTACAAATTAATTTCTATATCATTAGAATAGAATGTAGGACGTTAGAATGAAAACTTCTATTTAGAAGAGAATTGCTTGAAGTGTGCGTGTGCATGCATAACAGTATTTAGTTTTTATTTGAAATGTTATATGTTTTTTTTAACATTTTAATAAAAATATGGTCTGTGTTCTAGGAGCTGGAAAAACAACTCTTCTAAATTACATACTGACAGAACAGCATAATAAAAGAATAGCAGTTATTCTGAATGAATTTGGAGAAGGTATGTAAACGTGCGGAAATCTTTCTTTTTGCCACAAAATGACAAGTACGTAAAACTGCTGGAAACTGAGACTGTTGTAACTTTAAATCCATTACTGAAATTATTAACATACATCACAGTCTTCAGAAGGGCAGAAAGTCTTTTTGCCGGTTTTCATAAAATAGTGACGTGCATTAATCTATTTTGCACATAAGTGTAGGCCCTCAGAGTAAAGTAAATAAACACATCACCCTGTTGGAAGTGCTATACTTCCATTTGTCTCGCTCAGTTTCAAGCAAATGGAAATTGAAATAATATGATGGTAGATAATATTTTTTTAAATTTCCTTTCCCCTCAGCCATTTGCAAATCACAAGTTGCCATGGACCAAGAAGATGGGGAGATGTATGCTTGATGGCTGTGATTCTTTGAACTCTTTGCTTTCAGAACTTTTAATTGCTCTAGCTGTAATTTCATATCTGTAGCATAGTCAGAAGCTTACGTTGTTTACAATTTATACTGTGTTGGTGGGAGTCTCTCAGTTTGTTTGTTTTCATCAATAAAGATGTGTGTAGCTTTTCTGGTCACAGAGCCTAAAAGAAAACGTACAGACAGAGCCTTTATTTGACAGGGAGGCACAGGCTGGCATCCCTTTCTTTTAGCAAAGTTTGTGGCACTTATGATGTACCATCATCCAGTGGGGTTTGATCTTTGTGGAATGAGCTTTGTCGTGGCTTTTAAATTTCTCATAAAATAGAAAATACAAATATCTTAAGAACATGTCAGAAATGTGGTCTCAGGAGAAAATAATGTAATCCACATATCTCTCTCTTACAGGCATTGTCATGCAAGATTGTAGATTAAAAATATAGCACTACTTGTGTTTTCAGGAAGTGCCTTGGAGAAATCTCTGGCAATCAGTCAAGGGGGAGAACTCTATGAAGAATGGCTGGAGCTCAGAAATGGCTGCTTGTGCTGTTCCGTAAAGTGAGTGCAAATTCTTTGCAAGTTCTTCCAGTGGATATTGTGCGGAATTGAGGAAGGGAGAAGACATCCAGGATTTGATTCCTGAAACTGATGGTAGAATTGATTGAGACTTCTTTTGTTGGATGAAACAATTGGAATTTGGGAAGTAGAAATTTATTTCCTATTGCTGCCTTACTGGATTTGGACTTGGTGTCTTTCAGAAAAGTACTCTAAATACCAACTTATAGAGCATGGGGATGTTGTAGAGTAGGGATCTATCCCTCAATTGTTAGTATAATGTGCTTTCATGTAGAGAGCTGAAGATTCAGGTAGGCTGGAACTAGGACTCAGGTTTCCCAATTTCCTCACAAAACGCTTAGTCTGCTTCTTTCTTTGTACATTGGTTACTACTTCAATATAGTATCCATCAGAAAGGGTGAATGGAAAACCTTTTGTGACCTAATGAAACACAGTATCCAAATCTGCAAGCTGATGGTCATGGTAAAAAGCAAGAGAGTATTTGTTCCTTTGACATGTCTTTTTACCATTTTTGTTTGTTGCAATGCTGAATTGTTTGTGCTAAGTTTGTAAATAAGGGTCATGGCCTGTTTGTCCTAAAAATTTGGGAGAACTGATCTTATGTCTTAAATAGTAATAGGTAGTAAGTGGAAAACAGAGGATCTTACTGGATTCCGTTGTTCTGGGGTGTAAGGAATGCTGTCTTAAGAGAAGCATAAAAGTTTTATATACATTTTTTATTGTTTTTGTATGCTGTTTTATATGCTGCTGTGTTTTATATACAATGATTTCTTTAAAAAATGATATACATTTCTGCTTTAGGCTGACTTCATCAGCTCTAATTTAAGTAAATAGCACATTAATCTTGGTGTAGGTGAGGTAGAAAGGCAGGGCAGCATGCTTCACTTCTACATCACCCCTTATTCCTGTAATACCAGCTGCCAAACCAAATAGTTCCATATCTACACAGCCCTACTCTCCTTTACAGGTTGTTCAGTGTTTGAAAACAAACCTGGTGGGATTAGGCAAATGCTATTTTTAGACTAAAACGAAGCAGAAAACTAAAATTTGCCTAATAATGTGCCAGCAGATAACTAAGTTTTTGTTGCAGACTGTAAGTCTGCAAATGTCCTGTCTCAAAACTTTTGCTTTGATGATACTGACACTGTGTTCTTCTATCAGAAGATACATTTAAATACATGCTTCAGCTTGTTTTCTCTTTTCTCAGGTTTAATTGTTTCTTCTTACAGGGACAATGGTGTGAAAGCAATTGAGAACCTGATGCAAAGGAGAGGAAAATTTGACTATATATTGTTAGAAACAACTGGTTTGGCAGATCCAGGTAGTTCACATTACGATTTTCATAACCATGATAATTCTGTTTTTATGAAGTGCTTATTAGCTCACCAGTTAGTTCACTTTGACAGTTGTAATATAAAGTGGTGATTTGTCAGGTGCCTATGCTATGGTGGTGGTACAGACTGCAATGAACTGATTCAAGGTGCAGGTATGATGTTGTCTTTGTTGAGTTCTGTTTGCTGACCTTAGTCTAAATTGAATCTAAATCTTAGTAGAAATCCGGCTAAAATATATTTCCATTTAGAAAAGACACTGGGCTTAGCAAAGAGAAGCATACTGTAAAACTAGTAGTTTTCAATACACTTTTGATATTCTGCATTCCTCCTTTTAAAGTCTAAATAGTTAGCATCTGTTATATTGTTTCGCTGATTGTGATAGACCTTATATTTTGTGAAGTTGTCAAATATACTGTGAAACAGACTAGCACATTCTTCTTAAAGAGCAATAATAGATTTTACAAAATCCTTCTGTGCTCTTTAGTAGTATTTATTATAAAAAAGGTCATTAAACTTGATCTCATGTTAGAAATAGCTATCCAAAACAGTTTTCTCTAAACCATCCACATTAAAAATCTGTTGTAGATGGAGAGGGAAGGAAATTCTTATCAGAAATTCAATTGTTTCCCCTTTAGGAGACTGGTGCTTTCCAGCTCAAAGCTAAATAGTTGTCATTATAAAGTAATTTTCTTCAAAAGACAGGACATTGATTTGGCCTCTGTTACACACGAATTCTGTTTGAGTCAAATTGGAAAACTATTAAGATTTTTGGAAAAAAATCAATAGATACCAGAAAATGATTTCATGTTGTGGTCCCTGCTATATCTTGCCTGAGTAAGCACTAGCTGACAGGTATTTGGGTCTGGTACAGAGTGGTGTTTGAAGGGCTGCATTGTATCACTTCAGGTGGACAGTTTTAGGTGTTGCAATGACTTAAGTCACTGATCTTATTGTTAGCACTGCAAATAGAGTTTTTCTATGAAATACCTCAGTTGGTAGTTTACTGGAAAAATCTCAATTTTGCAACTGTATATATACTACGCTTCTTAGGAGCTGTGGCCTCCATGTTTTGGGTTGATTCTGAGCTGGGAAGTGACATCTATCTTGATGGTAAGTGCAGGCTTATTTTCCTGTGTATTGGCATTTCATATCTGCATTTAGAGTAATGTATTATTGATGTTTTAAGGCAAGATTTGAGAACATGTTTGAAATGTATGAACTTGGTTTTCACACTGGCAGATTTGATCACAGAGGTGTCCCTGCTTATTCTGATGCTTGTTTATTTACTTGGGCGGGTGCTCAGTCTTGCAAAAGCCAGGAAAAGTTGTTTAATGCTTTTCTAAGGGATCAGATATGGACATCTCTTTACAGTGATGTAAGGGGAAAATCTCATTAGCCAGCTGTTATAAAACCTCATTTAGGAGTAATATTACAGCATGCTTTTTTTTTCTTTTTTCCTTCCTCCCCTTCTACTGAAGTGCAGTGTTTCCTAAAGGGTTTCCTATTTTTCTGAATTCACAAACTGTCAACACCTGGATGTTTCTGCCTTTTGTTTTCTGCTTTCTTCACCTATTGTATTCATTGGCACTAATATTTGCTGTGTTCTAATAAAAACCTGAGATTACTGAAAGATAAGTCATCACTATATGTAGTTAAAGAGCATTTTTTTTAATGTAGGAAAAAAAATTTACTTTTTGGCTTAAAAAATGCCCTACTAACATTTTGTTCAGTCTGTAAAATACCCATCTAACCAAGGAAGGAAACATTGAGTTCAGTAAGAAGGAGCTTCCTGAGTTTCTGCCAGAGACTTGCAAATTCCTGGTCATTTACCATCAGAATGGCTGCATACATCAGTCAGTCCTTTAATTTGTTTCAATATTCTGTAAAAGCATACCTCAGCCAATTTCCTCTTGTGGAAGATGAGGCATCTACTTTGTAAGAATTTACCTCACCTGGTTCTGTAGACATTTTACTATGACAGATAGGACAATGACTAAAACAATACTTAGGTAACAAGTTTAATGTTCACATACTTTCAGTGCTTCCAGTTTATTATAACTAGTTGTAAATGTGCTGATATTGTTACCTTTGTGCAGGAGGTTTGCAAGTTGTTAAACTGTCAGCTGCATTTAGCACATTTCTATTCTATTTTAATGCTTTCTTTTAGGTATTGTGTCAGTTGTTGATGCAAAGCATGGATTGCAGGTAAGTTACTAGATTTGTTACATCGCTTAAAACTGCAGCATTAGAACAGCTATTGCAGTAATGTTCATGCAGATTAATTAATTTTACCAATAGCTGTAGTTCTTTGAATGAGAACATATTTCATTATTACTGTCTTTTGGATGGCATGAGGAAGTACTGATATTTGCAGGAATTCACATTCTTACAAACACAGCAACAGGTGTGACAAGAGATGCCAGGTTGCTAAGGTTTGGTTTCTTGGTTTCTTCTAGTTCTAACTCTTCACTCAGGAATGTGGCTTTTAATCCAAATAGGCATCTGGATTGCTGTAAAAATAATGGAGAAATTGGTCACTGGTCTGTGTTACTTGAAAGGAGAGGACTAAGAACAGATGTCTTATACCAGTGTGGTAACAAGTGAGTTAGGGCTTCACCTGGGAAGGGTACTAATGTAGTGGCAGGTGTGGCAGGGAGAAATGAGAGCACAGGTGTCCTGGTACTGCTTCACATTAACATGTTACATGGAAGCAGACAAAAAGAGCAGGTATTAATCTGTATATAAAGTATAATATAAGAACAGACATATAGAACAGTGAGCTTAGGTCGGCAAAGATTGTGATTAATTCAAATAGTTCAGCTTTTTTTTATTTTTTTTTTTTGGTAATAGAGTGTAAATATAACTATTTGCAACTTAATAACTTAGGAGGTTACTGCTTTGATTGGGTATTGAATTTGCAGGATTTAAAAAAAAAGTGAGCATATGAAAAAATACCTTCATCATTTGAGAAATGCTGCTCACTTTTAAAATTTCAAATGTTTATTTAAATGGTTAAACCTTAACAAAATACAACAAAAGGACTGAATAAGGAGAAAGACCTTAGGGGAAAGGGGGACCATGAGGAAAACATAGAATGTCCAAACAACAAATCACAATAAGGTGACTATACATTAATAGAAACTTCTCTTACACACACATAATATTCATCCTTTAATTGCAGGAGCCAGCCACTACTTTACCCATCTATAGTAATCATATAGAAATTCCAGGCTGTGAAAGTGTTTGTAATATTTCTGCATCTACAATGGCTGCAGATAGCTCAGAGAACTGAAGAATAATGGTTTAAGAATAAGAGAGTAGTTCTTCCCGTGTAACATTTTTTTTTGTTTGGATTACTTGGGTTTCTCCTTTCATTTGTGCTTATCCGATAGCTGATTTACCAAAAGGGTAAATTTGCTAAAAAAACCTAAAAAGGATATCAGATTAGATTTAACAAAAGGGTAAATCAGGTTAGCAGTCCTGTTCTCTCATAGATTTGTCTTGGGCTGGAACAGAGAAAATGGAGCCTCATAGCAATTTGGAAAGTTAAGTTCATTGTGTTCTGCAAGAACTTTTGTGGAGAAGTTGGTAGAATAGTGAGGGGAAGGGGGTGATTTGCCCTTCCAAGCAGTCACCGTCTTCTAAATTGCCTCAACTATCACAAGAAATCATATCTTGTTTTTGGTCAGCCCCTTTTCAGCTGGGTTCCCTCATATTAATTCAGATGTGTTTTATATTATATATTGCTTGCAAAAATGTTGTTCTGTTTATCTTTTTCTTCATGCAATGTTGAAATAGTCTCAGATAAAATATAATTGTGTTGCACACAACAGCACTACATTGTTAATGGAAATGAGTTTTAAAATGCTAGACTATCAAGTAATATAACAGAAACAACACAAGAATGTTTTGAAACATTTAAATTTTCTATCTGCTATTACCTTTGGGACCTCAATGAAAACATACATAATGTAATCAGTAAGCCTGTAAAACACTGACATCTACACAGAATAGCAGGAACTTCAGACTTTCTTAGTTGTGTACTAAGTAAACTTTGGTATAGAAGGACTTGCTAACTTGTTTAGTTCCTCTGATTGCAAAGCCTGACCTCAACAGCTGCTTATTCAAAGAACTTTGAAAGCCATACAGGTAATGGCATTTAGATAATGTGTAGCAATTTAAGTATGTCATGCTTCAAAGAACCAACCCATCGCAGAAAAGCTGACCAACATGCCCTGTGACCAACCATACCACCATCCCCATGCTAATTAATACCATGGATTACCAATCTAATAGGTTTGTCACACAGCAATCTGAAATACTAATTTCTTTAATGGAGGGTGAACAGTTGGACAGCTTGAAGTTGCAGTCCTCAACTTCCAGGACCTGACATCTGCACTACTGACATTTGATCTTTTCAGGCAACAAACCTAAACAGTAATTGAATAGAATCAATACACAGAGGATTGCAAAGAAGAGGTTAGAGGAGAGGTTCCTGAGAGTCATCTTGTTGTTATTTTCTGCTTAGGTTGTGCACAAGCAGGAAATAGTTTTGTTTCTTTTGCATAATAGACTCCCAGTATGCAATAACCTATTTTTGCTTTTCTACAAGTAAAATACTGTTAAATGCCTGGTGGTTCCAATAAAGAAAAAAAGTTTTCAAGGTTTTTAAAAAGCTGTATATTTCCCATGACAATTGATTCCACTATAATTTGTTATTTCTCTAACTGGAAACTGAGATTTTAAAGTAATATTACTGGTAGATTTAGAACTCATGGAGTGCACAGGACTCTAACTTTCCTAGAGATGTAAGTGTAAGCGGCAAGTTCTTATTAATATTACAGCACCAGTTTGAAGTTTTTCTTCCTCCAGATGTCTGTGACATTTCTATCCTGGAGATTGCTACCTCCATGGCAGAGTGGGCTGAAAATAACTTATAGCTAGACCTTTGCTGCTTCAGTGTAGTCTGTTGCTGTGCCTAAGTTAAGTAAGCCTTTGTCTTGCTAAATGTTATGCTGCTGCTTGAGATGCAGGTATTTTCTTCCCTTTCACTAATTCTTCTGTGAGGACACTAGCTTGGGCAGACAAATGGAGATGATACTGAAACTCCTGTGGCTTCTGATTTTGGACAGACTTGCCAAAGAGCAGTGGTATATTCATGCAAACCTGGAAAAAGTTACCAGTTTTTACTATCAAAGTACAGTTTGTCTTTGAGTCTTCAGAGAAAAATAATGTGAAGTTACATATAAGAAATGTTGTGTTGCAAGCCTAGCCTGTGTTTTGTTTGTTAGTTGAGTTCACACTTTGTAAAATAACTGAACCCTAATTTTCTTCCAGATATATTTTTTCATTGTTACTCTATGTTATGGTAACTTTTTTACTTCATTGTAAAGCTGAAAAGTAATTAAATATTATATGGTTTTTCAACCCTTTAGCATCCTAATAATAAAATCAATTAGGAGAATTTGCTTTAAGCTAATTAAAAATCCCTGTAGTGATGAATATATAAATGTACTTTTTCACTATCATTTAACAAAAAGATTCTGGATGTCATCTTCCTCAATGCTTTGTCAAAAAACAGACTTCAACTGAATTGGATTTGGCTTTCTTTAATTGCAAATCAATTTAAATGTAATTTGAAGATGTTTAATCCAATTCTTTTAATTTTTGTTTAGCACTTGACAGAGGAGAAACCAGAAGGCCTTATTAATGAAGCATCTCGGTATGGATGTAGAAATTAATTTTATATATCAAGTTGGGAATTGCATTGTATAAAACTTCATTGGAAATGGGTTCTCTTATAGGGCTTTTTTCTCCTGCTTTGCTTAAACAGAGGTAGATTGGTGTAATGAGGTAAAATGTGGAAAAGTAACATCATAGTTCATTTGATCTTTCTGCCAACAACGAACTGTTCTATTTTAATAGTGATGGGATTTTATTTAAATGAATGAGAAGCACCCTTGTTGGTGGAATTAAAAATGTCATGCTTGAAGCAGAACTGGACATAGAAGAATACTTTTTAATAAATAGAGAGCCACAAATTAAAGGGTTATTGTAACAGTTGAAGTTTTCATAAAGCAAAGAAACTTCAAGTATTGCATTACAAGGATCACATAAGGATATAATCTCATTGGCAAATAAGGATTTGTAAAGTTGTTAAATCACTAAGCACTTTGGATTAGATTACATAAAAAATCCAAACAAACAAATAAACAAAACAACCCTGAAATAAAAGAATCTAGCAAGCATTGATTTGATCTGTTAGGGCACAGAAGAACATACTGAGAAGTCAGTTGTGTTTTAATCATTCTCCATCATGTTCTAGTTTGATTAATGCTTGCCCTTCTGTACTAACAATGTTCATATACCTTTTGGAGCCATGGGAGAGATAATGTTTCTGCCTTACAGATAAAGTACTTGTTTGTTAGTGATGTCTTTTCTCTCCTTCTTTTCTTAATACATAGGCAGGTTGCATTAGCTGATCTTATAATCATCAATAAAACAGATTTGGTTTCAGAAGAAGAATTGAATAAAGTCAGAACGTCTGTGAGGTATGAAACTTTTGGCATGACTGTAACACTACTTCCTCAAAAATTAATTTAAACACAGTTACTTCTTTACTGCTGTTGAAATAGAAATTAGATCTAATTATTAGATGGACAAAATTGATAAGCTTTATAAGAGAAAACAGACTGCCTCTTGTGAAAGATACTTCAGTACTTCTATATACTTACACAGTCTTAGCATTTTGTCTATCTTGCTAAGATTTGATGTTGTTTAGTAAGGACAGACCTTTGTCTTAAGTGTTCATGTTTTTACATTTCTGAGCAGCTGATGCCATTTTTTGAGAATTAGCAGAAGTGGAAAAAAACCTGCTGGTAAATATGAGTTCACTAGCAAATGGAAATATATATTGAGGAAGTCCCAAACAATTGTTGTGGAAGCATATGAACCAATGGTCTGAATCAAATTAATGATTGAAGACATTACTCTTTTCTATCAGTACCATGATAAACCAAATGAAGCATTAACATGTAAAAATATTTAACAACTGTATTAGTTTTTTGAAATATGAAAATAGAAGTGCTTAGACTGAGCAGAGTGTATTGCGAATAGCTTTGGATAGGAAAATGCTGTTCTCACTATGGCATCTTGTTGTCAAAACTTGTGAAGTTTGCCAGCTGTTAGTGGAAACCAAATATCTCAACCCATACCTGATAGTTATTTAACAAGCTGATAACGGAGTTGGGATGCCAATTCACATGATGCTGTCCATGGTTAACATATTCAAACAATATATCACCGTTATATTTTCATCTAACTAATGATTTTTCTGTTTTATTTTAGGTCAATAAATGGACTTGTTAAAATTCTAGAGACACAAAGATCAAGGTATTAAATGGCCACTATTACTAGGTACTAGATCCTGCTTCTTTTGTGTCAGTTTAAAGTGTTCTATTGAATCAGTTTTATTAAAGGAAAATTATTGAATTAGAAATATTTAATCCAATATTTATTTTATGAATAAGCATCTAAAAATTTTTTTAGGAAGTAAAAATGTATTTCTAGTTTGTATTTTTCTTCATTAATGTTCATATCACAGAATACCAGAATGAGTGAGGTTGGAAGAGAGCACAGTGTCCAACCCTCTTGTCCAACCCTCTTGCCAAGCAGCGTCATCCCAGAGCACATGGCACAGGATTGTGTCCAGATGTTTTTTTAATATCCCACATGAGACCCCACAGCCTCTCTGGGCAATCTGTTCCTATCACCCACACAGTAAAGTACTTGGTCATGTTCAAGTGGAACTTACTGTGTGTCAGTTTCTGCCTGTTCCCTCTTGTCGTGTTGTCTGGCAGCACTGAGAGCCTGGTCCACCCTCCCTTCAGATACTTCTATACACTTAGAAGGTCCCCTCTCAGTCATCTTTTTGAGTCTGAACAGGCCCAGCTCCCTCAGCCTTTCCTCATCAGTGAGATGCTTCAGTCCTTTAAACATCTTTGTTGCCATCCCCTGGACTCCCTCCAGGAGCTCCGTGTCTCCCTGTGCTGAGGAGCCCAGAACTGGGCACAGAACTCCAGGTACAGCCTTACTAGATTGACGGGAGGGGCAGGATTACCTTCCATGAACTGCTGGCAGTGCTCTTCCTCAGGCATCTCAGGCCACCCTTGGCCTTCTTGGCCACAAAGATACACAGTCAATCAACCTTGTGACTGAAGAGCAGTTTGCACAGCCAGGTTGGTTTGAGCTGATAATTTGGTATGTGTGCTACAGTGTTTTCCTTCAGTTGTGTCACACTAAATATTATTCTCATTGCTGCTGCAAATAAGTTGTTACTACAAAATGACTTTGAAAGCAGTGGAAGGAAGTTAAAAGACCAAAAAAAAAAAAATCATTGTACTGGTTTTTGCCAATTATAATTGAAATTCTGACTCAGATTTTTTCTTTAGTAAGGACTTAAATGGATTCTGTATTCCCAGGAGAGTTAGGACAGCAGTAGATCTTCCAGACTGCTAGGACTGATTTGTGAACTTTTACATCAATTATTGGATTATTGTGGTCAGTGTTTGTGAAATAGAGGTTTTTGATTTAAGCAAATTTAAAGGAAAGGCTATATTCATAATAAAGTATACTTGGCTTTTTAAAGTTGTTGTCAAATATAGTTGGAAATTGTAGAGAAAAATACTTGCTGTTTTTGGGTGATCATATCGGACCAATTTTGAAGAAGATACTGAACTACCTTATTTGTGTTTTAAATGTCCATTAGGGGGAGATCCAACATGTGGTCTCTTTGTGTATTTTATGGTGTCTGATGCCAGCTAGCACTATGTTTTGGATATGAGATAAAGTGGGCCTCAGATTCAGTCCTCAATGACAACTCTTTGTTACTTGTAAATATTCTTCTACAAATGACACATACAGTCTCTTCCATTATTAAACATTCCAAATGTGAAATCAGCACAAAATTGATTTATTGGCATGTTATTTGAGGACATACCCTTTTTAAGAGGGCTTTGTTCCTCAAAACCCCACATTTAAAAGGGAGGGTTGCTATGTGGTTTTTTAGAACACTGCTGAGAACAACTGACACTGAGCTGGTCATGAATTTTACACAGGCATTGTTTGTGTATTCCATTATAAATCTTTCATCTTAGAAACTGCTTGGTACAACTACTGTTGAATGTAAAAGTTTAATGATTCTGCTTGTATTCCAGAGGTGGGGCTTTTTACCTGTTATGTTCTTTTTCTTTAGCCCATGTCATTAACTATGTATCTGAAAAGCTGTCAGTTGCTATTAGCAGTGAAATCTGTAGTCTGTATTGCTTTGTGAAGAAATGTTTCTTACGCAAGTTTATAGGTAGCAATTCTTGTAAGCAGATATGATTGGTACTGCCTATTCTGTATTGCATTTTTTATTTGTCTGTTTCAAATTGTAGAGTTGAAATTCCTAGTAGTAGTGCTTCCCTCATAAAGTTATTTCAGTTTTGTTTGCTAACAGTGTGTCAATATAAGGTACATGTATTCTGGGAGTTTGTGTCTGTATTGAGAGGCTCAAAGCTCCTTTACCCCTTCAGGGAAAATAATTTTTTATTCAGACAAAATGAATAAGGGATTTTATCATACTTTTGGAAATACCTTGTATTTTACTGTATAACAGTAAAATTTTAAAAGTTTTTTTCTGTGCTTACATGTTATTGTGTAACTAAACACAGCATTTTATTGTAGAAGACAGTACCAACCACTGATATGCAAAAATAAGGTTAAGTATTAATGGCATTAGTCTTATAGACAAGAAAAGAAATATATGCTTCAGTAAACACCTTTAAAACCTTTATATACATGAAAAACACAAAGATTGCTTTTTTTCCCCTCTCTTTAGAGTTGATCTCTCTAATGTATTGGACCTACATGCTTTTGACAGTTTATCTGGAGTAAGGTATGGTGATAATTTTCTTCTCTTCTATTAGAAAAAAAATACCAGTGTATGAAACAGATACACTGAAATCCTGGCTCAAATTTGCATCAAAGTTTCTCTTAGAATTTCTAGTTTAGTCTGTCCTGTCTAGACGAGGACAGTTCCATTTTAAAAATTACTGCTTTATAAGTGGTAATACTAGATGGGATTCCTTTCTTCTTCAAATGCCTGCAAAAACCTTTTTGACCTTATAAAGTTAAGTGAGCCAGAGTTTGTGTGGTTGGTTGGGTTTTTCCCCAAAATGCAAGTTTTGGTTTAGTATCAGAGTAGATTTGTACACTTCTCTGGTTCTTTCAGAGCATTTCAAAATTTTTTCTCCTTTGTATTGTGATGAAATGGAGGCCTCTGTAGATTTCACACAAAAGAATGAGGGACTGAGGTTCCACAGCAAACAAGGTTCTACAAATTCTGCTAACTGTGTTTGTCATTCCTGGGGTTTTTAAATGCTGAATGCATGATTCAGCATCCTGGATGGGTGCAGGAGTAAAATGAGAAGGAAGGGGGAAAGGTCGTATGGTTCATTGTGTGAACAGAAAGACCTGAAGAACAGCAAAGGGAGTGAGGAGTACTGGAGCAATCATAAAGTAAAGGAGGGAAAAGGAGGGTAATATCAGCTTCATTCTTCAGCAGGGAGAAATTGCAGACATGCAAATTAGTAACATCTATTAGATAACATGTTCTTGTGAGATTTCCCTCTGAACTGGTACAGTACTATCAAAAAATGATAGGTTTTGTCTTTTTTTGCTGGCACTGGCTTTGTCTAATCTGTGAAATACTGTAGTGTTTGTTTCAAGATTTCTACCAATGGCAGCATCAGCAAAATAATAAACTAGGCATCCAAAACAAAGTTAAGGAAGGAAGGAGACTGGTATATCCTTTTGAGGCAATAGATAACTATTAGTTTGTAAGCCAGATCACAAATCCATGTTCCAAGTTCTTATAATGGATCAACTGACTGAATTGACTCATCCTGGAGCCACACAGCAGAGATAAAGCAGTAAAAAGATGTGAACCAGAAAAAGATTGTTCCTGTTAACAGCAGTTCACAGTTAGATCTGATTACTTGTAATATTAGGTGGTGTTCTGTGAAGTTTACTAGTTTGCTGCACTCCACAGATCTGAGAAAGTTCTTAAGGAACTGACAAAAAAATCTTTATTGCTTTCCTCAATGTAGTGTTCTCTCTTATCTCACTCAGTTGCTTTGAGCTTCTTAATATTCGGTATTAAAACAGAGGAAGCACTCTAAAACATTTGTCAGCATTTAAAGACAAATTCTAAATTACCAAGAAGATTGTAGACAGTTTATTTTGTTTATGTTTGAACTCAGCACAGCAAAATTGCTTACCCTGTTTTTAGTTCCTAGACACAGAAATTCTTACATAAAATAGTGGTGGTTTCAGTGCCATCACCTGAGTAGAAAAACTGCATCCAACACCCACTTGAACACAAATACACACCAGTACATAAATAATTTTTTTCTTTTGATGGCACACTGCAGGAGGGATTTCTGTCAGCAGACAGATGTGTCATCTGTTTGGTGTGACTGTGATAGAGTGTTGTAGTCTGGATATGCCCTGAAGTCACAGGAAGCACGTAATGAATTCTGGATTCTGTGAAGGGCAGTATGAGAATAAGACAGCAAAGCAAAGGAAGTAGGAGAAGTAGGAACTGCTTCTGTAGCAGATAGTGCCTTTTTTCCCCCACCATAAAGGCTTCTTAAAATTTTACAGTCATCAAATTAGGAGGAGGGACTTTAATGGGCAATCTTCTCTGAAGTGGCAGAGGGCATCATAGTAACTTGTGCTACAGTATTTCTTCTCTGTTATTCACAATATAGAGAGAAAACAGAAACGCTACAGAAGATGGTATTTGAAGAAATTTTGTGCTATCTTGATTAATTGAGACAGATGTGGATGTGAAATCTAAAGTTGCAATACAATTTTCACACGAAAAGATGCAGTAAGACCCTAAATATTAGTTTACAAAAGAGGTTCCCAAATAGAGCTTGAACTTAGGGTCTTACTGAGTAGAGAATATCTGTTTTAAGTTAGCAGGCACACTGCATAGTAGAAGTGAGCTGTACAGCTGAGAAGTGGAAGCTGGTATACAGTATTGCAATAAGTGTTACAGATTTCATTCTCTCAAGCAACAGCTTTGTACATTCTTTTCTTCTTCATTTTCAAATAATTGTAAAGTTTTTAAAAATATGAACATCTATTAACTTGATAAATTCTAGTGGTTTATTTTTTCTTCCTTGTTTTAATGATGTAGTTTGCCTTTTTTGCAGAAAGGAGTATCAAGGGCCTTGTGTTCATTGAAGTATAAATGTCTTTAATGCTGAAGATATTGCAAATCAGGACTATAATTCTCTTTATGTTTTAAAAAGCATAATTTTCTAACACAAACAACTATAGCACACAAATATAGTTAAACATTTCTATTTTGAGATTAAAAATTAATTAACTGTTGAAGTTTATTCTGAATATATAGTCTATCTTTGATATTTCAGCTTTGCTCTGCAATACTGGAATTTTAAAAATTTTGTAATAATGACATTTTGCCAATCCTACTCAAATGCGACATTTAACTTTACTTATTTTCAGTTTGCAGAAAAAGCTTGAGCATGTAAAGACAACACATGCACATCTAGATAAGGTAATTACCAAAAATACTGCTTTGATGTTTTTGCAACAACAGGGCTGTTCAATATTGCATGCTAATTTTGTTACCATTTCAGAAGGTTTCAGTTAGGGAGTAATGTGTTCTAAGGTATTTGGAAGATGACCTAGATTACACAAAAGGAATGTGCTTTATTGTAGATAGATTCTAAATGGCTATGTTAAGTCTCACTTTTAAAAATAGCTTATAGGCTTCCAGTGCTCCAGACAGTTATATCATTTGTTGATTCACATGGAGAGTATTAGTGAACCAAATAGAACCACTTTTTTTTTTTTAGGTATTTGCAGGAACAAGTCCTAAATTTGTAGCCACTCTGTCCTATAGGTTTTCTATCCAAAACAAAATCTCTCTAGTTGAACTGTGGGTCATAGTCCTCCTTGGGGTGTCCGTAGGTCGGTGGAGTTCACCCATAGGCCACGAGTCCCCTCAGAGGCTGCAAAAAAGTAAAAATTTCTAATTTTTTAAGGTGTCTTGGAGAAGTGAGCTTTCTGCAGAAGGTTTCTATAATTGAATTTTCAGGTTAAAATATGATGTATTTTTACCTGAAAGGCCTGTATTTTTATTTTTAAACTGCATAATTTAACTGTGAAGTTGCTAGTCTTGGAAACAGGAAAAGGCAATAATAATTTAATTTTGGAACTACAGATTAAATGCAAAATCAGTTCATGCTTAATTACAATGACAATACTGATAGCTTTTGTTTAATCAAAATTCTTAAATATGCTCAGTTATAGAATCTTAATAGATCCCTAAAGTAGATGGAAATGTTGAATAGAATCCTTCCTGAATGTTATGAGTTATAGTATCCTTGTGTGTTTTATTAAGGAGATTAATGTTAGTTTTGTAGTGTGTAGCCATTCGACAGAACTCACTGTTAGTATCTGTGTTTAGTTTAACACCCACATATTTAAGATGATTGTTGAGACATTTGAGGCATAATGAGGGCAGAACACTTCTCACAGTAGGCTGCAAGTCCTTGTTGTAAGACAAAGTGTGCTTATTATCTTCATGTTGAAGGTCAGCAGAAACAAACTGCACTGTGCTTGGAGCACAGTGAACTTCGGTCTGACGGCTTTTGAAGCTGCTCAGAGTGTTAGCTCTTGGTTGTTTAGATAAGTTTACTTATCATTAGACAAACATTTGCTGCTTGTTGCTTTAATTTTTTTTTCCTTACGTTTAGACTAGTGATCAGAAGGTAGTAATTTGAAAGTATTACAGGAAGTAATTCTCTCTCTGTTCTTCCAAACCATTGAGCAGTTATAGTGACAAAAATAAGACATTATTTAGTCTTTAAATAAATAGTTAATTTTAAACTACATGTTTTATTTTCATATTTTCTTTTGGTAATTGATCCTGAGCAGCTAGCTGGCAGTTGCTTTGGCGCAAAACTTAACTTGAGACATCTTGATTTTCTGAACCTATTCCTACATAGTCTGTTTATAAACAGCTTTTTTTACAAGGCAAGTGCAGATTGCCTTTTATGAAAATTATGTTGTATTTTTTGTCTGATAGTATTGTCATCAAGATCAGTAAGAAAAAAAATAGCATTGTTAACCATATTTGAAAGCTTGATCATAATAGTCTCTACAGCAAAGAATTACATGGTAGCAGCTAATGGCACTAAACTGTTCAAGGCATTGTATCTGCCCTATAAGTGCACACCCAAACAGAAACAAAAAGTAGATCTTAATTTAGCAAATTAGAGCAGTACAGAAATAGAGTTTTGTTTCTTTTTATTAAAGTTGATGTTGTCATATACTTGCCTTTTTATGAGGCCAAGTTATAAAAAACACTTTTTGAAATTACTGTTACGGGATGTTTATTCAATGTGGTAATAATAAATGTCTTGCCTTTTGCAGGCTATAATTACAGTAACATTTGAAGTTCCAGGAAATATAAAAGAAGAAAACTTAAATCTCTTTATTCAGGTAAGTAATACATCACTGTCAACTCAAAAAATCATTGTAAATTTTATAGAAACTCATCCCATGACACTTTTTTTATGAAAACAACTTTTTCTTTTCATAGAATCTTCTGTGGGAGAAGAATGTGAAAGATAAGACTGGATGCACCATGGATGTCATAAGACTGAAGGTTAGTCAGAAATTATCAGTTTCTTTTTGTGTTTTTCATCTTTACACCTAAAAAACTGCATTGTGCTGTCAGTTATGGACCTATCAAAGGTGCTGCTGATCACTGTAGGAGAGCAGATGAAATGGAGAGTAGCAAGTTGTCATTCCATGAATGACTCAGAGAGAGATAGCTGGCAGAGGAGCAAACATTGATCCTACTTGTTTTAAATGGGGAGGGCAGATGTACAATCCCCATACATCAGTGGCAGGGTTAAAAATCAAGCCATAGTTAAATCACTTTTCATTTTCTACCTCCATTGCTTTGAGAGATACTATTCATCTCACATATCTAGGGTTGGGATACTGTAGATTGGATCCTATAGATGGCCAAGTGTACTTAAAATTGTTGCCATAATATGCAGAAATTCAGTTTGGTGTAACATAGGAATGCAATAGTAGTTGTGGTGTACAATTAACAAGTTTTAAAGATGCAGCTCATAAGTATTCATCTTCATGGGCATTCATTCATATGTTCTTCACTTGCTTTGTTTGGAGAAGAGTAGAGGTGACAATTCAGGATCTACTTTCATTTACCTTATGCCAAGCAGCCCAGTAAATAATGAAAAAATAAGAATCCAGTCAGTCATTTGTGAGGCTGTAAGAAATATAAGAAAGTAAAGCTCTGGTTTGTTTCCTGAGAACCCTTGACCATCATAGATAGAAACATAATTATTCTAGTTTGGTAGGAAGGAAAGTTGCTTTCTTGCTTTCTCAGCAACAAAATTAGAGTATCCTGGTCTTCTCCTTCGTAACAAATAGAAGAGAGTAACCACTGATGTATCTGAAGCTGCCTGAAAAGCAGTAATGCCGTGCACAAGTGTGTTTTTGGTGTATTGAGCACTGGAATCAAATTAATTGTTTATGAGATGTGAAGCCTGTGGTAAGATGTGTGCTGTCCCTCAGTCACAGACAAATACACCAAAGCAAATGAACCTCAGGCAACTAGTTACAGAACAGGTTCCAAAGTTTGTTGCTTTTATATTTATATTTTATCTGCAATCATAACCCTTTTGGCAGTAATAGTTATAGAATTCCAACTAATAGGTCAAAGGAAGACCTATTTATGAAATATTTTAAACTTTCTTTCTTCAGGGAAGTCCTGGTTTCGGGCAAATTCTGGGAGGAACTTCCAGGAAGTATAAGACATGTTTTACAGAATGCGTTCCACTAAAATATTTTAGAACATTGTGCTATGAAGTGATGAAAACTGTTTTAATAGAGCTTTTGATATGTGAGTTAATGGACTCATGCTGACTTGTCATCTCTTCTAATTCTGTTGCTAGTTGTTCTACTTCACAAATATTTATTCTTTCCCCAATATTCAGAGATGCTGTTTCAGAAAAGTAAATATACTGAGCATAAGAGCTTAATGAGACTAATCTGAAATCAGACATTTTTGTTCATTTTACATCATTTTGTTGGCACACAGGCTTTCACGGACTCCCATGTCAAACACCATATACGCATTCAAAGAGGCATAGTAGATGATGACATTTAATTTTTGCTTGGGCAGCCTAGGTACTGACAAATGAGGAACAGAAGGCAAAGTATGGTAAAATGTAATTCTTAGCCTTTAACAAAATAAGGAGATGTGAAAATGAATGTTATGAGTACATGTGTTGATTGTTAATATATGTTTAACTAACAAGTTCACAGGTGCCAGAAGTACTGTTCGCTGCTTGAACTAGATTGGAAGTTTTGTTTCCCCTCTTACATATTTTATTTTTAAAGTTTTGTTTATATACCCTAACAGTTATTTTTCTGATAAGGGACTGGTATCTATTCAAGGCAAATCTCATCAAGTGATAGTCCAAGGTGTCCATGAGCTCTATGACCTAGAAGAGACTTCAGTAGCCTGGAAAGAAGATGAAAAGAGAACAAACAGACTGGTCCTAATTGGTAAGAGGAAATTATGCATCTCCTTGTTTGAGTTTAAAAAGCTGTTTTCTCACAGACAGTCTCACAGACTTGGCCAGTGAAAAGCAATCAGGCTAAACTGGCCAGAATTAGTGCAGTAAGTCTGTTCAGCTTAACCCCCTTTTTAAGGCTTATCCATCAAACCTCCTGAAGTTCAAAACTGCAGCTGAGAGGAGTCTACACTATCCCCATTAGTGCCACCAAAATCAAACCAAATCAATAAAATACTAAACTTTCATAAATTGTGTTGGCATATTTAATCTTGTTTCTAAAGTCTGTAATTATAAATTGGGTGATGGGAATAGTTTGAATGGTTGATCAAATATTTAGTAACTGTAAGGAAGGTTATTATAGCTTTAAAATGTTTAAAATCACTTTTGTTTCTGAAAAGTTTGCAGTGCTGAAGTTCTATGTTTCTATTTTCTGTTTATTTGTTTGCTGTGCAAAGTGTTTTATTACCAAAAATAACCTACTTTTTTCCCTTTCTCTTATTTGTGCTTGAAGTCTGTTGTTGCTTTAATTTTAATGCTGCTGTTGTCACTGATTGTTATAATAAATACTTCCTTAGGTTAGAAGAAGCTACTTGTATGTGTTTTAATGCACTTTAAAATACAGTTAGATATTTTATTTCTCTTTACAGGCAGGAACCTGGATAAGGAGATCATCAAAGAAGTATTCATAGCCACTGTGAGAGAAGAACGAGGAAACAGTTGACATAAAGCTATAAAAAAGATTAAATGTCTGTTTTAATACTGCAAGGATTTTATGGCAGAAAAGACTGAATGGCATGGACTATAGTAGTTTCTATATCCTCTTGCAGTTTATGCAACAGTTGAACCCTGAAGTCTTCCTAAGAATTCCAGCTGACCTACTGCTTTAAGATTAGCTCTTATGATCTAGAATCAAACACAATTCTCCTATTTTAGATTTGGCTGAACCTGTGTCAGCAACATCATGGAGCTGTGCAGAAATGGAGAGAGGCAAAAGGCTGTTATGTTCTACGTGAAACGTTACTGTGGGGATATGGGGAACATGTTTGAAGCCTAGTGCTTTCTCTTGTTAACTCTCTTCCACTGGGAATGAAGCAATAGTGATTATTGCCAGTGGTATAATCACAGTACAAAATGTTTAGTGTTTACTATTAAACTGTCTTCCATCTCTTTCCACTTGCTTTGTGATTTTTGAGTGTATGCACCCATCCCAGGTACTGTTCTACCTGTAAACCTGTTGGTGTAATGAAACTAAAAATACACAGGTAGCAGAGGCACAAGATCACATGGAGTAATTGCTGTCTACACAAACGCTGTGCATGCAGTGTTTGGTCACATAGTCAGCAGTTTGAAAGAGGTAACTGAACACTTCAATCTTATAGGCCATCACCCTGCCAGTTCAGGATCTGGGGAACTGGGGACTGCACCTTTCCACTATGTTCAGGCTGCTCTGCATGATTTCTAATGGGGTTCTGTGACACTACTTTGAAAACACAGTCTGAAGCTTTTATCTCTCTGCTCATTACAATTTAGAGTTGAACTTCTTGCCCTGTACATTCTCCAGTACTCTTCGTTCACCTCTTAGCTTTAGAGGGATATTTTGACTGCAGCTGTGTGAAAGCAAAATGAGTCAATGCAGGAAGATAATATAGAATTAAAAATGTTTGCAAACGAAATTCTAGGACATGCAGTTCTGAAGGATGGACTTTTAGCTATAGTGCTTGCTGTGCATGCTTGGTGATGTATCTGAGTAAGCAGAAACTTGTCTCACACCTAACATTAAAAAGAAATGAAGGAAGGCCATTCCCTCAGTCCCTGCTTCAGGCAGTATCAGCAGTCTTTGCTTCTACTGCAGTATATGAGTTTGGAATTTGTTTTCAAAAGAGCTGAGGATGAAGACATTAATCTTTCACTGCCCGGAGCTGGTTTCTCCATTGATTAATTTAAATAATGTATCTTAGCTAAGATAGAACTCTTTATTCTCCCAGTAGATACATCGGCAGGCATGACTTCATTCCTCACATTAGAAGTAGCTTTAGATAGCTTGAAGTAGTTTTCAGGACTTATTTTTTTCTCTGAAGCAAGGTATAAAGAGAGAACAATCTGCTTAGACAATGTTGCTTTCTGTTTAGCAGACCTTGGTGGCACCTGAGTGAACTGGTATAGCTGAGTTGACACTGTTTCCCTTAGCAGTTAGAACTCTTAATTTTTAAAACTAGTATATGTTCTCACACTGTTTCGGACTGCATAAATGACACACAGTCCTGCATGAAAATTTGTCAAATGATTGCCATCACTGTTATCCATTGAGTATTAAGATCACATAAATTTAAATTTGTGGATAATACATTTATAATTTTTAGTTTATAACAGAAGCTTTTGCTTCTATTTGTCACAGGAAAAGTGATCGTAAAGGCCTCATGTAATGGAGGAACTCTGTTCTCTTTAAAGTAATTAATCTCTGAAGTGTTGCTAACTTTCAATTTGAAAAAAAGTTCAGAGGCCTAATAAAAAGAGATTCAACCATGAGTCATAAGGGAAAAAGGCATGGATGGCTTACACAAAGTCATTTTTGGGTACGTTTTGCTTATGTTTAAATATTTGTTCACCCACCACACACTCCACCACACGCTAAAATTTCCATGATGACTGTCAATATACTGGGGGTATTTTTGCTGCAACTGGAAGTATAAGCTCTGCACTCTCTATAGCTCATGTTGGTATCACTTACCCTTCTTGCTAGGACTTCCCCTGCACTGCTTGCAATGCTCATGTCAGAGAAGCTCTAGGCAGTATGCACATCTTGTCTGCTTGTCTTCTGTAAACTGCCTGCATATTTCAAGGCATCCCCTGGGATGGAGAGCAAGCAGCTCCTCAGCAGGGGTGGAGTTTGTTCTCTTGCTGGCTGTCAGGATGCCCCAGTGCTTTGTCCTCTATTCTGTTCACGCGTAATGACACTGGAAAAAATGCCAAGCACCTCATCTTTATCCCCATCTCCCAAGAAGCCCACTGGTTACATTTCTTGGACATTTATTTAACCAATATTTTCTCATCTGTTTGTACACCCACAGGCTGGGGTCCTATGTCTTGTGTTTGCATCATGCCAGAACCAAAAGAAAAGGAAAAATAATGACAGCTCTGTAAAAGCTGTGTAATTACTGTAATATTTGTGTTACTGGGAGCTATGTCAAGGATGGCCTTCTCCAAGGAGCTACAATTGGGCTGAAGTGAGGTTGTGTGGGAGGGTGAAATGGACAGGCAGACACCACTGAGCCCTGTCTTGGGGTTGTGGTATGGATGGTGGGGAAGCCAGGGGATGCTCAGGTTAGGGTGAGGAGGGATCTGGTGAAGACAAACATTAGCAGTTCTTCCTGTGCAGGTTCCAACAGGGGCACAGCCACACCTGAAGAAATGATGGCTATCTAGACCTGGCCTTACTTCCCAGCCAGATAGCTCGCAGTAATGGTGGTTCAGTCCCTCCACCAAGAGCACAAAACAACGTAGAAGGTGATCTTGTCAACAAACCCCACACATTTTGTTCCCTAGCAGAGGCTGAGGAGTTTCTGTCCTAGAGGGAAATTGCAATGATTTGATCATTGTGCCTTCATGAATATCAGACATCTACAGAAATAGACTTTACAAAGCAGCATTTTTCCCCAAGGTATACTTTCCACATGTTTTTAGGAGCTCCGTTAAACTTTAACAAAAATTATATCCTTACACTCTTGTGCCATTTGTTTATGTCACCTGTTAGGTTTAATCTTCAGGAATTACCTGGGAAGATGAATGGATGATAACAGTTTAATTTATTATGCCCTTTAAAATTTAGGCAGTTCTGAGTTTGGTAGTATTTTACTAGACTCTTACTTTTTAATCCTTATGTATAACCTCCCACCTGCTGGAGCATGGAACATGTTTTTCATGTTCCATTCCAACACCTGTAGGCAGGATGTGACCAGAGGGGACACAGGATGGATAGGGTTGGGTTCCCAGCCACCTGCTGTCCTTGTGAGCCACTCTGTTTCTCTACTGCCATCATCAGCCCAGCTGCCCTGCAGAGCTCACAGCAGCAGCACCTGCCTCTCCTTGTGGGGCGTTTCCTCTGCTACCAGGAGCACTGGCCCAAACAGTGTCCATTTTTTGTTACTCCTCCCTCAGCCCACATGAGCAACCATGATTTTCTCATCCTGCACTGCTCTACAGCTTCACATTGCTTCCAGATTTGTTATATAAATTGCATATACATTATATACACTAAACACAGGTCCAGGTCTACATGGTTTTAACTGATTGTAGCTGAATTGTTTATAGCAGTGGGATTCCTGTGCTAGGCCTGTGCTGCGTTTCTTATCACCCCTAATGCCTGTACTCCTCTACAATACTTGTCTCCACTTCTCAAGGCCACTGATACTGTATCAGTGATGTTTCCCTATACTTCATCCTTACATTAAAGCCATAAATATCTCATCCTACACAGAATGGCGGCTTCTAACTACTAGCTGTAAAAACACTAGCTGTAACATCCAAGGATAAAAAAGTAAAACAAATTAGCAATTTACACCTGGCCAGTTAGAGATACTGCTGTCACAAATAAATTGAAGTAGTCAGAGCTTCAAGCAGGTCAGGAAAAGATTGGCCAGACCAGGTGTGGCAAACCTCAGCCCTGAGGTGCTGTACATGTACTGCAAAGCCTGTGGCCTGTTACTGGCAGTGGCAGTGGCATCCTGCAGGATGACAAGGCTACATTCCCATCCCGGTGCCCTACACATGGTCCTTTGCTCTTCCAGCTGTGTACGGGCAGGCTAAGGGAACAAAGAGGAAATCCGAGTCTGGCTATGGCCAGCAGCTTCACAGAGACACCAGGGCTCCAGTGCACCACATACACCAACATCCACAGAAATTTTCAGAAAAGAGTGCAGATCTAACAGATCAAGCGCCAAGCATTCTAGGATGTGTATTGCTCATTGAGAAATGAGTAAAGCACTTGTAACTTGAATTTACTTTAAAATACTGGTCTAAATTGTGTTTTCATTGTAGTGCTTCCAGTCTTTGAGCAGAATGGACTTACTAATCTTATTGTCCTCACTCAGCTAGTCTGAAATACCTACTAATTTGATATTGCTCTCTTAATAGGATTCATATCTGTTGCATCTCTTTCAGTTTAATAATTTCAATTGACAAGCACAATTACTTTGTTATTTGGTTTCTTTATTGATTTCTCTGTACTGTTCTTGAAATGTTCAAGCTTCTTTTTTCTCAAAATGAGCAGCTAATAATAATCTTATACTGTTAAAATTGGTATTTTTTATAATTTCACTTAAATGCAACAGTAAAGGCTACATTTCTCTGTCTTGACCAGTGCAGAATTTTGTTTTAATAAACAAGAGGCTGGTGAGAACCATGGCATAGAATCTCATAAAGTTTGTTCAAAACCCCTACATATACACTACAATTGCCTGCTAGCAATATATAACAATATAATAGTAATGTTACAACAAGATGAAAGGGCCTGGTTGTTGTAAACTGATATGGCTACTATCAATATGCTGGGGACTACCTGGTAAAAGGCTTGACATTCCTATGACATTATGCTGCTCTTTCCAGGACGTTTCAAGCATAACCATAGAACCACGGAATCATAAAATAGTTTGGTTCAAATGGGATCTTTAAAGGTCATCTAGTCTAACCCCTGCACTGAGCAGGGACATCTTCAAATAGATTGGTTTGCTTATAAATCACAGCTTGAATAAACAAAACTTTAAAAATCATAATGTTTTTATTTGCTTCTTGGTAAATGTTCTGCTACTTGTTTCTGAAAACATGCCTGTGGGATCAATGTCTCTCTTAGAGGAATTGGAGGAAGGTGAGTAAAAATGAAAACTGACACATTTGCTGGAGTTCTGGTTTGCAAACAGGAATATCAGAAAGTCATATTTCAGAGGACAACTCAAAGTTAAAAGCAGCATATTACTTGAACTGAAATAAAGACTTTACTATCCAATAAGTAAGAAAATTTTACTTGGTGAAGAACTCTGCTGTTTTTTCCAGGGTAAACCGAATTTGTTCCAAAAGAGGATTTATCCCAGCCGCTCCACTTTGTTTTTCCCTTCTAGTAGCCGATCTACTCACAGGTAGGAAAAGTCACATTAAACGAGTATTTGGTGTCATCTAGTGGTAACATTTGTTTCAGCAACTCTGTCAGCTGTACAGCGATGCAGATGTACTCTTCTAGGAAATTCTGTTTGATTTTGGTCTTAAGCTTTTTTCCTAGTTGGTAAAAGAGAGAGATTATGGAAAATAAAAATCTGTATCACTTTAGGCTGATTGACTCTAGTGTGAATCTAGTGACTGATTCACTCTAAAATCAGAGTGAGATATTTTTTCCCCTGCAAATTCTTTCCTCTTTCTTCTAAATGTAAGAGAATACTGACTGCATGGTTTTGATGGATGACTTTGCTGACACAGTTGCAGGACTGAATTATGATATCAAAAGTGCCTGAGAAGGTAAGTTTTAGCTTTCCTGACCCACTGTCATAGAAGGAGGGATTACTTTAATCATGTTCTTCAAAAAAGAGGTGGTCAGAGTGCAAAGTGTGCTCATGAATTTTTTTAGTTTGGTGGGGATTTTCTTTTTATCTGCCCCGAACCCTCAGGTATTCCTGATGCTACAGGATGGACAGTGTTGCTGATTAACTATATATCCATGAAAGTGACTGGATGGGAATTGGCATGTTTGACATAATCTGATCCAAATTAAAACCTAGCAGACAAAGATCAACATGAGCAAGTCAAACCAGCACCCTCAGTTAAATAGGTAGGTAGAAACAGCCCTTCCCTTCTGTGCAAGAGGAGCATCCTGGGGAAAAATAACTGGTAATTCTAGAGTAACTAAGCATGTTACTTCTCTAAAAGCACTGTGGCCTAAATAAGACGGACTTGTTCAAATTAGTTCAATGACAGATTCATTTTTGCAGTAGTAGGCTGCAGAACCAGATGAAAGGTCAGGCAAAACCAAGAATGGAAGATACATGAAAACAGAAAGCTTGTTTGTCTGACAACAGTTTTCCAAATAACATAAGTACTAATGGATATCCCTAACTAAACACGCTTCCAGGCTTGCAGGTTGTGAGAACCGAGAGCAAACTCTTCAGAGATGCACCAAAAGGTTTGGTAGGTTACAAAAGAGAAAAATAAATCAGACTTTGGCTGCTCTGCAGGGGCTGAGGGAACAGATATGCCCACAGAAGGAGGCGCTGCTCCACCACTTTCCACACCTCACGGCGGCGCCTGCAGTCACCAAGGGTCCTCAGCCGCTTGTCAGGATTTGGATCCAAATCTCTTGAGGTATCCTGAAATTACGTCTTTGACTAGTTTTCTGTGATTTTTCCCTGGACCTTAGTGAAAGGTTTCTTCCGGACTATTTTTATAATTTTAAAGAACTGTTCTCATGTCTGTCTGATCTTCCAGAAGAAACAATTAGAGTGACGTGAATATGGAAAGGTTGTTTAGCAGACAGGTTGTTGCTGTGAGAATTTTTTTTCCTTTCATAAGCCATTGTCAGAAGATAAAACAAGTTCCCTGGCAGAATCAATTTGTCAGGTAGAATTCAGACTATATATGCTGGACAATTACTTGACCCTTGACATGAGGAAGAGAAGAATTCTTAAAAGGAGAAAAAAATCTCAAGTGCTTTGTCCAATAGTATTCCCTTAAATGGCAGAGTCAGATACAGATGGTGAAGATAAGTATTTATTTTTCAGTGGGTGCAAAAGAAGCCCAAAGCAAACGGTTAAGCAACTATGCAAAGTGATCTATATCATGACATTGACACTTTTTAAAGAATCACTGGAATTCTGTCTGGAGCTCTTCCTTAAAACGGTTTTTTAGGTGTCAAAGTTCTTTCTAAAAGGCCAGTGTATTTGTTTGTTGAACTGAGACTTAAACATATTGTGTCTTTCCCAAAAACTCAGAAATAATGTTGCTATTAAAATCTTTTTCCCTTTGAAGGAGCTGTTTTTCTATGCTGCTTTATTCTTCCTTTTTTTGGGGTTTGTTTGTTTGTGTTTCTGTGTTTGTGTTCCTGAGTAGTTTAAGCTTTGAGTTCTTGTCAGAGATGCTACGACTCAGAGCAGAGTGATGGTATTTTGCTTTTATTCCCTTGCTTTATTGTTGTAGAAGGCAAACATATAAAAGGCAAAGAATCCCTGTATCAATCATTATGTTGACTGTGTATCTTCTTTCAGATATGTTGGTGAAGAGGTGTTGTGGGAACATTTCTTTCCCTGTGTTTTTAAACTTTTCATGTGCTTTGACTTAATGTTAAAAATCACGGGCTTTTAAAATGGATGAAAAATAGATCTCTGCTATCAATTTGGTTTCTCTTTCATGTACTAATCTATTAGTACAGCAAGAAAACCAGCAATATTTCTGCAACCTTTACTACCTAGCATCCCTGGGCTAGGAGATAGATAGGCAGGATAAATTTGAGAATGAATGTCCCATTTCTGTGTAATCACTGCCCAGCTCCCAGCATCAAACCATTGTGTCAGAGCTGAGGTTTTCATTTTACTCAGTAATTCCACTGCTGAGAAGGACGGAGATACACAGAGTACATGCTTACTTGTAAGGAGGGGATTTCAGACCCTGAAGTAGTTTGTTTGCTGGGAACCCAGAGTGCTCAAGTGGGTGATGATGTGAAAGAGGCCATTTGGTTGGCAGTGTCTGTAAGATGTAGAACATTGTAGAACATTGTGTCATCTGAGGATTACAGCCTGGAGGGTCTTGTCGTATGTCACTCTCATTGGACACAGTGGCAGTAGCTATTTCTTGCACCTCTGAAAATCAGACTGGGAATCAGCAGGTTGCAGCAGTAGGAACAGTTTGGAAGTTGTGTTTTATTTTTTGCATATCATGTGCTGGAATGACAATCATACGGATAAATTTTCCACTCTTAACTGGTGACATAGTTGGTAAATAACCATAAATGGAAGCGTAAGGCTTCCACAGTGTCTGTGAAGTAAGTTCCTGCTAAATCAGGCCTTGACAACACAATGCTTACTTGGCAGTACAAACAGCTTGTTAAACAGAATATATCTATCTCCGTCACACAGTCCAGCAAGACTGGGGTGACTGCACACTTAATTTTACATAAAGTAAGATTACCTAACCTATTTTCAGTTTGAGAGAGAGAGTATCACTCACTTGAGAGTGGGCAAAACTATTTTAATAAACTTTCTGCATCCTTTGGACTTTTTGGAGGATGTTCCTTTTATAAGGATTGCTGCCTCTGTTAGGTTAATGACTGATGATTGTTCTGGTTCCTTCTCTCAAACCTTTTTTTCCTTCCTGTTTCTCCTGATTAGATGGATAGTAACAGGCAATTTTATGAGTCAGACCTGACTTACACAACAATCATAAGTTGCTGGCATAGCAGTAAATCAGTTATCAGTTACGAGAAATATGTTTTCAGGGAATTTTTCCCGTTTGGGCTTTGTAAATCAATTTGCATGTAAGTTTGTGTGAAAATGTTCCTTAAAACAATCACCCTGTTTCATAGTAATTACAAACTTGCAGCTGTAGTGAAGTATAGCCTTTCAGGGGATTAAGTAAAATTTCCGGAAAAGAACTCAATGGATATCCATGAGTTCATAAATACTTCATCTCAATAAAACTCTGCAACAAGGGAACTAATTTTCCTATAAGAATATAAAATACATTTTCTCTGCCTTTTCTAACATAATAGAAATGCTCGCTGGAAAAGCTTTAATTTCTGAATTGAAAGACAAGACAGATAAAGTCAGTCAAAATATCCACTAATTTTTCAATTTTAATTTCTCTTTTAATTTCTTTTAACTTCTAAGTAATTTACATTTTGAAACAAAATCATTACAAGTTTTAAAAAAGAAGTAGAAAATGCCCCACTTGGAAACACTGGGGTTTAAAAGTAGTTTTGTTCTTATTACATAATAATGCAAATGAAAATATAGAAATTTATTTATAAAAATGAAACAATATATTAATTGAATTGCAATTTTTGAGTGGTTTAAATAAACTGACATTGTATTTTTCAGAACTTTTTTGTTTCAATAGCTCAAGTTAAAAACTTACAGTAAGTGCATGCTATTCCTCATATGATAACTGCACCACAAGAGGAACTGGAGTATCCAGCTCAGTGAGGGTAAGAATTTGAACTGCAAAATATGCCACCATGGGGAATGGCTGAATTAATTTCGAGTATCCACATTTCTATCTGGAACACATATTGCATGAAACAACTGTAAAAATGTGTTTCTATCTAAAACTCAGGTATTATACTAGTGATGAATTGTGAACTTAAAGGCAAAACTTGCTTAGTTTATGGCACCGGTTCAATTCCCCTGCAACATTTGCAAGCTGATACAAAATATTTTTCCTTGACAGAAAGTAGTGTCATGTCCATGGCAATTTCCTGTACGTTGGCATCAAATCAGAACTGGGGTGGGCTTCTACAATTTACCTTCAGGAAAATCCACCAGTATTTTCTGCCGTCTTGCAGAGGGGACACTTCAGGTCACCAGGTCAACTGAATGAGAAGTAATTGTGTGGCTATAAAGGGCTTCTGTTGCAATGGCACAGATTTCTTTCCTTCAAGCCCACACGGGCAACAACCCAATTCCCAGCTCAGTGCATGAAAAAAACTGAGTCTAAAATGACAAAGGTACTAGTACAATGCTGGTAAAAAAATGATGGGCAACCACAACAATACAGCTCTTAAAGCAATTAACACTGCCATATTGTCACAAGACGAATTGTGGTGAACATTTTAAGGCTCAGGAGTTTAAAAGCTTTAAGAATCGAGTAAGAAACCAACTACAGGGTGAAAATGTTCCTGTACTGGATTGCATATGTCAAACCAAGTTTCTAAAATTGGCATTCAGAAAGCTAATTGTTTTAGTTGGAAACCGAACAAATTTAACTTTCACTCCTGTCACTCCATTAAGCTGGTTTTTATTTTAACAACCTTTTAAAAACTCACTCGCAACACAGTTTGGTAATACTAAGAATAAATTTAGCTGTTGTTTCCCAAGGAGACATTCCAGATTTTTAATATCACCCCAAATTGATAATTATTCATTCTTTGAAGATACACAGCAGTGATCAGTTAATGCTCTGCAGCATTGGCCATTTACAGAGATCTCCACTTCTCAATGACATCTGCTGAGAACAGGACTGTATTGCTATAAAACAGAAATCGAAGCATTTACCCATGGATAAATGTAACCACATAATGCTAATCTGGGTGCAGGAAAACTGAAGAACTGAACTAAAAAAAGGCAAAAAATTGTTCCTTTTCTTCAGCTTTTGTACTAAAACATTCAGGCTCTCTGCATTAATTTCCTCATCCTTTGCACTCCTCCTGTGAAGGCTGGCATTTTATTTTTTAAAACAAAACCTGAGGTCTCCCTGAAATAGCATGACTTTACAACATAGTTTTACAAAGTATTACAAGAATCATAATGAAAGAGAGGTTACATAAACTTTTGGATGGACTTACCTAAAGCAGAGCTTGAGTTTGAACTAAAAATTTTACAGTGCTCAGTACAACCCATCACATTTCTGGTAATGCCTTTGTCAAGGCAATGCTTGAAAAGACTCTAAAGTACACTTTTTCATTACTGTACATAAATTACATAGGTGGAGACAAGCAATTCTGGGAAATTGTCATTGATTGCCCATCTTAAAATATATATTCTGAGAATGTCAGTGTTTGCAGAAGTTTAAAATTGATTCAAATTAATATATTTTTTTCTAAATGCTCAACACATTCCCTATATCCGTATGAAAAATGCAGTCAATTCTTTATTTCAAAGACTATCGCATTTCTTCTTACTTTGGTCATGCGTTTTCCTTTATTGGGATCTCATCTGTTCTAATGCTTTCCACCTTTGCAGCTGTTTCCTTGTAGAGCCCTTGCTCTGGTAGATACCAGTTATCTGATTTTATTTCAGCTTTCACTAAGGCATACTAGTGCAATGTCATGATTTCATTGCTGGCAGCGCCCAAAATTATTTAATATACAGCTGCATCATTAAAATTGTGCTTTGTTTATACTAGGTATATGAGAACTGGCGTTTCCTCAGGGCAGATTTTTCCCTTTTGCTGCTTAAGATGCATTCTGAATCAGTAGGAAGCCACAATCATGACTACAGGCTAGGAGGTCTAATGAAAGAAATGAGATTACTGTCCTCCTGTGTGTTCTCTGGCCCTCTGCTGCAGTATATGGCCCACTATAAAGGTATTCTGCCAACAGAGCTAGAATTCCTCTATCTGCTTAAATGGCTTACTTTGTTTAAACTAAACGGTTGGGCATTGCCTGCCGTAGCATGTAGCATGTTTTAATGTGATGGCAGCTGTCCCTGCCAAAGAAATGTACGTGTAGAAAATTATGTCTTAAACCAGTCACACTCTATCTGCTATGAACCACCAAAAAGCCAGCAGAAATAGGGCTCAAAACCATGACTGAGTTCCTCTGGTTACTGCTCAGCAGGTGACTCTCACTGACTCTTAATGAACTGCTGAATGAACTCCCAGCCTCTGTAGAAGACAAAAACATTTTAATCCTTGTTTGCCTGGCCATCTCCTGTCATTGCAGCAAACACGTGTCTTTGTTGAACCATAACAGTCCACCTGGCTTCTGAGTGGTGTTTGAGCAAACTCCTTCACAGAAATGAGAAAAATGCCTTAAAAAACTATATTCGCCTACTCAGATGCAGGTCTGCAGGGATTTCCTAAGCACAAGAATAGCATCGAGGTTACATGACTATTTTTCCCAGCTCTCCTACCAAGAGAGTTGTCCTGGCAAAAAACAATGCTGTGTGGGCCCAGTGTGAAAAGAGCATTTGGATGGAAAATTTCAGCTGATGTTTGACAGTCACAGGCATCTATAAACACAGCCTTTATACTGGGAAATGTCAGGCATCTTTGCAGTTGCTAGTGCCACCACCTCTGCATTTCATTTAAGCAGAATGAACCCATGCCAATGAACTAAGCTTTACCATACATCTGTATGAAATGCCTTGGTTTAGCATAGGGAAAGGCACCTTCATGGTTGGCTTTACAGTGAGCCTGGAGAGAAAAACTAGCACAGTTAGTAAGCAAGCCCCTCCTTCAGTTTACTTACTATACAAAAACCTTGCTTTTGAGCAATAGAGAAAGAAAAAACTCGATTCTCTTTGTTCGTTCTCTAATTGCCTGCTGCGCTGTTCCTTGCCTGGGGCAGTTCCACGGCCTCACCCTGCCGGGATGCTGCGCTCCGTGTGGCCAGGGAGGCGCTGCCTTCGTGCCCAGGGTGCCCGGTGCCGGCGGGGCCCCGGCGCTGACAGACCGTGATCCCCCCGAGCAAGTGTGCAGCGCTGGCTCGCCCGCTCCTCGCTGCCTCCAGTTACATCGCTGGCAGGAGCCCGCGGCTCTCGGCTTCGCTTTCCAGGGTTATTTTTGGCCGGGGCCGCCGCACGCAGATGGCAGCGAGCCCCGGGCGCCTTGCCGGGCGGCGCGGCGCCGGCGGGGCCCCCGGCGGGGCGGGCGGGGAAGGGGCGGCGCGGCCCCCGAGCCCGCCCCGGCTCCCCCGCCGCGCCGGGGCCGCCCGGGAGCGCCTCTGGGCTCCGCACGGCCGGCTCGCAGCGTGCGCCGGGGCCGCCGCTGGCCAGCGCAGCCGCCATGGAGCGGAGCCCCATCCCCGTGCTCACCGTGCAGACGGCGCCCTACGAGGACCAGCGCCCCACGGGCGGAGGGGGCCTGCGGCGGCCCACGGCGCTCTTCGAGGGCCAGCGCAACTACCTGCCCAACTTCGTGCAGAGCCTCCTCTCCTCCGTGGACCTCCGCGACCGGCAGGGCTGCACCATGGTGGTGGGCAGCGACGGCAGGTACTTCAGCAAGACCGCCATCGAGATCGTGGTTCAGATGGCCGCGGCCAACGGGGTAAGCTGTGCCCTCGCCCTTCCCGCCGCCCCGCGGGTGCCCCTGCTCCCCGTCCCTGTCAGCGGCGCCCGCGCCCTGCCCGCCGGTGCCATCTCCCGGAGAGCGCCCGGGGCACGGATACAGGCGGAGGAGCCGCCCGGGGCTGTGTGCCAGCGCTGCGCGCCGCCGGGGCCGCGGCCGGCCCCGCACCTGCCCCGTGCGGCCTGGGACAGGCGCTGGCTCCATCGGCGGGGGGGCAACCGCTGGAGACTGCCGGCCGTGCCCTGCTGTTTCGCCCCTTCTCTTAGAAGGAGGAAGGCATGGGAGCTGAAACATAGGGGCACTGTGCAGGAGAAAATGTAGCAGAGTTAAAGCTAAGTGCGCGGGAAACAAAGGTATCGAACAAGCACCTGCTGCTCAGGATGTTTTAGAGGAAAATGGTACTGTTGAAGGAAGAGGAATTCAGCATTTTACCTGCAGCCTTAGGAAAAGAACGGTTCTCTCCTCTTGGTCACTTGCTGACAAATTATAAAATGCAGGAGGACACCAGTGGCAGAAACCTCTGGTCAGACGGGATACAAATTTTTTGGTGCAGTTTTGAGTGTAGGAAAGAACCCATGAAGAGAACTTTTGTCTTTTGCTAGAAGAAGATAGAACTTATCTCTTCTGCGCATGTGGAGAAGAGATGTTTCTGTATATACACATTCATGTGTGGATGTGTATGGACAGAAAGCTGGAAACACTGCATAATCCAGGCTTGAAGTTCCTACTTCAAAGCAGAGTTGAAGCTGCTATCTCTTGTTATGATGCCTAGACTGATCCTCTAGGTTTGGCAGAAGGAGTGATATAATTCTGTGGGTTTTTTTTTTAATAGGAATTTTTTTATTCAAAAGGCATTCCTTTCAAAAGTTCTTTCAATTTTGAAATTAATCTCCATATGTGCTTGAATTTTCCCTGCTGATTTGCTGTCACATACAAGACCAACCAGCCTTGTATGAATAATGAGTATTTTAAATTTACTTCAAAAGTATGTTCTCAACATGGTGATAATATCAAGCAGATGTTCAGTGATGCCTAAAGATTTCAGAGACTATGTTACATACTGTCTACCTAGTGCAAAATCACTGTTATATAGGGACTTGTGAGAGGCCAGGGTTTATGTGGCCCGGGGTGTGGGAGGGCTCTGTGGGGACACTGTTGTAAGTGGGGACAGTGGTGAGACCAGCACAGCGGTTCCATCTTCAGTGTCAGGGGAGGGAGCGTGCAGGGAGTGAGTGCAGGGCAGAGGAGGGGACTGGTGTGTGGGGAGTTGCAAGGAAGGTGGGAAGCACATGGAGGAGTGCTGCTCCCTAGCCCCATTGCCCTTGTGGCCCAGTGGAGACAGTGTCATGGATGGAATTGCACCTGTTGGCCAGGTGGGGTAAGGTGCAGCAACAGCTGAAGCAAGAGCTGCCCTGCAGAGGCTGAGGGCCTCACATGCTGGTAGGAACTACAGGAATGGGTTTCAGTGCTGAGTGGCCACAAGAACTGAGGTGCTGAAGAAATTTGGGATTTAGAGGAGCAGGGGCTTCTCGTCCAAGTTATGCTGACTAATTTTTCCTGTCAGCCTGCCTCCTTCCTACTGCTTCTGTCACATTCCTCATCGTGCTGGAATATCTTTCTGACCTCAGGAAATTTCCAGTTTGAGATGATTCTGACACCTTGCTGTAGTAATGCTCTTTCCCCTTTCTTAGTTACTGCAAGTTTCTTAGAAACACACTTTCTCCCTAGTGCTTTCTGAAGCCAAACCCCTAACACTTCTGCTCACAGTTCTCACAAATACCTGAATTCATGTATGATTCTCTTGCTACTGACACAGTCCTCGGAAATTCAGCAGCCTAGTTGGTAGGGAGCTATTGAAAAGGCTTCCCATTTCCATGTTCTAATGCTCTGTTCCCTCTTTAACATCTTCACCCTGGTCATCTTCACCTCTGTTTCTCTCAAGTACAATGTAAATGCATAAGTTTCACATTTACTTCATTAGTACTAGTTGTATGTTTTATTTTTTGGCTGTTAAGATACACCTGCTGGGAAAATATCTAAATGTCCTTGATAGCATTGTTTAGTGCTGTGCTATATAAATAGGGGCAGAGGAAGAGATTCATGTGAGCAAAGATCTGTCCCTTTGGATGAGGTTAATGTAATGAGAAAGCATGTAGCTGGTATCACAGGAAAAGAAGTGAATTGATGTAGGCTGGATCAGATGAAACGTGGGGAAGGCTTGAAAGGTGCACTGAAAATGTTCAGCTGCCCTGAGTGCCAGCAGTGCTGATAAACTGAACTTTAATCTCCTTGCTGGAAGACACATACTGAGAGCCATGGCTAGTTGTGCTGGCTGAGTACAAAAATAAAGGCGATTTTCTATTATCATCTGTAAATGGATTGCCCTTTAGAGTTGCTAGGTTCCTCTTGTTCTAACTTGGTGACTCATCCCACATTCCCCGTGTGCTAACAGCCTAGCACGATTGGCATGGGCTCCAGTACAAGGAATGAGATGAGGTCCCCTGCTCAGTCAGCTGCCAGTGCTTGGCCTGCCTTCTACTCCTCCTTGGTGCTGCTGGCTCATGCCCTCCAGCTCCGGGCTGCAGGTGCATGCACCACTGCTGCAGCCTGCACAGCTACAGGCTGGCCCGTGCTCTGCAGCTGCCATGTGCCACCAACTGCTGATGGGAGCTGAGGGTGACCAGCCAGGGTTACCCTCAGTGGGCACACAGCTGGGATGGTAGCAAACACTGCTGGGTAAGGGATGCACATCATGGGAACTGTGGGGGACTGTGAGGAAGGGCAGACAGAGGGCCTGTACCATTCTGGGCTGCAACAATCAGTTTGACAAAGTAGAGGTGGTAGGAGAGTATTTGAGGGTCTATTTCCCTTTTCACCTGTGTCGTGCCAGTAGCAGTGCAATACAATTCCTCTATGTATGATGGAAATATTCCATTAGACCAACTGGATGGGGTGTCTAATTTTTAATGGAAGGTTTAGGATACGTTTAAACAGGAAGCTGTTATTTGTGACTCTCAGTGGTGGATCAGAAGGCAGTGTCGTTACTCTGAATGTGGAAAGTCATGACAACGTGCTAGAGAGACTGCAGGGTATTGCTAGTAATGCTGCAGAAGTGTGAGATGGCAGAGTTGAGTTTTCTGGTTGTCTCCTATGTAATACCATGTTAGTTTTATTTTCCGTGGCCTTTCATGCAAATCTTCCCTCCCTCCCTGGGTCTGTGTGATATTTATTTGCTTCTACACTGAGTGTGGGGTTCATATTCCTGAATTTTACTATAATATCCTAAAGATACTAGTAAAATACAGGAAGGCACAGCCCAAAGGATATAATGTACTTGCTTCATGTTCTTTGAAGTAAAATTGGCTGAGGCATGTGAGAGATTACTGGGAAAAATAATTTAAAAAAACATTAAGTGACTCCATAGTAATCAGCCGAATTGTCTGAAAAGGCACAGCTGCAAGTGGTAATATTGCATAAAAATGTTCATGTAAAGTACTTGTTAGGGTACTTTATTCTTTCAGCTGTAACTATTTGCTGAGAATCTTTGTTTCTGCTGTTGTTACTAAAGTACAGGAACAAAATAGAATGTGGCATAGGGATGCAGTAATAGAAGAGATATTACATGCCTGTGATCTTGTAGCCATGCAAGTTTTTGAATTCCAGAGATAATCTTTCCATGCTATGAAATTGTCCAAGATTTTCAGAAGGATATTACTGGAACTTTAATTGTGACCCAGTATGTGGGTACAGTTTGGTAACCGTTTTAGTTCAGATTGTGAGAAGTCTGTAAAAACAGGTATTAATTAAATTAATTAAATAAATAATTTAATGCTAGTTTAGCATTTGATTCAAAATGAAGAGTTTGTGAGAAGATGACTTTGTGCATTCCTGCCACCAAAATTAAAACAGCAAAGGAAGATGGATAGCACATTTATACCTCTAAGGTCTGCACTGTCCTGAGGGAGTTTTGTAGAAGCACTGATGGCCTTAATAAAACGTGAAACTTTATTGTAGTCCCTGCAGATAAAATACTATTGTATCATTTATGTAATTTGATTCGTAGGATCCTTAATTTAGAATGCTAAATATTTCAATATTTCTATAGTACAGAAATTAGCATAATAAATAATATTTCAAAGTAGTATAGAAATAGTAGCCTCATTACAAGTGCTTAAGGCCAATCAAATTACTCATATTTGTATTAATATTTGGCATCCAGAAAAATGGGAAAACTGGTTTATGCAACATCTGCTGAATGGGAAGAAATTAAATATAGCAGAGATAGTCATAGGTAATTTGTGCATTCTGAATAATTTAAGGATTCTAGTAAGTTTGAAAAATACAGTTATGTGCATGAGGACAAAAACTTAAAACTCACTACTTTAGATTTAGAAATACCAAAACCATGTTTGTGACAAGCCTGCATGCAAGTGTAAATATGTTTATACTTGAGTGCCTCCAGATAGATTCAGATTGTGGTTTTCAAGCGTTTTGTAAAACGTTATTGCTGTCATATTCCTTTTGTTTACTCATACACAATACTGTTTTAAGAGCTGGCAACCCTTTCTGACAGCTGTATTTGGAAGATTGAGTCATTGCTCTAGCTTTCTACATGCTTCATAGTTTAAAAAAAGGGAGGAACAATATTCAAAACAAACAATTTCAAGGTTTTTAAAATAATATTTTTCTTTCCACGGTAATATTTTGTTTGTTTCTTAACGTATTAGCTGTCCTGTTTTCTAGCAACATTTCATAGGCTTCAGAATTATCTGCAAAAACTCTGAAAAGAGAAGCAAGGTAGACAAACAATTATTCTTTCATCAGAGCTTGAGGTAGAAATCTCAGAAGAGTGCATTTTCTGCATGTTTTTTAAAATTCAAAAGCAGATCCTGTGGTTCTTACTGAAAGAGAAACGGTTAGACATAGTTTGTGATTGGTGAGAATTATCAAAAAAGTAATTTATGGTACAAGTTGATAAGTTCTTTGTAGTCTTTATTTTTGAAATCAAAATACTGTACAAAACCATCATTAATAATAATCTCCTAATCCTTTGCTCTTCTGAAATTATTTGAACCCACACTTTTAACCATTAAGGTCCTCTTGTGAATGCCCAGAAGAAGGTCATGTGTATACGAAGGAACAGCTCCATATGGACAGGAGGCAGGTAGTGACGCCTCCTGTGCTGTTGCTTTGCTGAACAGACTGTGGAGCTGTCAAATCTCCTTCAAATTAGAGAATGAACTCTGAAGTTCAGTCTGCTTTCAGATGGGGAGTGGAAGGGGTTTGGTGTTCTGCCTTTCCCTCTGCCGACCCTAACAGCCCTGCCCCTTCCCAAACTACTGCTCAGTAGTGGTGGTGGTGATGATAGAGGTTTATTTGATTTTTTAAAATATTGATGTTATTAAGAAAGTCCAGACTTCAACAATATCCTTTCAAGCTCCTTGTGCAGCTGCCTCAATTCTCATCTGTAACACTTAACCTCTCCTTCTACCCTTGTTTTTTTGCATCTTCCTTTTGCGTTCCCCAGCATTTGGAACTCTCTTGTATTTCTTTGTAAATACATTTCTTGTTGGCTCCTAGGTTATTTATGTTAAACTGAAACTGTAGTATCTGCGTAGGGGATGAAGGCATGGTTTTGAAATTGGAACCTTGCAGTGGAACTGCATATAATACCAAGCACATTGAGTCAGTGTTTAATAACACTGCCTGAAAGGGTTTTTTTTTTATTTTAAGAATGGTGGGAACTTCCCCTGCTCAGCTGTGCCCTGGGAAACTATTCATTTGGAATAGCCAAAGAGCCATTGATAGCTGAAGGAGGAGCAATGCTTTCTGTGGGGCAGGACATCCAAGGCTGTCATGCAATGGAAGTGTAACTACAAGATTCTGTAGGTCCTAATGTGGAGCGGTACTTGTGATTACATGGAAAGGCTGCTCTGGGAAAGGCAATTTGCTTTCTGTTCTCTTTCTGTTGAAGTCCCAGCCCTGCAAATGCATCCACGGGGTCAGCCCTGAACTGTACTAATATCTGAGAGGATTTGCTGACTTGTGGGGTTGCCTGGCAAGTTTTGGTAGCAGGATGATAGCCTAGTGTTGTGCTTGGGAGCTTTGCAAATCCTTGTCGCTGCTGTTTGCTTGCTGTACTGTCACATCCAGGCCACTGGGGTTAAATGTGCCAGGTTACAGTATTTTTTGTCAGTGCTCCAGGTTAGCATGCAACCAACTCATGGATATTTCTCTGCAAAAGAGTATGTTCTGTACCAAGACTTTACCATTTCTATCCTGTATATATATTCCTATTGTGTGTGTGTTTATATACTAATTTTCAAAAATGTAGTACTGCTCAGACTACTTTGGCTTGTTTTTCCCATGTAGATTGGCAGATTGGTTATTGGACAGAATGGGATCTTATCCACACCTGCTGTTTCATGTATCATCCGAAAGATCAAAGCCGCTGGTGGAATTATCCTAACAGCTAGCCACAGTCCTGGGGGACCTGGAGGAGAATTTGGAGTCAAGTTTGAAGTTTCCAATGGAGGTATGGTTTTTTTAAAAAAAAGACACTACAACATTGCATCTTGGTATCCTGGAAATGGCTTGTGAGGATGACTAGCTGTCTGTAATTATGTGGTTTTTATTTACTCTCTTAAAACTGTGAAGGATGTAGGCATCTCTTTTCTTTAAATAATATAAGTGTATTTGTGTACATGGGTCTGAAAAATAAGCATTAAGTGTTCATTGAAGCCTTTGGAGTAGCTGTAAGATTTCTATAAATAACTTGCTGTCTGGTTTTTGCAGTCATTTATGTAGGCATCCAGATTAACTGTAACAATTCTGATCCTTTTATAAAGATGCCTATGAGGGCGTTCTGTTTTCTTCGTATTTCTGTGTTGCTCGTGTTGGCATTTACTTTAAAGCGTGTAATTTCAGAAGTACTGTAAGCAGTGTGACTCATTGTCTTGTGTGGAAGAAAGCACACGAGAAACTTCTTATGTTTACCCAGGAGGTAACTTATCCAGGCAGGGAGTTGTACCATTTTACCACTGCCATTCCAACAATGAATAAGGGAATTTTTGTGTATAGCTAAAGTCTTGTTTTCCGAAATTGACAGCTAACACATTATGTTGTTACGAGTTCTAATTTACCTGTATATGTTATAGGTTCTGTATGGTTTACATTACAGATTTGTGTACACTTATATAACATTATGTGAGGTTGCTGACACCTTGTATATCTCACACATGTAGAGTGCTTTCCATCTGAAAAAAAATGAACTGAAAGTGTTTAAATAATGTTTCTTTCCCTATTTTGAAGGTGGGAGAACTTGAGATGGGGGGCTTTCTCCCTTCTCTCTTGTGTAATTGAAAAATATGCAGGGTTAAATGAGTGTGATTTTATAAACAGAATAGGCTTGAATCCCAGAGGGATTACAGGGACTATGTCAGGTCAGCCAGTAGGAAAGCCAGGGTCACAGCACACATATACCAGAGCTGAACCATTAGATGAATTAGCACTCTATGAACTTTAAAACACCACATGCATCTAAAATCTGCTTGATAAATAGGTAACAGTTGGAGTCTAGTGTGCTTTGCCTTAAAGAGAATTCAAAAAGACTAGTAAGCTTTATGTATGAAACAGTCCTCAAACACACGTCACAAGGTTTAATTATTTATGTTAATCAGCTGGGCCATAATGAAAAGTAGTTGGTTTAAGTTCCAGCTGAGAAAATGTGGGTTAAGTATTAGGCAAGGTGTTTGAACTTGAAGACAGTGTTTAAGCACAGCAACAAGCTCCTAGGGAAGGTTATTGTTACTCTATATTCTTGCTCAGTCTATTTTGCAGATCCACGTCAAGCAGAAATGGCTTGTCTCTGTAGGTGTAGAAGACAATGTAGAGTGACCTGTGGGATCTCCTTAGCTGGAAATATCAGTAGACAATACATCCATCTATCAAGGAAGATCTGTAGCTAATGACATCCTCACCCTTTGGATGTGTTTGGATTAGATAAGTAATATTCAATTTTGGAAGCTACATGAATGGAGAATGGAATGAAGTAAGAAGTCATTTTGGAAGCTAAATGAAGAGTTTTGTGGCTGGTTTTTATTGTAGTGATTTGGGCCATCTGGTGCACTGCATCTGAGATGGAAGACAATACTTTACATGGCAATGCACTGCATATAGCAGCATTGCAAGACAAATGGAAAGTTCGTACTGAAAAAGCCTTCAAAGACATTTTGGATGAGGAGAGAGAACACAACAGAGGGAATAAAACGTATAATTTTTAGAGCAGAAGTGTAGCTTTAATATAAGCTGTGCAGGGTCAGATAAGCCGGAAAGGGACTTACTGCAATTCATACTCAGTTGCAGCTCGGACTCAACCTTTTCACTGCATATGGCATAGTTCATCTAGTAATTTTCACATCAAGCTGGCAGCTTTAATTTATTTGACAGTAAATCTTTGAAAATAAAGCCATCTTTCAGGCTGTAGCAGTCAAAGTAACATCAAAAGATGTGTTTTCTTCTTTCTGAATGACATAACCAATCCAGGTCGTAATTGCTAATTGTTAAGCAATTAAGGCATTTTGAATTCCAACAAAGATAAGTTTCATTCAGGTAATGGAGGAAAACTGTAACACAGCACCACTCTTAAATGGGTAAGATTTCTAAAAACAGTATTTTTTTCTAATGAAATAATGCAGAACACCAAGCTATCTGATCTTCACAGGTGTGCATTTGCAGAAGGTCTATGAAACACCAGAACGTGCTGCTGAAGAGCAGGCTTTCCTTTGATAGCTATGTTGAGATTCCTTGCAGAGTGAAAAAAGGCAGTCCTTGACCAATAAGCCCAAACAAATAGGACTGTGGTTACCTCATCTTTCTTGCCCCTGGATAACTTACTCTATGTCAATCAAAATGTTGTGAGTAATGCAGTGTATTTCCATGTTTTATTTTTTTGAAAAATGTTTTAAACCTGTGTTGTAGGGAAAGAACAGACTTTATTTACTGCAGTACTTTGTTTTTTTTTATTCCATAGTAACTCAAATATATTCAGAAAAATGTTTGCTATAGCACTCATTTTTAAAATAGGAAATCTTAATTTAAAAGAAATGACCCATCACATTATTTTCTGTTATAGGACCTGCTCCAGATATAGTTTCAGAAAAAATCTATCAAATCAGCAAAACCTTGGAGGAATATGCAATTTGTCCTGATCTCAGAGTGGATTTATCACGCCTAGGAAGACAAGAATTTGATCTGGAGAACAAATTCAAACCTTTCCGAGGTATCCATGTGTGCTTTTACTCATGCTAAATCCATTGAGTCTAAATATTAGTATTACTGCAGAATTATAATGGGTAATTATATAAGCAGAACTTCAGTTCTTTGAGATACCTTACTAAAAGTTACCAAAATAAGAGACTGTAAAGAATCATAAAATGGTTTGTGGTGGAAAGTATCTTCAGAATCATCTTGTTCCAACTGTGCTGTCATGGGCTGGGAGACCTTTCATTAGACCAGGTTGCTCAGAGTCCCATCCAACCTTGCCTTGAACACGTCCAGGTATGGGGCGTCCATCAGCTTCTTTGGGCAACCTCTTCAAGTACATCAAAACCCTCACAGTAAAGAATTTTTTCCTAAAGTCTAATCTAAATCCCTTCTCCTTCACTTTAAAACCCTTCCCCCTTGTCATAACATGGTTTGCCTGTTTCAAAATTCTCAGCTGCCTTTTCGGTACTGGAAGGCAGCAGTAAGTCTCTTCAGAACCTCTCCATGCTGAACAATCCCAGATCTCTCAGCCTGTCCTCTTAGGAGTGGTTCTCCATCCCTCTGATCATCTTTGTGGCACTCCCTTGGGCTTGCTCCAACAGGTCCATGTCTTTCTGGTACTGAGAACCCCAGAGCTGATGCAGCCCTGCAGGTGGGGTCTCAGCAGGGCAGGGTAGAGGGGCAGAATCCCCTCCCTGCCCTGCTGCCCACCCTGCTCTGGACGCAGCCCAGGACACGTGTGGCTCTCTGGGCTGTGGGTCATGCCCAGCTTTTCATTCCCAAGAGCCCTCAAGTCCTTCTCTGCAGGGCTGCTCTTGGTGAGTTCTTCTCCCAGTCTGTGCCTGTGTCTGGAACTGCCCTGACCCAGGTGCAGCGCTTCCTGCTTGGACTTGTGCAACCTCAGGAGATTCTCACAAATCCACTTCTCAAGCTTGTTCCTTTCCTTCTTCTGTTATGTCAGCTGCACCACTCAGCTTTGTCATCTGCAAACCTGCTGAAGGATCACTCAGTGTCACTGCTGATGTCATTGGTGAAGTTATTGAAGGGTACTGACTGGTCCCAAGACCAAGAGCCTTGAGGGACCTCACTCCTCACTGGTCTCCACCTGGACATAGAGTCATTGACCACAACAATCTGGCTGTGTCCACCCAGCAAACTGCTTTTCCATTGAATAGTCCATCCATCAGATCAGATGTCATCAGATGTCTCTGCAATTCAGAGATATTGGATGTGATGCCATGTGGTACAGTGTCAAAAACCTTTAAGAAGGCTAGATAGATGACGCTGGTCTATCATATATCATCTGAAAGATCAAAGCAGCTGCTGGAAGTATTCTAACAGCTAGCCACAGTCCCAGGAAACCTGGAGGAGAGATTGCAGTGAAGTTTGAGGTTGCCAATGGGGGTAGAGTTTGGGTTTTTTTTAATAAAGCAAAAGGTCTCATCAAGAGACTCCCCATGTCAGGTGGCCAACCACAGAGCCCTATGTTGATCTGCTCCTTGATTTTCACCCACAGGGTCTCAGTCTGTTTATGGCTGTTTATCAGAGGCAGCTCTTGACAATCTGACCCTTCTTTAACATTGAGCACAATACCTCCCACCACCCCTCCTGTCTGTCTCTTCTGAAAGGCTTGCAGCCCTCAGCTGCAGTGCTCCAGTCATGAACCTCATGTCCCATGTTTCTGGGATTGCAGTTAGGTTGTAGTTTTCTAAATGCACCATGGTTTCCAGCTCCTTTTGCTTGTCTCCAATGCTGTGTGCATTTATAGGTAAGCATTATGTTTGTTTTGCATTTCAGGACTCTGAGTTACAGACTTTTAAGTGCATTCAGCCTCCTCTTTCAGCCAAATATCTTTGCTAAATGTATGCTTGCTAGTAGTTAAACACAAAACACAAACCTTTTTGGTCTAGGAATGGTTTCCTTATTGAAGACTAATTGATAAAAGAGTAAGTGAGACTCTCAGTTTATTCATTTTTGTTCACACTTTCTGAAAAGTTATGGGATTTCTACATCCAGCGACTCCAAATGTAAAGGGATTGCTTAAGCACGTCTTTAATTTTAGGCATAGTGAATACTTTTATGCTTACGATTGATTTAAAATTATTTAACAAAGCTGTTTTCTTGAAGGAGTCAAAAACAAATGTAGGGGTCCTGATAAATATTTCAAAATTAGTGTATATTTCATATATTTCAAATACTGTAAAACTCTATGCAGCCTCAAGAACTTTCTGCATTCCTGATGCCCTAAAATTAAAGCCATTTTATTTTTCACCCAAACTTCAAATTTTGAGACAATTTACATTTTGAGAAATAAAATTTTTCATTTAAAAAAAGTCTTTAAATTTGGATTTCACTGGGGTATTTTATTTTATTGTAAAGAACATGTTTGGCTTTTTTAGGCAAACAAAAAGAGACACTCCTCTCCCCCAAATATGTATAAAAGTACATACAAATATTTGCAGGTTTTCTGTATGTTTTTCTAAGAAAAAAAAATCATTTTCCAGTCACATCTTCTAAGAATACATCAACCTGAGATAGTAGAGCTATCAGGGAACTCTACTGAAGCAATGCAATTGGCTTATAGGTGCATGAAAAAATACAGTTTACACAGATTTCAGTGCAGATTGAAGGTGCAGAAAGAAAGAAAATAATTGAAAAATTAATTCAAGATACTCTCTTATGTATTTGAAACTTCTGCTTTTTTGTCGATTGTATGAACTAACTTCTGTGAATCAAGGCTACAAGAATCCAACCCTCTGTGAATCAAGAGGTGCTGGAACAACAGAGGTTGGGTTTGGCTGGAGTTAAAATAATTTCTAGACTTTAATCCTTCATGTGCTTTATATTCATATGTGTGAGCAGCTTCACCAGAGTTGCCACATTTGTTCAATTGTGTAAATCTTAGGGCTTACTAAAATGCTGTAAGGAACAGGGCATAGAAGACCAATAATATAGTCCTGGTAAGTGTTTAAAACTTTCAGCATATAGCACAGAATTGACTCTTTTTCAAGTAGGTTTCACAGATAATTTTTCAGCCTTGAGAACCTTTTTTTGTTTCTTCAAGCTTATTGTCACAATCTGTTATAAGTGTTTTTCTCATGCTCAAAAAATGTCTCTCATTTTCATGTTACTCTAAAGAAGAGCATTAGTGTGAGGTCAGTGTTTCTGTGCAAAATTGGATGAGATTCTAAGTAATAATTTAACTTATAAGTAAGATATTTCAAGACACTAATTTAACCAGATGAAAAGAGATTTGTATTACATATGCTTTTAAATTTAATCAGGAAAAGTAATTAACTCCAAGATGACTGAGAAGCATGGCTTTTGACAGTTGTTTGGTTGCTACTTTCGTTATGACAGACTTATTTTCATTAATTCATTTTTGTTTAATGTTTTACATCCAAAAGAACTAGAAAAACTGTAGTGCTCTCCTTTTAAGAATTTAAATTTCAAGTTATCAAGAACTTAGCAAAAAACACCGATGAGCCTTTGCTTTCCTAAATCAATGAGATCTACAATGCAAAAGTATAGTTTGTTATCCACCTACAACAAACTGAACACAGGTATTCCTGGTACCAGAATTTAGAAAATAGATTGCATGTCTCTCTTGAAGGAATCATGCAGATAGATACTTCTGTCAGGTAGAAGTTGAGTGGTGTCAACTTGCCGTGAACATCCTTTTCCTCTGAAAATAAACCTATTTAGCTTGCAATGTTTTTCAGTGGCTTAATGAATGATCTATTAAGAGTTTACTTTGATGTAAGGTACACTCGTGAATGTCTTCAGTGAAATAGGAGCTGTCAACTTACATTATCTCTAGAGTCTTTTGGCTGGCAAAACTGCTGATCTTTTCAAGGCTTAAAGCTTGATAATAGCCACACTGAAGGCAGAGGGAGCCTTAGACTCTTCCTCTTTTCAAAGCAAAGCTGTGTGATGTGGGACTGTGTGGCCTGATTTTAGTTCTGTTGGGTGGAAGAGATCTGGAGTAAATAACTTCACTTGGGTGAACTGTAGTCACTTTTTTGGTGTGATTTTTCTAGTGGAAATTGTGGATTCCGTGGAAATCTACCTCAATCTCCTTCGAAGTATTTTTGACTTCAATGCCATCAGAAATTTGCTGACTGGACCCAATCAGATTAAAATAAGGATTGATGCCATGAATGGAGGTATGGACTTAAGTACTATTGGGACAGAATTTCAGTAGGTACACTGAAATAACTTCCCAATAAAAGTTGTACACTGCAGTGGTTTCCCAATAACATACAGCATATAAATGTTGGACTTTTATGTAGTAGAAGCTAAGGGTAATAAGGGAGGATTTGAACCTTGTACTAACAACAAAGGCAGTCTTAGTTACGGGTTATATTTCTTACCAAGCAAAGAGATTTATCTTACTTGATAAATAAGTAAGGACATATGTGTCCAATAAAAGTTTTCAGGGTGAGGTAATCTTGCCGTGACAGGGTGATGAAGTGTACTGTAGTGTCCAGTGACTGAGGAGGTTACAAGGCAGTCTCTACTAAGAGGAAATTATAAATGGTATAAAACTAGTAAAGTCTGAATAAATAAATTAAAGAGTTAGCTCAGACCTCTGTCTCACTAATGTTAAAAGTGAGCAAATTTCAGAGTACTGTGGACAAGTTGAAAGTGTCATAGAAGACAGCAAAGGGATCAATGATGTACTGATATTAAAAAATTATAAGCTGTATCGCTTGGGGAAACACAAACCAGGATAAGATCTATTTTAGGCTACATTATGAATATATAAATAAGGATTGCTGCAGATAATGAGTTGAAGGATAGGAGCGTGAGTAAGACTGTTCAGCATTATCTTATGGAAAACAGATTATGTCAAGCAAACCAGGTTTCATTCTTTAATGGGATTACAAAAACAGACCCATAAAAGGAGCTGGACAGACTTAGAAAACTTCTGTAAAGCTTTTTATCTAGTACAGCGTGATAGCTCTGAACACCCAGTTTTGCCAGACTGTCAAAAAGGCAGATGCTGTCCTTTAGCAGTGCAGAGGGAGCAGTGAGGAAGGCACTGCCCCTTGTCGTGTACTATACTGGAGAGATGTTACTAAAATACCTTGGAGCTCTCATGTTCAGAAGTTTTACATGTTGTCAAAAAGATGCATAATCTGTTTAGGGTTAGAAAAACTGATGCATCACAAACATTTTAAAGGACTTAGCTTGTTTATTTTATTTGCAAGGTGGCAGAGAATTGGCTTTATGACCTTGCATTTTGGTGGAGAGATGGGTATCAACAATTTAAAGAACGTGTAGATTAAGTGTATATAAGTGGAATGTATTTTTATAGCTGTACATGCTGGTAGTTTAACATTGGCAGAAAAAAGAGTAATTTGATAGGAGTCCACTTTAGATAACAATCTGAATCATGGTATAGTTTATGGAATTAATCTACATTTTCATGAAAAGAGGTTTCACTCACACAGTTTTACCTCAGGTCTCTGCTGCTCCAATTAGCAAGATTTAGGAGTATGGTAGGAGAAAGAGAGAGCAGTCACCCTTGCAATTTTTACCTCTGAGTGACCTGTTCACACCTGCATCAGGGATGCAGAGTGCTCAGGTAGTGACCTTTCAGTCACCAAATGCAGGTAATAATTATGGTATGTAACAGCATGAGGTTTTAGTTGGTCATATCTTTAACAAAACAAAGAAGTATTTTGGAGTTAGCTTCGAGACAATTTTTGTTTATTCTCTGCATGGTAGCAACTAAAATGTAGTAAAATTCTTTAGTGGACAAAACTATTGCAATTTTCATATGAATTCGAATCTTAAGGTAAGTGTATTTCCCATAGGTATTCACCTAGTGTTAACTTTCCTTGCTATTATGTGTTATTTAAACACATAGAATAGTGGGTTTTTATTATTTATTTTAGTGAGAAAAACTCCTTTATGTGTATGATAATTTCTTTACTTAATAATCTGTAAAAAAACCTCTGTGTCTTTCACCATTTTGATTTTCATGTAAATAGACTATTTTCATACTGATTAGTTATTTACTTTAAGGACAATCACATATTCCTCTGTGAAATAATAGTATGGGGGTTGTTGCAAGGACAGATGCATAGAATTGCTGAAATTATATTTTGTATGCAATGACCACAGTGCTGTGAAAAATCTGAATGTCAAGCATATGCTTTTGTGACTGCATGGCAGATTTCTGTTTTCACAGTTATGGGACCCTATGTGAGAAGAATCTTGTGTGATGAATTGGGAGCTCCTGCAAATTCTGCCATCAACTGTATTCCACTGGAGGATTTTGGTGGACAGCCTCCTGATCCAAATTTAACATATGCAACTGCCTTGCTGGAGGCTATGAAAGGTGGCGAGTATGGATTTGGAGCAGCTTTTGATGCTGATGGAGTAAGTATTTAGATCTGTCCTGAGGTTCCACCGTAGTTGTTATTTTGTCTGGGGTCAGATATGGGATGTGTAAGTATAATTTATCTGGTTTTCAGTAACCCATTGAAGCTGAAAGTGGTATTACTTTCAGGTACAGATGGTAACATTTGCAACCCATAAATCAGACACATATGTTATAGTTTTTCTCTGCAGATGACTGAAAATCAAGCAGAATTTGAAGGCAGGATGAGAATTATTTAAGTATCAGGCTGGTTTTGTCTTGTGCTGGTGTAACAGTTTTTTCCTTGGTTAGGAGCATGCAGCAAATAGATTATATAAACTTGTCACAGTAAACAGGAATAACATTAGGTCCTTTTTGGTTAGCATAATGAATTAAGGGCTTTTTAGCTAAACAAAGCACTGAGTCATAACCTCTGCTTATTCTAATTTTTTAATGTTGCATTGTCACCATAATAAAAAGCATTGTATTACAAAAGAACTTTCTGCCCTGACAAGGTGGGAGAAAGATTAAAAGGTCCTGAAGAACAGAAGCTGTTTTCTATTCTCAGTAAACACAAAACACTCTCCTACTCCCATAATAGTGTGTGCCATTGGCAAAAAGATTCTCCTACAGAAGCATTCTCTTGGCAGAAACAGAGCTGCTGAAGTGACATGTAGGAGGCAGAAGCTGGAAGTTGATCTGGAGCTTTGATTTGCAAGGCAGGAGGGAGTGATGATGTGGTAGTGAGATTATAAACATGCCAGGATGATTCCAGTAAATTTTTCTGCCCAGAGAGGTATGTGAATTACCCAAAGGCTGCCCTTTTTCTCTCTACCTCCAGTGGATCTAGGAAAAAAAATTAAGTGTCCTCAATACATGGAATTTAGGATGCTATTTTAAATTTGTTTTCTTCTCTAGGACCGCTACATGATCCTTGGCCAAAATGGTTTCTTTGTTAATGCATCAGATTCGCTGGCTATAATTGCTGCCCATCTGTCTTGCATTCCCTACTTTTGTCAGACGGGTGTCCGAGGATTTGGCAGGAGCATGCCTACCAGCACAGCTCTGGACAAGTAAGATGAAATATTTATTTGTATCACCTTGTCATTACATTAGTTATTAGTTACTTTTTATTACATAGAAATTCCAAAATTGTGAAGTCTTTTGATAAGAGCTTCAAATTTTCCCCATCTTTATGTGCTTTATTTTTTAAACTGGTTTTGACAAGATTTTGGTTGTCAAAACCTAGACTAATTTTTCCTGTTTTTACTTGCATTAAAAGAATTTAATTCAGTTTGGAGAGGAAGTAAATTGGTAAATCTCATGTACCAATATTTCACTGTATTCTCCCATTAAATTTTATTTTTCTTTATTAGTAAATAATGGTTTACAGCCTAATCTGGCAGACCTTTTTATGAAAGTTGTGGAATTTTAAAAAAGATGAAATAATAATTCAATACAAAAAATCAAAACCCTCCTTAGACTGAGGAAATATAAGCATCTTGTGCTAGCAGCTGAATTTTGAAAAAGTTTCATCCAGGCCTGAGTTTACTGTAAATATCAAGACAAGATGGTTTTTTTTATTGCATTAATATATTCTGTTTGGAAAAGCTTTGGCTAAATCAATTGTGTCTCAATTAATCTGGCTACATAGCTTTACTATGACAAGAGTGATCTGCTGCTTCCCTTAAATGTGTCTAATCAGGAAATATTAATTTTAAAGCGAAAGGTAGGTTGTATGGAAAGGTTGATTGCTGTATCTACTGTTTGCCTATTCAGGTAGCTTTGAGGTGTTACTAAATTCAGAGCTTGCAGCTTCCTCTAATGATTGACAGAGTCTTTGGGGATATATTCCTTACTTGTGGGTAGATAGTCTAGTTTAAGGAAATACTGTTAGGTCAGTGTTTGGTGTGTTTCGTTTATTCTGTTCAGCAGTCAAAAAATCTCCTTATCGTTATATTGAAATACGATATAAGTAGAATTCATTTTGTATGTAAACACCATATCTGCATTTCTGTAAGAGCTGAAGAAACAGTGACATTTAAACATGTTTTTCTATCTGCTTTCCATAAAGTTTGATAAATATGTCAGAAAGCATGAACTCAAGTCCCCATCAATGCTCTGTGACCGTTTGAATTATATTCTTTGCAATGTTTACTTGACCTTCTGGCACAAAGATTGTTTCATGGTGATTACTGCCTTATTTAGTTTCGTGGAGCTAAGCCTGATTATTAAATAAAACTGAGCAACTGATAATGATGGAAGGACTTAAGTATTTTCCCTTCCATTCTTACAAATATTTATTGTTATGAAGTTTTTAGTCTGTGTCCAGGACACTTAATTTATTTATTTTTTTATTTTGTTTTGTGGTTCTCCTTGTTTTCTTGAAGACTTAGGAGTTCCATGTTGTCATGTAGCTCAGTGTAGACCGTGCAGTTTTCACAGAGATCATGTGGTTCCAAAGCCCCTGCCATGGGCAGGGATGCCTTCCGCTGGTTGTGCAGCTCAGGCAGTGTGGCTGGAGCACTGCAGCTGATAAGGACTGAGGCAAAGCTGCCACTGACTTCCTCAGCCTTCTCCATGTCCTCAGTAAACAGGTCTCCTGTTTCTTTCTGGAAAGAGTCCACATTTTCCTAGTCTTCCTTTAATCACCAGTGTACCTATAGAAACTATTCTTGTTGCTTTTAACATCCCTGGCCGGATTTAATTCTATCAGGGCTTTAGTTTTCCTAGCATTATCTCCAGCTACTTGGACAATTAATCTGTATTCCTCACAGACTACCTGCCCCTGCTTCTACCCTCTCTAGGCTTTCTTCTTGTGTTTAAGTTTGTCCAGGAACAACTTGTTCACTCACACAGGCTTCCTGGTGTTTTCACATTACTTCCTCTTCATTGGGATGCATCTCTGTCCGGCCTGTAGGAGGTGATCCTTGAATGTTTCCCAGCTTTCTTAGGCCCTTCTTTCCTCCTGGGCTTTGTCCCATGGCACTCTATTGAGCAGATCCTTGAAGAGACCAAAGCCTGCTCTTCTGAAGTCCAGGCCAGTGGGCTTGCTGTGTGCTCTCCTCTGTGCCCTGAGGATCTTGCATTCCACCATTTCATGGTCAGTGCACTTCCCATTCCACACCAGCTCCTTGTTGTGGTGAGATCATTAGGATGTCTCCTTGTGAGCTCCCCTGTCACTTGGAGGAAAAAAAAAAAAAAATTCATCCATGCACTCTAGGAACTCCTGGATTGCCAATGCCCTGCTGTGTTGTCCGTTCAACAGATACCAGGGTGATTGAAAGCCCTCATGAGCACCAGGGCCTGTGAAGGTGAGGCTGCTCCTGTCTGTCTGTAGAGGCCTTTATCCATTTGGTCTGCCTGGTCAGGTGGCCTGTGGCAGACCCTCAGGCTGTAATGTCTCCAGTCACTGCTCTCCCTTTAATCCTGTCCCCTAAGCTCTCAGTAGGTCCTTATCTGTCCCTGGGTGGGTGGGTATGGGCTGCCTGCGTGGATTAGAACAGTCTAAGAAGTATCACACACGCCTGGAACTTCCTTGGAGGTCACTGAGCTTTGGCCTGCTTGGTAATAAGCGTGACTTTCCTCTGGGAGAACTGGATCAATTCCTGCCTACTTGGCTTTTATCTTCTGAGGTCACAGAGATCTTTCCTGAAGTCTATGCTAGACAGCAAATGAAAACTGCCTCTTTGTATGGTGTGTCCATATTGTGTGGCCACAGTTTAGCCTGGAACTGGAACTTTTCCTTAGCTCTATTAAAGAAAAACAAATTATGCACAATAACTTAGGGATTTAGAAAGTCTGTTCCTTTTCCACTTGTGTGCATGATGTGTTGCTTAAGACTTTTTCAAAGGGCATTATTAAACTTAAAAAGAAGGAAGCAATAATCGAAAAGACTCTAAATGTTGCTTAGAAATATGGCATTAACAAATGGAGCAGTGAATTACAAGAGAATTCACTCAAAATACTTAACCAGTGTTGCTTGTATTTGCTTGAAGTGACTGCTGGAATATACTGGTATGGACTGTAGGGAGAGGATAACACTTTACAGGAAACATCTGCTTTAATATGCTCCAACATCAACAAGATTGTGGCAGTACGTCTCCAGACTTCAATTCTCTGGCAATATGTACTCACAGGCTGGTATTCTTTTTGTTTTGGGAACCTGTATTCCCTGTTCAAAAAACTATTCTTGTTTCGTATCCTTGTATTCTGATTTATCTGATGCCTGCATAACAGGAAAGGAAATTAAATACTGAGATGTTAGCTAACAGTGTACAAAATGAGAATCACAAGGGTGAATAAAAATTGTTTCTGCAGGAAATATGAAGTTGGGTGTGTGTATAAAAAGCAGTCAAGATGGTACTAGAGAAAAAGGTTTCTGAGAGAATACGGTATTCTTAGAATAGCATCTGATAGGTTGTTTCTACGGCAAGGTTCTTTCAACAGCATGTAAGTGTTTTCACTACACTTGGCCTGGGCAAAGCTAAGCACCTTACTGTGCTGTACCCTGCCACTTTACATCTGGGAGCCTGTCTCTTAATGCAACTTCCACACATCAGTGTTCTGTCTGCTGATTGTCTTTGTCGTCCGATAATCTAGAGACAGCTTCTGAGGGGGGCTGTGGTGACAATAAGTGTTTTGGGTTGTTTACCTCCTGTTGACATCGAGGGCAGAGATGCTATGAGCTCTAACCAATCTGCCTTAAGGAGGTTGCCCCTGATAGCAAGTAACGTTGCGGTTTAGAGTGTGGTCCATTTTGTCTGAAGCAGACCAAGAAGCTTTGCTTATGTCATAGAAACATTTAGGTTGGAAAAGACCAATAAAATCATGAAGTCCAACCCTCTCTCCCTCCTTCTTGTTCTTACATCTTTGATTTCTTCTTTCTCTAAACACTGCCTTTATTTTCATCTATCTTTGTGCTCTCTCTTACCTTTCACATTTCCATGTTTTCCCCTGTTCCTCTTATCCCTCTTCCTTCCCATTCAGCATCTCCTCTTTTTCTTCAAATATGTACCTCAGGCCACAACACACCACATCCCACTTGTGCCTTCGTCATTATTTGCTTGAATTCTTAACATGCAAATCCTGCATGTTTTTTGTCTGTCTTTTCTTGTGCATTTCTTCTATGTTGTCAGTAATCTGAAAAATTGTGTGCCAGAAGCAGTATAGGTACTTTCTATTTCTTTTTCACTGCATGGACACCCTTTACTATTGAGTTTGAAGGATTTTTTCAACATAAAGGCTTCTCCAAGTCATAAATATGTCTTTCTGCATGGTTCATACTGCCTTCACTTTGTGACTGTGCTTTGTTCAAGTTATGCCAGCCATAACTTTCCTCCTTTTATCTTTCTTCAGCATGATAATTCAGTCTCACTCCCTCTTTTCTGAAATAGGCTCGCTGTGAATTTTTTAAGACACCTCTGTCAAACTTAGTGCATGTCACATTTAAGCAGTTTTTAAATTAGATAAAGCAGAAGGACAATTTGTGTTCTGGAATGCTGCAGAAGGACAACTGCATAAAACATTCATGAATGTAATTTAACATGTTTGAAGTGTAATATAAAGTTGGGGACCACTGTGATTGGAAAGGTGCTTAGGATTTGTAACTTCTAGAGTAACACTGTGATATTAAAAATGTCCATATAAATCCTTTGTATACTTGTATATATAGTAAAACAATAGGGTTTCTTCTGTAACAGCTTTCAAATATGTTCTACAGCTAAATGTTTTTTTTACACAGATATGACATGTTTGAGAAGATTTGTGGAGGAAAAACCAGCTATCATTACAAGGCACTGATGTTCTTTCTTTAGCTGTGTCTCTTGGTTTGATTTCTACAATGTGCTTGTAATCTAGCTGCTATCCTTTTGTCATTGAATGTTTTTTAAGCAGTGGTGGTGATTTATCATTGCAAACATTTTCAAAGATATCCTTAGGGAGTTGTCTTGGTCTTTATGGTTTTTTTGATGGTGGATTTGTTATGCTTTACTATAGTGTTGCATATTTGACTGTTGCAAACCCACCATATGCTTGACTATCCAGTGTTTGATTATCCTAGCTCACAGTGGTCCAAACATGCTGTAGTCATGACAGGCTACATTTTAAATGTGTATGCAGTAAATGTTTATTCTCAACACTTTACAGGCCAATGGCAGTTGCATACTCAAACGCTTTTTCAGTGAAATGTAAAAATGAGCGTATGATCTATTGCATATTCTTGACATTTGCAGGAGAGAATGAATCTTGTGTTTTTCAGTGGCTGCTCATGAAGAAAAGGACAGAAAACATGTTGGTGTGCCGTCCTGTGAAATATCAGTAGAATACTGATATGGCAATCCCATGGCTTTTACTTGGCACACAACTTAGCTTTAGGGTCTGAGAGGGATTCCATGGCCAGTTCTGGGCCTGAGGGCAGCTGTTCCCTGTTGGGAATGGCAGGCTGCAGAGCAGCCTGACACAACACACAGCTCTTACTTTTACACAAAGGTAGCTGGATTCTGGCCTATGCAGGGACTGGACTGCTATAGCTGCTTAGCTTAAAATGAGCAGGTTCATTGGTTGTGCAATGTGAAGCTTGCAGGACTGAATACATAAAGGTGATTTGAAAGCTTTCTTCATGTAAGAGAAAATATGAGTTGAAAACTATGCAGTGCTCTGTTTCCAGCTTAATCTTTGGCTGAGAGTGAAGTCAGTTTGTCAGCCAGACTTAGAGAGATAAAGATTTGGTGCTTGGTGAGAAATAAATATGTTTTGTAACCTTGATTGACTTCTATTTAGAAGTATGTGTATTTGTAGTTTTCACAAACAAACAGACTTTTGTCTAAACTTAATGTGCTGTATTTGAAAAACTACCTGAGAAAAAGAAATGTTTTGCAAAATGCCTGGAGCAAGACTTGTAGTGTGCAATAGATTGATGGCGGGTAACACAAAGTCACAGATTCCTAGTGCCACGTGTCTAATATCTCAGAAAGTACACAGATATGAATAAACAGCAGGAATTCCTACAAATCTCCTGGTAAAAAGTCCAAAAGTGTTTTAATTAAAACAATCTGAGGAATTTTGCATCCAGTCAGTTACAGAAGATTTTGTGACTACTTAAAAGTTAAAGACCCCTTTTCTTTCAGGTTTTATGCAGTCTTATTATATGCTTCAACTTAGAAAGGCTCTTTGGTATATCAGCATGTCTGAACATGTTTTGTTTTGCCCAGGCTGGAAAGCACAGCTGGTGTCAACCCAAGAGCAGCCTCTCCCATCAAAGGATTTTAATGTCAATGGTTGACCTTCATGGAGAATGCTTCCTGCTGATTTAAAAGAAAATTTCTCTGGCTCAGAATTTCAAAACAGTGTGTTTAAAATTCTACTTCTAGGGTGTATTAAAGTATAATCTTCTTAGGTTGTTTAGAAATTAAGGGGACAGTAAATTGTTGTTTACATCCTGTGTGTTTTGAAGGTCACTGTGAGACTGGCAGAGCCAGGTAACTTAAAATTGTTTGAAGAAGATTGAGAGTCCTGTTAGATCAGATCTTATTTTAAGTAATAATCAATTGAATTATTGTATTGATTTTGAAGGAGAAGAAATATTGTCTCCGGTTTCCTTTTGTGGGGGAAATGAAAGAGGTGGAAAATCTTTCCAACATCAATTCTTTGATTCTGTAGTAACTGTCTATACCTATGGCATACTATACTTTCTTCTTCTTTCTGTATTTTTTCTATGAGCACTGTCATGTACTTGTCTGCTTTTTTCCTTTCCCTTCCCAGACAAGTCCTACAACCAAAAAGAGCACTTACTAATTTTCAGTCTTTAAAATATACAGAACAGTTTGCGAGAGAGCAAAGGAAAACTAGTGTGAGCTTGGCAATTCCAATCTAAATGGCATCATTAGGGAGCTACTAGAATAAATAGTATCTAACCAAACCGATTGCCTGGCTGATAAAGTGATGGAATCTGTTGATGGTGTTAAGATAGTAGATGTCATTTACTGCCATTTTAGCAGTCCCATGGTATTTCTGTATCCAGGGACTTTATGTTTCAATGGATGGAGAGCTAGGTTGGTAAAAGTCTGGTTTGATGCTCAGACTCACAGGCAATTGGTTAATTAACTGGTAAAAAGTGGGGTACTGCAGAGGTCTGTTCTGTGACCTGTCCACATATTTATCAGTGGTCTGAAGGGGGAGATGGAGGACACTCAAACCCAGTTTGTAGATGACACCAAATTGTGTGGTGCCTGTTGATCTGCTGGAGAGCAGAGCCAGCAGTCATGGTATTATCAAGGTTGGAAGAGATCTATAAGAGCATCCAGTCCAACCACTCACCTGGCACTGCCTGCCACTGTTGCCCCTAAACCACTAAACCCATCTCCAGATCTAGATGCCTCTTGAACATACACAGGGATATTGACTCCACCACTTCCATGGGCAACCTGTTTCAGTGCCTGACCACTATAACAGTGAAAATTTTTTTTCTAGTATCTAATCTGAATATCCCCTTTCTAGCTTAAGGCCATTTCCTTTGTCCTCTCACTGTAGCCACAGTAGAAGAGACCAACCCCCACCAAATAACAGCCTCCTTGCAGAGAAATTGTAGAGAGTTTCCCCTGAGCCTCCTTTTCTATAGACTAAACAAATGCAGATGCCTCGGAAATTCCTTATATTACATGTTTACTAGATTTTACTAGATCCTTCATGAACCTTGTTGCCCTTCTCTGGACATGTTCCAGAACCTCGAAGTCCTTTTTGAAGTGAATGACCCAAAAATTGACATAGTACACAGCTACAGCCTCACCAGGAGTAATACAGGAGGATGATGGCTGCCCTGGCCCTGCTGGCCACACTGTTCTTGATACAGTCAGGGGAACCTGGACGACTGGCAGTAGTGGATGGCAAAGACCTAATGAAATTCAGCAATGACAAACCATGCCCTCAGAAAGGCAGAGTGCAGCAGAGGAACTGAGCAGCAGCTCTGCAGAGACAGGGCAGCATCCTGGGGGATATTTGTCTGAGAAGCTGTGTGCTCTGGAATCAGAAGAGGCCAGTGACATCCTGGGCCATATGAATAAGATATTGGTGCAAAGGGTGGAGAAAGTTATTATTTCCTTCTTATCATGTGTGAAACCACTCCCAGATTTTGCTTTTTGTTTGGTTTGAGGTCCTCACTATAGGAAAAACATCAGTAAAGTGGAGTGAGTTCAGCATAGGATCACCAGCACACATGGGGGCTGGAGCACAGGCCCTGAGAGGAGAGGCTGGGAGCTCTGTTCAGCCTGGAGAAGGATGGCTTCTCTGGTGGGACCTAACAACAGCCGCCCATACCTACAGAGAGTGCCTGTCGAGAGCCACTGCCTGGAGCCAGGCACTTCCCAGCTGTGCATGGTGGAAGGACAAGGGGCAAAGAAATTTGAAAGAAGCAAGTTTTGTGTTCAGGATATTGGACTAGAGACATTCCATGGTCACTTCCAATCTAAGTTATAATACTGTGTCCTTATAAGGAGACCTTTGCAGGAAAGCCCTTACACCACCAAGATTGTTGAGCCTTCCTGCACCTTTGCACTCTTGTAGTTACTATGTAGCAGCAAGGTAGTTTATAGAAAAAAAATTATGTTGTCTTATATTATTTTTTTTAATTTTCTTCAAAATCAAGGAATTGTCAATCTAGAGAAACGGCATTGTTTCTGTCCTGATCATTTTCTGAGCTATCCTGCTGTCTCTGAATGAGAGGGTGGAAGTAGTATTATAGTACTCAGGAGGTGAAGAAGCAGCTAGGGAGGCAATCAGTAACTTCTGATATGTACCTAAAGCCATTCTTTCTCTATTGTTCAGATAATTCAGGGTACTGGTAACCCAATTTGAATGGCAGCAATACAGAGTTTTGTAACACACGTAGTGGACATATTCATGTCTGGTTTTCATCTTCATCAATGAATAGGCACAGTGAACCAGCTGACCTCAAAGCCAGGAAAGGCTAATTAATATAAGATGTGTACTCCTGAGTTAGTGGAGGGTATTTTGCCTGTGCTTAGTTCATAGGATTATTGCATATCCTGAAAGAGACCCTGGGTCTGGCCAGTCTTTAGTTATGACATTATTGAGGTTCACCTCGCTAAGTATCTGCAGAAGAATATAAAGGATTACACCTCTTTATTACACCTTACAATTCATAATGCCATTTTTCTTCTCTGGTATAATAAAATCTTCCTGAAAGTTCTTGTGGAATTAGAAAACTTACAAAGCATTTCTCCTTGCCTTCTTAGACCTTTGTATTGCTGAAAAACCCATGGGTTCTGTATGCAGCAGTGACTGTGCAGGACTTGGGACTAGAACAGAAAAGGTACCTGTTTAAGGGTGGAGAGGTGAGAAGGCTTTAAGTGTTGTTTTGAACTTGTTCATGCTTTGGGATTTTGCTTGTTTTTCTGTAGGTTGTGTTCATTACCTGGCTGATATTTCATTGTTGCACTAAACACGAAGCTTTTCCTTAATGAGACGAGGTCCACTACTAAAATTCATTTGTGTCATTTTATGCTTGGGTGTTTCTTATATTCTTAGGTATGTTTCATTTTCCAGGGACCAGCTTGCTTTAATCAGCCTTTTTGTTTGTTTCTGTTATTTCCATGCATTAAGAAGATTTCCTGTCTTACTCAGGAAACCATTAACAAGTCAGGCTGTTAACACAGCATACTACAGCCTAGCAATGACAGCTGGTTTTTTGTATTTATATTCAAATAAACCCTGCCTTTGCTCGCAGCGTTTAGCTCATCACAGGCTATGCTATTGGGAATAGGGCAGAGACAGGCTGTCTAATATTGAGTCAGTTGTTGCCATAAAAGAAGTGGACAGTGTCTTTTCTAGAACAAGGCATAATCTTCCTGCTGGTTAGCCATGGCAGAATTTGAAGGCTAAAATAAACTCAGAACTTTATTTGTTGTGTAAAAGTTCACAGAATGCTAGAAGTCGTCATATCTGATCACTGTGCATTCTCTTTGTCCTGCTGATGAGGAGTTAACTTACTCTATAGGCACATGAGTGCTGAAATAATAACGAAAAGTAGTTCTTGTATCTCAGCCAGGAAGGGCATGAATAGCCCTAGGGATTACTGCAGTACATCTGGAGAGCACGGCTGCATGCTTTCCAGCTGGTTGGACTTTTCTTCATTACTACTGTGAGCCCTGCAATCAAACCTCATTCTCTGTGGATATGTAGTACATATGTGTGCAATTTGTCACTGGAACAGGCTTTTCAGGGAAGTGGTTGCAGCACCAAGTTTGTCAGAGTTCAAGGAGCATCTGCACAATGATCTCAGTCATATGGTTAATTGTTAGGTCATCGTGTGAGGGGCAGGGAGTTGGACTTGGTGATCCTTATGGGTCCTTTCCAACTTGAGACAGTTTATGATTCTGATTTCACCTCAAAAGGACTCTGAGCACTGTGCCAGCTGGTTTTATTACGTGAAAGACAAAATTCTGTTGGGGTATGTTGCTGCCAAAGCACACCTCTCTCTCATTATGCTCACAGAAGTGTATGTATTTGCTAGTTGTCTGTCGCAAAGCAGCTTTTGTCTCTTGCTTTATCCTTACTTCTGGCCCAGCCATAGCTGAATACTGTATATGTCAACAGCTGTTTCTAATCATTCTATTAGAGCTTGGACAAAAGGACAATGAGGTTTTCATAAGGCATGGCGTCACAGGCACACTGTCCTGAAGGCTATACTTCTTTTGGGAGTTGACTCTTGAAACATTTGCAAAAGAGGGTAAGAAGTTATGCATTTTGGATCTGAATCTCAAACTGATGACAAAAGCAACATGAGACAGCATTTGGTGTGGAACATCATGATGAATACACCTGTTAACATTCCACACACTGAGGAAAACAACCCCCTAATAAGAAAGAGTTACACAGACTTGTACAGTAAGTTTGTAACCAAGAGAAACAGTTAGAAACAACATTAGTTGCTCCAATACATTTTGTTGGAAGTTATCAGATTTGTAAGTTTTGAGTTTGTGGAAAGGTCCATTTCAAAGGCAATTATGAAATTTTCACAAACTTTTGTATTATACATGGAGGGGTGTGTAACTTATGTTAAAGAGAAGATATGTTGCCCATATATATTGTTTGCAACTGTAATGCATAAATAGTTTTTTATTCTAACTGGTTTGACTGGAAAACCAGTGAGAATTTTTGTTTTCATCACTTTTATCAATTGTATAATTTGTCTGAGTTTATGAGAAGTATGGCTTTGCTTTTGATGGAAATTACTATAGTTTCACTGTGCAAGTAGCATTTATTAGCACTAGTGCAACATCATGAGGTTGCCAGAATATTACAGAGTGAACTAAGCCATAGTCTGTAAATTTACTTAAAAGATTGTTATTTTTGTTTATTTCATTTGGTACAATGGATCTGAGGTGTAGTATGTGTAGTTATGGATGGTTTGACTGACTTGCAGAATCTTTCTTTGATTCCAGAGAGGAATAATATAGATAGAGCAAATGTCTCCATAAAGTTACTGCTGAATTGTATTAGAAAATTAGCTTAGTCAGAGCTCTACTTGTAAATTGTAGAATTAAGTTCTTTAGGATATGCTCCTGACTGGCTGATCACTCAGTGGTGGAATAGTCTACTGGGCTGTTTTAACTCTGCAATCATCCAGTGTTGTATTTTTTCTCAGTATCTTTCCTCCCAAGTGCAAATTGATTTCTTAGAGAGGATGGAACATGATGGGACTGTAAGGATAGCTCCTTTGTTGGCCAGTCAGCACTGGTTGTCAGCCCTTGGGCACTGGTCCACACCAGCTGGGAGGTCTTGAAGTTTCCAGAATCAAGAGCTAATTCTACACCCCTCCTAGATAACTGAATATTGAGTAAATTGTTCTTCAGAAACATAAGAAATTGTTGTCTAAAATCAAATTATGTGGTCAAAATCAAATCAAATAATGTGGTCTCAGGAACACTGCTGTGTATAGATTTCTAAGAGTACTTTCTCTTGTTCAAATGAATCAACTCCCTGTCAGGTACAACTAAAGCTCTGTTTGCTTTTTTTGATCAAATCTCTGCACAAATAAAGTTTGTTTTGCTCCTCCATCATTTAGAAATGCTTAAGATGATTGATTCATTCTTGCTTTTGCCAATTAGAGAATTTTACTGACATCATTACCAATCTGTGAGCTGTATGCTCCTTGTCCAGTGTCAATCTGACTTCGCTGCTTTGCAGAAATTGTCTTTGTGGTGGGTATCACTCAGCCAGCAAAATCAGAGAGTTAATCAAGGTTCTTGTAGCTCACTGAAATTATGTAGACTGTCCTGCTGAATTTACTGTAATGATACTGAACTGCAGCTTGAATTAACCCATCAGACCCTTCCATTTCTATCTTTACAGTCGCCATTAAACGTAGGATATATCAAGGCCCACATGTCATATTTTATAGATTTTTTTTTTTTTTTTTAATCAGATCAGTCAATTCTTTGTTTCACTGGAAAGAGTTGTGGAAGGCCTGGCAGTAACTTTTCTAGAAATTCTTCAAATGAATCATTCAGAACATTAAAATTTGTTACTAATGAATGGATGAGAGTCTTGACAATGCTTTAGCCAAGCATTAGCTACGAGTATTTCCGTACCTGAGGCAAAATGGGCAAGGAGTCCACTGTGTTTCTCCTGTGCCTGTTGCTCATGCCCCAGAGCTGTTCTACATGTTCCTTATTTAGTTACTATCTTTAAATCTTTTAAATGTTACCCTGTGAGTCGGGAGTGCTGGAAGGTGATCCCAAGTTAGAAGAATCTATATGGGCAGAGTCTCAGTGAAGGAAATTAATTTCTTAACATTCAGTAGCTGTTTATTCTAGGAGGTTTCCTTTCCTTGTGTGGATCTGACAAATTGGCTTTCCTCCTGCAGGCTTTGAAGTCCCTCTCAGCTACAATTAACCTAATAGTGGTGACTGATACTTGGTCAAGCTAATTGGTTTGATGGGCTTTAAGTGGAATGCTAGAGTTTTTCCTCTAGAAAATAGAATTTTTCTATTGGTACTTCTGCTTAAAGGCAAGGGAGGAGTCTGCAGGGGCTAGGCAGTAGGAACCTTTGCAATCTGTAGTCTCAGCACAGATAAACCTCTCAGCTAGGTGTAGTTAAATACAGAATCATTTGGCTTCTATACACCGTGTGCTGACAGCATCCTGTTTTTCTCTGTAGATTAAAAATTATTATGAGAATTCAGAAGCAAGAGGACGAACACTTGAATTGTGTACTTTGAAATTGCTTCTTTCCTCCTTTTTAAACAATAACCCTTCCAACTTACTTTTATTTATACACAGACCTGTTCACCTTGGCATAATTTTTTTTCCCTCTTCCCAGGGAGTGGTATTTCTGTCTGTAAGGTACTGAATTTGTTAACAGATTTCTTGGAAACAGCTCTTACAGTCCACATAGCTAGTGTTGCTTTATAATAAAAGAGCAAAATGTCAACTATTTTGCTTTATTGAGTATTAAACACTTAGTAAAGCAAAATAGTTGATATTTTCCTCTTGGTACCAGTTAAGCAAGTAATTAAGCACATTTACTTTTGGACTCACAAGAACCCCTAAAGATTTGAAGGGAAATAAGAAATCCTTTTGTAGAAGTTTATTTAAAAAAATAAATGGATGGAGAATAGGAAAAAAGAAGGTCTGTATGAAAGTACTGGGGTTTTTATTACTTATTTGTTTTTTATTTTCATCCATTTATTATTTACTAATTTCTTTCTAGCACTGAACCCTTGTATAAAACACTTGTTGTTCTGTAAAGGAGAAACTGAAGCTGTGCCTGAGTCAGCATCCCCCAGCACAAACCTCCTAGATTGCATCTCTTCATAAATCTCAGTGTGGGTGGCATGCTGTAGCTGGGCCAGAAGGACATAGGATATGGAAAGGGAAGAGTGCTGAAGAACACAACTCAGAAGATGGGGTTGCATGTCCACAGACAGTACTGTAGTGTGAAATCATGTAAAGCTTGTGAACATTCTGAACACTGCTGCGGTTAAGGAAGGTAACACATTCATCAACCCCTGAATTACACATTCTTCATGCAGTGAGGTGTTTTTATGGAAGCCTGGGTAAGCCTGTATGTCACATGGTATCTATGCAGGGCAGTGCAGATGATATTCTGTAGAGTCCCACTGCCTGTTTGTTTGTGCCTACAAAGCACCAAACCTGGCCTGTGAAGGGGATTAGCAAGCAGGGACACAGTGCCACACTGATGGGCCAGACTGCTTCCTGCTTAACAGATCATTCCTTCACTCTGAGCTTACAGGTACCTGCGCCATGCTCTGTTGGTCACTGTGGCATTTTTTATTCACCTTCAAAGGTGCCTAAAGTGGGTGAGTATGCAGCTGGGCTTAAATCAATAGTCCTCCCACAAAAAGTTTTGGCTATGAACTTTGTAGACCTGCCCCTGAGAAATGCAGCACACTTTTTTCTAGTCTCCTTTCTTGTTTATTCTCATCTTGCCATGTCTGTGTTTTCCTGCTCACACAGCAGAAAAGAACACTATTATAAATACCGTACTTAAAATAAACGCTTGCTCTTTGCAAACTCAGATACAGATACTCAGTCCAGATACAGGCATTGATGTTGACAGTCGGAGTTAGTTCTAAACACAGTGGATTTGTTCTGAATTTTATCACTCAGTGGAAGGGAAGGAAGAGGTCAGTGTTGGTAGTGTGATAAGTTCAAAAGGCTATTAATAGTTTGGAAAAATAATTTTAAAATGTACTTATTCCTAGTGAAAGGTAACTAAGAGTAATTTCTAGCAGTTAAAAGTTAATTCACTGATTTAATTGTTTGTAATGAGACCACAAATATTTCCTTTGAAATTAAGTATTTTGCGTTATGATTAAATAAACTTTTCTTTTAAAAAAGCAGGAATGTTGGGTTTTCTCTTGACTTAACAATGTATTTAATACAGGTGAACTAGACAGTGCTCCTTAGCAACTCTACTCATAGGAAACTCTAAGTTGGTATTTATTCAATGAAATTTTATTATTATTGTACCAAAGGCTATTGTCTAGGAGTTGCATCCATTTCTGATTCCTTTAGGAAGATCTGCTCCATGCTAAAATCTCTGCTGTGATTTTTATTAGAAGCTGAGAGAATAGGTTTAGATTGTGATTTTTTTTGTTTTCTGGAGACCGCAAGGAATTGTTTGTTTTGTAGTTTGACCTACCCTGCTTTCATGCTGACAGGAGTATCCACATCATTATAGTCTTACTGAACAGAAGCAGATGCCTCAGACTTATTGGCTGGTTTCATGTCTGAAGTGAGTGGCTTCTTATAAAATCCATGGTAGGATTTTTAAGGCTGAATTTCCTCAAAACGAGGGATAGCTCTCAGTTTCTATATGTACAAACATCAGTTAAATGGAATTAAACATTCAGCTCTTCAGAGAACTGTTTTCTCTTATGGAGTCTCATTGTTAGAACTCTGCATTATTATCCACATTATTATTCACATTTCAGGGACTGACAAGCCAAAGTGGTACTTAAGGCCTTAAAACCTAGGCCTGCATATGAGGACTCCACCAGTGTAACTTCTAAAAGTGATTTAACTTCCAGAAAGCAGATTCTTTAATGGCTCATAGTGCTTCCAAATTTGAGATGGTAACAGTCTCACTACAACATGTGTGTAACTTGAAGTCATGTGATAGTTTTAACCCTGGCAGTAATTTCATACCTTGGTCACTGCAACAATAACCTATTTGCAGCCCTGCAATTGCAGGGTGATAAATCCCAGCTTGTGTGCTATCTGCTTCATGTATTTTTTAAAGGTGCATTTACCATTCTGTTCACCAGTGAGTTCTGCATCAGTGACAGTTCACTCCATCACAGATTAGTGAGACTAGGCTAGAGAATAGTGTCCGTAAAAAGTATCCTTGCACCTCCTGCCCTTAGTGGACAGGGTTGTCACATTAGCTTTGAAGGCAAAGGCAGACTCAGCAAGGAGCTGTGCTGGCTATTTTTACTTTGACCACTTAACTCCTTGAGGAGTGAGGAAGAGGCAGTGGCTTTCTGCAGTCCTTTCTCAGAGATTTGATTAGATCTGTGCTGCAGCTCTTTACTGCTTACAGATGCATTTCAGTTCTGCAGTGCTCCCCTGGCTCTGTATGCAGTTAGGCAAATGACTTTACCCTTTGGGATAGAATCAGAAAGTTGCCTGTGAGGATTGGTTTTCCATTATTTTGTAAAGTGTCTCAAGTACTTTCAAGAGTGCTGTCTTTTTTGTGTGTTGCACAAGGTGCTTGTAACATTCGGCTTGAGGTGCTGCAGAACTTTTATAGGAAAACTTGATGGTGTGAAATACCATCTGTTCACACCATGACCTACAGGTGGCAACAAGGAATATGACTGACTGCAAGACCTCACTGTGGGTACTGGGGAGCCCGAGTCCTGAGATAAGTGCTTTAATCATCCTTGTTATGGCACAAGTCTGCTCCTAAGGAAGACAGATGAAGTCCAGTGAACTTCAAGGGGCCAAAGGGAGATAGTAAGTTTTAAATGTGTTTAGTTTAGTGGTTTAAAGCCAAGTGTCTGACTTTCCACACAATATTCCTTGTGTATGGTGGTGATTGTGCTGAACAGGAGTTCCATGTAGCCCAGTTGCTGGTATTACAAGACACGAGGCAGGTAGATTGTACTAATGGATTTATTAGCTAAACTGAGCAGAGAAGCATTACTGGGCCTGGACTAGTGCTAGTGATGAGCTCATTAGAGTGGTTAAGGTCAGAGACTGACTGGAATGTAGTGACCATGCCTGGGTTGAGTTCATGATCCCAAGGAACATGGGCCTGGCAAGGAATATAGACTGGATGCTGAATTTTAGAAAAGCAAACTTCCAGTTGTTTAAATAATTAGTGTATGTAATCCCCTGGGAAATTATCCTTAAGGATAGAAGAGCAGACCATACCTGGCAACTCTTTGAGCTCAAGTGTTTAGAAAATCAAAGAGAGAGGGACAGAAACTGGTATGACTGAGCAAGGATCTGCTTCTCAAACTGATGAATAAGAAGAAAGTACATAGACAATGGAAGCAGGACAGGTGATCTGGGAAGAGTACAGAGATAGGGATTAGATATGTAAGGATGGGTCAGGAAAACTAAGGCACAGATGGAATGGGACTTGGCAAGGGATGTGAAGAATACCAATAAAGAATTCTGTAAGTACATAGCTTGGAAAAGAAGGGCCGAAAATAAAGGCCATGGTAAACGAGAATGAAGAATGGTGAAAACAGAAATGGAAAAGTCTGAGGTACTCAATGAATTCTTTGCCTCAGTCTTCACTGGCAGTCAGGCTTTCCACATCTCTCAAGTATCTGAACCTCCAGCTGGGGGCTGAGGGAGTCAAGTTCATATTGCTGGCAGTGAAGAGTGGGTATGAAACCACTTGGTGAAGCTAAATAGGCCCAAGGCTGATGAGATACACTGAAGGTTCCTAAGGGAATTGGATGATATTCTTGCCAAGACATTCTCCATCATATTTGAAGAGTTATGTTGGTCAGGCAAAGTCCCTGGAGACTAGAAAAAGGAAAACATCAGTCCTGTTTTTAAAAAGGGGAGAAAGGAAAACTGGGAACCACAGACTGGTGATCTCACCACTGTGCCTGGGAAGATCATGGGGAAGATCCTCATGGAAGCAGTGTTAAGGCACATGCAAGACAAAGAGGTGATCCAAGGCAGCCAGCACGGCTTTACTAAGGACAAATTGTGCCTGACCAGCCTGGTGGCCCTGTATGGTGGAGTGGCTGACAAGGTAAGACTGACAGATGTCTTATAGCTAAGTTTGTGTTATGCCACTGACATGGTCCCACATGGCATCATAAAGAGGGGTGGCCAGCAGGGTCAGGGAGGGGATTCTGCTGTTGTGAGATCCCACTTGCAGTGCTGCATCCAGTTCTGGGGTCCTCAGCATGAGAAAGGTGTGGACCTGTTGTCGCAGGTCCAAAAGAGGACCATGAAGGTGATTAGAAGTCAGAAGCACCTCTCCTGTGAGGACAGGCTGAGAGACTTGGGATTGTTTAGCCTGTAGAAGAGAAGGTTCTGGGGAGACCTTGGGGGAGCCTTTCTATACCTAAAGAGGGCTTATGACAAGATGGAGAACAGCTTTCCACCTGCACACGTAGTGATAGGACAAGGGGGAATGTTTTCAAATTGAATATGAGAGATTTACATTAGAAATTAGGAAACATTCTCCACTGTGAGGGTAGGGAGGCACTGAAACAGGTTGCCTAGAGAAGTTGTGGACAGCCCATCCCTGGAGGTGCCCAAGGCCGGGTTGGATGGGGCTATGAGCAATGTGATGTAGTGGGTAGCATCCTTACTTGTCACATCTAGTTCCACCCTTACCATGGAACTAGATGATCTTCAAGGTCACTTGCAATCCAACTTGTCCTATGATTCTGTGACTTTGTGATTCTATGACTTTGCCTTTCTGCTAGAGCAATTTTTAGCTTTTGCTGTTGAAAGATTTCAAAAACAATGAAAGGCCAATGTGAGACTGAGAGGCAGGAGAAAATACTGAAACAGTTTATTGGCACAACTTATGTTACATAAATGCCAGGAGGCTCCATTGATAGAAAGGTAATTCACCTAGTACTGATTAGATATATTGATGATTTCTGCAATTATCAGCAATCCATTATTTAGGACTATTGTCAGCCAAAAAAAATCCACCTGAAGTTGCCATTTTTCAAGACAGAAGTTATCCCTGAACACTAGAGCTTGGTTCAGCATACCTTTATTCCACCTGTATTAAGTACTTTACTTAAAGCATTGCAGGGGTTGGGAGGAAGGAAAACAACAAAAAAAATTCCTAACTTATTTAGATGCTTCATAGTTAAAGTGTCTCCAGATGCTTTTTCTGTATTGATTTATTTTATAGGATTGTTCTCTGTGAGATGTAGCATAGTAGAAAGCAAAAAGTAAGGGAACTTGTCTATTTTTTTCTCTGCCACAGTGTCCTGACAGCCTCTCTGCCATGACATGACAGCTTGCATCTTATCTTAGTGATGTCCTGGTTATCTGTGTTGTGTGTGAGGACTTAGCATTCCACTGCTTTTTGCTTAAGAAATTAAAAGACTGGGAAGGAGTAACACTGTAATACTTGACCATATAAGGGAGGTGACTGTTTTAGTTCTGCTCCTTGCACAATATGCAGTTGAAGCCTTTTAAGGGAAGGTGGCACAGACAGAGTGAAAACATCCAGAAGCAGAACATCTATTTCATGTTATAGTTGGTGCCAGTGCTCCTGCTGTCATGGCTACTACTGTGAATTTCTCACGGTCTATTGCAGTTGCATAAGTAAAAAGTGAAGACTTGGGACTAAAACAAAAGTTGCAATCATTTGGTTCATGACTCCTGCATCCTGAAAAATAGTAAGAACAAAGAGAGAACTGACCAAAGGTGAGATTAATTAGACTTCAGAAGTTGAAAAATGAAGTAGCAAAGAGCTTTCCAACAGTGGAAAGAAGAGACCAAAAAGAGAGCAAGTGGAAATACCGTGCAGTGAGAATGGGATGGGACCCAGTGGTCTAAAAGAATGAAACCATTAAGTTTTGGGTCTGGTTGCAAGTACACTTAAATTCTGTAGTATATGGTTAGAAAACAGCCAACCCAGTATCTTTATTAAAAGGATAGCAAAATTGATGTAGGCAAACAGAAATTACTTGTGTTGACCTCAGAAATGTCCAGTGTTGGAAAAAAAATCCAAGCAACTCAGGCAGTAAAATATCAAATACAAAGGTTTGTAGGTTAAGGTTAGACTGTATGTGAAGACTTATTTTCAGCTAGAGAAATTTTCTTCTTGATAAATCAGATGCAGGTCCCTTATTAAGATATGTTTAATTCTTTGCATGAAGCAAAACTACAGAAGTGGAAAGAAAAACAGTGTCTGTTTCAGTTCAGTTTCAGTCAAATAACAGTCTTGTCTTTGAAATAAAATATGCTTCACACCTAAAATCAAATTAGGCTTTTATCAGCTGGAGATTAGATAACAAAGACTACTTCAGTGGCTAAGTAGAGATTTAGAAGACATAGTGAGAAACCTTTTCCTTCTATAGCCATAGTAACTCTGAAAGAAACCATTACAGAGGTTTGTTCTCTTTTGGAGTGCTGCTACAACACGCTGTCCTTCAGTGGCCCACATCTGTCCCACAAATTCCTTCAATTCCTGATTGTTAGTGCCTGTCAGTGCTTAGCCTTCTGCAGAGGAAGACGTGCTGAAGGATCGTCTCTGAACTATCTACCTCAGTGCTGGCACAGAGAGGAGCAGGATTGAAAATCAGCCTATCCATGGAACACCAGTCAGTGTTTTGAAGCCTGTTCATCCAGGTGCCTATTAGCATCTTTCCCATGTCAGCTGATACCTATATGTGTGGAAGATGAGAAACAAGAACATGTATAGCTGCTTCTCTAGTGTTTCTTTCATTAATACCTATTTCTTCCTCCAAGTTCAGACTCCAGAATGAAAGGGGTGCTGCAGTTTACCCTAGACAGCATTTCACCTACAATACAAATCTCTAGCCAGTCTCTTACATCTTTATAACTTCATGAGACCTGTCAAAGAAAGCCCTTCCCCCAGTGTTGTGACCTTTATCTTTGTGGTGAACAGGCATCACAGCTTTGGCAGGATGATTCTGTCTTATTGACTGGTCTATTCTTGGAAGTTATAAGAGTTTCACTGGCACAAGAAACTCAGTTTGCTGCAGGCTGTTGTATTTGAATGATTTATATTCATCAGGATGTTTTTGTGGCATTGTAGTGATTAGGTTAGAGAAAACTTCCCTCTGACTCTTGTTAATGTGAATCAGGGTCATTTTTCGGGTGTCACAGGTGTTTTGCTAGTGCAAAACCACAATGTCTGGGAGATGCCATCAAGGACCACTTGGTTTTATGAGCCTATCTGTGAAAAATAGTCAGTTGTGCCTACTGAAAAATTGAAAGAAAGTTATCACAAGGATTTTTAACACTTTTAAATGAAAAACCATGTGTTTGAAAAATGAAAATCTTTTTTACATAGTTTAGCAGGCTAATATTTTTGGAATTCCAAGGAAAGTAATCTGGGCTATCAAGAGTCCTGTACCTTATGTTTTCCTAGTTAGGTGGCATGTAGATGGCTATGAAGTGTAAGAAAGAAGACCTGGGATATTCAGATGTGAAGCTGTAGAATAAGTAGTCCAGTTGCCTGGTAAAGTTTTGCGCATTAGTCTGTTAGGTCTTTCAGGGGTAATGTTAGAACTAGCTGTTAATTTTTTTTTTCTTGTCAGGAAATTTTTAAAAATTCTAATCTTTATTAGAAGACTATAATTATGTTCATTATTACCTTTATTATGAGCTGGCCAGCTCGTGATTTAGTGAGTGGTCATGCCTTATTGTGTAGTTCAAGAATTGGTTTCACATTTCTGTGTTGGTACTAACCTCTCCAATAATTCTGTTTTCTAGAGATGAAATAACTCAAACTGATTGCATTGTATACATTCTTCTTATCTTTGAAAATAAAGTGGGCAGTCAGTATAGGTAGCGTGGGACTAGCTCTTCAAAATAAAAAATTACAGTGCAACTGTGAAACAGTAAGAGGGTAAATTTAACAATGGAACTGTACAATAATTTATATTCGTATTTTCACTCATTTTGTTATCTCCTCATTTAAAAGCATCTGCTCCTACTTTTTGTAAATTCACAAAGTATAATTATAAATATTGTGTAATTGCAAAAAGTGCAGTCCTCTCTTCTTTGATTTAACTTTTTTCTCCTTAGTTAGTGTTTCAGCATCTTGGGAATATAAATGCTGTTTAGTTCTGAAATGGGCAGACTAATTAAGGTTATTCTAAGGCTATAACTAAGGTTACCTTACAGTTTGGTTCTAAATGTAAATACTCTGTTTCCTAGTCTAGCAAGGGGTAATTACTGCCAAACACGGACAGAAGAAATTTTACTGTATACTCTCATTGATGTAGTCAGCACTTACACTAAAGGAAGGCAAGCAAGTGTAGTGTTTGAAGTCAGTCCCATTAAATGTACAAGATGACAAGAACCAGAATGTCCATGGTTTGTTGTCTTCTTTCAACATAGTTTATACTCATGGAACATATAAACACAGGTATATCAACTGTGTGGTTAGACATAAATAGAATGTCTTTACTTCAAATAGGCTAGGGAAATGAGCCTATTTATAGGGCATATTTTTCCCCAGTTTTTATTTTGAATTGCTCTGGAAGTATATTCTATCCATTAAATCAGGCCTTTTGACAGCCAGTACCTACAACATGAAAGCTCAGAGCTTGAGGTATCACCCTTACAGGTGCACTGCTGTATCAGTATCTTGTTGATGATGCATTATACATACCTAAGGATATATAAAATTTACTGTGTTATCTGGACTTCTTCAAGATAAATACCACTTGTAGTACCAGTTCCAAGACTCACTTCCTGAGAGAAGGAGTATCCTCTCTCATCAAGAGAACTTATACAGACAAAACTCTTTACATTAACTTGACTTTACATTTCTAACTCCCCAAATTTGGGGATCTAGTGTAAGTATACAGAAAGAAGAGAAACTTAAAAAGCTGTACATATGTAGTCTTGGTTGAACTGTCCTGTGAGGGTGCATTTTTAAAAACATTGCAAAATGTAATTAATGGACCTATGATTTGTTGAAGATAAAAATCCTTACCATGACTTATCAGCAGTTCCTGCAGAATTGCAAGTTCCTGAAACCCTTATCCTAAGCATTTATTTGCCTAGCATCTATCAAGCCTGTCAAGAAGCCATATGCTCCATTAAATAGTGCTGCAAATGTTCAGTTCAGCAGAACACAGAAAATTATTTTCAAATTTGATCCACAGGGATTCTATCAGTCTCAGCTGGAACTTCTTTAAGAAAATATCTGGCTTCTTGTTGTATCAATGATTGAAAGCTCTGATTTAGGAATTTTGTCTATATTAAAAAGCAGATTGGTAAATACAGAGTGAAAAAAATATTGGAAAAATGAGGATTTTTTTTTTAATTTTTCTCTCCTGAATACCCAGTCATATTTTTAGTTTAGAAAGATGTAGATGTAGGAGCATTAAAAATCCCTCCCCTTTCCCACATCTAATCTCTGTTTTCCCTGGCTTTGAAGATCTAGTAATTTCACCGTCACATATTAGTTTCCTTCCTCTGAGGGTGTTTTCCTGTATTTTGTGTGATTATGTGTTTGATCTAATGCAGCATATTATTTCTCAGAGTCTGCAGCTTTGAGAATTTTTCCAACGTTCTATGGGAACCCACCCCTCATGTTTTCTGGGGTAATTTTTCACCTTGAATGTCTATAGGCTGCATAAAGGCACATTCTGCATTTGTTGAGACTTCCAGTGATGAGTCTTTATTTCAGAAAAATGTCAGTAAGGAAGAAGTATGCTTGATTTTCAGTGTACTTCTATTTACTTACTTAGTTGAATTATTAAGAGCCAGAAACAACAAGAAAAAAGAAGGTGCATGGAACAATCTGTCACATTCCTACTACAAACTAATCGTACTATGAACTCTGTGCAAAGTGAGCCCACATGCCAACAGAAACAACATTAGTACCTAGAACTCTTTGAAAACAGCTACAGCCTCTTGAAGCTTTTAGTGCTGGTCAGGGTAAGTCCATCCTAGGCTATTTGTTCCCCAGCTAGAGGAATGTAGAAAAGTAAATGGGAAAAGATTTCCTTCTCCAAAAACTGTACCAGGATATGGGAACATTTCTGCAAGCAAACATATTTCAGCTGTGTTGTTAGGCTACCTTAAGAGAATTGATTTTGCTCTGCCAGCATGTTAGGTATTGCCTTCTGGTTTAATGTTTTCTCTTTTTTTGGCAGTACAGTCCTGTTTTCAGCCTGAAGTTATTGTCACACAGAGATTAAATTCTTTCTTGTTCTTGACTTTTTGAAGAGCCAGACAGATACCTGTTCAGTTTTGCCCTGTGAAACCTCCCTTTATGGAACAATATTTCTAAGGGTTAATAATATATGTAGTGCTGTATAAACACGAGAAGGTACATACTCGCCCCGACCTCTAAACTATAGATATGAAATCTGAGTTCAGGATTAAAAGTTTTGGTAATACTCTTTTTTTCATGTACATTTTTGTCTCTTTTCAAATAAATATCAGCAATTCTTACTCCATCTCGTTTAAAAATCACTGATTTAGATGTAATATGAGCACCTAGAATGGATATTCTTACATAAAAGAAAGGTTGATTTGGAGACTACATTACAGTGCAGGCTAACAGTGTAAAAAATTTCAGAGAGAATACTTAAGGGCTGAACTGTAGTGTCATCACTTTTGATGATGAATGGAACTAAATCTGGTTGGTGGCTGGTCACCCGTAGTGTTCCCCAGGGCTTGGTACTGGTGCTGGTCCTGTTTAACGTCTTTGTCAATCATTTGGATGAGAGGGTGTAATTCAGCTCAGTCATTTCACAAGCATCGCCATCAGTCCAGAGTGTTGATCTGCTGGAGGGCAGGAAGGCTCTGCAGAGGGATCTCTGCAGACAGGCTGGATCATGGGCCAAGCCCAGTGGTGTGAGGCTCAACAAGGCCCAGTGCTGGGTCCTGCCCTTGGGTCACAGCAACCCCAGGCAGTGCCACAGGCTGGGGCAGAGTGGCTGCAAAGCTGCCACAGGAAAAGGCCCTGGGGGTGCTGGTGACAGCAGCTGAGCGTGAGCCAGCAGTGCCCAGGTGGCCAAGAAGGGCAATGGCATCCTGGCCTGTGCCAGCAATGGTGTGGCCAGCAGGAGCAGGGCAGGGATTGACCCCCTGTACTTGGATAATGATATTGAGGTGCTGGAGTGTGTCCAGAGAAGGGCAGTGAAGCTGGTGAGTCTGGAGCGCAAGTCCTGTGAGGAACAGCTGAGGGAGCTGAAGTTTTTAACCTGGAGGAAAGGGGAGGCCTTATCACTCTGTAATTGCCTGCAAGGAGGTTGTAACCAGGTGGAGGTCAATCTCTTCTGCCATGTATCAAGTCAAAGGGCAAGAGGAAGTGGTCTTAAGTTCCGCAAGGGGAGGTTCAGATTCAATATTAGAAGGATTTTTCATTGAAGGAGTGGCTAGACATTGTAATAAATTGGCCGTGGAAATGGCGGAGTAACTCTCTGAAGTATTCAGGAGGTGTCTGGATGTGGCACCTGGGGTGATTATGGTGGAGCTAGGTTGATGTTTGGACTAGATAATCTTGAAGGTCTCTTACAACCTTGACGACTCTGTGATTCTCTCATTTAGATATACTTATGTACCAGGTTTTGAAGGGGTCAGTGCTGGCATATTTTGACAGTTTATCCCATCTACTTTATGCACTTAATGTGAGACAGAGAGATGTGCCATCAGAAAACAGGTGTTTTTTTGACCAGAAGTGCTTTCACCTTGACACTTTTAGACAGATTGTGTCGTGTTGAATCCATCTTTGATTAATTTGCTTTGCTTTGGTTTGACTGCAGTTAAAATTAAGTAAACTCTCTTGCTTCAAGAAGTATTGTTAGGTATGATAGTTGAAGCAATCGTAAGGTCATTGGTAGTTGGTCAGATTGCTTCACTGTATCTCAGTTCTTATTTTCCATGTTATAAAATAGCTGGTTCTGAAAACCCTAGGCACACAATGAAAACCAGAAAATATAACTAGAAAGAAGACTGGTAATACTCATTTTGTGTAAATCCCCATCTTGAGACTTAGAGTTCTTTGGAGTTGTTGGTAGGGTTTTCTTTCTTTCTTGTTTTTTAGTCCACGCAAGGGTTTTTTCATTCAGGAATATTTACCAGTTAACAATCATGGGGAAAAGAATGCATATCCAACTTACAAGGTGGTTAATTTTGGTTCTTGAAAACACTGGCACATCACACAGATAGTGAGAGGGTTTCTTGTATTACATGATAGGAGACAGGGAGAATAAGTTGAGATTCAGGTTGAGACTAGGAAAGGTTTTTAAAGAACATACTGAAACATTCCTGTATTTTCTTGTCTTTGAAGACATTACAAGAAGTAAAAGTATCTTTCAAGCATTTCCTTATTTGACTATCTGTATTTTGCAAAGGAGGATGCTTCAACATGATATTTTATCTTCCATTAAGATATTAGTGCAGCAAAACTGTTCATCCTTAGATTAGCTGTTTCTTGGTCAGTAAGAAGGGAAAGATACTGGTAAAGCCTATGGAACTGAGGTCCTACATTTTCCAAAATAATACACGTAACGTATAAACATACTTGGGTTTTGGCTGAAGTTAAATGCTGAGACAAGGATCCGTATTGAATGGTAGTGTTGATCTGTTCTTGGTTTTGGTTTTTATTTTTCTACTTCTACTCCTGCTGTCAGGAGATGTAATGAGACGTAGAATATTCCTCAGATCATATGTAAAAAAAAGCATGATCTTAATCATGTGATGTTTTATTGTGTGTTTCCCAGAGTGGCAAAAGTAATGAAGGTTCCTGTGTATGAGACACCAGCAGGATGGAGGTATTTTTCTAATCTCATGGACTCTGGACGTTGTTCCCTTTGTGGCGAGGAGAGTTTTGGTACTGGTAAGTAATACATAATCAGAAATTAAGTCAAACCCAAAACAATCAGCAGATTAGTTCTGTCTCCTGCTGAAACAGAGAACTTTCTGTTGTTCACATCTTGAGGTCCATCTTGTAAGTGTGGTGTTCAGCACTTGAGGCATGAAAAATATGGGAAATGGATATTCAGCAGAGGCAAGCAACCTTACTGCTGCCCAGACAGCTTCTGGAGGTGCCTGGCATTCTCTTCTGACTTGAACATAATGCAAGAAAGCCTCATTCGTTCCTCTGCAAGTCTTCACAGACTGCAGCAGCATTTGGAGGGATTTTGTCTATATGGAAGCCATATGTTTTTTTCCTAATGTGGTTAGGTGTACAATGGACTGGTATATCTGATGGTACATTTAAGAAAACTGTTTCAGACTTTCCTTTTTGGAACATCACAATTGCTCAAGTGTCAGATAAAATCATCATTAGAAGAAATTCACTTGCATGTGAGTATTTGTGTTTTCCCTAGTTATTTCTGCCTTATCAGTCCCAAGAACCAATCAAACAGAATGCAGAATGATTGACAAATTTGAGCCATCAGAATAGTATCGACAGTAAGAAATAGAGCAAATAATTTGAAGTATATAGTCTATAAATGTACATAAATGTGGTTTTAGTTTATGAGAATGATAAAATAAATTTCGGAGTGTTTATTTTTTTCTTTCCTGGATTCTGGCACAGAAATTCTTACTTTTTGTTTATCAGTAGGGTTATATTGCAAGTCTCTGAAAAAGCACAGACCAGAATAACTTAATAATTTGCCTGGCTAGTAGTTTATTCTGTATTTTGATGTGAGTTATATGGAGTTCTCTATTTTGAATGTGTAATACCTTGGCTGCAGCTCTTTGTAGAAAATTAATTACCATGCAGTGAAACTTGATTACAAATTTCATTTTGCTTTAATTGATTTATGTCCAGAATTAAGTTTGTTGGTTGGGATCAATTAGAGCAGAATGTTGCTATTTAAAAAATAATGATACCTTAAACAACCATAGACGTGGCACTTCATGTATTTATCTTTTGTTTACTGTATGGATCTGAATGGGCTATGATGCAAGAATGAAAAATATGTTATATTTTTTGGGGTCTTATATGTAAAAAGGAAGAGAATTTAAAATTATAATTAATGATAATTTTCTTTTTGTTGTCAATGGGAACCTGTGTCGTGATTGGCAAACTGAATGCCTTCACTATTTGCTCTGAGTGGCACAGGTTTGTATGGTCTTGACTATATCTTTTGAATACAAACTTCCTTTACAGTGTGTTCTATGAGGTCATTCAGAGAGATGTAATTTGGGGAGAGAAGGGCAGGAAGATCTTGTACCTTTCAGAATGTGCTACTATTTGTTGTGTGTTGTTGAACTGCATTTCCATTAACCCATTTGAAGTGTGAACTGGGGAGTTTTCAACTCGCACTGCTTTTTAATACTTCTTCACTGGGCCTGTTCAGTACCTCTTCCCTCTAAATACTGAAGTTCCTCTTGCACATGCAAAACCAAATACTTTGATGAAATTTGTCTAGTTCTAAAGACATTGGTATGACTCCAGTAGCCCACAAATTATATGGAAGAAAGCTCTTGGCTTCATCATCCTGCTGAAGAAAGTTGTGTAGATTTTAACTAGAAGGAGTTTGTAAGAGTTTTGGTGGTGAGTTCCCATATGTTGAAGTATATCTGGAAGTATATCTAGGTACCTTAGCCCACAGAGTGCAGCACCTCCTGCTGCATGTAGGCTTATATGTAGAGGTAGTGGTTTGTCATGACATATGTGCCATATGTCATGAAAACCACTGCCACAGCTCTGTCTCTGCTTGAGGTGTTAATTATCCCAGACCATCTTCATCTGATGGTGTTGAGTAGGACTCTTTCAGATGCTTTTGACTGTGGGAGAAGAGGGGAATTACTGGTTGTGCTCAGTTGAAGCCATGTCTTCTTTGAGGCAACTTGCCGTTTAAACTTTAAGGTGAAGTTATAAAAAAAGACAAACATCAGATTTCCCTTTCACATTGCAAAAGCACATTCAGGTATTGCTAAGCAGGGTGTCCCAAGTACTGGTGGATTTTATCCCTGGAGATGAGTCATATAGAAATGAAAATGTGTTTTGACCTACTGTAATAATGACGACAATATGATCTCTGTAGGTCTAATTTTATTTTCCTGAGTATCTGATAGTGTTTGTATTTGGGAAGAGAAACACTCATGGAGGTCATGGAAGTGCCTGTAGGGTTTGACTGTTCTAGATATGCAAGAAAATTACCCTGACCTCTCTTCACTTGCCATTGACATTTTTCTTTGCTTGTATCTTTCTGTGAGGCCTTAAAACAATTCTGTACTATAAAACTTCTGTACTACAGCCTCTCTTCCAAGTTTGCAGGACCTAATTGTAGACTAGTCTCTACATTCCTTACCACTCTGTGTTCTTACATTGTCTGGTTCTTCTATCATCAATTCTTCAAATTCCTCATAAATCCTGACTCTTGTAAATGAGTGCTTGAAGAACATACTGCTGGCCAGCACGGAGAGCTAGCCTACAGCATTATATTGGCATCTCAGTATGCTCTGATCAGATTAACTTTGTTGTACCTGCAGCACTTCAGTGCAGAAAGCCTCTTGACCTCCAGTTTTATCCAATTCCATCTAAAGGCAAATCTGGACACTCAAGATTCGATTCCATGGGCATCCAGAGAACTTGAGCGTGGGGTTTGAATTCCTCCGTCTGTGTGTAATTGCTGTGTAAAAAAGTGTGATTCAGAGGGCGATTTCCTAAAGATGTTGTGAGGTCTCCTTCACTGGACATATTCAAGAATCGTCTGTACTCAATCCTGTGCCATGTGCTGTGGGACAAGCCTGCTTGAGCAGGGAGATTGAACCAGATGCCCTGTTGTGGTCCCTTCCAACCTGACCCATTCTGTGATCCTGTGACACTTTTTGGGCAAATTATGTAATGGCTGTGATGTCTAAAGTTTGTTTTTCTCACTGCCTCAATTTCCTTATCATCTTTCATTTCAATGCAGATGTCTGAAAAGTGTCCTCATATGCCAGGAGGCGGGTTTATTTTTAAGACATGTTCTGGTTTGTAGATGACCAGTACTTCAGCAATGTGATCTGTTTTTAGCAGTAAATATTTACCTTATTGCGAATCTTTTAGTAATGTCCTAAGTTGTGTGACCCTCACATGTTTCTGCCAGTATTGGGCATTTGAATCAATTTTACGGCTTTTGCCCAGTCATACCTATTTAGGGAACTGAAATTTGGCACTTCTTTAGCTTTCAGCATGGAATATTTATGTAAGTGTACTACATAGTGATCAGGATAGGAAATTTACAGCTCTATGTAAGAGAAAGAAGTTTTAAAAATCCACCTTCTTCATCAAACTGCATTGGAAATCAATTGTTTGTGTACCCAGGTAATAAAGCCTGGCTGAAATTTCCAAGTAATACAGAGCCCTGGTTTTATAACATAAGGGACTTTGGTGTGGCAAGTAAATAAAAGCAAATTTTCTGCTATAAAAGGAGAAAAGATGTTGAAAACGTCCCATACAGCTGTATTTCCCAAACTTGTTTTCTGGCAGCTGATCTTGGAGCTAAACCAATGCTTTAAAAACTTCTTCCATTTTTGTAGCAGTGTGGGGAGCTTGTCAGATGAGATTAGTAGCTTTCTGGTTCTATGACTAATGCCCGGCACAGAGTTCAAAGGAAGGCCTCGGCAGCAGCAATTACTTTCTAAATTTCATCAGCAAGTTATTAATCAGGATTAGGAGAACTGTGTGGCTGATTTATCTTACTGCAGTTTAAACCATTTCAGTGATTGCTACAACCTTCATTAATTTGCTTGCTTCATCTCCAAATTCACAGATTCTATTAACATCAACCCCCTTCTCCTGAAAGATTATATGGAAGAAGAGCTAGTGGAGAATATAAAAATGTGTGGTTGCTGACATGAATGAAAGCCACAAATGAGCTATTTGATTATCTGTTGCAGTAATACAAATCTAAAATAATCTTATTAATTTGAAAAAATTATCAGATCAGAATGCCCCTAAATCTCCATTTGCCTAAAATATTGCTAAGTTTCAGCAGGACAAAAAATCTGTAAGACTTGGGTGTGTGCAAACAAAATTACTTGGTGTGAGCTTGTGAACTCCTGTGATTTTCTTGTTTTAAAATCACATTTGTAGAATGCAGTATGATAGACTGGGATTACTAATTTAGGGAAAAGCAATTACCTTTTATTCATGCATATGACCCACAAGTTTTGCTTTCCCTCTCAGAACTGGATGTCTCAGATACAGACAAAATTAGTTTTCACATAGTAGAAAAATCATAAATAATATGAACATATTCGCATGATTTTTCTTTGTTTCTCAAGGTACTGCCTCTGAAGATTTTTCTTCCATTGCAGACTGTGTAAGTGGCATTCTCTATGAATGGGAACATGCTCTGAGAATTTTGCCCAGTTTGTTTACTCTGAGTCTGGACATAGCAATTTACTGTAGTAAAAAAATAACTTCTCCTACTGTTATATAGAGAAATAATTAATTAACTTATAAAAATAAGTTGTTGAAACACTTGCAGTTATTATAATTTCTCTTACAAATGCAAGTTAAATATAAAGGGTTAATCAGAAAAAAAAGTCATTTACTCCTCTTTTCTGCTGTCTCCTTCTGCTTCAGGTCATTGAACAGAATCAGGAATTAATTAATTCCAGGATGTTTCAATTAAAAGTAGCACTGAGAATCATCCTGAGTTTACTCAGAGCCCCAAGAAAGCTGGGGGCAGTGTTAGTATTGCAACTTCAGGAATACAGAGCTGCAAGGCACCTTTTCCTTCTTCCCTTTGCTCAGGACAGGTCTGCCTCTGCAAATTCATTGGATCTGTAGAGCAAAGAATGGTGTTAGCTGAACTGAGGCAGCAGAGTAGACTCCCTCCCGAAAGTTTCTACAACGTGAGCTGGACAGTAGGACTCAGTTAAGACAGAGCAAGCAAAGACACCTACAGATGGTGAAAATCAGAGTAACAAAATTGCAGAAATAGATTTTAATTTGCTGAAAGGAGGAAGGGCAGTAAGTACAACAACATATATGTATGCAGCTGATCAATGTTTTTAGTTTCACTTCCATTAAGACTAACAAACTGAAACACTTTCTGGGCACACAGAATTTTTGTCCTTGTGTCAGGCTGGTATTTTTAATTGGTGATTTTTGATTCTGAAATAGAGTCAGGATATCCAGATCCTAGATATCCAGACTTTTGTCTCTTGGTTACCTTCTCCCATTGCTTTCTCTTTCCAGGGAAGCAACAATTTATGTCCTCTGAGGGGCATGCAAGGACAGAGAACATGCCAAATCTGCTAAATGTCTATGAAGAATAATACATTCGGTCCTCCTCATATAGATTAATGCACTTAAGCCATACCAGAACAAGGTTCAGAATGTAGCAAAGAGCTCTTCAGAAATGCTTCTGTCCACGTTTCACTAGAACATTTTGGTTCAGTGAAATATCCCTAAAGTGTTTGCTAAATCAGAACTCATCTCTTTAATGTTCAGCGTAGCCTGTTGTTCCATTGTCATGATATAGACCATTTTGCTGAAGGACTGCAGTGCTTTTCACTGTGTGATTTGCTGGCCTGCAGTCTGCCAGGTGTTATGTAGCAGAAGAATAAATGGTCATTCGTATTGGAGCAAATTGCTGAGGGGTTAAGCTCAGTTCCATGTCTCCACTTCTTGCTGGTGTCTGTTAAGACACTTAAACCATTTAAATGGCTGGTGATAATCAGCCACAGAGATGACATTTTAGGCAAAACAGAATTTTTTCTGTGTTAAGAATGAGTGGCTGAAAGGAGAGACATGCAGAGGCATGCACGTTAAGAGGGAAAGGAGCAGCCATGATGGGTGAGCCTGCTGTTACCAGGGCCTTGTCTGGGCCCCTGGGGCTCCCTCACTCTGCCCGGGAGCAGCACCAGGGCTGTTGGTGCAGCACCCCAGCAATGCTGCAGCAGGGCCAGTGTCCAGCCCCCCACAGCCCTGCCATGCCATGCCAGGCCAGGGGTTCCCCAGAGCCAAGCCTGTCCATGCTCCCAATTCCTGGCCTGGTATTGCCCTATTCCCATTCCCAGGAGGTGCCTGATGGCCAGAGCTGGGCTGCCCTGGTGCCCCGACTGCCCTGCTGTGTGGCTGGTGAGACTGGGCAGGCCCTGGCTGCTGGCCTGGCTGCTCCTGCCCTGCTCTTCCAATCCCTTGAGCATCCCCAGCCCCTGTGGTGATGTGATAACTTTCCTTCCTGTTACCAGAGGAACAATATATCGGGGGGAAGTGAAAGCTCTGTTCTGGATTTCTCTTTTGGTGTCAGGGGCAGAAGCCTGCACCTTTATCTGGGAACAGACTCTTGGCTTTGGTGACAATGGCTTTGACTCTGCTACTTGCTTTGCCTACAAGTAAGCTGACTTTATTATACATAGGACATATTGCTGCTGTTCCTGTAGAAGATATCCTTAAGCTGATCTACTTCCTTACTGCAGAAGAGGTGAGAGATGACCTTTAAGGTCCCTTCCAGCCCTAACAATTCTGTGATTCTATGCCTGAATGTCTGAAAGACTGACTCTCTGTAGAGAGACCTTTGTTTTCCTTTCTTATCTGAAGCTATTTGCAAAGCTTTGAGAGCTCATAAATAACCCTGCCCTTTTTTTGTGACTGGTTGGCACTCCATGCTTTCACGGTACTGGAGCAGGGAGGGGATAAGAGTGAGCGGTGTCTCCTCTTCCAGCAGCTCCTCAAGCGCCAGGCCTGTACTCTGGCTGTTGTAATAGGGCACTGCTGTTGTTGCAGAGAGCTTGCAGATTACAGAACAAGTAGCAAAAAAGAGATATTCTTACTATCATGATGGCTACTTTGCAAATGTGAAGGCATGTTACTGTCTCAGCTCTTCAGTCCATCCACAGTGTTCTTGTTTTCTGTAAAACCTACCACACAGACATAAACAAAATCTTCGTGTAAATCTTTATCCTCATCAGCAAGTGTTCAGTAATCATTCCTATACAGCTTGAATATTGTGCTGAATAGTAATTTGCATTTACTTAACCCCGTGGTAGTTAACTTAATGTTAAGAGCAATTATTGTTAAATAAACAGTGTTGAGGCTGAATGTAATGCAAGAAGCCTAAGTGGCAGGCAGATCTGTGGCAGACCCAGGACAATGGGCTCTTAGAAAATCCATATGAGCAGAGGCTGCTGATTGTTGCTTTCTCCCAAGAAGAGGGATTGCAAGTTCAAGGTAACAGCAGTGATTGACCTAGGAATCATGGTCTCTCTCTGCACATCTTGTTATTTTCCTTATATGCCTTTAATAGATTGACAGTTCTTCACTGGATTAACAGCTTCAGTTCGTCAGTTTATATTATGGGAGCTGTCCTCTGCCTGTAGCAAAACACTGCTATTTTGACAGATGGCTGTCTGTGTGGACCTTGCAGCCTGTTACGTAAAGCCAAGCTGTACAAAGCTGTCTTGCTGCAACAGGATTTCTGTCTTTGAGGAGGAGAATATTTCAGAAAACAGGTTTTCAGCATAAGAGTTTTTAGATTCCTCTCTTTTGTTAACTATCTTCTAAAGACAGATAATTTAAATTGTTGCCTCCATAATCAGTAGGTGCTTCATGAAGTAAACAAAACTTCTAAATTGCTTCACTTGCTTTGTACTTATGGTTTAAATAATGTGTGACTAGACAGAAAACCCTAAGGCTGCAGCCAACAAACTTTAACCAAATTTAGTAGTATTATGCCAGAGCAGTGGCTACATGTTTGATATCTCTTCAAGTTTCTTGTGTGTTAGCTTATAAAATTGCCATCAGTATTTACTGAGTGCCAGTGGTCTCGGATCTTACTGAGGTCTGAGACCACATGCTGAATTGTGTGGAGGATTCCAAAACTGTTCCTAGTCTTCATTGTTGGAACAATTACTTTCTTCATAAATATAAACCTATGCAGGGATCTAGGCAGGAGCATCCAGTCTTCCTTAGCCCTGAGAGGTATGAAGAAATATAAAAAAGGGAGCAGTCTCCCTCTCTGGTTTGCTTGGTTTTGGGTTTTTTTTGCTCCGGAAGAATCATTTCAAGCACTTGATTGTTGTCCTGACTGGAGGTCATAAACATTCTGGAAATTCCCAATTTTTATGGAATGGGAAGTTCTTTCTCTGCAGTTTGACATCTGCCGATGAACATCTGCAGAGATAAGGCGATGCTGTTAAGCTTGACTCTGTAAAGGAGAACCTTCTGGCTCATGTCTGGGGTTCGCATATCTAGCCCCGTTCTGGGAAACAGCAGCAGAGATGTGAAAACACTGTATATCAGTAAGAAGGAATAATGACTACACATGTTTTCATACTGCTACTGTTTCTCTTCAGATACTTGTACAAATTTTTATTTAACTTTGCAAGTATGAGATTTGTCATGTATAAATAGATCACATTTTAAGCATTACTTCTGGTTTTCTGTCTAGAACATATCAGAGGTGCTAGGGCTAGTACTATTGATTACTTTTATGTGACATGCACAGTTAAATGAGACATTTTCCCAGCCTTCTTACCTTGTTTTCTGATTTGCAGTGATACCAAATAATGTGCTTATTGTCTGTTTCTTTAGGGTCTGACCACCTTCGAGAGAAAGATGGACTGTGGGCTGTGCTAGTTTGGCTTTCAATCCTAGCAGCTCGAAAGCAGAGTGTGGAGGAGATTGTCAGGGATCACTGGGCAAAATTTGGCCGGCACTACTACTGCAGGTGAGTAAAATGAGGAAAAGGCACTTATGCAGCTGATAGGAGCATTCTGCTACAATCATTGCTTGTTTAGATGTGTTCAGCTGCACTTAGGTGTGCATTCATACAGAATGAAAATGTGCCACAGATTATGACTGTTTTGTAGACAAGCTTTTTCGGAGGAGTAAAAAAAGGAAGCTACATGTATATGTCACTGCTAGCATGAGTAATTTAAAAATATTGAATGGCAGAAAGATTTGAATTATTTACTTGTGGAATATATAGGTGCACCTTGTTACATGATGTTGAAAAAGAAACATAATCCCAGCAAGATTTGTTCCTGCATTTTTTTTTTCTGTAAGTGCCTCCATGTGACATTGTTTACTGAGAGCTGAAACCTATGCCTGCTTCCAATTCAGGATAACTCTTCCAAAGATAAAAACATTTACTAATTTTTATTAAGGCCTCAATATGGTGAGTTCTAGCTGTCATTTTCATCTTTGCTTCTGCCTCTCTCTTAATCCAGGGTTTGCCATTTGTAAGATCTTTTGCACACAGCTGTTCCTCAAAACTTGTAGCAAAGTTCTCTCTATTTCACTTTTCTGTTGAGCACTCCACTGATTGTGTCATTAAGTTTTGAAAGCTAGCTGTGTATTTTCTATGCGGCTTTAGAAATTGCATTTTCTAGATGCTTTCTGTTGATTTTAGAGTCAGGTGGCCAATGTAAAACTATGGTTGCACACATGTAACGGCACAGGATTGGCATGTGTGTGCTGGTTTCATTTGCAATCAGTACTTCAGAGGTACATTGCTAATTTTTGAAGTAAGCAGTAAATTGTTAACTGTGAGTATATAGAGCTCTCTGAAAGCAGAACTGTCTTCTCAGCTCTGGGGACTTACTTTCTGGTTCTACCTTTTTTTTTATATATGTGCAAGGTTTGATTACGAAGCGCTGGAACCCAGAACAGCATATTTCATAATGAGAGACCTGGAAGCTTTGATCACTGACAAATCATTCAGTCATCAGCAGTTTGCTGTGGGTAACAATATCTACAGTGTGGAAAGAACAGACAGCTTTGAGTACATAGATCCTGTGGATGGCACTGTGACCAAAAGACAGGTATGTTTGTAGTGATGGATTAGCAAAGTTTTGCAGCTGGCATATTGTCCCCAACAGTGTTGTTTCTGAAGTTCAGCTGGCAAGACTGTCCATTTATTTGTGGGATGGTGTTTCCTTTGCTATGAATGAATAGATACTGCATTTCCTACTTAAGATTTGCTCAGTCTGGATAAGATAATCCACCTTTATTTTATTTTGTGCTTGCTTTACATAACTGGGGACAATAGTGACACAGTGAGCATAGGGTGGGATGAAGTCCCTATTGAAAGCAATGCATGAATAGGGAGGGCTCCTTTTCCAGAACAGCAGAAAATATCACACAGAAAGAAAATCTTCCCTTTTTCAATTTGCTGTCTGAAATCTCCACTGGCTATACCTTACGAAAAAAAAAAAAAAATCAGATTCTTGTTTGTGGTGACCCTCAGGATCTACATAACTGAGATACAGTAAGAGGTCTTCTGTATAGGATACTTCTGCATCCCACTGATTACAATATCTGTTGTAGCCAGTAGGATGCAGAAGACTTTAGAAGGTTGTAGCCTATGCAGGCATATTTGACATCCCTAGCCCAAATTACCAGCTCCTTCTGGACTCCATCTATACTGAGATTCCTTGCTTATCAAGAGCTGCAGTTCCAACTGAGCCTTCAGTGTTTGGAAACATTATGTGTTTGAAATTCATTATGTACTTTTACTAGGTGTAAATGTATATTCAAGTAACTTGAATGTATATTCAAGTAATTGGAGCTGTGACTCCAATTAAAATTTGTCCTTATTTTATGCTGTTTATATTTTTATGGTTGTAGTTTCTCTGGTTTTTAAATTATTTGACCTAAACAGACCCTAGGAAATTATATTACAAGCCATTAAAATTATTCTCATGACTTCCTTCTCAGAGTCTTTGTAGTTTCCATTCATCATTGCATCCAGAAAATATGAGCAGCGTGTCTGCCACTGAGCTACTTTCTTGTTGCATATTACTACTGAAATAAGATATGAGGATATTGTCACATCCAAGTCTAGTGGAAAATTACAGACATGGCAAACTCGTGACCTTTGTAGTTCAAAAAGCAGCTTGTGAATTTTAATTGCACTTTACTTTCCCTTAATTTTTTCGTCCAAAGCACTTATTCTGTATGGGAATATAATTGTTAATCATATCACCATGTAACACAAAGAGAGAAACATGACTTGGCTTGTTTTCAGACAGACTCTGAAAGGGAGCCCATAAAACCAGAAAGCATGTCTTTTCATAGGGAGTAGCTCCTATTTATTCAGAGTACAGTTCAGCCAGTTTGTCCTTTGGCAAGGACACATTCCTAGCTTGATATGTCTGCAGCCTCAGTGGATTCTCCGAGCACACTGAATTGGAGAGGTTATTGATCTATGCAAATGAAACAACAGTTCACTGCTGCCATTTTCCTTGGGTAGCTTGCTCATCATCTAAATGCAGCTATCTCTTTCAGACTGTCGTAGGCTTTGTGTGGATTTTTCAGCTAAGTGTTCAGGAGCATGTGCCAAGTCTTATTCCCCAGAACACAGGGGAGAGAGATTTATATTCAGTGTAACTGCGATGAATGAGAAGCTGGCTACATGGTAGTTATTCAGTGTTAATAAACAACATATTCAGAAAACACAGCAACGAGAAAATAGAAGACAAACAATACACACAGACTGTTGCTTCTAATTAATTCTGTTTCTTGAAACCCATTAATATTGTTTGTCATGCCGCAATAATGAGACTTAAAATCAAATTAAACATTCTGTTGTTCTTGAAGACTTCTAATTTTTAAAGCTGTACTCTGTTTTTGCACGTATCAGCACATAAAAATGCTGCTCCTGAGGGTCCGGCAAGCCAGGGATGGGACCAGTGGCATTTTTGGGTAAAATTTGAATTATAAGGATGAGAGGTAAAAGTAGGCCATTATACTAAGAGACAAAAGGCTCCAGGGAGACCTTATTTTGATCTTTCAGTACTTCAAGAGGGCTTGTAAGAAATATGAGGACAGTTCTTTTAGCAGAGCTGCAGTAGTGTAAGGGGTAATGCCTTTAAACTAAAAGAATAAATTTAGACTAAATGTGAGAAAGACTCTTTTTTTTACAATGGGAGTGATGGAACACTGGAACAGGTTGTCCAGAGAGATGGTGGGTGCCCCATCTTGGAATCATTCAAGGTCAAGTTGAACGGGGCTCTGAGCAACCAGATCTGATTGAAGATGTCCCTGCCCACTGCAGTGAACATGATGACCTGGTGACATCAGGACTGGATGACCTTTAGAAGTCCTTTCCAACCCAAACCATTCTATGAGTCTGTGATTATCAAACAATGCCTTATATGGTGCTAAAGATGTTTTGGCAGATATCAGAGGAAACAAAGGTTTTACTTAGGTTTTACTTATACTTTGGAATATTGACACACTGCATTTCCAACATCAGTGTCTTGTCAAGCTGCTGATAAAACTGGAAAAATAAAATGCATATCTTTTAATTATCTTCTTTCATTTTTTAATGGCTTACTGCCCTTTAAACAGAAGTAGCAAGGATCTCAGTTTGTGCATAGACCTTTGACAGCAGAAGGACAAAGGGGGAGAAAAGTTCAGTGGCTTATCAGAGGCTGTACTTAGTCTAAAGATACCATTTACATAAAGGGAACTAGAATGTGTATTAGTGCACAGCTGGTAGAATATTGCAACACTACAACAATTTATCTGTGCAATTTAGTCCTCTGGCTTTAAGGACCTTTCTGTACAGAAACTGTGGATCCAAGAATGTGGCCTGTGGTCTGTAGAAAAAAGTGTTCATATGTGCAGTACAACAGGGGGAGGATAAAAGAAAAAAAGATGTGAAGATGGCAGCAAAGAGCAAATTTTTAGTTAATTAATTAATTAATTAATCAATCAGTCCTCTTTGTTATGCACAAGTTAATGTGCATGAAGTAATGTACTTGAAACCAATTAACACCTTAAGTTTTCCAAATTGTACTATAGACTTACTGAAATTCTTGCAGTCATATATTGCTGTGTAGTATTTGAGGGGTAGCAGCTGGTCCTGTCTCTTGTATTCACTAGTGACAACTATTTTTTGATCCAAGGATTCTGTAGCTGTTTTGTAAGCTACTTACCTTTAGTGATCTTATACTCATTTCTCAGGCTGTTGATTTTGTGCTTTGCCACACAGAGTAAGAACAAATCAAGTAAAAGAAATAAAAAAAACACAGTAAGAGAGTATTTGTTATTAGGAGTGGGAGGGAATGCACAACATCTTTTTTAGTGTTCCGGGGGGAAAAAAGAGGGTCCTGGTTCAGGGCAAATTTGGAAGAGATCCAAATCCATCCACAGATATCACAGTCCGGAGCAGGAATGTGGAGGAGTGAGTGCAGTGTCTGAAAACAAACTGCGCGCTTCTTCTCTCCCCCCTTCACTCTCTGGAACAAGTCTTAAAGGTTAAAACTTATTCAGCATAAACAGAACAAGACAATTGGGGATAAAAGCATCAAGTAGATGCTTTTACTAGAACAACAAGTAATGAGTGTGTTGTCCAAAGTTGTGGGGAAAGAAGAGTTGGCATTCAGATGACTCTTCCTTTCACTTTTATTCTGGAGCAGTGTCTGGTGATTTGTTAAGGTACTGTATGATGTTCCATGTATGATGTTCCTTCTCCTTTCCTAGGGGCTGCGGATTATTTTTTCAGATGCTTCCAGACTCATCTTCAGAATGAGTGCTTCTAGTCATGTGAGAGCTACTCTGCGGATCTATGCAGAGAGTTATGAAAAGGATCCTAGCCAACACAATAAGGAACCACAGGTAATGCAACAGGATTGTAGTAGGTCAGTAAGTAAAGCACTGCCTTGGTATAGCAGTGGTTACAGGTTTTCATCTTTGATCAGAAGCAACACTCAATGCTTTGACCCATGTGCTATGTTTGTAGATGATTTCCCTGGTCTTGTAAGTGTACACATTTTGAGGAAGGACCAGCAGTTTTAATCAATGACTTCATTGATTAAAGTTAAGAGAAGTCATTCTAGTTAGAATTTTTTTCAAAAGTTTTTTAGAGTTGTGATTTGATTTATGGAACAGTGTTTTAAAAATAAGATAACCATTTTTGAAGGAGATTATCTGAGAGCCACTTAATTAGGGCATCCCAAAGACTCTTCACAATCAGAGTACAGTTAGGAAATGTGGATACCAGAGTGTCAACAATGTAGGGATTCCTTGTAAGGGAAAGACTTGCAACTGTCTCAGAATTATCTCATATCATAACCTTTTTCCTAAGAAGAGTAAAGCTTAAGAGCAAGCTGCTGGATTGTCCAGCAGATGCCTTATGCAATTAATAAAATAAATTACACTCCACACTCTTAGGTTCTTCTCAGTAAATGTTCTTTATGCTGTGATATGCAAGAGAGGACTAAGGATATTTCATGGAAAAGAAGTTAAGCATTTGGCTTGTAGTAAATCAAAACTCCCTAGTATTAAGTCTCATGTAGTTGTGTCTTCATGACTGGAATGCAAATGCAAATCTACGAAAACATATATGCTGTCAAATGAATTTGAACTCTAAGTAAGTGTTTGATGCTTCACCAGATTCTGACCATAAACTTAGTGAGTTTCTTCTTACACTGTTCAACGGTCACGTATCAGTCATGAAAAGTGCTTCAGTTGTCACAGAAATGTTGCAGATCCCATGCCTGCAGATATGATCTAATAAATTCTGCTTGCATTTGCTTGAGAGAGGTGCATGAAGTCTTCCAGAATACAGACCATGTCCAGGGAGCAGCAGGAATGGGTCTGCTGCACAAGGCAGTAGGAGCCAGGCATCCTGCTGCACCACAGGCAGCGCCCACCTTGTCCAGGGGACAGTCCTGCAGCAGGAAGGTGAAGAGGACAGGGCAGCTCTGTGGGAGCAAGCTGCCTCAACAAGTGATGGATCAGAGGCAGGGTTCATCTGGGGCAGCAGAAAAGATGGTGCCAGAGACAAAGCTGGAGACAAGGATGAGTAGACCTACTCAGGAGACAGGGTCAAAGTCAAAACTGGAGACAAGATACAGCATATATCCAAGCAGTCTTTCAGGGAAAGAAACTGCCTGTAGCTTCTCCTGGGCCTGAGGTTCACCCAGGCAGCAGAGGCAGAGACAAGGCTGGAGACAGGCACTTCTACGGCTTAGCTCAGGCAGGGACCAACACCCCTGGGACAGGCTGTAATGGGCCTTGGCCAGGGTGATCCTCAGGGGATCCTAAGCAGGCCAGTAGAGCTTATGACTGTCCTCGAGGATTTCAGAGTTTGGTCTTTTATTCAGCGCACCAAAAGGGTCTGTTTTTCCCAAGGACAGAAAAAAGGTTGGAAGGGATTTCTCTTTCTGTATTGGTAACAAAGCCTGTCAGATCACAGGACTTTTGGCTGTTTAATCAGAATATTCACTAGCGAACAAATAATCCCAGGGGTAGAAACATCATTGCCTTGAAACTTGCTACAGGGACTTTCCTGCATTTATGCAGTGCAGAAAGGCATTTTGATATCCAGACTGCCTCAGGAAATACATGGTATTGTAAACACCCTCCTCATCTCCTGCCATGTGCATAACATCTGGAATAAATATAAGTTTCATCTCAATTAATACAATAAATTCTTTATTTGGTTTCTCATTGCTTAATCTTGCACAGTTCCCACTGCTTGTCTTTCCTTGCCCTGGCTGCATGCTTTGCCAACAACATCAGTGCATTAGAAACAACGGGGTCATAGATTGTATCCGACAGGCAGATGGCAGACTTCAAGACAGTGCATAAATTTTAGGAGATCCTCATGTACAAAAATAACTAAATGTTTCACGGGAGAACATTTTATAGTCTTCAGTGAAGTATGTAAAAGAATGTGAATAAAATACTCCTTTTTCAGAAAACAGCATTGCTAGAAAGGGGTGCCATAGTTTCCCTGATACTGTAATTCCTTTATTGTTCAGTTTGCTTTAAAGTTCATATTGACATGCACACATCTAAAAGAGGTGTGACAGATTTGTAGTTTCAAGAACTTTGTTGCCTATTTGCTGTCAGTAATAGGAACACAACATATATGTAAGTGGTCAGTTACGAAAAAAGCACTGACTTAAAAGAGTATATTAACTATATACAGATACTTTATGTATTACCTTATGATATTTACTAAAGTTGTTACATTTTGAATTATATTTTTCTGTAGCTGAGGAGACAGTTGTATGTGGTTTCTGTATTATTGCACTCTTTCTGAAACAGCTGATCAAGAAAATCTCCCTTTCATACCTTTTATGTCATAAACCAAGACAACATTATTTGATGATTAGCTGCTTAAGTAAATATTCAGATGGTCCTGTTTATTGCACCACGTCTTTCCAGCATCTTGTTTTAGATAATGCACTGCTCCATGTTTTTGCCTGGTGACAATTCCAGTCAAAACCTGACCTTAAAGGCAAAAATACCTTGATACATCTTTTGCTTTTTGTCACAGTCGTGACAAAACTCAGTCAACTCAGTTGTGTTGGAGGTTCCATTTTGTGGAATCGTTATGGTAATTAGCTTGACTTTGCCTCATACCAGCGTCCTTCCCCCCCTCCCCCCCCCCCAACTTTCCTTTTCCAGACAAAGCCTTTTCCAAAATTAATCATCCAACTTTACGGTAGTGTTCAAGTTCTTTTTATTTTGCTTCTGTAGTCTTTGACAATGTAGCTTCTGATGGTCAATTTTTCACAGATAAGTAAATGTCTGAACTACATCTTCCAATGTGCATGTTGAGATGTGCATATTATTCTGGAGCACTAATTGTGGCACTTTTTGAGTTGAACTGAATCTTCTTGACCTTTTGTTCTAGTTTATATGTAGGCCAGTATGTGTTGTAAATCATAGGTGTTAATGAATGTAAGAGTCACCCAAATAATATTTAAGTACTATCTTTCATACAATTAATTGCTAGTACTTTCTACCTAGCATAAACTTCCTGATTTACAACAAAAGTCTTCATAGGAAAGTGGTAAAACACGCCAATAATGTATGTTTGAGGTCATGGACAAATGTGAATAGCCATGACTTCTGGCTGTTGAATGATCCATTTAAAGAAATTTGCAGAAGCAGCTTCATGGGCGCCTGGGAAATAAGGGGTTGCTACTTTTTTCTGTTCAGTTCTTTCTGCAAGCCAGTATCTACAGTGAAAATCAGGAGCAATAAAGAAAAATTAACATCATACTCTCTCCAAAGTGTTTCAGAAACAACTCAGTGTTTTCAATTCAAACAAATCAAATTCAATTCAAAATATTACTCATTTGAATATTGCATAACTTAGAGTGGTGATGCAATCTAGATCTAAAACAAAGTCTTAAAAACAGTGCCCAACACTTTTCTAAAACTGAAATATTCTGCTCTAGAATTAAACATCACTCTATTGGTGTGGCTTGTCACAAGTGATGCCCCTCATCACTGGGCATTCCTGTGAATAGTTCTTTCCAGATAGTTTTTACATAGATGATTTATATTTTAAAATTATTTTGTTGTTTTTAACTATTCAGATAGGCATCCAACTAGCATTTCAGAAAGCTCAGTTCATTATAACAAACAGGCTTCTCTCTGAAATCTTACATGAATTGGACTTTTATGCTTTGGCATGTATGTTTTTCTAAGTGAACAGAGTTATGTTTTCCTAAATTTAATACAGTTATAAAAAGTAGAGAGAGATGTTCAATGGGCATGAACTACTAAAATAAGACTTTGTTGACCTTTAATCTCATTTATAGCCTTACTTTGTTATGTTACCTCAATATTTGATATTTGTACATCCCCACACGTCTTGTCCTTTTTTTAGCCACGTGGATGTATTATTGCACTTGGATAAGATCCAAACAGGAAGTTTCATACACAAAAGCAAAGAAAGAAATGATCCACCATGATTGTACTTGTAAATCCAGTGTGTTCTTCTACCACATGTTGTGCTGCTGTTTCAGGGTAACTGTCCTGAAAAGAGTGTCAGTAGTCATTAGTCCCCATTATTCTGATAATGACCTAATTAGCTCTGTTTACAGTACATTATAATTTATTATGTGAGTTCTCTCAGCAATAAATAGGTGTTGACAAAGAGTCACAGAATTATAGAATGGTTTGGGTTGGAAGGGACCTTAAAGATCATGTATCTCCAGCCTTCCTGACTAAACCAGATTGCTCAGAGCTCCATCCACACCTGACTTTGAAGTGCCTCAGCAGCCTCGCAGTAAAGAATTTCTTCCTAGTATCTAATCTAAATTGTGCTCTTTCAGTTTTAATCCATTCCCACTTGCTCTGTCACTACATGTAAAAAGTTCCTCTCTTTCTTTTAGGCTCCCTTTAGGTGCTGGAAGGCTGCAGTTACGTCACTCCCAAGCCTTCTGTTTGCCAGGCTGAATGTATTCAGTTCTATCAGCCTTTCCTCATAGGGCAGGTGGTCCATGCCTCTGTTCAGCTTGGTGTCACTCCTTTGGACTTGCTTCACAGGTCCCTGTCCTTGCTGTGCTGGGAGCCCAGAGCTGATGCAGCCGTGCAGGTGGGGTCTCAGCAGAGCAGAGCAGAGGGGCAGAATCCCCTCCCTGCCCTGCTGCCCACCCTGCTCTGGATGCAGCCCAGGACACGTGTGGCTCTCTGGGCTGGCAGTGCCCGTGGCTGGGGCATGTCCAGCCTCTCAGCCACCAGCACCCCCAATTCCTTCTGGGCAGGGCTGCTGGGATCTGTTCATGCCCAGCCTGTGCTGGCACCCGGGCTGCTCTGACCCATGGGCAGCACCTTGCACTTGGTCGTAAAAATTCCATGAGATTCCCATGGGCCCACTTCTCAAGCTTCTCAAGTCACTCTGGATGGGATGACATCCGGAGTGACATCCAAGTCACTCTGAATGTCATCCCATCCTTCAGGTGTGTCAAGTGCACCACTCAGGGTGGTGTCATCTGCAGATCTGCTAAGGGTACACTTGATCCCTTTGTCCATGTCATTAATGAAGATACTGAATAACACTAGTCCCATTATGGACCCCCAAGGTGCACCACTTTTCACTCAAGTCCATTGGGACTCTGAGCCATTGACCACCTGCCTCTGGATGTGACTGTAAACCAATTCCACTGAACAGTCCACCCACTGAGTCCATCTCTCTCCAGTCAAGAGAGAAGGATGTTGTGGGGGACTGTGCCAAAGGCTTTACACTAAAATAAAGATAAATGACACCTGTAACCCTTCTCTTGTCCACTGATGCCATCACCCCATTGTAGAGGGCCACTGGCTTGATCAGGCAGGATCTGCCCTTGGTGCAGTTGTGTTGTCTGTCCTGAATCACCTCCCTGTCCTGCATGTGCACAGCTCTAGGGGCATCTGTTCTGTGATATTCCCAGGCAGGGGTGGGGCTGGCGGGTCAGTGTTTCTCAGTACTCCTCCTTTCTACCCTTCTTAAAGGTGGGTACAATATTTTCCCCTTTTTCCAGTCACCTGGGACTTGTCCTGACTGCCATGACTTCAAATATCAAGGAGAGTGGCTGTGCAATTACATCAACCAATTCCCTCAGTTGTATGCAGTCTATATTGGGTAATCTTTAAATGGGATGCAGTGAATCACAAATACTGCAGTTACTTTTGCTGTAGACTAGTAAATAATGGACTAGTTAGTTACGGAATCATAAGATTAGCAGTAGCCAAGCAAAGACTTCGGAGCAGGAGTTGCTTCTTTGTGTTTTTATTGGAAAAGGCAAGCCAATTAGAAAGCACAAAAAAAAGGAAAAAAGGTTAAAAATACATCTTGATCATCAAAGATTCATTTCATGAATTTCTGAAATGGATTTTGAAAAGTGAGAAGCAGAGAGAAAAACCCTCTGATTTGCAGGTGGATCTTGTTTTGTATATGAAATATTATTGCCTCTCTGTTTACTTTTGAGGGTTTTTTAGCATTACTCTGCTTAGCTATCAGAACATGCAGTACAGTCCATAAAAATTATATGAAATTGTTCTGATTTCATCTGGCTAGAATTAATTTTCTTCTTACTAGGTGTTGCAGTGCTGTTTTGGATTTGGTATGAGAATAATGCTGATAACACGCTGATGCAGTTGCTGCTAAGTAGAAGTTAACCCGTGTCAAGGACTTTTCAGTCTCCTGTGCTCTCTCAGTGAGGACAAGAATCTGGGAGGGACCATAGCTGTGATGGGTGACCTGAACTGGCCAAAGGGATATTGCATACCACAGAACGTCTTGTTTGGTGTATTAACTGTGTGGGAGTTAGCTGTGAGGGGCTGATGGCTGCTCAGGTCAGGCTGATCATCAGTCAGTGGGTGGTGGGTGCTGTATTGTGCATAATTTGTGTGAGTTTAGTTGGATTTTATTCCTTACTCTTTTTCCTTTTATTATTAGTTTTGTTATTGTATCTTAGTTTATTTCAGTTATTAAGCTGTGCTTATTTCAGTCCATGGATTTTGCATTTTTCCAATTCTCTACCAGTCTGCCAGGGTCAGGGAAGTGAGCGAACAGCTGCGGGGTCCTTAGTTGCTGGCTGGAGTTGAACCATAATAAAAGTTTTGCCTTAACTGTTAAAATTCATAAGATTTTCTTAGAGGACGCATGGAATGTGGAGACTTATATCTGTTTGAACACACTCTTAGATAATGCAGCATGTTTGTGCTATTCAAGTAATTTAGCTTCAGATTCTTCTCAAAGTCACGCTGTAGAGTGAAGAAATTTTAAATCAACTCGGACTGCAAAGGAAATAAATCATGGGACACTAATTATCAAATATTCCATGAATCAAGGAAATTAGTTAATCAAGCCTAATTTTCCCTTAAAGCTCTTTGGTTATACTAGAAAAGAACTAATCTTTTGTGAACATAGATGTCTTCATGCTCCACTTGGTTTCCATTTTCCACCTGTTTATTTCACCTTTCATGCCTGCCCTCCTCTATTGCCAGAGGCAGAACAAGTGGTTTCTTGACCTTTATTGTAATTCTGTTTGAGTTAACAGGCAGACTATGCACAAGACTAGAGAGGTCAGTTTCCTTTTTTTCTGTGGAAGGTGTTCTTCTCAGCTGAATCAAGTGAACACCACCAGTGCTGTGCATATTACCGAGTCAGTTCAGTTTGTTTCACAATGAGCCTCACCCCTTAGATCCTTATGGCAGGTAGGTGGCTGTAGCATAAACCTTTCCAAAGACTTCTGGGTGTTTTTGGAATGGAAGGCCAAAGCAAGCACACTGTGGCGAGCTTTGTGTTGAGCCCTTATGGCAGGATGTACAGGCACAATGCTGAGCTTTTTAACATGCAATCAGGTACATTTCAGCCCTTCCTAACTTTTTGATAAACCTGATGCGTCATTGGGAAAAATCTTATCTGCGATCTTGATTAGAAGAGAGGAAATTGTATGGAATTTTCTTGCAAGATCACAGAGAGAAAAATTGCTAACGAGCCAAGAGGAATTATACGTGTCTGACAGCTCTGCTACAGATTATTCCCAAGGAAAAAGCTTTTAATCTGTATGTGCCTGATGTTAGATATCTGCTTGCTTGATTTATTTTCTTGTAATCATTCCTTCCTCCTAGCTAATTTTTTAGAGATATAACTTCTACCTATGATTACTAAAGCAAGATCTGATTACGTCAGTTCTGTTAATTTTCAATTCTTACATTTTATCTGAAGGGTAACATGCCATATGTCCTAAACAGTTGCCAAGAGATAAATGGGCTATTTAACATCCAGAGTAATTTCAACTGTCACTTAGAATTGAAATGTCAGTAGTAAAGTTTTACAGTTTCTCAAGTAGACAGAACCAATAAAAAATACTTTTAAAAAAGATCTCCTTGAGATATAGAAGTCTTTCTAGAGGAATATTAGTGATAAATGATTGTTGGCTAAGATTTATCTCTTGCAGCTGTAATGTAAACTATTCATGACAGATGTAAAGGAATTTTTAAAAGACATATGTAGTACTAGTTTCTTGTTATTCTGCCCTGTTCTTGCTATTCCATATATTATGCACTTTTGCCTTTTTTACATATTGTGGGTGAAGAAAGTATAAAAATTAAATTGAAGTGTAGAAAGACAGAATTAAAAAAGAACTTTCTCTGTTGAAAAACATGATTGCAACAAGCAGAATACTTAGTAGTAATTGGAATCATTTGGCAGGCTAAATTGTTTTTGTAAATGAGTGTCACATAAACTCATTTGATTCTGTGTTTTGTTCCAGCATTGTGTAAAGTGTTGAATGTGGATTTTTTTTTTTTTTTAAATTCAGAGCGCATTTTTTGCCTAAAAAAGCAGGATCCAGTAAAGCGGGTCAGGACAGTTCCTTTTTGATTTTTCTTGTACTTTTTAGATTAAATAAGGAAGAGGTTTCTTAGGGGAGTGCTGGAGAACTTCAAATGCTTTAGTCTCATCCAGACCTTATAAATTGGCACATTTTAATATTTACTTTTGCAGCATTTGCTCACAGATACGAGTTTGTCCTCGACATATTAATCTTCTCTAAGTATGTTTGACTTTAATAGACTTGTGTTCTGCTTCAGTGATTATTCAGAAGACAGATATCTACAAATATGGAGCTTTTTTAACAATAACATGTCAGACTGCTCACACTTGTGCATAACTGAGCTTAATCATAAACTCACTTGACACCAATGGCATTCATGGTGTTATTCCATGACTCTGCTTGCACAGTTAGTCTCTTCATTCTTTTTGATTTAACTGTCTGACTGTTTGCATAAGTAAAGAAACACCTCCTCCTGTCAGAAACAGTCAGGTGGCTGAAACAGATTCAAAATATTGATTATACAGGCTTATACAAGAAGATATCTCTAAATTTCAGCTCTCCAGAATTACTGTTCTGTTTCATTTGACTCTCAAACCTAATGTATGTGAAGCTGGAATTAGTTTATTTGAAAGAGACAGCTGTAGAAAATCTCTAAGGATCAAAGAATTAGTTTGGTAACCAAATATATGAGTCTCTGAAAGGAAAATTTTCACACAAAACTCAGTTCTGCCATTTTATCTTTGTGAATCATTTAACTAACTGAAAGACTATCCAATTGCCATTTAAAAAGTTGTGTTTTGCTTGATTTTCATGTGGTACTATCATAGCTGTCATCTGTACTCACCCATTCAAGCCTATAAATGGCTGTTTAATAAGGTCTGTAGCCCGAAACTTGAAAGTTCATGCTGTTCTTTTGGAGTTTATCCTGTTAATACAGTTACATGTGGTATTAGTCAAAATACACTTCTGTGAATTCTGTTAAGGTAGTTAGTTGTTACAGTCCCTTCTGACCCAAAGCTTCACGTATTAAGTGTATTTAGAGAAAGAAGAAAATATCATCTGTTTGATTTCCCCTCATCAGAATAGAAGCTGGTCTACCTCTGTTATTTCTGGGCTGTTTTGTACTGCAGATTTCAAAGAGCTCCACAATTCCTGTTTCACAGAGAGTGATCAGTACAGTGTATATTTACTGTTTCTCTTTTCTGCATAGCTTAGATATACTCAATGTAACACTTCACAAAACATATGCTAAGCATGATACTTCATTGTGTCAAGTATAACAGCAATAGACACCATAGCTGTGTCAGTTTTTGATATTCTTATTTACTATTATTATTGTATAATTGTGCAGTTAAAAGAAGGATTTATAAATGTAAGATTTTTTTGATATTTCTGCTTTATGTAATTCAGTGTATTTCTTCATCTTTAGGCTGTCCTGAGTCCTCTTATTGCAATTGCACTGAAAATATCTCAGATTCATGAGAGGACAGGACGAAAGGGACCCACTGTCATCACCTGAAGCCACGGAAGATTGTTAAACCAGGGCCAAAAGAGGAACAGCAAGGAAGAGACAGAACCTTGTTAAAACTTGTTAGCCATTTGTGCCTTGTATGATTTTAAAAGTTAGGTGGGAAGAAAAATTCAATATAACATTAAGCATAATCATTTGCATTGATCTCCAAATGCAATAGTGTATTGACTTGTTTTACCTGCAGTATCATAATTTCTGAAAACAGTATAACCAAAGAAGGAGGCCTTAACATTCAAATGTTGTCAGTAATGTAGCCAAAAATGACAACTTCATGGTGTTGAATGCTATGATAAAAGTTGGAGAAATTTCAGTAAGGGAGAGAGAGGTAGGAATTGCAAAGCAAAGACATGTTTGATGAGTGTTGTTTGGGATTCTTGTCACATTCTGGTAAGTTTCTGAAGAGGTGTACAGAGCATGTCTGAGTCATAGGACCGTGTACTAAGCTTTGCACGGGGTGTATTTCCTCCCCTGGCTCCATGCCTCCTCTCAGGCCTCTCCTGTTGCTCACAGATGCACACTGACAGCAGTGTTGTATACACACTTACACTTGCTCCAAAAGATGGGGTTATTCCATACTTTTTTACCCCTGCTTTTAAAACATATCAATGTGACTTGTGCCTTTAGATTTTCCCTTTTTTTTGACTCTTTGGTTGTTTTCCTCCAGAAGGAGGCCTTTGTTCTATAAAGCTGATTTTGTCCTTCCAGCAATATGTCGGGTATGGAATCTGACTGTCTTCCATAATATTCCTCATGTCAGGAGATGATACTGGTGCTTACTGTGTTTGAAAGATAATCTCTGCAAGTTCAGCAATCGTTTAGGAGTTACGGAAGATTTTTTAAGTCTTCTGAATATTCATGCTCCACTTGCCACAAAGCAAGTGAGTGAGAGGGAATTGAACCCTAATCAATTGAATAGAAATACTAGTCTGACTCACCCTCTGGACATGGTTTCTATTAGATTCTTGGTAACAGTGGATCATGCAATAAAAGTTTGGGGAGTACAAGAGATGTTCCCGGCATAGATCTGAGAAGGCTGTTGGGGATATGGACATCAGCATTTTTCTGCCTGTGAAATGATACAGTAGTTCTAGCTACAATACTGTGCTCTGAAAAAGAACACAAACACTTTATGCATGTAATTTGCTTGAAAGCTTTGCTTCCTTGGAAGTGGTATGATCACTTGTATCATTCGTCAAGATGGCTTTGTGCAGCTTGCCTCTTTGCAGTGTATTTCAATTCATTGTGGTTGTCAAACTTTAGTACAACTTATATAATATCGCAGCAAAGGAAATTGTTTAAATTTCTTTGAACACTTCTGTCAGAAAATGGCTATAACACTTAGTATACAATAAAGAGTAATGCTGTATGTCTGTCTTAATACATAATTGTGGACAAGACACCCTGCACTTTCAAGCATCCTAATAAAGTCGCCTTTATTACAATTACATTATTACTTAATTGGTTCTAAACAAATGAGGTATGTTCTCACTTAGTGTCCTACCTTGCCCTTAAATGTTCCCACAAACCAAAAGAGATTTTAAGACTTTAGCTCTTTTTACAAAGATTTTTCTTTTATATGATCATGAACAAGACATTTTCACACAGTTTGGACATCTACTTTATAATGTAAGAGCACTCATCTTCACAAAAACCTTGTTTATATAATGTTTTATGTTTATATTTATATTTATAGTTATATTTATTTATTAATTTATAATTTCATTTATATATATATTTTTAGTTCAACTTCTCTAGGTGCAGGATAATAATCTCTTAAATAGTAGATCACACATGGTCAAGCATAGATACATTCTGAATTATGACAGTTCAAATTATTGGGTTGTGTGAGGGAACATTCTGTAAGTCAGTCCACTAAAATTTCTAAAATCTCGTACACATTCTCTGACAATGAAATTATTTTTGAACTAGCTGTTTATACTATGGAGTATCCCATTTGCCAAGCTTTTCTGAAATGAGAATACAGTTTGAAAAGTAAAATATATTGCAGCCACGTGTCTTTCAGGATGCAGTGGGAAGACTCAAGAACAGATGAAGACTGAAGAAACATACTTGTGCTTTTATCAGAAAGCTGTCACTAGAGCTGCAGTAGATGGCAGTCTACTTTCATGATGGCAGTCATCATAAACCAAGGGGCATGTTTTAAAATCTCTGTATTGACTTTGTCCTGGGCTGGAGAAACATTAGTTGTGCCTGTGTATGGAAATAGAAAAAGGGCTGTTTCAGAAAAGGGTTGTTTGAATCTGGTTTTAAAATAGCTGTAAAACAACAGACTTGCAGAAGTAGCCTACCCTGAAATCGCCATCCCTTTTTTTATGGTGATGGGTGATACTGATAAAATGTTACTAATATTTTCTCTGCAAGAAGATGAATAAAACTTTGTAAGGGTCAAGCACAACTTTTTATATCTGAAGTATGTGGGAGAGGACTGTAGCCACATGGAGTATGCTGCATTTCCTGAGGTCTTTTAATTATTAACATGATAGAGGAATGTGTGGAAAAAAGCAAGTTGTATGAACTTACAAAAAGATGGAGAGCTCCTAAAACCAGACCATACATTTAGCAGAAGGAAAACTATTATTAATGCTATTCATCTTACCACAATGTCTAGGCACTGTGACAGAGACCCACACCCTTTTGTGCTATTGTTTAATGAGCAGCTTCCTCGAGTCTGGAAGTTGCAAGATTCCTGTATTATTCAGCTGTGATTGCAGTAACATTTATTTGGATCATTCTGTTTCCTAAACCTCATATTTTCTATGTGTTCAGAGACAATTTGGAAGGTGATATACTACTCACCTGAACCAGAGGATCAGGGAATCCTCAAGGTTGGAAGGTGCCATCAGGACTAAAATCACCTATGTCCCAGCTCACAGCAGGTGAGGAGGTAGAGGAGGCTGCCCAGGGCCATGTGTAGTTGGCTTTAATTATCTCCAAGGACTGAGATGCCAGAACTTCTGTGGGCAACATGTACAAGTGATTGACTGGTCCCATAGTGGAAAAAAAAAAAAAAAGCCAAACCCCAAAACTGAATGGCAAAATAGCAAAAGCTTCTGGAGTGTTCAGATGGAATTTCATGTCATCCAGTTAGTGCCCATTGCCTCTTGTGTTGTCACTGAGAGGAGCCTAGGTCCGTACATTTCTTTTTTCCCACCAAGTATTTCTAGAAATCAGTAAGATCCTTCAAGAGCCTTCTCCAGACCAAACACTCCCAGCTCTCTCAGTGTATCATCATATGACAAAATTTCCAGTCCCTTTATGGTCCTTTGCTGGAAGTACTCTGGAATGTCCATGTCTGTTTTGTGCTGGGGAAACTCAGACCTGAACCCAGCACTCCAGATGTATCTTAACTCTACCAGTGCTGAGCAGAGGGAAAGGATCACCTTCCAGCCAGCTGCTGCTGCTGTTTTTCCTGATGCAGCTCAGGATGTCAATTGCTGTCTTTGCTGTGCAGGTGAGTTGTTGGTGACTTGACAGCTTTTTGTTAAGCGCGTGACCCCCCAGTCCGTCTCTGTGTAGCTCTTTTCCAGCCCACTGGCCCCAGCACGTATTGCTGTCTGGGTTGGTTCCTCCACAAGGGCAGGACTTCCCTTTGTTAGTGTTCAATTAGAAGGTCGTCAAGTTGATTAAGCACAATTTACCTTTCATAAATCCTTCCTGATCCTATCTTGTCCTTGGCAAGGGTTTCCATCCTTGGCTATTCCATCACCTCCCCAGGAACTAAAGTGAGGCTGATATAATATATAATTCCCTGATATAATTCCCTGGATCCTCCTTCTTTCAGGGACAGGAGTGATATTTGCTCTCTTACCTCAGGGACTACTTCTGGTCACCCACAACCTTTCAAAGGCAATAGAGGGTAGCTTGCAATAGCATGATTTAGCTTCTTGAGCTCTGTGCATGTCATCCTAAGTCATTCCATGGGTGTGTGTGTGTCCTGTTTTTTCAAGTACTTGCTGGCCTTTTCTTGCTCCATCCAAGGTAAGTCTTCCTCCCTGCATATTTTTCCTGTAGTCACAAAGGCCTAAAATTCCTGAAGACTGCTTTTACCAGTAAAAATGGACACAAAGAAGGCATTGAGCACCTCAGCCTTTTCTATGGCCTCTTCCAACTCACATGGCTGTAGAAACTTCCCCATTAACCTTCACATTTCCTGTCTGTTCTTGTTTTAGTCTATACAGAGTTATTTTTGCATTTGCTGGGATGGAGGTTTGGGAAGGTCAAGGAAGCTGGAGCCATATGGATGTGTACATGTGATTTATTCTATACTAGTCATGTCATCGCTGTAGGGCATGGCTTTGGGTAGAATAAAAGGCAGAGTGGAAGGACAGACATTTTTGTTCCCTCTTTACCTGTGAAAGCAAAGTGCTGAGCAGAGTGGTGCAGTCTGGGTGAAGCTATGCAGACTGGATTGGGAGATTTGTCCATCATTGTTTTCCACTGTCTCAGATGTGGGACAAGAACCCCGCACTGGCTGTGGTAATGTCCACTCTTTTCTCCTTTGTCTCTGGAAAAGCCGTGTTTCCACCAGGGATGCAGTAACACCTGCCATTTTTCTCCTTTGTCTCAGGAAAAGCTGCATGTCACGGGCCATGGTAACAACAGGATAGAGGGACTTCCATAAGCATTTTTGGGGTGTAATCTCCTCGTTTATGTATTGTTCTTATTAGTATTGTTGCTGTTACTGTTTGTTTTCCTTATCTTATTATTTTTCCAGTAAATTGTTGTCTCAACCCATAATCTCTCCCTTTTTGTCCCTTTCTCACTGGAGGAGGTCAGGGGAAGGGAAGTGGCTGTTTGGACCTTAATTTCCAGCTGATCTTAAACCACAGCATCACCTCATTCAGCTCCAGGTGGGCTTTGGCTTTCCTCATCCCTGCATGATTGTATAGTGCTCTGCATTCCTCCTAATTCAGCTGTCCCTACTTTCATTTACCATACGTTTCCTGTTTATATCCGAGCTTAGTCAGGAACTCTCTGACCGTTCATGTAGGCCTTTTGCTGCCTTTGTTTGATCTCTGCATATCAGATTGAACGATTCCTGAGCTTAAAGGAGGAGATCTTTGAAAATTAAACAGTTGTCCTGGACTCATCTTTTCTCCAGGGCCAGAACCCATGTGATTCTTCCAAGCAACTCTAAAGATGTTAAAGTCTGCTCTGTAAACTTCAGTTCCACTCTTTGGTATTCTCCCTCCTCTCAAATTTCTGAATTCTCCATCTCATGATGTCTCATGATCCCTGCATAAAAAACCTCCACATGCCCACACATTTCTTCTGGTGTTGTGAGTGCCAAGATTGGCTTCTCGGTCACCAGTGTCAGGAAGCTGTGTGTCAATGCACTGAATCTGTTGCATTCTGAAGCTTTAGTTTGACCAGTTCATATCCTTCAGCCCAAAGAAAATTTATTTTAATGTGAAATTTCCAGCTGCTACTCTTGGCAAAGATAAATTCACGCTATTAAATACAATCAAAATCAAAGTGTTTAAAGCCTTTTGCTGCCTTAAGATTGTTGACATTTTTTGAGCTCTTTGCCCATGGCATTTTGCATTGAGTTCATAATCATCAGCTGAAAAGAGAAACTTAAAACCAGATTGTATCAAAATATTAGGTATTAGTGTGAATGTTCTCCCTATGTCAGTAACATTTTGTGTCAAATACTTTATTGCATACTGCAGGTTGAAGATGCATTTATCCTTAGTTTCACATTTCTAGATCCATTATGACCTCACAACATCTGAAAGTGGCTGGCACTAAAAAGGGGCACTGCAGGACTCTTGTAGAATTGGGAGAAAGGAAAGAAATTCCACATGTATTCATAAATACATGTGGACATGCTCTGAATGTGTTTCCAATAGCAAACCACTCCAAGAGCAAACTTCAGTGATACTCCTGCAACTCTTGCTCTTAGTATGACCCAGAACTGTAGTCCCAGCCATTTTCCACTCTCTCAGTCTTGCTTTAATACCACCTAGTGTAAAACTTAGATTTCCATGGGGGTGGGGGGGAAGCTAAACATGCAGAGGACAAGGATTTTGCTGTGGGATGTCTCCTGGTTAATCAGTCTTACTTGCTGTGATTGATGCCTGCACTAATGCTTGCATGATGCTGGCTGCCTTCATAATGTGGGACTCTGGAGTAAAGAAGCCAGAGATTTTGCAGGATGGATGTGGTAATGCTAGGAGGTAAAGCCGTAATAAGGTCACCCAAGCAGATCCTCTCTTTAACTGTTTTGGAAATAATGTGTTGTGTTCCTCTGATTTTTATTGTTCTCTGTGGTGTGCTGCTTCTCAGTCACTTTGAAAGATATATCTTCTGTCTCTTTCAGGGACTCTTTTTTGTTCCCTCTGGGTACTTTTCTACATTTCTCATCCCAAACTTGTCCTGAAAGGATTTTTCACCTCTGTAGCTTGTCCAACCCTTTTTATTCTTCTTTTCTTTCTACTTACAACAACTGAAGAACTGTGTGTTCTTTCCATAAAGGATGAAATTCTTTGAAAGACAAAACTGATGCAGCTGTCAGTTCCCTGGCCTTAGCCATGGCTACCACACATGTATAGCTGTAATGCTTAACTTGTAGTCTTACAGTATGTGAACATTTGGAAAGTGTGATAGCTTTTCTGTCTCACTGTAACAAAACCAGGAACAGGTTGCCCAGAGAGGTGATTCATGTCCCATTCCTGGAAAAATTCAAGGTCAGGTTGGACAGTGTTCTGACCAACCTGATCTAATTCAAGATGTATCTGCTCGTTCCAGGGGCTTGGACTAAATGATCTTCTCCAATACAAACCTTCCAACCCAGAAAGAAAAATTCCATCTAAAATAAATATTACAAGTTCAAATCTGAGTGAACCCTCATGAAATTTTTCTTGCCATCTGGAATTACAGATGACAGTGGCCTGAAATTTGCCTCAGTGATTTTGTGGGAGGAAGGATCCATGTAACAGAAGAAGGATGAGTCCAAACCTGTCCTTTTTCTGGTGTTTGTTGTGTAATTATGAAGCCACTTGTGTCAGAAACAGCATACAGGATACAGGGTCACTTTTTCAGTTCCCACAGTCTTGTGTAAGCTATGACAGAAGCAACTGCTCTTAGAATTGGCTCAGAAGTATCAGAGATGGTTTTTCCTCCTGCAATTGATAGTTCCCTCTGAGGAGATGTAAGCATAATCAAAGCTCTCTGTTTGGCTGCTAGGTGGTGTATTTTATTGTGCCCTTATCGTGAATCATAGGCACCTTTTATCATATAAACAATTCAAGGCATTTGTTTTAAATACAAAATTTATTAATGAATTCACTAGTAAAATAGTAGTTCTTTTCACCCCCCACATAAAAAAAAATAAGTTGAAAGGCATACAATACAAAAATAATCAGTTGCAACAAATAATCTGCAAATCTCAAACAAAAGCTAAGTTAATAGGTTTCCCAAGTTAGTTAATGTCTCAAAACCAAAAATGAGAGCTTTCTTCTGAAACTCCTTATGAAGCACAAGTCAAGACTGATAACACCATGCTGCTTCATTTATCTTGCAGTGTAAGAAACTCCTATTGCCAGAGATGGTGACTTCTATTAGACACAGCCTGAGCATTTCTATCTCTCTGGAGATTTATTCTAATTTGAAATACTGAGCACTTTTACATATCCTCTCCAACTCCACTCTAAGTCACAAATGATGAATGTTTTTTCTGTGCAATTTCACCTTAAGTAGTGTTACTATTAGATCACTGACACAAGTCTTCTTCCAGTTTTCCGTGCTTTGCAGATGCAGGATTTTACTGGCTGCCAGTCTCTCATGTTTTGACAGGTGTTGCTCTTCCTGAGGTCATCTGGAAATCTGTATCCTGTTGGCAACTGATTTCTTGCGTGAATGTATGAGAATTTAACCCCCTTCCGGGGTTTGGGTCTTGGCCAGCTGTTTGCTGTTGCTCCAGAGATAATGTGTATGGTGGTGGCTGTTCCTGCTCATTTGTTTCACTGACAAACTCTACAGTGCTTTCACTGTATGGAGGCGGAGGAATATTGATGAATTCTTGCTGTTTTATTGTGGAGGCAACTGACAGTGGGGAGACCAGTTTTTCAGGATCTATGCTGTCTTCATAAGAGGGAGGATAGAAGTCAGGCCTAAAATAAGCAAGCCAAAAAGAAACACATTATGGTGAAATGTGATTTATCTCACAGAGCTTGGTTAGACGCTTCGTCTGTTATGTTTCCAAAATTTAGATGAGGTTTTAACAGTAAACCGATATCTAAGTGTGTTTAAAGAATGAAATACATTAATGTAAAATGTAGGCATAACTGGTATAATTTGCCTTGCCTTTGTACAAAATGTTTTATTAAAACACAGCACTCTAAAAAGACAAGCCTTCCCCGTGAAAATTCCCAACCATGGCATACAAACGCTCATGCTTGTGAGTATTTTAACAAGTGAGAGAAAAGTTTAATTTGGAAGAAGAATGAGATCAGTGTTCAAAGTTAGTTATTATTGCAATAACCATTGTTTTCCACAGTTTAAAAATAAATTTGGTACGTTTCTGCTTATCTAACCAAAATTTACTGAATGTTGCTTTTATAGTGCCTTTAGAGCACCCATTCTCGGTGTTTCTAGTACGGTTTCCACAACAGTCCAGGGAAAGAAATTTGTATCCAGTGACATGTTAAAGACTCTTGCCAGGTCTAGTGCAGTTTAATAAACTGTCTCTCTCAAAGCATCAGACTTTGTAAAGGGCAAAATTATAGGGTCACAAAATGACTTGGGAAGGGACCTTAATGATCATTCAGTTCCTGCCATGGGCAGGGCCGCCTTCCATTAGACCAGATTGTCCATCCAGCCTTGCCTTGAGTGCTTCCAGGGATGGGGCAGCCACAGCTTCTCTGTGCAACCTGCTCCAGTGCCTCACCACCCTCACAGTAAAGCATTTTTCCCCAATATCTAATATAAACATATCCTTTCTCCATTTGAAACCATTCCCCTTGTACTGTCACTACACATTCTTTTTTGGAAGTCCCTGTCCATCTTTCCTATAAGTTCCCTTCATGTACATAGGGTGCTGTAGACTCACTGGAACCCTCTTGGGGCTGAATAATTCCAGATCTCTCAGCCTGTCATCACAGGAGAAGCATTCCATTCCCCTGATCATCTTCATGGTGCTCTTCTGGACCCATTGTAGCAGGTCCATGCCCTTTCTGTGCCAAGGATGCCAGATCTGGATGAGATGCTCCAGGTGGGGACACACAAAGACACAGCCAAGGAGGAGAATCCCCTCCCTTGACCTGTTGGTCATCCTTCTTTGGATGCAGCCCAGGACACATTTGGCTTTCTGGGCTGCAGGTGCACATTGCTGGGTCACAGTGACCTACTTCATCAACAAAACCCCCCCAGGTTCTTCTCCCAGGACTGCTCTCAAACCATTCTCTGCCCAGCTTGTGTTTGTGCTTCAATTTGCACCAACCCAGATGCAGAACCTTGCGCTTAGCCTGAAGGTTCTTAGCCTTAGGTTGAATTTCCTGAGGTTTTTAAATCGGGGGGCTAATTAGACAATAAAATTTAGGCAGGAGCCATATAATGGATGAGCAGAGGACCCCTGCATAACTCAGCTTCTCTCTACATGAGTGCCCACCCCCCAGCAGCATCCTAAATTGTCTGCTGAGATGGAACTCAGTATGCTCCTGCGTGAATTCGGAATAGTTGCACCTGCTGCCACCATGCATGGCTTTGGAAGCTTTGGGAAGTCTGAAATTTTCTCTGTTTCAGGTAGTATACCTTACCTTAGGTATTGTTTTCATGAATGGCTGTTTGCACATTGCTGCTTGCTCTAGCAAATAAAATTTCTGACTACAGTTCTCTCCGCAGAAAAATAATAAAATAGCTACAGGATTTGCATTTTGTAAAAACCTTGCATTGCTACTTTCTTTTCACAAAGACTGTATGTTTAAAAAATAGCATCCCTCCCTCCCAATTAATCTGCAACACATACCTGTCTATGGTGCAGACATGTGGTTCTCTGTGGCTGGGACTTTGAATGAAGATGCCAAGGGCCCTGTATTTCAGGACTTCATGGAAAGTGCTCCAAAAAATGCCAGTAACAAGGAGACAGAGCCCCAAAGCTAACAGGCAATAAAACACTAGCTTGTTGTTCCCACATCTGCACATGGAGGAATTCATGGACATGCAAAGTACTCCCAGGCAAATAGTGGAGAAACTGAGTAAGAGCATAAAAAGACGAATGAAAGTAAAGAGACCTTTAGGCATCCTCCACAGAAGACACAGCACTTTGTTCCTGTCTGCTGTTTGTTTGCTGGCTCTCTCTGCTGTACTTCTCATATTCAAGTATGGGTACTTTATATGCTACAACCGCCCTGTAGACAATTAAGAGAAGCAGGCAGTTTTAACCTACTCATTAACTCTTTGAAGACTTATAAACTCTTTTGAGATTAATTTGTAACCTTATACCTACTTTAGGAAGGAAGCAGAAACTTCCTGAACCATCCCTTTGCCGCTGTAATCTCTGGAGTGTAAACTTGGACTGCTCCCTTCATTGCATGATTTGCAGTGGTTTATACACTTCACTGCTAATGAATGAGACCTGTATTTGTTACATTTGACTTACTTGACTTTAAAAGAAGACCAAACAACAACCAGCAAAGATGGTCTTCATAAATCCCCATTAAAATTTGGAGGGAAAATATGCTTCATATAAATGCAGACATTGACATGGGAGGGGAAGGGGCATCAGTAAAAACTGCTGTTCTCTGAGGGGGGATGTCATCTCACCTTTTCTCTCTGACTTGCCAAGATAAGGTATAAAGAATATTAGTGTCTGACAGGTGTCAATCTAGGTTCAACAAAGGATTTACTTCTCTAAGCACTAAGTGTTGCCATGCAGTCCTGAGAGCCTAGGAAGCTGCCATGAAGCACTTGCATGACCTATGCAGTTCATAAAGGAGTGCAGCACCTCAGACTGGGACACAGGGCAGCCTTGAGGGGCGTCTGTGAGCTCCTAGAAGCAGCAGCAGAAGGCAACATATCTCTTACTGAGCAGGTTTCCTAGACATGGAGTTATCCCAAACTTATGCTGGGCTCTGAAGAGCACACTCAGCTTTCTCTCCATCTGCCTAACTTGCATAGCTATTATTGGATGGGTATTACAACAGCCAGCTCACACCTTCCTATACTGGTTTGTAGGTTTCAAGTTGCAAAAACAGCAAAAAATTCGACTGCAAAACCAACTGGTGACACAACAAATAGATTACTTCCCTTAAAGGACCTGCTTCAGTGGAAAAGACATAAAGTGGAGCAGATTCCCACTAATGTGAGTTGCCACTCAGCTTGTGGGCAGGTGCATGTTTCTAAGGGACAAGGTGGAGTGTTGGGAAAACAGTTATTTTAGACACTGGCTTTGCCAAATTCAGGTCTTTAAAAGAGGTGGCCCAGGTGCGACAGAGGAAATTGGAAACCAGGAGGGTAAAGCCCTGTGTTGGGGGTAGGAGTTCATGCAGGGAAGGTGTGAGTGGAGCTGAGAACGTGAGAGGCAGGTGAAGCACAGTGAAATGGTAGTCAGCTCTGCTGGGTGTCCACTCAACAGCAACAGCTGCCCTTCCAGAAATGTAACTGCAAAAGTGTACTGTGACATAGACACATTAAAATAAGCTGTTTCAAAAGGCAAGTAATTTACATCTGTCTTGCCTAATATGAAGTCCACCAGTTCATCTTCTTTCTGCTGCAGAACTGTTCACCAGGACTCCTTTGCTTCATGCTCTGTTTTTCCAAATATTAATGAATGCTCTCCCTTCAATTTGTTTTCCAACAGGTTAACAGATCCAGCTGAATTTACAATAATCTTTTTTCTGTATAATTTCTACTTTCTGCATATCTGTTAAACATACTTTATTTTGCAAAATACTTTTTATTACTTCTAGGAGTTTTGATGTTTCAGATCTTAACTCACCTAAATAGAAATATTGAGTTATTCATGACTGCTATCTAAAGTTCAGTTAATTAATGTAATTCACATCTTCTGTAATGCTACTCCTTCTACTACGAGATGGTATTTATGAAAGAATGATGTCAATAAAAATAATTTTTACTTCTTGTTTTCTGTATAGGCATATACTCACTTGCCTGTGTGGTCATTGAAATTTATACCTGGAACATTATAGCATCATATCTGTGGTGATAAAGGATTAGTTAAATGTTACAGGAAAACATGGACAGGAAATTGTATTCTCTCTTGGAGATTTGCAGGGTTTTTTGCAGGCTGCAGAATTTTGCTGTTTTCTCCAAGAGACCGGTTTCATCTGTGGAAACAGACTATGGGTCTATTATCCTTGAAAACAGCATCTGTACCTCAGCCAGCGGGTATATGAAGGGAAAGGTAAAAAAAAAAAAAAGGTGGCAATAGCACCATAATGCTGCTTAATTATCAGGGTTCTATTATTTTTCTTGTTTTCCATCATTTCAGATTTTCTGTAATGTTATTCTTGGCCTTTTCCAATTTCCCTAACATTTTGCAGCTTGATTGTTTTATTGGCAGTGAGTGTCTTGGACTGCATCACACTGGATGAGCAGATTTCCTATTTCTCTTACAAAACAGGAAGAAAGTTGCTTCTAATGAGATCAGGTGGGAAAAGGGAATAACTAACATGGTGTAAAGGTTACTGAGCAGAATTGGCTGCAGACCAAGGTCAAAAGGTAGCAGTCCAGATGGAGAAAAAGCAATTCTTAGGAAGTCTGATTGAAGATGAACTTAATGGGTGTTCCACTGGATGATTTGACGATTGTGATTGTTTGGCAATTTGCTTTTCACTTTGAAAGGTCACTGCTTATCCTGTATCCTGTTGAAACATGTAAGGCTTCAACAAACCAGTTTCTGGAATTATGCTGCTTGCTGGTCAAAAAGAAATTTGTGATATCTTACACATTTTTATGAGAGTTGTGAAACACAAACTTATTTTTTAACTACTAACAAAATGGAAAATTTGACAGTCAGAAAATTAAAAAATAGACTTTTTAATGCAAATAATTGTGGCGTGTTAATACCAGCTGCATATCATATCACAGTACATGCATGATATAAGATGCATGTCAGATTTGAGGTCATATTTGCTACTAAAAAGTGATATTTTACCAGAAATTGGAAGCTTATATGTTTTACTCTGGTCTGAAATGAATTATTTTTAATAAAATTAAAACTAAATTTACACCAGTTTTGACTTTTCTTCTGTAACTTTCTAGCAGCCTTAGCTGACATGATTTATTGTAATAACTCACTTTAACGGTTTTTTAAGTTTTTGTCAATAATTCAAAGCAGATTTGCCAATGGGTTTCTCTAGCAATTCCAGTATTCCTTAGAAATATATAACTGAGTTAATGGGAAATTATTTTAAGCTCTGCAGGTGTAGTCTCTTCTCCATATCATACCTGAATTAGTGACAGTTTTGAGAGCATAGAAAAGTTTAAGAATGACTGAGAGTCAATGCAATCTGAACATCAAAATCATATTTCACAGATCGGTTTCCAGCCTGGGGATGTGATGATGTCTAAGCAAAGCAAGGTGCATGAACACAGCCAGGGCTGCTCTTCGTGTCTGAAGGTATTGAGATTTTAGGAGGTGTGGCTCCTATTTGAGAATGAATGATTGAATTTCATGAAGGAAACTGGGTATAAGTCATTCTACAAATACTTGAAAAAAGCAGAAATTAACTGACTGGGTTGAAAATAGTGCACTGCAGGATTTTTGTAGAGAGGTTTCCCCAAATGGTAGAGAATAGTTTATTCTAGAAACAGGTAACAGAAAACAGTAATAAATACTTAAAATAAGGAGAATTGAGATACTAAGTTTTCAAATCACAGCATAAAATTTTGATGTTTAACAGACAATATTGTAACAAATATTTAAACTTTATTTTTGGTTAATCTGATATTCTTTTTTTTCCCGAGGTATTCTTTCCAAATTTTATTGTTTTATTTACTAAAAGAATGACATACAGTAAGTTTGATAAAAATTGTGATAACTAACGATAATTCAAAGTTTAATAGTTTAAATCTTTAACATTTTAAATAGTTTAAAGTGATTATGTGAACTGGCTAGTCAGAAAAAATTACACATAAATGGGACAGTTCCCTTATGAATATGGAATTATCTGTGCTCTATCAGGCTATTTATTGATGTATCTATCTGAACTGTATATTTTTGTAAAACTTTGAAATGAACATGATGGATTATCAAGACATCTGAGGCCTTTCCTTTTGGTTTATATATGTGAAAACCAGAATGTTCCTGTGTCAGGAAAGAAAAAATACAGTAGCCAGTGTTCTTCTTTTTCTCTTAGCAAGAAGATATAGTGGAAGGCTCTGGCAATGAAAATACAGGCATGCTTATTTGTCTCATGTTCACATATTTTAAAATACCATGTCTTGCCTGATATCCAGGAGCTTGGGAAAGCTATGAACTGCATATGAACATCTATTGAATCAGACATTATGCTTCTTTCTGTGGAATTAAGAGTTAAGCAAATTATTATGTGTCCAGTGAAACAGAATGCTTTTAAAATAAAAAGAAAACCCAAACCAAACAAGAATAACCAAGCCCACAAAACAGAAGGCTCTGGTGTCTGTTTATCTGAGCATAAGGATCAGAGCTGTGGGTAAACAGAGTGACAGCCTGGCTGAGCAGTGTGGATTAGAGGCTGTGCAGGGCCATCTCCTCCCCTCTGCTCTGTTCCAGCTGTGTGTGGTGCTTCCAGCACAGTTGTATCTGCACAATTTCTGAGTAGGAAACAATTTTACAGCACTGCTTAGCAAATATGGATAACTTTGACCCCAAAGAATGAGCATCCTTTCTACATGAGACAAGGTCCCTTTTGTTCATGCATCAGTGCTGTAGATGATGTGCCAGCCGAAATGTTCATTTTACAGAAAGATTTGTATTCCACCATTTCATGTGTGAGGATTTTGGCAGAATTCCAATCATAAATTGGTAAAAAAATTACCAGTTAAATAGTAGTGCTATTATAGGTAATTAGCTGATTATATGGTTTAATGGCAGTGTAAAATGTCTGGGGGGAAGTTTTACTTAGGGAGAGAGTGAACAAGTATTATTTTCCATTCAAAATTTAAGTGCCACTCTTCTTTTTAACTTTTACTCCTCCTACATCTTTTCTGCAGAAGATGGTTGTCCTAAGGATTTTTAAATTGAGGTCTAGCAGTAAAATACGGTTTTGTATAAGGAGTCCAAGAAAGACACATAGCCTGTATAGATACCTCCAAGTAGGGCTCAGATAAGCATGAGAACATGGGGTACTGCCCATATGAACAGTACTGTTCTCCTCTAGGAAAGACAAGGACTGCCTTGAGCACTTCTTTAATCTGTCTTTAGTTTTATGGTATGGGAGGCACTGAAGCACAGTGCTGTTGGCACTGATGCCTTTTTGCCTTCGACAGCAGGGGCAAAGTCAGGCATTCTGTCTTGGCCTGAAGATTTGAGCAGTTTTATCAAAAGCAGATCAAAAGTGAACCCTGAAGGAGCTGCTGGTAGCTCTTGATCTAACAAAGCACAAAAAGCTTAGAGCTAGCTGTTTGGCTGTGCTGGACTGTTTAATATTAAAACAAGCATTCCTACTGGCTTTCAAGTACAGTTAAATATTGTAACACAATGAGATTGAACCTCCTGAAACTCTTCTTATTTGACGTCATTTCAGTAGGCTGGCTGAACGATACAATCAAATATTGTACATCAGTAGAGCTTAATTAGCATAGGTGTAACTTAAGAATTTTAAGTGGAATAGATGCAAAAGTCCAGCCCTAGGTTAGAGGAATCCTTTGAGTTTTACACAAAATTGACAAATGATCTCATATAGTGAGATCTTAAAATATCTTTCAAAATGATTTTCAGAGTGAATCTGGCATTAGAAATTATAGTTATCTGTATTTGTTCCCATAAATGCAGTGCATGCTTTGATATGTAATTTTACCTGCAGAGGTCTCCTCATTTCTGATTTGAACCAAATGAATGAATCAATACTCAGGTAAATGTCAACAGTCAAGCAGGCAGGTTTGTAAAGAGGCAGGTTTTCAGCACTTACAGCATGTCTGGTTTGCCAAAGAAAATGAAGAAGGTGTGTATCACAAGAAAATACAAAGCAATTTAAAAAGAGAGAATGAAGAACATTTGCCTAAGGAGCAATTAACACTAATATGAATTGTCTGGGAAAGCATATGGACAAGAACTACAGCCTGTGGCATGTGTGAAGCTTGCATTGTGCAAAGTCTGCACACTTCTGTGCAAATGAACAGGCCTGACTGATGGAGAACTGGTCAGCCAAACACACACACATGCACCAAAAAAAAAAAGAAAAAGAAAAAGAAAAAAACCCTCCAAAAACAAACAAGCAAAAAAAACCAACCAAAAACCAAAAAAAAAAAGGCAAGCAAACCGAAAAAAGCCAGAATAATAAGAAGTGTCTTAGGAGGTGGGTGTTTGAGATGAAGGTCTGCATTTTGACAAGTGGACCCAGAAATATCGGCAGACTCCCAGGCCTCTTTAACTTTCAGTTAATAAACCAGACTGCTGATACTGGCAGGAAATACCTACACAGCACTGCTCATTAATGCATGGAGCAGAGAGACCTACAATTAGTTTGCTGCCCTACAGGAAAATGGAGTGCAGGAGGCTGGTATCTCCCTGATGATTCAAGGAGGAATGTCTCCAGCCACTATGGGATGTGAATGCATGAGCCACAGGTGCGTGCAGAGGCTGGCAGTCCCATTGCAAAAGCTGACTAATTCCATGCTTCTGGGAAGCCTTTCCATTCTCTTTGCAGGCTGCCACAGAACACTATACTGGCACTGCTTCTCACTATTTGGAGATCCCCTACTATACATGATACAGGAACATCTTCAGCCCCTCACAAGACATGTGCAAACTCTGTCTCCTTTGTAGATCACCAGACTTCCTCTAGAGAAGACAAAAGGGCACTTCCCACCTAAGAAGAGCCATCTTTTAGGGTGGTCACAAAGGTTCTGCAGGAAATAGGGGTCTCTATTGAAGACTTTCCATGGGTGTGGAGTGACAGAGCAGACCCTGTTTCTGGCCAAAGAGATGGTGCAGGCTGATGTATGCATACATAAAATGCAGCCTGGTCTGCAACATCACGGAGGTCCAAATGAGTCAATGAGGCCTCATCACAGTCTACAGCTTCCTCAGAGGAGGAAGAGGAGGGGCAGACACAGGTCTCTCCATTCTGGTCACCAGGGACAGGACCTGGCAATTGCATGAAGCTGTGTCAGGGGAGGTTTAGGTTGGATATCAGGGAAAGGTTCTTCACCCAGAGTGTGGCTGGGCACTGGAACAGGCTCCCCAGGGAAGTGGTCACACACCAGCCTGACAGAGTTCAAGAAGCATTTGGACAATGCTCTCAGGCACATGGCGTGATTCTTGGAGTGTCCTGTGAGGCCAGGATTTGGACTTTGATAATACCTCTGGGTCCCTTCCGCCACAAGGAGTATTCTGTCCTATAAACAGCAGTTGCTGTCAGTTTGGTCTTGGTGAGTTCCTAGAGCTTCTAGTCCAGTACCCCACTGGTTATCCCTTGATGGTTTTATAGTCACAGGTGTAAAAAGGTAGAACAATCTCCCATAATTCTTTGGGGTATAAAATTTAAGGAAGTTTTAAACAGTGTGGCTGATGAGGCTCATACTAGAAACACCAAGTAGAACCACAGTTGGTAGAACCATGCAGGAGGCAGAATCAGTGTTAGGAAGATCATAGGGTGTAACAATGGACTTTTGTTTTTGACAAATCTTTAATGATCAGGTGGATAACATGATGACGCTCAAAAAGAATCTAAGAAAGCCACTGCTTTTGATTGGTGGATTTTTGATTATTTGATTATAGGACAAGGAATAATGGTTTTAAACTAAGGGAGGGTAAATTTAGATTAGACATAAGAAAGAGGATTTTTACCATGAGGGTGGTGAAACATTGAAACAAGTGAGAGGTGGTAGATGCTCCATTCCTGGAAATTTTCAAGGTCAGTTTGGATGGGGACAATATATTGGAAGATGGCCCTACTCTCTGCAGGAGGGTGGGACTGGATGACCTTTGAAGTTCCCTTCCAACCCTAGTAATTTTTTGATTCTGTGATTCTATGACTGAAAACACAAGGAAGGAAAGGCACAGGGAAAAAACCAGCTAGCTAACAGAAAACTGGAAAAAATGAAACTTTTCCTTTGGATCATGGGTCAACCAAAAACATTGTCTGGATAAGTAGGATAGTAGCTCTGCCTTGAATTTAAGACTTAAGAGGAGCTGATGAGTAAATCCAAGAAATATCAAATATATTCTTACTAAGGAGCAGAAGAGGCAGGGAATGTAGGTTGTACTGGACTGATCCAAGTTCCTTGGAACCGATAGGACTACACATAGAAAGCTAACACTTCCCACAGAACATTTCTGGCTTCACAAGAGGGGAGGCAAGAAATCTGTAGTACTGCTGTTAACAAGGTTCAGTGACACAACTGTAATAGAGGCAGATATGACAGATAGGAGGCCTCAAGAAAGTTCTTTTCTGCAAGGATGAAGAAGTGTTAAAATTCATATTCAAGGGCATTGATTCCATACACGACTTATGATATCCTGGACAAGGTTCCTTTGAACCTGTAGCAGGCACACTTAATAGCAGAAGTGCTATTAAGTAAAGAATGAATCAACACCCATTGTACCGGAAGCAACTGAAGGTGCTGGACATGCTGTACTGGGCAAAACGAAAGCTGAGAGGCAATATGGTTATTGTCCACAAGCACATCAACAAGGGAACAGCAAGGTCAGAAGGAAAAAAACTATTAAAGTTATTAACTATGAAAGCATAAGAAAAAAATTATTCAAAATAGCCAGGAGAAACTTAGCCTGAAAATGAGTGGACTTAGAAGAGGGAAATTCCTGATTCTTTTCAGAATGAAAGACTGAAAATATATAATAGCTGTGAAACTAACTAAATAGGAAAGAATAAATATCAGTGAATACGTATCCATAGTGACAAGTTTCCCTGCTCTGTACTCCCGAGATACCTTGCATAAACAGATTTTGATAAAAGGAAGATATAGACCCTCTAAGGACTTTGAAATTCATTTCAGTGGATTAATCTGAACCACATTACTGTTCAGAGAACTCATACAACATACGTTAATTAAAACAATAGTGTAGTCTATTAGAGAAATGTTGTCCAATTTTCTCTCCCAGTATGTTGCCTCCAAAACAAGAAGGCATAAAATATTTCTGGGGGTGTTTTACCTGCAAAGTTTAAGGTGAACCTGGTCTCCAGCTCATCATGTCAGCAATTTAACTCACTTCTGTTCCTGACTGATTATTCTCTGGAGAATGAAAAAAATGCGAACCTTTAGTCACACACATGCAGGAACCTCGTGATAGCTTGTGGGCTAATGCTTCATTTTCACAGGTAAGTCACTTGGAGACACCTTCCCAGCTTCCTCTTCCCAGATGACCATCCCTGATCAATGATTCTGTCTACCTGAACCATGCTAGGTCTCATAAGTGTGATGTCCCTTGTTCCTGATATCTGTTGTCTTTACCATCACATTCCAAACACTGAACCCACAGAATGCTATTAAAAAGATACTAGAAGTACAGCTGCAGAGATTTTTCCATCAAAAATGTAGCTGCTGAACAGAGTCTGTATTTTCTAATATGGCCAGAACAGATTCTTTATCCAGACTCAACTCCTGAATTTTTTGGGGTTGGGTCTTTCAAAGCCTTCAATAATCTAACCTTGAAGGAGGAACAGAATTGCAGTCCTGTGTATTTACTTCTCAGCTCCTATTGAACATGGTGCACATGTAATTTAACTTCTGGAGTGATGCTGCCGCCCTTCAGTCAGCATAAACCACTATCCAAAGGATTATGTCCCTGTCTCCTAACTCATGGTCACTGCCTTCTGTCCTTCCCAGCCCCTCTTTTGCTCCCTTCCCATTTGATCCAGCACTTACATTCAAACGGCTACAGTCTGAATCAGAGAAAATACCTTTCCCCCCCCTTTTTTTCCACTCATCTTGTTCAATTTGCAGCTGCTCAGTTCCTCCACCAAGAGAAGGAACAGCTAGAATTGGGCAGCTGGGTCAGGAGGAAAGGCACAACTTCACCTTTTGGTAACTGTGTACTTGTTGATTATACCCCCAAAGGAGAAACAGTTCCTACCTATATTCAGATTGGAATTTTTTATTTCTCAGGCTGAAGTTCTGCTCTCTGCTTCTCATTCTCTCTCTTCTTTCCTGCTTTTCATCTTCACCATTTTTTCCCAGTTTCTTCCTGCCCCTTACTCAATCCTTTTTGCAAAGCCAGCTTCTTTCTTTAAAGATGCTGCATTCTCTTTAAGACATGCAGCATGTCAAGTTGAGCAGCACATAACTGTCCAATTTTAACTCCTGATTATAAAACAGGTATCATAGTTTAATGACTCGTAGTAAGGATTACTTAAATAGCTGGAGCTGGAGCATAGGAACTCTGAGAAAAAGGTAGAGAGTTCCTGTTCATCCCAGTGAGGGCAGGAGGAGGTGGGGAAACTAAAGCAGCCTTCCATCTCTTGGAGGGAGATCACAGAAAAGAAAGAGTTTATTATATGACAACTCACTCTGGATACCTTGCAGACTAACCCTCCTTTACAGCGTCATATTTCCTCAAAGGAGACAGGTACATTTTAGAGATGAAAACTATCCAGTACTTGTTTTCAAGGGTATCCAGTACTTCGGTTTCAATATTTTTCGCTGTTTTCCACGTTTCTAACTGACTCCATCCTATTTGCTTGCAATCCACTCTCCGGAACACTACAGGTCCTGCTCACTGTTACTGAAAAGGGAAATACTTCTTCCCTTTATCTCTAACCCTTTGGTAGACTATGCAACTACCAAGTTGATGAAGTCTCTACATACCCTTCAGTACTTTGTTCATGTGCAATTTGTTTTGTTTTCTGCTTCATTTAATCTCAATGTCTGATTTACTCCTGGATCATTTCCACTGGAAATGCTGAGGCCAGCAAAGACGATCTACACGAAGCATGACGGAGAAAAACTCTCACAAAAAAGTATACCTGCGCACTTAATGAGGTTTGACTGTTGGAAACTTTGCTCTTTCCTTTGAATTCTCAGGTACAAAACACTTCAATATGTGTAGAGTTCTGATAAGCAGCATTTTAACTCTGTTGTTATTCATCACTCATGATGTCCAGCAAATATATACAAACAGTAGTGTTTTTAAAGAGGAAAAAGACAGCTCTTTGAATTTGTTGTTGTCCTTAAACATAGAATGTCTGGACATAAACTAGAAGGCTTCCATATAGATCTTAGACAGGAGCAAAAGGGAGGGAAGGGCATATGAGTGTATTAAAATTTATGCTTTTTAGTAATATGTCAGTCCGTACACAATTTAAATTCTGCCATTGGTCAGTGCTTCTGTTCCCTGCAGAAGACCATATCTGTATCCATCTCTACTGTCTTAAGCATACCTACAGAGATTGAAGATAAATAATGAAATTTTGTATTGTTATTTTCTTGTAATGGAAGTTCAGTGATCTCTCCCCCAGCTGTGCAATAGCAAAGACAGCTTTGGACCATGCAACTAGTGATCTCACTCTGGGAGCTATTTCCTTTGATATAACTCAAAACATCTTGAACTCCTAGTGACAAATTTATTGTTAAGGCTCTGTTGTGCTCTGTTTGCAAACTTATCTGATGAAAGGGAGTTATCTTGCCGTGGTAAAGGAGAACCCCCCATACCCACTGCAGCCTAATTACTCATCTGTGTGCAAAATATGGCTTTGTAACACCACCCCCACTCCCCAGCCCTCAGACATGTCATCTGAATTAAGATTTTTTTCTTAACAAGATGGATATTGAAATTGATGCTCCAGGTCAAGGCAAAAAGAGAAGACTGTGCCTTCAGCTCTGGCATAGGAAAAACTTGATCATAGAAGTATTTTATCTTCTGCACTGAGTGAAATAAGTGGATAATTAAGTAGTTCCATCATTTTTATTGAAGTAAATGTCTATTTTCAGGTTACATATGACTTTCCTAGTCATTACCTTTTAAATAACAATCAGAAAAGATTGTAATATTCTTTACAAAAGTAAAATTTATGGGTAAATATCAATTTCTTTGTCTTCCCCACTAGCCTGAAATCCTCCTTTCTCAACCCATACTTCCTCATACTGCTGGCAGCTTTCTATCTCATGCCATTTCTCACCAGGTAATTTGGCCTCATAAGAATATTATGAGGCACTGCAAAAACATGAATTGAAAAAAACCCCTTTGAGCAGAAGAGATGTCACACTAAATACAGAATATAAGTGAGAGTAACATGATCACAAATTTTCTCCAGTTTAAGAGTGAAGGATATTGTGAGGGACGGTGTTGAAGGCCTTATGGAAGTCCGGATAAATTACGTCTGTAGCCCTTCCCTTGTCCACAGATGCTATCACCGCATCTTGGAAGGCCATTGGACTGGTCAGGCAGGACTTGCCATGCTGGCAGTTCGAGCCGTGGCCCTGCCAGGTACCTCCATTCTGGTGCACAGCATTGTTCCTCTGCAATGCTGTCTGTGCTGAACGTGCCTGGGCGCAGTTTGGACATCAAACCAAGCTGGCTATCCAGCCCAAGCAGTGGTGTGTCAGCTGTATTTTGATATTTATAAGCAGCTTAAAAAGGCAAACGTTTCCTAACATCTGATTGACTGTAGACATAAAAATCATACAAGTTGCCAGATAACCACATGGTGATGTATCACGTCAGATGAAAATGTTGGTTTATTCTTTGCATATTTAAAAAGAGCGCAAAGAACCCTAAAAATCCTAGAAGAGCTTGGCCAGGAGGTGAGACAGGGCTATGCACAGCTTGGGGATTCAGGCATTTGCTTCATGGCTTCAACACCTGCGCACACAGGTGGCCACTGTTTGGACATTGTGAAGGACCAGGGCTGCAGGGCTCAGAAACAACCTCAGAGAGAAGTTACAGGGAACTTGTTTCTCTTTCGTAGCACATGATTGGAGTAGTCTGCAAGACTTACAGGGTTGGAGCTCGTTCTAATGGAACATTTTTCCAAATAAAAGGAATCACTAGACCTTGAATTAGCTCAATGAGACAATACAATACATTAATTACTGATTTTCCTTCGAATTCTGTGTAGATGCTCTAGAGATTTTGATGAAGAATGGCAGCTGAAGAGGTTTTTAGTAATCAGAACTCTTTGTAAATCAGTAGGCATGAAACTACTTCACTGACAGTAAATAGTGCAGATAAATGTAGGTCTGTGCAGACTGTAATGTTGGTTTGGTTTCTCTTCCAGTTACAGGATTAATCAGAAGGATTTTTGAACAGTTGGAAGTTAAGTGGAGTTTTCAAAAGATGCAGTAGTTAGCAGAATGTATTTCTACATCTGCTTACACATGACATAAAATCTCATGAACAGTCATTTTTGTTGGGAAACTTTTACCATGCTTCAGATTTAAAAATTATTTTTTCACAGTGGCATAATATTTACATTTCCATTTCTAAATACATTCATTTATTATATTTTTTTTAATTCAAGAATTTATGTTAACTTCCATTGGGCAACAGGAAATATTCTTAATACACTATTTCCTTCATTCAGGGAAAAATTTCCCATGTTTTCCATAGGACTTCTCATTTCTTTCAGCAACCTGCATGATTGAAGCATTGCATCTTATCCCCTTCTCCTGCAAACTACCGTTTCACATATCAGAAACGACCATATAAATAATTATTCTTCTCAGTTAAAATGCTGACAGCATCACAGTCGCAATTTTTCATGAGTCTCACGGGTAACATCCATCTCAGTTCTTTCCTAATTCTCAAATTCTCTGCATTCTTTGTACAAGTTAAATAAAAGTAGTTAAATAAAGGAAAGTAGGATCTCACAGAAGTGAGAGTTTCCACAGGATGAGTGATGATGCTTACATGCCTTTTATTAGTTTTTGTAGAACTGCAGTGCTGAAACCTCTGAAGGGGCACAGACTGGCAAGCCCCGCAATCCTAGCTCCTGCCTATCTGTAAGAGCTGCGCCCCGTTGTTCCTTCCAGACATGTCTGTCAGAGGCAAAGCAGCCCAGCCTCCTCCTGCAGCTGAATGCGCTGGCCCAAGGAGCTCCCTCCTGCCCTGGCTTGGCTGGGACTGCGCCAGCATCAGCAGCTGGTACCAGCTCTGCTCTCATCTGGCGCCAGGGTCACTCTCAGCTGCCTCATGAGATCACCAGAGAAGCCATGTAGCTGTCTTCCAGCTTGATCTGTGGGTCTGTTTTGACAAGGGAGGGTGACTTTACACCACGGCGTGTTCCTGTCAGAAATACTTGCTCACACAGCTAGAGGTATGCTCACATACAGAGCAGTGATCTGCTGGGGAAGGACTATGCACCTTTTCCTCCCTCACAGCAAAGAGGTGGTTTACATCTGTCACTCATGTGTAGGAGGTGTTTGTCCCCAAATGGTGCCAGGTAGCTCCTGCAAGGGAATGTCCTGTCCTGCCTAAGATGCATCCCCTGAAGGAGCCCTGCCTGAATGGAGATCACAAAGATGCAAATAGCACAGCATTTTACACAGGCAGACCCCATGGAGAGGGCAGCTGTTTAGCTGATCACATCTCCCTGGGGACAGCTACCAGGACGGGTCCCCTCCCTTTGTCACAATGGTTCTCTTTAGGACCCAATCTTGCCTTCTCACCTGCAAGAGCCAGGTGTTTGCCATGCACCTGGGCTGGGTGTGGGGACTGCAAACAACCATATCTAAGGGCTTCCCATCTCCTTCACTCCTCCAGCAGCACCCAGAGTAGCATCAACTAGTTTGGGAAGCCTAAATTTGAAGGGCTGCAGGAGGCACTAGGTGGCTGAGTGGAATTGGCTTGGAAAGTACAAATGAGGCAGAGCTACCCAGTGCTGACAGAGAATGTGAGCCTAGACTTGCAGAGTCCAGGGAAATGAAGGTAGAATACAGTAGGAATTTAGCACAGGGAAGGAACTAAGGGATGGGGAAATTGGAGATGTCTGTACTGTAGAATTAAATGAAAAGAGATGGGGTTTTATGCTTTACAAAGGAAAGGATTAGATCAGTGTTGAAAGGAACTGCTCTGCTAAATTGTTCAGCCTGCCTCATTCTAGGAATGCTTTTTCTGAACTTGCCAGGAAATGTCTCTTGAGGTTTTTTAAAAGTGTATATTTTCCAGGTGATGAACCTACACTCATGGAGTTAAGCTATGTTAAACTTCTATGTTTTGTGCCGACTCAGTGGTTTTTTACCTCATAAATGTCAGAAGTGCTGGTCTTTCACTGACACCTGTGGATATAAGGCAGAATTGCACACAGGCTTTTATACTTAGCAAGTCAGGAGTTTCAGATCTCAACCATTCTGGAAAATAGTATCTTCTCTCAGTTTTAAGCTGAGGAGTCAGTAAAAATGTTCATAATAGTGCTGTAGTGATATACATGCTAACTTGAGAGATTGAGTTTTGTCAGTCTTTCTCTCTTTCCCGAGGGAGAATTATTCATGCAAAGAGATTTAGAGATTTTGCCTTCTGCAAAAGCTAACTATGTGTTTCCTGCACACCTAACCATGTGTTTTACAAGATCAAGATCAATGCAAAGCAGAATGCCTTCACTGCCCATCCAGAAGCTGGGTTTGGCCTGCTGATGGTTTTACCTGATGGGGAGAACAGTGGGTACCTGTTTCACATTCTGCATTGCTACTCCAGTTGAAAGTGCTGCTGAAATAGCAATAACACTGCTAACACCCTATCCTAAATCTCCTTAGGTTAACACAGGCTCACAATTTGCATGGGCTGAAGTATGATTTTAATCATGTACCTTTACGTGCAGGGTAAACTTTTAAATGTTTATTTTGCTGGTATTTGCACATGTAGAAATCCTTAGGCTGACCTACAGGACTTCTACAAAAGCTACTGTCTTGTTGAAGGCAAGCTGCTGCTTGTAGGAAAACTTACACATGAAGCTAGGACAAATTGACCTTAAACTAGGATGATTTTGATGCCTAAGACACAATTTTTTTTCCCCAAGCACATGAGCACGTGCTTGAAGAATATAGTAGGAATTAATTTACAGGCAACATAGTAGAATCATTACAAACTAAAGAAGGGCAAGGCAAGGCAAGGACCATCTCTCACCATCCTGACACTCCCACCGATGAATCCAAGGTCTTGCTGGAATCAAATGAGTAAGTGAGTGGAGGCATTCATCACCAGCGCAATGTATCACCACTTGCAGTTTACTGTGATATACAGCACACGCTCATTAGGAAACATTTCTTATTTCCTCACCTTTGTACACTGTGGTTGTCTTGACTGTCTTGATAAAACAACAGCTCTTGCAAGATCATTTTTGTCTCTGACACAAAGTTGTGCACTAACATTAGCTCCAGCTGAAGCCAAACCTAGGAAGAGTATGGCAATCATTTGACAATCATTTGTTGTGATATGGATTAACTGCAAGGGTGCCTTTCCCAATCACAGAAATACCCTCTTCCCCAACCTTCTTGCACAGATTTGTGTGCTGTGCAGGAGGTTTGATGTGCAAACCCTTTATTCCAAATGGGTTTTGAAAAAGCTCTAGTATGTAGTGGGGCTTCTGCCATGTGCTGGAAAATCCAACTTTTCAAAATCATTTTCTCTGTGACATTTGTGGTGTTTTAGAAATAAGCAGTGTCTGATCTACAGCATTGCTGAGGATTAGAGAAAAAGAAAGCCACAGGTTTTTTTCATTGGTGTAGGATCTTCTTGAGACCAATAAAGTTTAAAAAGCAAGTTCGGTTAATGGTGGGGCCTTGCTACCATAACAAGAGAGAAATATGCACTCTCCTGACTTTCAAGAAATGAGGGTCTGGGAGCAGCCCTCTGGCAAGGAAATCTTGGGAGAGAGAAAACCTCTTGGTGATAGGACACTCACTTTGCAATAGACTTTGTCACATACTATGGTGGTTTTTTGGTATGTTTTAAATCTTTTTCAAGACCTTGAAATAGACATGGACCTCTCTCAGGAACTCTTTCTGTTTGGCAGTGCTGGCTGGCATCCTTCTCTGCACACTATTCCAGTGTTATATCAGTAACTCCCACTGAATGGCAGTAGCAGGCTGTGCATATAATTCTGGCACAACTAAAATGTCAGGTATTAAATTAGGAGTGCACAATAACAGCATTTAAATGTTGCACTGCTCTGAGCTAATCTGGACACCTTCCCAGTACTTTATAAATACATGTTGTATTTACAGTTCTGTGGTTAGATTGAAGTAACCTATTACCATAATGATACTACTCACCCTGTATATTCAATATCATAGAAACAACAGATGTATGCTGTGAGCCTGGAGAAGGCAAAGACAGATCAGAAAGTTACATCTTTCTCCATAAATAAGGTCTGTTACTGGTGGCTTTACAAGTCTGTGCTATGGTGAACAGAATTAATCTTCTTCATATCTGTGGTTATATATGATACCTTTGTACAGGGGTGGTGTGGTTCTAGTACACACTCTGTACATTTCTTGGCAAAGAGTTCTCTTCTAGAGTGAGGAGAATAATCCATATTTAGAGAGGAAGAAAATGCAGTGATAATATTTCTTGATTAAGGTTTCAAAAGGATGTCAACAGACATAGGAGTCTGTGGTTTATAGCTTAACAAAAAGGCATCATTCCTTAGTAATTTTTGTGATCTGTATGCACACAGAGTTGATGACAGCAATACTTTACTTGGGCTTTTGTGGTCATTTGTGGTCAATGCAGAAAAATATCTATGTCTTTACAGCCCCTATTTATGGGAATCAAAATAAGGGGCCAGAGTTTCCAACCTCTGGTTATCAAAGAACCATAGGATGGCTTGGGTTAAAAATGACCTTAAAGATAGTCTGTTTCAAATACCCACCATAGGTAGGGACAACTTCCACTAAACCAGGTGGCAGAAAGCCCCATCTATCTTGGTATGGTTATGCTGAAGAATTTCTATGCAGTACCCCATTGTTATCACCAATGCCCTCTTGAACTGTTCAACTTTCTCATTTAGCTTAAATGAAACCATGAGAGGGTAGCAGATCACTGAGATACCTCTGCTCAGATTGCTATCAAAACACCAAAAATCAAACATAACTTCATTGCACCAAATACCTCTTCAGTCTCCATTGCGCTCTGTAAAACATATTGCCAGCCAAAGGATGCCAGTGGCACCCTGGCCTGTGCCAGCGATGGTGTGGCCAGCAGGAGCAGGGCAGGGATTGACCCCCTGTACTCAGCACTGGTGAGGCCACACCTCAAATCCTGTGCTCAGCCCTAGGCCTCTCATTCCAAGTGAAACATCAAGATTCTGGAACAAGACCAGAGAAGGGCCATGGAGCTGGAGAAGGGTCTGGAGCACAAGTCCTATGAGGAGGGCTGAGAGACCTGGGGGTGTTTAGCCTTGGGAAAAGGAGGTTCAGGGGAACCTTACCACTCTCTATAAGTGCCTGAAAGGAGGCTGTATGAGGCAGGGCTTGGTGTCTTCCAGGTAACAAGTGACAGGATTAGAGGAAATGGCCTTAATCTCTGCCAGGGAATGTTTAGATTAGATATGCAGAAAAATTTCTACACAGAATGGGCTGTCAAACATTGGAACAGGCTGCCTGGGAAGTGGTTGGGTCACTATGCCCAGAGTTATTTAAAGGACATGTAGATGTGGCACCTAGGGAAATGATTCAGTGGTGGACCTGGCAGTGCTGGCTTAATGGTTGGATTTGCTGATCTTAAAGATCATTTCCAACATAAATGATTCTATGATTCTAGGGAGATATGCTTTTTGTAACGGAACTGCCCTACTCAGCATCTCTAAAACCTTACTTGGACTTCAAATGATAAAACAATATGGAATTAATTCTGCATCTGGCAAATTCTGAAGACAAAAGGAACCTTAATCTTAGCTTGTATGGAATCACACTGAAACTTCATCACTTCCATCACTGTTGGAAGAGTTTCAAATAAGCACTACTGCCATTTTACGCGTAGCTAGCTTGCGTGTTAGAGGTGGCTGTTGCTGAAGAGATGGCTGCCAGCAGCATGTAGACCCATGGAGACTAATACTTCATTTTGAAATATATCTAATAATTGGCCCTTTTAAGCCGCTTTTGAATGTTTCCTTGTTCATTTGGGTACATAAATTAATTTTTTGAATTGTAAAGTAAACTGAATAATATGGAGTTGTGGGTATTTCTGCTGCTGCTAAATTAAGTGACAATTTTTTTTTTTTGAGCCATTAGAGTTCTTTTGCAAAATGCAATGTTTTGAATTTTTTTTGTGCTCTTATCTAAAGCATAAATAAAGAATGCAATTTTAATGCTGGTTGCTCAATAAAGCCTGCACATAAAATGAATTGAATAGTTTAACAGAAAGCTGATTTTTCACTTTATCCAAGACTTGACTGATGATTAAGAAAACAAATCAAAAGCCCTGTAATATGCCACAGTTACTTCAGTCATAAAAAGCTGTCATAGTTAATTACTATGCATAATTCATACAGCTAGACCGTAATTACTGTTTTCTGACCTAAGCATCTTTGTGTGTAGCTCACTGAAACATCTGCTCTACAGGTTCTGGTTGTCCAGGGGAAATGATAAGGGGATGTTTTTTGCCCCGAATATCACTGTTGAGAAGACTCTAGTTCCATTACAGGACTGAGTGGCACAGCTTCAGATCAAACACTATCTGTACTTCTTGACATGACAACTTTGCCAAGTCAGTGGAGGCCATGGAAAATGAAGACCAATAGGAATAACAAGAGACAGTGGCATGTGGGCCTGAGAAGAAGATCTCCTTGATTTCTGCAGAGTAAAGCACAGCCTTTAGGAGTATCTCTGATGATGGGGGACTACAGTAGGTTCCTGAAGGAGATGGTTACTAATGGGGGGCTTGAAAGGGGAAAAGGTGGAGGTAGTTGAGCAGGAAAGGGGTATTATGGAAACCACAACAGTTTCAGTAATGTGTGTGTGAGGGTCTGAAGATGAATAAAGGGCAAAAGGACAAGCAAAGACAGAGAGCATGAAGATAGGGGAGGTCTCTGTCCTCAGCCCCAGGATGAGCTCTGACCACAATGAAAGCAAGAAGCAAGATTAGGTCCTGGGTTGATACAGCTTGAAGATGGTGTTTTTCTTCCTAGAAATCTAGTGTAATGCACTCATCAACACACCATTATTTTTTAAAATAGAAGTTCCTCCCACACTTAAAAAAAGCCCCAAAAGCAAACAGCTCTGCTTGTTGTCTTAGCCCTGACCACCATCTGTGTTGACCAGAAAGCTGACAACAACGATACTGGGCCCTGCCATCTCCAGAAGATGCTGATATGCCTTTGCCACAGAGTTTGGGCACATGCCGATGGGACACTACACAAAAGCACAAGTGATGCTCATTTCAGTGCATGTCAGAGAAAACTACAGAAGTTGCCTTGGGCATCAAGCTGGAACTGGGGAAATCGGAACGAGGTGTTGGGAGCCACAGCAGACTTCATATTGGAGAACACCAGGGCTCTGTGGTCAAACACCAACCATGTGTTTCTCCACACCTTTTCACAGATGGGTATGCGTATTTCACAGCCTCATCAAGAAACCTGCCCCTGTGTTGACCAAAGTGCTGTAATAAGGACGAGTTAGAGGAAAGGCAGAAATTTCAGCCGCAACAGATCTTAGGATACAGACCGATCTCAAGTGCAAACTGAAGCCAAATTCTAACTAGACCTGTAACTTCATGGGTTTTTGAGACCAGAATTCTTCAAGACCTCTGCATGGCTTAAGTAAAAATATTAACAGATGAGTGTGTCTGTTTGTTCCATAAGTGGTGGCTTACACCACAAAACACAAGTGAATGGGGATGTTGGAAAACAAATATTTTTGAAAGGTTATAGAATCCTAGAATCCCAGGAGAAGGTCAGGTTGGAACAGATCACTGTGGTCATCTGTTCTGACCTCCCTGCTCAAGAAGGGCCTCCCAGGATGCATGACACAGGATTGTGTCCAGACAGTTTTGGAGTATCTTTAGTAATGGAGACTCCACACCCTCCACGGGCAATCAGTCCCAGTGTGTGGTCACTTGCACAATAAAGTTCTTTCTCATGTTGAGGTGGAACTTCCAGTCCAGCAGTTTCTGCCTGTTGCTTGCTGCACTATTGCTCAGCACCATTCAGAAGAGCCTGGCTCCATCCTCTTGCCTCCTACCCATCAGATACTTATAGACCTTGATGATTTCCCCTCTCAAACATCTCTTGAGGCTGAACATGCCCAGTTCCCTCAGCTGTTTCTCCTAAGACAGATGCTCATGGGTTTTAATCATGTTTGTAGTCCTTCACTGCACTTGCTCCAGCAGCTCCATGTCTCTCATGTCCTGAGGAGCCCAGAGGTGGACACAGCACTCCAGGTGTGGCCTCAGCAGGGCTGAAGAGGAGGGCAGGATCACCTTCTATCACCTGCTGGCAATGCTCTTCCTAATGCCCCCAGGACACCACTGCCTTCTTGGCCACAAGTACACACTGTGGTTACCTACAGTGTTGTCCGTGCTGCACTGTTGTGTGGTGGGCACCATTAGCACTCATCTGTGCTTTAGAAAAAGCTCAAGTGAAAGAAAGAGCTACAGAGGAGATAAGATTAAATAGCTCCCATTTTGAAAAGCCTAATTCTGCCTGTCATGTGCTGAGTAAGGCACAGATGTGTGTTATTGTCGCTCCAAGAAATTATTTCCTTTGCAAAGAATAATATGAGAAATGTGAGGGTGGAAAGCCCCTGATGTAAGTGCAGCAGGGGCATATGGCTATTCCTCATGCCTCCCAGGAGTGTGCAGGCACAGAAAGCCAGCCCAGCCCCATGCAAGCAGGGGCAGGACAGGGCTCTCTGCACCCAGTAATTCTCAATGCACTCACCCACTTGCATGGTCAGCAAATGGTACAGGCAATGCCAACAGAAGGGCTTGGAACAGAGCTGTCTCAAAAGCAGTTTAGTCAGTTTTTTATCTCCTTTTAAGAAGGATTACCACTGGTAATACTACTGCGTAATTTTTAAATGTTTTTATTATTTTAGAAAATTACAATGGAAATATCTAAAAAAGCAGGAGAAATCCGATCACCCTGGCATTTATAACACAGGCAGCACTGTGAACAGCTGATGCAGAGATGCCTCATCTGTCCTAAGTTAAACAGGGAAGAGGCCCTTGTTCATAATCCGATGTTAAAATTAACAAGATTTCTTTAGAGAGGAGTGCTGAGCCATCGATGGCTCCAAATGCTAGACAAGTTTGAGGATTTTTATATATGTAGTGTTTTCCTATGTGCCTAGTAACACAGTTACAAGGGATTTATGAATCCCTTGTTTAAGATCTGACAGTTTGCTTGGTGCACTGGAAGTGTAAGAAAAGCAGTCCTTTCTCCAAAATGCTTATAAATCAAGTGCCCAGGTTTCTTTTCTCAATGTCTTCCTAATGTGAGGCAATCAAAAGGAGAACTAGATCAGTACTGGCATAGAAAAAGCACAAGCTGTTCTGAAAACCGTGGAAGACTCCTGCTTTTTCCGTCTGCAACCACAACTCCTTGGCCTGGCAGACTCACAGGGTGGTCCTGTCCCTAGAGAAACCCTGTTTCCTGGGCTTGGCTGGGCTAGAAGCAGCAAAAATAACCGTGGTTTGTGCTCGGCTTGTTTTGCCACTACTGATGTGGGACCAGAATAGCCATCTTGGTTATTGACGAAAAAAGTTGATGTTTAAAATCAATCTTCCTGATAGTCAGCTGTAATTAGGAGTTGGTTTGAAAGTGATGGTTTAGGTGAATGAAAATGTGTTTCCTCTCACCTCAGTAAGCACTCTGCAAGAGGCCAGGAGCGGCTTAGCACATCTGAACTTGGCTTTCCTGGGAGGTGAACTGAGTTCACCAGGGAGTAAAAAGCCTGAAAGAGGATCTAGTGATGGGGATCTAGATGCTGTTTCCAGGTACCTAATGAGAGTTATACAGGACATGGACACAGAGCCTATTTTGAGATATAAGGATAAAAGGACACAATTTTCACCAAGGGAAATTCTATCATGTACTAGCAAAGGGTTCCTCATTTTGACAGTCTTTACACTAAAACAGGATGGGATGTTGAGAGATGCTTTGGGGCATCTGCCATTGGAGATATACAAAACCTTTTTGGGTGTGGCCATGAAAGATCTCATGTAATTTTGGTATCAACTCTGTTTCAAGCAGAGATTTTGATTAGAAACCTCCAGATTTTCCTTCCAGTCTGTGGAATGAATGAATGCACTGATGAGGTAAGTTGATAAATTATGACTAATTATTCAATGAGATTTTTAGACTCCCAGAGACTATTTTACTATTCAAGGTTAAAAAGAAATCAGCCAGTTAATGCAGAACATGGGAAGGTATGTTTGATTAGACTCCCCTCAGGCAAAGGCTTAACAGAGAAGCCTATTTTGTCTCTAGCACACTCTCCCTTTAAGAATTACTCTTATGTTGAACTTTTGTAAATAAAGCAGCATGTGTATTTGCAAGATGATGACAATGGCTGTGAAAATGGTTAATGGCGCACAATGTAGCATGATATATTACAATTATCTATCCTAAGCAAATGTAAGTGGGCTCTGTAATACCAATTGGGGGTGAATATACTCTTTTATTATATCTGTTTTTATATAAAGTACACAACCTTGACAAGCTGAGCAAAAAAGCAAGAAATTGTGCATCTATTATTGTCTTCTGTGAGCAGTCTTCTTGCTAATGTGTTCCTGTACCACATCCAAAAACACCTGTCATGTTTGAGCAATATAATCCATTTGCAATGGGACTTTCAGTGGCACTGCAGTGTCTCATTGCAATGGTGAACTTTTAGGATCCTTTTCCAGTTGGATTTCATTATTTGTGCTCAGCAAAGTTGTCATCACAGGATACATTTTTGTCTGTAATCATAGAATCACAGAAGGGTTAGGGTTGGAATGGATGTTTTAAAATCATCTAGTCCAACCCTCTGCCATGACAAGGGACACCTCTCTGGGCAAGCTCTGCCAGTGTTTTACCACCCTCATTGTAAAAAATTTCTTAAATTTCATCTAAGTTGAACTGCCATTTTAAAATCATGATCCCTCATCCTGTCACAACAGACCCTGCTAAAAGTTTGAGTTCTTCTTTCTTACAGCCCCCCTTTAAGCGCTGAAATGCCATAAGGTCTCCCCATATGTATATATTGGAGTCTCTAAGAGTTGGGAACAGTATTTCTTTTCCCTTTGGTCTATGGTAAATCTTGAGGAATATGACAGAGCCTGGAAACTCTCTCCATGTTAATGTTTCTTACCTGAGCAGGGTGAGCAGGACTTGTCCTCAGACTGTGGGACAGCTGTCCCAGGACACAGTGGGTGAGAAAAGAAGGAGGGAAAGGTGTTTGCCTCCCCCACCCCTTTCAGGGACACTTGGTGTGGGCACTGGGTGATGAATATTGTCTCCCTGCGGAGAAGTGGTGAGGCCTGGAAAGCCGGGGCAGCTGCATGACAGATGGCTGTCTCTTGCGAGGCAGAAGCAGCAATGCAAACAGGGGGTCAGGCCAAGTGCATTGACTTAAAATCTTAACTTCAGCATTTAATTAACATTTCCAAAGTTTCCTTGATCCTTATGAGACTTTTCCCTTCCTGTTGAGAATCAGCCAGTATTGTTGTTGGGCAAATGCCAGATTTCCTGGCGTTAAGCTTGTAAGTCTGAACCACACTAGCTGTTTCCCAAGCTTTATGTCTTGATCTCTAATAACATATTCACTTCTCAGATGGAAATAGCAAGTCTTTGCAGAACTCCTCAGATATTTTCCATCCAAGTGTGTGTCTGTGCACATACCCTGCAGCCAATCTGCTTGAAACTTGCATCCAAGAATTGCACCAAAGTTTGAAATCACCACTTGTAATGCATTTTTTAAAAAATGAAAATATAAAATATACATATCATAGGATGTTAAATAATGCATCTGTGGCTGGTTTCTGGGAAGGGTGGCTTTCAGCTCCAGCAAGCATGACAAACAGGAAAAAGGATATAGAGGTATGTAGAATAAAGGGACCCAAAGCCAGCACAGAAGAGTGAGACTTCAGAAAGGCTTGGGGTGAATGTCATTAGAAATCTCCCGAATGAACACAACACTTGGGTATTGTTAGAAAAGCCTACAGAGCAGAGGGCCGAAAAGAGTGCTTGGAGGGCCTGCCCCAATGGTTTAATTGTATGTCTAACCTGAGCTAATGTGATACAGTCTTATACACCAGGGGGGTAAAACACTTGCTTAGAAAGCCTTGCTTAAAGAATACTCTTAAAGAAAAATTTATGTGTATTCTATATTGCTGTATTGGCATATTCAGAATGCTGAATGTGACATGGCAGATTTGAACAGTTTCATTGCCTCCTCTGACTTTTTTGGGGAGACAATATTTGTTAGAAGTATGATTTGGAAAAGACAAGTGTCTGAAGGAACAGATAAAGAAATGCAGATACTTAGTGAAGCCTTAATTTGTGATATATATTTAATTTGTTATTAGTCTTCTCATTCTTGCTCTATTTTTTAACTCAGACATTGAAATCCTGCAAAGGGTGCAACTCACTCACATGGCTGTGCATGGTCTGCTCCTGTTTGCTCAAGACACTGTTATTCTTATCTCAGGTGCATAGTCACCAGAGGGAGGTGGACATGTGACCCTTCTCTTCTCACACTCATCCCAGGAGGAAAATTCATACATAGTGACCAGAAAAACTTTTCCAGATTAATGCATTTCAATGAAGAACTTTTCAGGTGATGTCTGCTGAGGGGTTATATGAAAAACATAATTAAAAATCTATACAAACAAACAAAATCAACCCTTTCCAAGCTATGAACATCTCTTACTGAGACAGCCGTACCTCAGCCAGCAACACCATCTCAGTAAAGTGTTTCACCTGTATCAACAGAGGGCACGATTCTCATAACAATCACCCTCACTCTTCATTTAAATGAAGCTTAGCTGCTAATGCTTTGAGCCTTTGGGTCTTAAAGAGAAAAGCATCTGCTACTGCTGCTCCCCCACGCGGGTGTCCAGGTGGTTTTGGGTGGGCATTCTGTATCTCACAAGGGCATTGTGCAAGTATTAACATAAGTGGCCATTATCCAGGCTAATTTCCCACAAGCTGTTGAGGTAATAGGTCTCCAGTTTTTTAAACTGATTGTTGGAACCTGACACCAAAAATCCTTTTAAATGCACCTATTGAATCTATGCAGCCAAGTCTTGGTTTTTTCTGGTGGTTGCTGTCTATGTTCCTTGTGGAAGCATCAACAAAGCATTGCTTTTATAAATTTCAGCCTTGGTCCGTATGTCACTGGATTTCAGACAGATCCTTCTACTTCAGTAGTTATTTGATAATAGTCAGGGCTCATGGTTTGCTGTTATAATCCTTGTGGTTATCTCTCCCTGCAGCACATCTTACCATCTGCTTTAGCATTGCTGCCTGGGGCATTGAAGTTCCTTTTTGCTTTCTCTTTCTAAAAATTGTGCAATCTCCTTCATTTCTCTAGTCAAGGAGGAGAAATTAGCTGATTTTAGAAGCAGAATTCCAATTTTTTTAGGCTCAGCTTGCAGCAGAGCATCTTCAGCCTTGGTGGCACATGGAAGAAAGCCCTCAGACCAGTACACACCATGGTCCTGGGGGATTCAGCTCTGGGTTTGGGCTCTTTGATTTAGTTCCATGTCCCATGGATGTAAAATAGCAGTTTTGCTGTGGGTACCCCAAGAAGCAGCATTTGGCTGTTACTGGGCTTGAGGCAGACAGAGACCCAGTACAGAGGTGGGAAGGAAGGGGAGGGCTGCTTTTCCTTTTCCCCATCCTATTGCTCAGGCTGGATGAGAGTTGCAGGCACAGCTCAGTCCTGCTACCTTTGCTTTGGAGAAGCTAGAGAGAAACTGGGTGATGTTTGTCTGAAGTGATGGAATCATGAGAGATGTTACAGCAAATGTAGCATTGCCTGCACCAGCTCCTGACAAGGTGTATGCATTATAAGGAAACCACAGCAGCAGAGTCCTTTTTCAGTGCTTCTGAGAGTGATTCAAAAGAACATAGCTGTTCTGCATGTGGGCAGCAGCAAAGTATGACAGTCTGGCAAACTCTGAAGAGCTGCTATCCAAAGAGACTCAGCTGGGTGGTAGGGACAGGAGCCCAGCTGTGGCTTTCAGCAATTGCTGTCCACTTGGGTATCTGGCTATGGCCACTGCTAGTACAAAATGGAGGCTGGTGGAAGCCATGTGTCACCCCAGGGTCTAAGATGAGACTCATTGTGGAACACTATGTCAAATAATAATGGAACAATCTTGTAAATGCTTTCCCCATGCTCTTGATTTTGTTTTGCCATTTCTGGATAGAGTAGGGTGTTTCTCTCATCTTTGAGTTCATTACCCAGAACTCTAAGGAAAAAATAATAACTAAAAAGAAAGTGAACAAAAGTAGAAGTTGTGTGCACAGTGTTGCAGATTGCTCTTCATATGGGTGAGAATAGCTGTGTCTCACAATTCTGACTTGGGTATTGCTGAAATAGAAATATCTTAAAAGATGATGTTTAGACATTGAGGCACTTAGTGTTTGCAACCTTGCACTAACTTCCCCATTCACCCTTTATACTAGAGCTCTCCTTGAACAGGCAGCTGTGATGGAGAATGTCACACTGGAATCCATTTAATGTCCTCTTGAGAGCCTTTAGAAGGCAGATTCTTGGCTGATATAGGTCAGCATGACTTGCAGAAGCTGACATTTTGAGATTCACTCTCCACTGAGACTAATTAGATAGCGTATAGGAGTAAGTTCATGTTTTGCTGTGTGGAATGAAGTGTGCTGTTTTTTCATGAAAGATATCTGTGGAAGAAATTTATGGCTGGGAATAGCAGGCTGGTCTAGTCAGGCACCCTCCCAGTTTGTGTGGAAACTCTTTTGGCTTCCTTGGTGTCCTCAGAAATGAATCAGTGCAACCAAAAAGATTTCCTCTCTGCTCCCTTCAGGGCCCACTCTAGGTTCAGCAATTTCTGAAAGCTGTAAGAGGAAAGGTAAACCACACACACGGCACGAGTCCTCTCTGTTGGTGGTCCCTCTTGATCACTAAGGAGGCCAGGTAAGGGGAAGGTTAAAACTCTCTCATTATCTAGAAGCTATCTGAAATCAGGAAAGGATTAAAGTTACCAGCTTGGGAATTTCACAAGATAGCCGTCATGTCAAACAAAGCCAGGCTCAAATGAAGCCTGCCTTTTAAAAGCTTTTAGAGAGTGAAATCTTGGGCTGGCAGGAACAAGGCATTGTAAAAATCAAGCACTAATAGAGTTATCTATTTTAAGCTTCTTGTGCGTACAGGAAGAAAGAATGATACAGTATCATTTGAGATATTGATGTGCTTGTAGCTGTTTTTACTTTAACTGCTGTAACAGCTAGTGACGGATGACGCCATTCTAATGAAGAATATTCTTCCATAGAAAATTAGTGATTTTCTTCAGCATTTATTGTCCTTTGGGTTTTGAGCTACTTGCGGTTCACTCTGTGTTGCATATTATTTTATTTTCCAGTCTGATTGCATTTTGCTGAGTCACAGCCTGCTTTTCAATTTCCAAGAGACACAGGAGCTGGTAGCTGTTGTGTGGGAATATGCACTGCAGTGCTGGGCAGTAGCACAGCTCAAAATACAAGGGACCCCACAAAACAAACAAACAAACAAACAAACACCAAAGAAACCCACCCACCAAAAAAAAAAAAACCAAAACAAAACCCCAACCCCAAGAACCAACCACTTGCGCTTGGCTGTAGTGGTTGGACTTAGCCACAGTGATCTTCTTGTTCCTGGACTGTAGGGAAAAACATCAGGGGAGAAAAGTCCCCAGCATTAAGGGCCCTCCACCTCTTGTTTCAGAAGTATATTTTATCTGAAAAATTAAATTTTCAATTAGGTGTAACTGATACCTCTGAGGAAAAGAATGTATTGATATACTGTGTACTTCTCCCAGGAAAAGACCAGCTTTTTCAAAATGCCACTATATCTAAAGCAGGAAAGGAAGGCCTAGATTTGTGCTTTAACTTTACAGAAAGCAAATAAGGCAACTGTTACATCAGCTGTGATCTTTGTTAAGCTGTTTGCTGATAAATGGAGATGTTTGAATGCCATAATTAAATATCTCACACATCACTCCATCCAGGACTTTTCTTTGAGTGAAGAAGTCTGTAGAAATACAGTCATTGCAGACTTGCTGACTCAAGCCCTCTGTTCCAGGGTCAAAAGAGAGCTGCTAAATACAATTCTGACTAAGCTATTCAAAGACATTCCCTTCAGGGACATGTTCTTAAAATTCAGTCTGTGAAAATACATGACTGACTGTGGCTGTGATTGCTGTGGCAGTGAGAATCGCTGCTGGCCCATTGGAAACAATCTCCTAAATGATGGGAGGAAAGAGCCTGTCAGAATAAGATTTGCATAGGAAAGTGTCTCTTTGCCTCTAAAATTCACAAATTAATGAATCATGTCTGGTAGCAACAAGCCGTGTCCTCTCCTGTGTTCAGTCCAGAAGATGTGCAGAGCAGAGCTCGCCTCTCACAAGCTTCTGACAAGTGCACAGTTTTGCCTTTGGAAAGATCGCGGTTAAAGGAAAAATTGTGGCAAGGCTCAAGGAGTAAGGTTTGCAGAGGGTACAATTTACTGATTCTTCATGTGGGAGAAAAACGTAGGTGCCAGCTGAGCACCCCAAAGCCCATAAGCCAGAACCACAACTGTAGCTATTGGGCTCCCTTTCAGGTAAACACAGGGCAATATTTTTTACCAGTTCCAGTTATTGGAAACCAGTCACTGCCCAGTACAGTGTCTGTACAACCAGTGCAGCATTTTCCACTTCAAAGCAAGGTGCTATTCCACAGGGTTTAGGAGGAAAGTGGGAACTTGCCATCTGATGCAGAGAAGATCTGTACAGACAATGAAATATTACAAGACAAAGGTTTGCAAACATCCCAGCAATTCCAGGCCTAGCAGCAGGGTGTACTAGGAGAGGAGAAATGGGAAGCGTCCACAGCTCAGGGAATATGCTGTTGGTGAAACCTGTGCAGTTGCAGTCTGCTGTGTGGACAAAGGGCCACGCACCCCAGCCACAGAAAAGGAGTGAAGCCTAATCCTTCTGGGGGAAGGAAGGTGATCACAACCTGATCCCTTTACAATGGAGAGGGAATTTCACTTTCCTGCTGTGGACTGATTGAATTCAGACTACATCTGTCCTGGGTGTTGAGTACAGAAGGTGATACAGGAGCAGGGAAGAGGACAGTCTGTCATGATGAATGCATATATCTTATGTGTCACTGGTTCTAATGTGAATTCTTAATTCTTCCTTGCTGCCTGTGCTAAAACACATCTTTACTGAAGTATAATTTCTGCACTTCAAAAATGAAAGTTCAGTCATCATGATTTTCATATTACAATTTAAAATGGTACCCTGATGGATACAAGTGGTGCAAAGGTCTTAAAAGATGCATACACAAACACTACTGTGTCTCTCAGCCTACAATATTATATGTAGTTTATGGGTATAAACAAGTGTGGTAACACCTCTTGGCAAACTTAAGACATTGGAAGGCCAGCATCTTTTTATACAAAATAAAAAATGGGATAGAATACAGCAAGATTAAACTGTTTCAATTGCTGACTCTGTTCATAAAATACAATCAGGCCTGAGACTGGATACATGATGGAGTGAAATCGCTTTTCTAGTCCCCACTTGACAAGATGTTCATAGACAAATACTATATTAAGTCTAGATCAGTGTGCTGAAGCAACCTTTGGGCCCAAACTTCTTCAAGGAACGCATGGTTTGTGTATGTTAATGCATTTAAAGTCAGATTTTTTCAATTGACTTGGTATTCAGATGTAAAATATAATAGCTGATAGACATGTTTAGCATTTCAGCAGCAGGATGAAGCCACAACTGTCTTGTGAGGGGATGCTTTGGTATTCAGGCATTCTCACATTTGACAAAATGGATTTTTTATCATTCTGAAACACTTCTGGCAGATGAATAAAAGTAATTCAGAATATGTTATAGTCTTTAGGATTAAATTATGACTATCTGTGGTGTATTTGGCTGCATAGTTTATCATCTAAATGGAACAATTATCTAGAAGTAAATTTCACTCTACTTTTCTAATAATCTCTGAATAGATAGTGTTTCTCATGCTGTGTTCCAAAATCATCTGCAAAACATAATCTGTTGTCAAGATTCAAGCTGTTTGGCTGTAGCATACTCTTTACAGATAAAAAAATTCATAATACAGCACTCTGGCCTCAAAAAAACCCCAAAGCAGCTATGAAAAATCCTACCAAATCCTGGGATCATTTATTTTTAATTCTGTAATAAAAAACAGATAGGCAGAAATTTTGTTATTTTCAATGTTTCAGACAAACTGCGCCCATATAAGTTACTGTGTTCTCCTGAGATGAGCCTCCAGTTTTATCCTCTGCTAAGAGGGAGTACTATATTGAGTCAATATGTGAATTTTTATGATCAAAATATATAGTACAGCTATGGGAAAATCTTGAATAAACCTTATTTAATTTATCACCAAGGGCAAGAGTATGAATAGCATTATAATCCAGGCTTTCTGAGTCACTTTGTCATCATCTTCTGCATTTTCACATTTCTTAGCAAGAACCCATTCACAAGCTCTGCTAGAAGCTAGGCTGGAATGTCTTTTATCATCTGCTCCATTTTCATGGTGCCTTATGGTTGAGAAGTGTCCATAAAGCCTTATGGCAGTTATTGTTATCTTCATATACCTGTACAGAATCACTTCTCTGCACCTTCGAGGTGCAGAATTTCTTCTTTAAGGGGACTGGTTTGAACTGCTGTGGCAGATTATTAACTGTCACACTCAAGATGTACACTCAGATTAACTTGATTGCTTGAAAATACATAAATAGAACTTATGTTTAACATTAGGTTATTCTCACTCTCTCTGTTCTCTGTATTAGGCATACCCGATTAATACTGGCTTGATGCAAGCAGTAAGTAAATTGAGATAAATGTATGGGATCCAACAAGCCCGAGGTGCCAAAAGGTGGAATTATACAGGTTAGTTCTCAGAGATTTGTGCTAGGCAGGCAGGAAGTATTTGGAAATTACTTTTCAGGTATTGGGGTGCTGTGGTTTTGGTTTTGGTTTTTGGTTTGGACAGTTTGTTTTTGGTAGTGTTTTTGGTTTTTTGGGGTTTTTTTGTTGTTGTTTCTTTGTTTGTTCTGTTTTTTTGTTTGTTTGTTTGTTTTTTTGAGATTGAAGAATACAAAAGAGAAAAATGTCAAAAGGATAATAGTATATCCTCAACTACTAAACCTCACCAGAGACCTCCACACAAACTACAAATCCATCCCTCTGCTCCAAATTTGCCTTTGGAGTCCAGCAGTATGACAGCAGTTTAACAGGACAGTGATGCAATGCAGTGAGCCTCCATGGCTCCAGCTTTCCCTTGCTCTCTGGCTGCTGCACCTGGGGAAATATCTGCACCAGCCTCTGGGAAAGTCCCTCTGGAAACTTGTGAGCCTGCTGGAGGCAGCTAGCTGCAGCAGTGGTCACACTCCTGCCTGCTCCTACCTGGCAGCCTTCTCTTGGAGTCATTTCCACTGTGTGCCCATGTCCACAGGACTCTGGCACCCACACCGACCCACCTCGTAACTCTTGTCCTCTTCATACCTTCCCACTATGAGCATTACAGCTGCAAAAGCATAGGTACAATGTCTCAACAGTTAAAATCTCAAACAGCAGTTTTCATTTCAGATGTGTTTTTTAGCTCTGCTCTAAGACTCAGTTTCTTGTCAGTGAAGAGTTTCCATCCTAAGAAATAAAGCAAAGAAATAGGAGACAGTGACCCAAGACAAGGGCTGACTCATTTGCCAATTGAAGCTCAGCTCTAAACACTTCAGGACAAGAAAAATATGAATAAGTTTTATGTTTTGGTTGTAGCACTAATATCTTCAAATGGACTTTTGGAGTGGTTTAATTTTTGGAATTCAAAACCAGCTATGTTTAGCATGTAGTGAAATAAGTAAGCAAAAATATTTCATTATAATTATGCCTGTACAAAAATAGCATTCTGCAGAAGTTAAAAAGTATTCTAAATATTTTACATCTGTGAGAATACTAATTAATTCTTTGTATGGTAGAAATATTGAATGAAGCACTGAGAAATGCTTATGAAGGAAGGTTTTATACAGAGGCTTTGTAGAGAGAACCATATATTCAGTTTGAGCATTTCTGTGTGATCAGATACATTAATAACAGCATTCTGGTTTTTTTTTTTAACTAATCTGATTATTAGCCATTTTTACCAGCAGGGTTGCTAGTGGTAAAATCTCAAGTATTGAAGAAAGTGTGATTTTGTTCATGCACAATTCCTGCAAAGCTGAAAGTACAACAAATGCTTTCACACATCCCGTCTGCTTCATGGCCAAGGCCAGCATCTTGTAACAGCTGCATTGCCAGTAAGAGGGGTGACTACTTGATTACCCAGTGAAGATCCTGAAGTAACTTCTATTAAAATGAGCTTCAGTTAATATGAGCATGTTAAATATATCCAAGAATCAGCCTCTTTAAGCAGAATCTAACATGGTTTTTCATTCCTTTTTATTACACTTGTTTGGAATGGGAGCTTGAAAATGGTGATAATGGATGAATTTCTGATCTAAACCAGTATTCAGCAATGAATGAAGCAGCTTTGAGACATACATGAAAAGGTTCTGACATGGGCAATCATAAATTAACCTTTCCAGAAAATAACACTTTTTATAATCCCATTTGATGGGAAGCTACTGTGTGCCCTGAATAATGAAAGCTCATAATATTGCCAAAACTCATGGCTTTTTTTAATTAAATGTTTTACCGTAATAATAGTTTTTATCTTTCACAATGTAGTTCGGTCATTGTTTCGGATCCTGCGAAGCTCCTTCCCTTTGGGGTGGAGGAACATGTAGTTCCGGGATAATACCTTTTTCCAGTAATTTTCAAACCAGTTCTAAAGAAGGTTGCTATAATTAAAATATACTCTTTTTTAAACTTAAGCTGCATAATGAGTTTTATGAGATAAACTGCTTAAGAAATGGTTTCACAATTTAAAGTATGCCATTCTTTGTATACGCATAGGAGGGAAGAAGCAGAAATCTCCCCTGCTTTCTTTTCAGCCTTTGTTTGATTCTTTCCTATAATCCGTCCCTTGTTTTCAGTTATTTTTTCAGAAGATTTCCATTTTCATTAGATTTCATCTTATATAAAACACAAAGAATGAAATTACTGCCAGAAATATTGGAGTCCATGTATTACCAGCAGGTTTGGGTCTCTCTTGTGAATGATCCAGCACTATATTTGGCCCCCTGTTAATCTGAGCTCATGTAAATATTAGCAGTGTTTCACTGTTCTCAGTCTTGGGACCCCAAGACCCCCGACAGTTCCAATCTGTGAGTCTGGCAAGAGTCCCCTGAGCTTAGCATCTGCTCTTTGGGCTTTCCTGTTGTTTGGCAACAAGGAACAGGTGTGTGTGTTATCCCCCCTTTCTGTGACTGTCTGGCAAGCTTTGTGGCACCTGCACAGGAAGTCAGGACAACACTCAACAGTGACACTGGAAACACCATCTCTCTGCTCTCCAGCTCCAGCTGTCCCACTGGTTCATCCAGGGGAGGTCCCCAAGGTGGGGGGCAGTGACAGCCAGGCTGTGGGACTTGAGATGAGCTGCCATGGCTTCTGACTGCTGGTTCTGACCAGCACTGCTTGGCTCTGAAAATGGAGGTTATGCTCCACACTGCAGATGTGCAGGAATTATGTCAGTAATTTGCAACAGTGTTGGGAAATGTTTTCAAAATTATTAAATGGATGAATTTGCAACAGCAATCTGAGTCCAACCCTTGACATGACCAAAGCAGTGATTTGAGCTCATTAGCTGGATGAAGCACAGCAAAACAATTTTGAACAGCAGTTGTTACAAACTGTTTGTGAGTTATTTCTGAATAACATGTATTTTAGAAAAGCCCTTGATTTCTTGTCAACATCATTAAAGAAAGGTGGCATTTGTGAGCCACTTAGCTCTACAATTAATGTGTTTCCAGACTGAAGGTGTTCCTTGCCATGTTCTTGTTCCTCATTTTTCTCCTGGTGTGAAAAACCTTAGTAGCAGATGCCAAACAATTATACATTCCCATCAAACATGGTTTTGTATTTCTCAATTCTTCTGTTTTACTGAGCTTTGTATCTAGTTTTTAGGTATCTTCCTTGCCCTCTGGGAACACAGAAGTACCAGAAAATACAAACTCTCATATTACATTTTTGAGTAAGTTTCTAACCTGCAGGTGCTGCTGTACTTTTAGAGATCCATGGCAGGACTCCAGCAATGAGCAGCAGGAGAGAGGTGTCTGGCATTACTCACACTGGGGAGCAGCAGCTCCTGTCCCCTGGCACAGACTGGCCCATCCCTGCACACTTAGGGCAGGTGTGATTCCCTGGCTGGCATCTGCGCTTGGATGCTCCTGGAGACGTGAGCCATGAGCAGCAAGAGTTACTGGCCATGCGTCCCTCCTGTTGAAGTCACCACGCCTGATGATGCAGCGATAGTGTGCGTTCTCTACCCACAGACCTTTGTCAGAGGAGTGCAAGTTTGTGCATTAAAACAGCATCAATGAAAGTATGAGACTGTTTTCCCACCAAACAGTGATGAATTAGGCAAACTGAGAACAAAAGGAGCAGTGCTGCAGAGAGAAGCACTATGAACAGGAGAAATCCATGTTCTATATAATCCATCTACTACTAACTGTGATCAGATCTTTAGCTTGTGTAATGTTTCATTCTCCAGACAACATTGATCCAGCACCATAATTCTGATTCAATGTCTGGTATCTAATGCTTTATTAGTTTTTAATTTTCTTTATTCACTTCAGTGTAAATACCCAACTAGCACTGGAGACAAATAGAAAATTCTTTCTGCTTCCTCACACACTTTATTAACCTTCCCTCTGCCACTTCTTCCTTCAAAGAATTTATTTCTGAGGCTTCACTGTCATGTCTGGAAACTCTTTTCTCCTTTTATGGATGCAAGGTCATATTTAAATCAATGATGCTCCCAAAATGTGAGTGCTCAGGCATGTCCAGCCAAGAGATGCCAGGGACCAGGGTCCCATTTTAGGACAATTTGGGAGATCGTTAAGATGCAGTAGCCAAGACAAGCAGCTATGTGTGACTGTAGCCTTGTATGTGAGTAGGAGAAATTATTTTTGTAATAGCTTAAGTACAAAAACTATCAAATGGGCCAAATTTCAGGAAGCCAGCCTTTTCCCCTGCTTCTCCTTTCCCTTTTGATCCTTAAGAAAGGAGATATCCTGGCTTAAGGACGGAAATAAAGGGAGGAAAATCAGGACAGATACTACAATGTCCCCTGAGATGAAGGCCTAATCATATGATTTCTGTCTGTCTGTGTGCTCTCATTATCAATCTGTTGTTGAAGGCAGCATATGCAGAGGAAAATAAGTAGATGATTGATTTGCCTGAAAAAACTTAATACAGGTCATTGCACTATACAGGAGAAAAACACATTAACTTAGGATCTGTGAAAGCATCAATGGAAATAATAACTGAACACAATGAACTTGTCAGTGAAAACCTCTGTCTCTGTCCACAGCAGGAAGCTTGCCTGTGTCACTGCTCTTGGAAGCTTGTCCAAAATGCAATGGAATGGATGAGGGGCTGATGCTCTGGGATGTGGCACCAGAGGAGGCCCATGGCAGAGGGTGGGTATCTGGCCACTCTCCCAATATCATGGTTTAGCCCCAGCCAGTAGCCAAGCCCCCGCAGCCACTCACTCCCCCTCCAGCAGGACTGGGGAGAGGATCAGAAGGGTGAAACCTGGAAAACCCATGGGTTGACATAAAACCAGTTCAACAAGCAAAGCAAAAGCTGCACATGCAAGCAGAAAAAACAAGGAATTAATTCAGTGCTTCCCATGAGCAGGCATTTCATGTTCAGTCATCTCTGGGAGAGCATCTCACATAATGGATACTTGTAAAGACATAACTCTGTCACTCCAAATGTCCCCTCCTTTCTTCTTCTTCTTCTCCCCTCTTTATACTCTGAGCATGATGTTACATGGAATATCCCTTTGGTCAGTTAGGTCACCTGTCCTGGTTCTGTCTCCTCCCAGCCTCCCAAGCACCCCCTGCTTCCTTGCCAGAGTGGCTGTACCAAAAGCAGAAAAGCCTGCTGAGCAGGCTGAGCACTGCTCAGCAACAACAAAAATATTTCTATACTATTAGCCTGTTTCCAACTCAAGACCAAAACACAGCCTCATACCAGCCCGTGTGAAATAAATTAACTCTATCCCAGACAAAACCAGCATACCCAGGATCAATGCATTATTTGTGTCACATTATGGAGCTGCAAAAGTCATAAAAACAGCTTTTGTGTTGGGAAAATGGCAATACAACTTTCATGGAGACAGTGCATGAAATTCTTTCCATGGTTCTACAGCAATGTATTAACTTTGTTCCCTAGCTGCTGATTGAACATATTTGTGTCAAGAGGCCCTTGTGTCATTAATTTCCTCCTTCCTCCAGCAGCCCCAGCTGGTGGACCATGGTGATGGCCCTGGTGAGGCCTGGCAGACTGTCCCTAGCCCAGGCCTGCTGCTGCTACTGCTGGCTCCAGCAAGGGACTGCACTGGAGGCCGCACAGCAGAGTCCTAAAATTTCAGAGAAGTTGTGGGAATAGAGCAGGGCCAGAGAGTGTCTTTACTTTTACAGCCAAATCAATGTTGAAAGGTGTGGAGATTTGAGTGGAAACATTATTATTGCAGACAATAAAAAATAGCATTTTTCCACCCCAGGAGCATCCACTCAGAGTACTGAGTAAATTGAAGCTTTAGCCTTGCAGGTGTGCTTGGGTGAACAACAGATCTCTTCTGGTTTTAGTCTCATCTCATTGTGAATGCTCTGATCCTTCATTTAAGTTAGGACAGGCTGAAGATGGGATAAACCTGTGCTGGGCCATCACCCATGGCACAACCATCGTCCACCCAAAAGACAATGCTCATTCCTGAGCAAGGGAAATGTCAAAGTTTCATGAAGGAGAGAGAAAGTGACTTTTGTTGAGATGTCTCTGAGGCAACGAGTAACCCCTCTTGCTCCCACTGATAACCTCCAGGAAAGCAGATCTCCTGGTATTCTCACTGTCCTTTCTCAGCAACCTCCAACTTCTACTTCTGGCCTCTTTATTTGGCCCAGTACTCCTCTATTTGACTTTCTACTACCACCTGTAGAGCAGCAATGCCCAGCAATGCCCGGCACTTGTGCCCAGTTTCTGCACAAATATGCAGAAACTTTTGCTGTAGCTGAATATATAGATGTGAGTGTGTGATGATCTTTTATGAGGGTAGGAGTTTGTATAGGCAAACAGCAATGATGTATTAGCTTCCAGTAAGAGGTTAAGCATGCCTTTATCCATTTGTACCTAATTCCTCTTGGCTGCTGTGAGAGAAAGAGATGCAAATTTTACTTTCACAGCTGTCACTGAACATGAGACATCAGTGCCTCTGTGCCACAATGTAAGGCACCAGTAGCCTGCTCCCTGGGAGCATTGAACCATAAAGGAGGGGCATGAAATCTGAACTTACAAGTACCCTAGGTTCCCCTGGATACTTCTGACTGTTTGTCCAATGCAATTTCCTTTCTCAGAAAAGCCACCTGTGCAACACAACTTGGACCATTGCAAAATATAGGTTTAGAGGAAGAAATGCTGATAGGAAATATCCATAGGGAAAGAGTTGTTTATTCCCTAAAGGTTTCTTCCTCCACCTATTGAGATCCAAATGCAAAATACCATCTTGATCAAGTGTTATGTCTGGAGCAGAGAAGAATTTTTGTTTGAATCAGTCTTGAAATAAATTGCTGCTTACTGTGTTGTCTTAGAGTGATTAGTTCACTTTTGCTGTTCCTCTGTTCTGCAATCTTGCTATTGTACTCTTGTCTGTCTGTGAACACTTTAGTGTCACTAAAAGCTCCAGAACAAAGTGTGAAGACCACAGTGACTCTTGTGAGCTAACTTCTGAATATTTTAGAGCAGCTGGAATGTTTTATCTCTTTGGGGTTGCAAATATTATGTGATGCCTGGGGATAGGGTGAGGAAAGAAAATATGGGAAGTTCTATGTGTAATTTTAGATGGAAGGATTATTAACTTTGTGGGAAGTAAATTGTGTTATAGCTGAGAGATAGGAATATTTGATTTCTTGACTGGGGCAAAGATTTCTGCCTCCCAGTAATTCACTGTGTCAAAACAGATCCTGCTTGCAAGTGCTAAGCAGGATAATGAAGGTGCGAGGTGACTCAGGGGGCTGATGACAGGATTACAGGGTTCAAGAAGATAGAAACAACCACATAGACTCTAAGGTGGTTTAAGCTGCAGCTGCTTGATTTTGTTTTGTCTCAGTACAAGCCGGTTTTTTACACGATTTTTCTCCCAGACCAATGCATTCAAGCAGGTGGGGAGCACTCATTGTTTGGGACTGTCTTGCCCAGAAATGATCTCACATTTCAGCTGTGCTGGGATCTGCATGGCCTCGCAGTGCAGCACTTGGCAAGCCAGGTCCCTGGCGATGCCTGGCGAGGCAGGCTCTCAGAGCAGGGAGTGTTTGCCTTGCAGTTTGTTGGGGTGGGGGATGTGTGCCAGTCAGTCTGCAGCTGAAGGCACAGACCACGGCTCCAGCCGTACCGCGCAGGGAGTGCGGCTGCTCCACAGTCCCCTGACACGTCTTCCAGCCCTTTTTAATTGGCTGCAGCTTGAATTTGCATTCTGCCTTTTTCCTTTTTTGACATTCATCATGTGGGTAATAGATGCACACACAGGCTGTCCTCATACAACAAAGAAGGCGCAGAGCTAATTTAAAAGCACTTGTGAAAATTCCAGCTTCAGAGGGCTTATTAAAACCAAAGACCCCAAACTGCTAAGTGTACTTCTCTGCAGTGAACCTGGTTATTGCTGACGTTCACCCTAGATTACCACAAGCTGTTTTTTGCCTTTCTTCTTCAACACACATATGTCTGTAAGGGAAATATTGCCACTGCATTATACATGTACATTCCAAATGCTGTATTTACACAGAAATAAATGTTTTGTATTTCAGGTTTTAATCCGTTCTTTCATACACTTTTTTTCCCCCCAGTTTTTTGGTGTATTTTCCCCACAGCAACATATTTGGTTCTTTTTTCCCCTCTCAGCTCCTGGGTTATTTGTGCCTCGTTTTTATCTGCAAAAATCAATGCAGTGGGCAAAACTCAGCTTTGGTGTAACTATATTGGATTAAATGTGCAGCATTGTCACATTTTATATTGCATTTAAATATTAATTATTAATGTGTGTACTTAGTACATTGATTTAAAGGGCACTGCATAAGTTAAATGCTCATCCGTAAAATTAAAACTATTCCTGGCCATACTGAGTGACATTGCAGAAGTATTCTTCTGCTCTCACCAGAATCCTGGGCAATTGCAACACTGTTTGTCAGACATGGACACAAAAAACCCTAGTCAGCAGAGAGTAATGTGAAGAAATGCAGCTTTCCTTGAGCTCTGCAACTTGCTATATGTGTGTGTAATTATCACAAGCAGTGGGGAGGAAATCATAACTATGAGACACATACAGACAGAAATATATCTTTTTCTACATAAAATTACATTCTTTAATATACATTTTTACTTTGGTTGTACTTCTTACTGACCCTATCTGGTTTTATAATCTGCAGAAAAACAATTGCAGAGAATAATAGAAGGGCTTGGATTGGCAGGGACCTTAAAGATCACCTTGTTGCAATCCCCCACCATGGGAAGGGACATCTTACACTAGACCAGGTTGCTCAAGCCTCCATTCAACTTGGCCTTGAACACTTCAAGGGATGGAGAATCCACAACTTCTCCAGGCAACCTGTTCCAATGTCTCACCACTCTCATAATAAATTTTTTTCAGTGATATCCAATCAAAATCTCTATTTTCAGTTTGAACCATTCGACCTTGTTCTGTCACTACCTGCCCCTGTAAAAAGTCCCTCTCCAGCTCTCTTGTAGCCCTCTTTAGGTACTGGAAGGATGTTAAAAGGTCTCCTCAGAACTTGTTTTCCTCAAGGCTGAAATATCTCAAGTCTCTCAGTCTGTCCTCCTAGGAGAGGTGCTCCATCCCTCTGATCATCTTCATGGCTGTTGCTGTGTAGTAAGAAACAACACAGACTCACCAGAAGACTGGTTCGCACAGCATCCCAGATCTTTACTTCAGATCCTCTTTTATACCTTGTTCCAATACAGATAGACCTGATTGGTCAATTAATCAATACATTTCATCTGATTGGCTAATTAACAAAATGTCTTTCTTATAAACAATCTTTGAAACAACAAGAAAACAGAAAGTAGGAAAACAACACTTGCAGTTTGTTTATAATAATAAACTATCATTGTCTATCTTCAATTTCTTTAAGTCTCACAAGGCAATTCTGGGAAATTTTATGTGGTTTTCTCACTGCCTGACTGGGCTGTCACATCCACACATGGCCCTTCTCTGGACTCTCCCCAACAGGTTCATAACCTTTTGTGCTGGGAGCCCAGAGCTGATGCAGCCCTGCAGGTGGGGGCTCAGCAGAGCAGGGGGTCAGAATCCCCTCCCTGGCCCTGCTGCCCACCCTGCTCTGGATGCAGCTGAGGATAAATTTGGCTTTCTATGATGGACAATCTTTTACAATTTTGAGAAACCTGCATGTTGAGGAGAGGGCTTTCCCCCCATACCTGTGTTTCATGAAGGGATGCATGGTAAATGCTTGAGCCCAGGCCCTTGCTTTCCTTCAGCTTCACTGTGTTCTCAGCCAGCCTTGCTCCTCAGGGATAACACGGGTCCCAGGCCAGCCTTTCTGAGGGCTGTTCTGCAAGGCGTGGCATTCACTCTCTTTGTTTGGGTGACAGACTATGAGAGCAGGCAATTACATTTCCTGAAAGGGAAAAAGGCATTAATGCCTCAGTGAAATATTGTGGCAGTGTTGGCAGCTCTTAGTGCAGCCATTCTAGGGGAGCAATGCCTCCGTCCCTTGTGTCACTTCCAGGATCCTCAGTTATATCTTTTAGCAATCTGTGGCAATGCTACCAGTTTATTGTCAGCATTAATTATGTCTGAGATGATCATCATCTTTTTGATGCTGGCACATATATTAGTAATAGGGATGTTGTCACTAGCCTTGAAATTAAATAATATTGGGGGGTTCTTGTTTGTGTTTATCAGTGAAGTATCTGGGAATGTCTCAAGAGCTACAACTTACCCCAGCAGTATCAATGTTGTGCTTCTCGGGAGCTGCTGGACTGAGAAAATAAGCTATAAGTAAAATAAAACTGCAGTCAATTTTTCTCTTAATAGGCCTAGAAAAGCTGTGGGATAAAGAGTTGGTTTAAAACTGTCCTTTAACATTGTTTTCAAAACATTATTTAGCAATTCACTGATATAGATCACAGAATATTCTGATTTGGAAGGGACCCACAACTCTTAAGGGAATGGCCCATATTGAACCTCCAATCTTGGTGCTATTAGTGCCATGCTTTAAACAACTGAGCTAATCTCTGTTCTGCAGTGAAAAATAATCATGGCTAGATTTGTCAGCAACAGTTTAATTTTCTTCTAAGTGGCACAAGATATGAGTCTTCCTTATATAGCTCAGCTGTAGGGGAGTGTATACAGTAACGTGCCCAGCCCAAATCCTGCTCTCACGAGCAGCAGCAGCTGGGGCTTGGGCCATTAAATCTGCAGCTGATGGCTTGTGCTGTATGATGCTGGGAAAAGCCCCTTTTGCAGATCAAAAAGCCATATGGTAGGCTGAAGGACTTTGCGAAGTTTCTCTATAGGAATTCCTCCCCCCCGGTTTTATATGCAGAATATAGTTGTGCTGTTGAGAGAAAATAAAGATATGACATGCCCTCTGGTTGTATGTTGTGTCAGACAGTAGGAAAAAAAATACGTTCATGCTTGTTTTTAATGCTGTGCTTTTCCTTTTCCTTTGGTGCACTGCCATATTTTTTTCCATGTTCAGTTTTCAAAGAGTATATTTACACTTTCTTCTGTGATGAATAAAAAATACAAAGAGTATATTTACATTTTCCTTTGTGATGAATAAAAAACCCAGAAAGCCAATACTTCTCTTCGCAGAGACTCTAATTTATACCAGATGGATTGATCTAAAGGAACACGGGAGATTTGCTGTGCATAAAATACGGGACTGTCACAGCTTGTGCTCTGTCAGAAAGGAACTGGTCTACAGATTATATGGTTTATAGCAGAAAACATTTTTAAAGTTTTGTACAGATGGCTGACCAGTTAAACCAGTTCTGTAGCACTCTAAAAGACTGCCAGAGATGCCATAGCATGCTTTACTGACCAAATTGCTTGGGATTCTTTAATGGCATTTCCCTCGTATATGTCTGCATATAGTAGCATAGTTTTACATAAGGTGTTATTCTGCTGCTCCTGCAGAAGAATAAATGGAGTAAAGCTTCTGAAATTGATGAAGACAAATAAGATTTCTTTTGCATACATGCACGTGGAAAGTTTCGTCTCCAACCTGTGCTGAACCTGTACATGCATTTACCTTGTTGCACCCATGTGCTCTTTAATGTGTGTTTAGGTAAGAGGCAACAACCACATAGACACTCACACACACTTTTCTGTGTGGATATGAATATAGGACAAGGTGCCCTTTAGCTGCCAGAATATCCTCAACACATTGCCTGATTCATCAGAGCGGGGTATAAATTTCATACTTTTTCACGTAGGTTTTCTGAACAGGATGTACCAAAAAAAAACCCCTAGTTAGACTGCTAGGTAGGGTCTTGCTCTTTATAGCATTAATTTTATTTCAGCAAATTTTAGAATGGCAATAACAGCTTTCAGTGCCATTAGTGGCTTCATCCAAGAGACTCTGAGTTCTTTAAAATCAATTACATTTTTAAACAATACATCAAGTACAATACTTGCATTTTTCTATAAGGCATAAAATATTTTGGAGAGGTCAGGATCCTGTCTGCAGTCTTGGTTCAATGCAGTGACCCAAGGATGAACCTAATGGAATATTCTGACCCTTAGGCAATTTTTCAGCCATTAAACCCCTTAGTCAGAAGCTGACACTTAAGCAGATGTTATCAGCTGGAAAAGAGGCATTTTGAAAAGAAAGGAAGGCGATATCGGGAAAAAGGGGAGACCTGCACCATTTAGACACCTACAGATTCAAACAGCTGCTTCATGGCCAATTTCCTACATCACTGCAAGCGTTCATCAAAGCACTGGTCTTATCCAAATAAATAATACTCTCAAATGGCCTTCACTTTCACTCCAGCGGGAAAAGGCTTGCAATCTGCCTACCTTGGTCTGTTCTACTGGTATAGTAGCCCATCAATACAAGGGAAGCAACTGTTTCAGCTGAGGCTGAACCTCAGCCCTTCCTGAATCACCAAAAAATCAATATAACTATTGTCCTTTGCCTGCTGTTGCCCTGCCCTTCATGTCTTCTGGAGGGCAAAAAATTTTTGAATTATCTACATTTAATGTAGAATGATTCCCATGATATTCTTTTTCTAAGGCAAGTGCTTGAACAAGGACATCCAGTCTAGGATTTCACTTGTATTGAGAGTGGGAAAATTGTGTATATCCCCAAAGATCTAAAAGGTTACTGCCCAGTTCCCAGGTGGCATATGGATTTTCTGGATGACATGAAGAAGTTAAATGTGCTGTGTTAAATCTTCTGTGTGCTTGAGTCTTGCATTGAATAGGGAAATCTGTGCTTAGGCATGCTTGGGCATTAGGCTCAACCATTTTCTCTTTTCCAGGCACATATATTTACAGAAAATCCCCTCCTATGAAAATATTCACATATTCTTACAGAAAAGCAGCACAAAGACAATTGGGTCAGTTCTCTGTGATCCATACTGGTGAGACACACAAGGAGCTGTGCAGACACCTTTGCCATCATAATATTCACATTGAATGCTACAGTAGAGCTACTGTGAATAGGGATGGGGACCTCAGCTCCCCACAGGCTTAGCCTGGAGCCTGATGAACAGAACTGCAGGGAAGCAGCTGGATTTCTGCCTTAGGGACGATGATGAGCAAGGTGACATTTTATGTATTAGGATTAAAAGGCAGACTAAAAAAGGTGACACTGCGGTGAGTGTTTGCTACAGGCCCTCTGATAAAGAGGGGGATGTGCATGAGCCCTTTTGCAGACATCTGGGAGTAGCCTCACTGTCATGAGTCCTGGTTCTTGTGGGCAACTTCAACCTCCCTGATGTCAGTTGAAGGAAAAACACAGCAAGGCTGTAATAACAATCCCTGTGGTTCCTTTCAGGTCACTGCTTATGTTAAGTTTCTTGTAGAGGCTGCTGTGAAGGATCCAACAAGGAAAGGTGTACAGCTGGATCTTATACTAATCAACAAGAAAGGCTGGAGGCAGCCTTGGCTGCAGGGACCATGGATTGTGGAGTTCAGTATCCAGCAAGGATGAAGAACATCAGATTGCAGCCCTAGACTTCAGGAGAACTTCCGTGCAGCCTCTTCAGGGAACTTCATGGAAGAATGCCATGGGAGTGGCCCTGCAGGAAAGTGAGTCCAACAAGCTGCTCAGTATTTGAAGATTCCTTCTTCCAGGTTCAAGGAAGATGTCTCCATCCCCATGAGCTAGCAAGTGAGGAAAAGGAGACCTGCTTGGTTGTACAAAGAATGGGAAAAACCCAAACATGGGATGGAAGCAGGGACAGAATCCCTAGGATGAATACATAGATATAGTCAGCATATGCAGAATTGCAGTGAGGAAGGCCAAGGTGTAGCTGGAATTAAATCTGACTAAGGATAGGACGAAGATCTTCTTCAAATATATCAGTAACAAAAGAAACAAAAATATATCAGTATATATCGGTGACAAAAGAAATATATCAAAATATATCAAGTATATCAGTAACAAAGGAAATTAGGGAAATTGTAGGTCTGCTACTGAATGGAACAGGGCCATTCACAATCAAAGTTGTAGAGAAGGCTAAGATACCAAATGCCTCTTTGCTTCTTCTTTACTGGCAAGCCCATCCCTTAGGGAACCCTGACCCAGGAGACCAGGGAGAAGACCTGGAAGAGGAAATACTCTCCTTTGGCTGGGAAGAATTGGGTTAGGGACCATTAAGTCAAATTTGATATCCACAAGTTTGTACTTGTGGCTCTGATGGGGTGCATCCCCAAGTGCTGAGGGAACTGAAGTTTCATTGCTATTTCACTCATTATTATCTCTGAAAGGTCATAAAGATAAGTGGTGCCTGAGGACTCAAGGAAAGCAAGTGGTACCCCAGTCTTCAAAAATGGAAGGAAGGGCAACCCAGGGAACTACTGGCTGGGCAGCCTCACCTTAATCCCTAGAAAGGTGAAGGAATGGCTCATCCTGGTGACCATTTCTGAACACGATGACAAGAAGCTGGCCAGGAGTAGTCAGCATGGATTGATCAAAAAGAAATCATGCCTAACCAACTTGATTGCCTTCTATGATGAACCAACTACATGAATGGATGAGGGGAGAGCAGCGGATGGATCTCCTGAACTTTGGAAAATCTTTTCTTGATATTACCCACAATATCCTCATGGACAAACTCAGGGATGGGGGCTGCGTGAGTGGACAGAGAGGTGGATCAAGAACTGACTAACAACAGAGGCCAGAGGGTTAAAATCAGAGGCCTGTCACTGGCAGAGTCTCTCAAAGTTCATTACTGGGGCCAGTATTGTTTAACTTGTTCATCCTTGACTTGTAAAAGGTGGAATGTGCCTCCTCAGCAAATTCACTGAGAACACAACGCTGGGAGGAATGGCCAGTGCTCTGGAGTGCTGTGCAGCCTTTCAGAAGGACCTCGGCAGGTTGGAGAGATGGGCAGAGAAGAACCATCTGAAAGTCGACAAAGGCAAATGAAGGATCCTGCACCTGGGGACGAACAGCCTCAGGCACCTGGGGCTGACCTGCTGGGGAGCAGCTCTGTGGAAAAGAACCTGGGGGTCCTGGTGGACAAGAAGCTCTCCATGAGCCAGCAGTGTGTCCTTGTGACCAAGAATGCCAATGGTATCCTGGGGGGCATTGGGAAGAGCATGGCCAGCAGGTCATGGAAGGTGATCCTGCCCCTGTACTCAGCCCTGCTGAGGCCACACTTGCAGTGCTATGTCCAGTTCTGGGCTCCTTGGTATAAAGAGACTAGAAGATCTTTATTGCCAAAAAAATTTGGCAAGCTGGGCCTGATCACTTTGGAAAAGACTGTGAGGATTTATGAACAATGTATGCAAGTGCCTGAGTGTCAGAGGATGGAGCCAGTCCCTCTTTGATATTGCTGAGCAATAGGACAAGAGGCAAAGGACATAACCTGATGCACAGGAAGTCCCACCCCAACATGAGGAAGAACTTCTTTTGTATGCATGTGACTGGGCCCTGGAACAGATTGTGCAGAGAGGCTGCAGACTCTCTTTCCCTGGAGATGCTCCAATTCCACCTGAATACTGTCCAGAACCCTGAGGACCCTGCTTAAGTAGGGAGTTTGGGCTATATAACCTCCAGTGGTGCTTTCCAAACTTAACCATTATGTGTTTCTGTAATTCTATGGATGGAAGTCCTAGTCCTCAACCCCTGCCTACCCCATTGGATAGATATCCTTACTCTGTGCCATCTGGGTTTCTGTTGTTTTTGACACATTTTGATGCATGTTAGTGCTGCCCACATCTCCCAGAGGAGCTCAACATCATTTCCTGGAAATCATTTAGCAGCATGACTGTGGGGATCTGCTGAGCCAGGCTGTCTTCCCCAGTAGAGCAGTTTTGAGGATTTGCAGCTGGTGAGGAAGATGTTCACAGCAGTGCCTGTATCTGTCTTTCAAAGGTTCCCACTGTGAGCCTGGCAGTTTTCTGCCTTAAGAAAAAAAATGCAGTCTTTGGATTTCACTAATTTTCAAAGGCTTGGTGCATTTTAACTACATTGTCTGAATCTGTGGAATGATAAAATGGCAGCAATAAGTTTGAGGGGCCATAAGGGTGAGTTTGGCTTCTGCATACTGTCTTTGGATGAGATATTCCAATGACAGAAAGTCTAGACATTTGCCTTGAAGAGTTAAGGTTTTAGGGGAGATGTAATGTATGCTTTAGTGTCCCACTGTAAATAATTCACAAAATGTCAGCTGATGTCAAGAAATGGAAACTTTTGAATGCAACTGAGATGATCAGTCATGTTTTTGCTTCTAAAGCAAGGCTAGAGTTGTGCAAGAATAATGCAAAGTACTTTAAATATGCAGACCTTATAAACTGCTCATCACAGACATTAAATGGAAGAACATTCTCTTCTTTCTTCCCCTACCTTCAAGCAAAACCTTTGGCAGAACTTCCTGTCTTGGTATCACATACAGTTGGCAAATTCCTAGTGCTGTAAAAATTTGATAATGTAGGAAAAAAAATCAAAGGCCATAAAACACATTAAAGTGACTCTTTCAGCCTTCTGCCTGTTTTTAGAACAACACTGTCAGGCATTGATTCACACATCTGACTTTCACCCAAGTGAAGAAATCTTTTTTTTTAAACCTGGGAGAATAAATCCGCTCCCAGATTTCAGGCCTCTGCCTTCTCTCTTGGGTATCATGTACCCAAGAGTGGGTGCTGGGTGCTCTAGAAGACTTGGGCCTGCAGCAGCAAGAACCAAGGCTCAGTGGTCAAAAACCATGGGGAATGATTCTGCAGTCAGCATAAATGCAGAATTGATCTACTTTGTAATATGGCCACTTAGACTTTTGGCATATTTTACCAATCATATCCACACCAATTATTAACTTATAAGCTTTGTTTTCTCTGCATTTCTCTGCCTCTGAAAGTTGTCAGCCCTCCAAATGGCTGGTACTGTAGGGGCTGGGCAGCAGATTTCAATCTGTCTCCTGATATCCCTTAGATAGTAAAGTAAAAATATGTTTCAAAAATATGTGTTATTTTCTCCCTTTCAGTATCAGAAGACAGTGACAATTCTGTGAAACAAGGATCATAAAGAAAGGCAAGTTTAAAATACTGTAGCAAGAACCAATACTTTCAGTCAAGCTCCTGCAATACCAATATAGAAGTGGGTTTTGTCAAGTTTGTGTTGTGTGTGTCCTCTTGCTTTGGTAATCCACTGCTGTATCTATGCATTTAATTTCTGTAAAAATTAAAATCCTGCAAGTAAATCCTGCAGGAGGCTTTCATATAACTGGAGTGGAGTGCTCATTGACCAAAAGGGCAAAACTGAACCTTGGGCTCAGCTTTGTCTCAGCTTCTGCAGCATGCTCCATGCCAGCTGCTGTGAGACCTGTCCCCAGTCCTCTGGCACCCGCCTTCACCCAGGAATGGTGGCACTCCATTTGTCCTCCTCCCCTTGAAGGACAGGCGTGCATGGGCTTCCCTGACAGCAGAGGAGTTGAGAGCCTTTGCCCCATCTTGCTTCTCTGCGTTGTAAATGACTAATTGTAAACGAGCTGCCTGGAAGGAAAAAAGGGAACCTGACTTCCTGAGCCACTCAAACCATGTTAACAAACACTTGCCTCGCGGGTGATGCATGGAGTCATGACTGCCCTGAGAAAATGGGCTGATTCTGCTTGTTTGAAGACAAGCATGTTTGAGGGGAGGACCCTTTATCTAGGCTGTGCCATCAGCACTCAGGAAGCAGTCACAGGCTGGAGAGTCTGTGTTACCCTCATCCTGCAAAATGACAGGCTGGACGTGGTGCAGACTCACAGGGTGGAGGACTGGCTCTACAGCCTTCTCCAGGAGCCCTGGGGCAAAAAAGGAGTAATCGAGGCAACACCAAAACTCTTGTGGTGGCTGCTAATATGACTTGAAAGGCGCTATTTCTCAGAAGGAGGTGATTCATAAAACTCCCTGTAGCATCCTAGTGCAGAGAGAGGATGAAGATGGTGCCACTGGAAGTCTTGTGAAAAAAGTCAAGGGGCCAAAGAGGCTATCTAGATCTCACTGCCCACCCCAGGCAGGGAACAGGAATCTTTCTATCGCCACAGACCCTCGCGGCTTTTTAAGAAAGGCTTGTTTGCTGCAAAAGTGCATACACTGCATCTGCAGCAGCAGCTGCAGGGCTAATGGAGCTGCTGTACCGGAAGATGTTGCTCAATGATACACAGCATTTTTTACCACTCTGATCAATGGGTATCAAGAGAAACTGCAGCAGCTCTTAGAAGGAGAGAAAAAAAGCCCAAACTTATAAATGAGAATGACTGGCCTGACAGTAAATTCAGTAGAGTTTCTGAGAAACTCAATGCTACTGGATTGTGTTCTTGTTATAGTCTTGCAGTAACTGTTGGAGCCAAACATGATATCAGAAAATATTTACAATGTTAAAGCAGTGTATGGATTTAATAGTAATGAAGGAGTAGGAAAACATGTTTTCATTGTGCCCTTTGTTTTTACTTATCAGAAAGGCACCAAATCCCTAAGAGCTACAGTCTGTGCAAGATCATTGCATTTCTGTATCTGTGTGATACATAATTACCATCTGGAAGACAAATTATCTGCTATGTAGGCACTGTCAAGATAACTGAACAAGAATCAGCCTTGTAATTGTTCTGTATATTTTTGAAAATGGCCTTTTGATATCACTTGAAAATTTGGCTCATTATGTTTAAAATGGAAAATATGAAATTATATTATTTTTGGATGTTTGGTATAGTAGAAGGAAGAATACAACACATTTCATGAACTTGCATTAACAGCATCATAATCTTCCATTTGCAAAGATATATTAGAGCAAACCAACACTTAGATCACATTTCAATTATTTGTGGTTAAGGAGATCAAATAGCTTTTGTGATTTAACATTTGGTGCTAAAATTCCTTACAGTAATTTGTTATTACTTTTTGCTCTACTTGTGTCTTTTCATAAACTAGTGAGTGGTCTGCAATCTCAAGGTATGGTAGGACCAATATTAAGTCCATTACACATTACCTACCCTTTCCCAGTTTTACAGGAGTTATTGCTAATAAATACAGGTTGTAGACCAGAGGAAAGCTGCATCACAGTGAGTGCAGCAATGAGAAAGCTGGCACTGAAGAGCGCTGGGATACTCTTCAGCACTGTATACTGTCTCACCCTTGGGAAGGTACAAAAAAGGCCCTGGAGGCCACCTTACCACCATTCCAGTAGACTTAGTGCGGTGCATTTACTGACTTAACATTTAATTTTACAAAAGCTCAAGCTTTTAAGATTCCCACTTGTCTCAAAGGCTAAAAACAGAAAAACAAGGAAAATTTTAGCTATGCAAAAACTGTAACAGTAGCAATATATTATGGTACCGCAAAATCCCTCTCCTACCTTGCTCTCTCCCTACTGTACTTTCCCGATCCTTCTCTCTCTCACCTGAACAAACTGATTTCTTCCCCCCAGCCCTTTGGCAGCACTGTCTTATTTTCACCTTGACTTAAGTCCATAATCACTTTTTTCTTTGCTATTTTGGTGCAGCTTGGAGGCATATTTGGCCTCCTCTGGTGCATCTCTTGCTTTTTTTCTTGCTGTGGTTCTGCTGGGGACTGGGCTGCCTTGTTTTATCACCTTGCTATAACTGTGGGCAACCTTCATTGCATGCTGCAGTTGGAGTATGCTGAGGGACACTTAGTTCTTCCTTAAAAGCACTGCAAGCTTATGCGAAGGAGCAGAGTCCTGGGATACATTAACTGATGGCTGCAAGCAGTGCAAGGTGTGTGCCTTCTGGAGAAGAAATATTTTAATGAATAAATCAGATGAATCAGTGCTCATGAAGCATGCATTCCACTCTGTGCCTTTCCCTAACTGTTTTAGCTTTTTGATTTGCGTTCTGTTAATTTATTCTAGCCTAGATCTGTGCAAGAACAGCAGTCCTAATAAATACTGGCCTTCCAGCTAAGCTTTTATCCCAGAATTTACAGGCTTTTGCCTGATTTCCCACTCAATTACTCTCTCCTTCTCACTGACTGCTGCCCATCTGCCCTGCATCCCTATGGAAAAAGCAAGTTAGGGGCTATTGCCATGAGCAGGGTGCCCTCATGGCCAGCACTGACCACCAGCAATACGGGCTAGGGGCAGCATCTGTGTCCATCTGCTGAGTCATAGCATCACGCCATGAGAATCAGCCCAGTACAGAGCCGGCCTGCAAACACTGATGGTGGCAAGGCAGAGCATTATGGGCTCAGAAAATCAGTTTAGAAGCCAAAAGGTAAGCACTTGCTTACAATCAGTAAAAAAAATTGGCAGACCTGTGATGATGAAGATAGTCATAAATGTAAGTCAGAAATGTCTTAGTTCTCCCCCACCATTTTATAGTGAGGCATAAGACTGGCAATCCACAAGCATATGCGTGGAGATCACAGATGGTTTCTATATGAGGCACCCTTAAAATAGCCTTAGGACTAAAACCGCTCTGTCTGCTCTCAGTGTGCTGATGTTTTGCCTCTAGTCCTGGGGCTTGGTCCAAAAACGAATGTTTTATCAGCACTAAGAAGCAACAGAAGAGATCTAGAAGGAGAACTCTGCATTTGCTTACTGTACTCTTCCAAGGACAGATGATGATAATTTATCGCTTTCTTTACCTTCTTCATACACTAATAGAAGGGACATCAATATTCTATTACTTTTTCCAACAGTGTTACTGTTTGGAATCCATTTCAGTATATATTGTAGCTGGCTGACCTTTGAACCCTACTTCTGTCAGTTAAATGCAGAATTTTTGGAGTCACAGTCAGTTTTTACATATGACTATATTTTTTGTGCAAAAGACAAAATATGGAACAAATAGGAGGAAAATATATCTCTCTACCTGAAAACTTTTTGAAATATGTAGAATAAAGGACCTGTAATGTAAGATTTCTAATGCAGATCAACTAATGCTCCTTCAGAAGCAAAGACCTTTGGAATGACTGTGATACCTTGCTTATTGAAAATCTAACAGGAAGATCGAGTTCATGAGGAACATGCTCCATATAGTACAGATCATCTACCATGGCAAAGCATGACCAGTGATAGTTGGAAATTTCCACCGTTGGATTTTTATTTCTGCTTAAAGGGTTGTAGTTAAATATTTTTGCTTTGAATGGTGGTTTGGTTTTTTTTTTTTTTTATTTTTAAGGAAAATATAATTTTAGGACAATAAAAGAAAATGGAAATGGCACTTGATAATTTGTCATCCTTCACCATTTTTGCATCTGTTTAATGTACTGCTAGTAGAATTTATTCATAAATTAAAAATAACTTTTAGAATTGCAACAAAAGTGGAAAAAATATGCAGACTCTCATGTAGCTTGAATGGGGACTGGATTGATTGTCAGTGATTGTTTTAATTTCTTTGGTTTTTATAATGTAGAGTCATTATTTATGTGCATATCTAATTTAGAAAAGTGAGTAATTTAATTTAGAGGACTACTCTCACATTTAAATTTAGTCTTGTGACAGGGTATCATTTAGAACCAAAGAAGTAAATCTAAATGCGTATTTTAAATGAGTATTTTTTCTCATTAATAAAATATTTTCAGTGAGGGATAAAAAATACTTCTTTACTTCTATCATTTGAATGACACATAAAAGTTTGAAACAGAATTGCTGGTTTTATTTACAAAAACCGTCTCCAAGAATTTGTTCTCCTCACATCTTAATACAATGTAGGGAGGCTAGAATGTACTAGGGAAATAAAGCTCCCGCATTTCTGTATTTCCAGAAATAATGAAAATTAGATATTTAATGAAAGAAAAAGTCAATGTTATGATTAATGGTAGACAGAAAGTTTACATAAGTATCTAAACTGACCGTCCAAAGTTCCTGAAAGAAGAATTTAATGGAACATGTTCAAGTTCCATTTTATTAAGGGAATTAATTACTTTCCTTTTCTTGGTTTCTAATGGTGTTGAAAGGACAGAACCTAGCCCTGGGTCCATAGAATGTTGTTCTATTCATTCCCTGGATTGCGGCCATAATAAATCAAATAATGATTTTGTTAGCTATGGTTTTTTAAGTCACAAAAATTAGGACTTTAGTAATCTATTTCAGTAGTCCCATACTGCAAGTTAATATCTATATTTACAGCCATAAGACTTAGAAATGGTTGTTTTTCTACTATCCAGTTTGCACAGAAACACTGCCTGCACATGTCACACATAGGCACAAGGTAAATAGTATTTTGAATATTCACTACTTTGACAGTTTGGTGACACTGAATTGATGAATTATTCCAAACTAAGTGACCACAAGACTATGACCTTGTGGTATTTACTTGTTAAAATAACTGCTATTGCTCACAAAACTGTATTTTGAAATATTTCTTCATTATTTGTGGATGCTGACAGATGTCTTCAGGTTGATCTTGAAGTACTCTTCTAAGCTCCTAGCAACTGAGGAAATGTGTAGGATTATATATAGCCAGATGTGTTCAAAGCTGATGGAGTGACTACCTGTTAATAACACTGGAAGAACTGAGAGGCACAAGTTACAGATATACAAAGACATTTATTACAAAATCTCTGCTCAACAAAAACATCCTGTTTTCTTTAACTTTTTATGCCCAAGATCCTACAACTTGTATTAATATAGTAATTGAAATTAAATACTACATATTAATTGAAGTTAAATGCTATCAGATGCTAAGACTTTCGTCTTATTTTCAATGTTGCCTGCAGTTCTTCCTTGCTCAGTTGGTTTTGCTTTGTCTGCTTTCACAAATTCAAACAGTTGTTTTTAGCTTTATCCCCTTCAGCTCATGTTTGCAGAAAATTATATGGTTCGTTGGCTTATCTTGACTCTCTGACATACTTAAATTACCACTCCTTTGATTTTTCAAATAATGTTTTAATAGTCCCAGTTGAAGGAGGAAATAGAAACTGTAGTGCAGTCCTGCCTGGATCACCTCCTACAGAGTATTTTGGACACTCACATGCAGCTTTGAGAGATGATTGCTCTTTATGTGCATTTGGTTTTGTGGTAAAGATTTGGTAGCAGGAGGGGGCTAAGAGGGGTGGCCTCTGTGAGAGGATGCCAGGAGTGTTTCCCATGTCCAACAGAGCCAGTGCCGGCTGACTCTCAGACGGACCTGCTGCTGGCCAAAGAAGAGCACATCAGTGATGCTGGTAGAACCTCCAAAATAATCTATTTGAGGAGGGTAAAACCTTGTGTAACAGGCAGAGAGAGGAGGGAGAGGGGAGAAACAGCTCTGCAGACACTTAGCTTAGTAAAGTAGGAGGGGACAGGAGATGTTCCAGGCACCAGAGCAGAGATTCACCTGCAGCCCCTGGTGCAGACCATGGCGAGGCACCTGTGCCCCTGCGGCCCATGGAGGTCCAAGGGGGAGAAGAGATCCAGCTTCAGCCCATGGATGACTCCACACCAGAGCCAGTGGATGGCGGACTGTGACCCCTTGGGAACTGTGGAATGATGACCAAAGAGCCAGGCAAGGACTAAGGCATCCTATCTATGGCCCAAACTATGTACCCTCTACTTAATCTTTCAATATGGAGATTTGCATAATTTGCATCAAGAACTGTTCAACTGAAATTAATTTGTTTCTGATAGTTCTGCATTTTTTCACAGCACTATTTGAAGAGACTACTCTGTGTGGATGGGAGTGGTGAGTTTTTATGCCATCACGTGTTGGTGTTTGCTTTCAGATGGAGAACAAAAAAAACCAGTTCAGTGTAGGACTGCTGTGCTTTCCTAGTATGGATACTGACTTCTTGTAGTCTCTTACAGCTGGCAGTCCATAAAAGGGGAAAAATACGGTGAATTGTTTTTGATAGATGAATATATTCTCTCTTTTAAACCAGAAAAATGCATTGCCTGCTTTTCCATGTTAAAAAGTAGGACAGTAACATGGAGCTGATAGATAAAATCTCAGTCATTACTAGGATCTCACATTGTGCCCTAGATGTTTTGATGGCAGGAGCACTCTGTCACGATCAACTGCTGCTCCTTTGTCTTTGCCCCCTGCAATCCCTTCTCCTCCCAAGCAGGCAACATCCCTGTGCTTGGTGGGGCTGGGGCTGCTCCCCATCTGGCATTCCTGCTGAGCATCTGGGCACCTTTGGCAATGGCTCGGCAGCTCTGACAGGGTGCAGAAACTAGGAGGAACTGGCAGTGGAAAGATTTCTGATCTTAAAAAAGTAGATGACAAGCTTTGCAATTGTCCTTTCCAGGCTGAGATGCACTGGTGAACCAGGAACACCACCGAGGATGGGAACATACAGGAAGTGCCTACATCTTTTCTCTTGTGTCCACTGAACTATGAAATATCATCACCTTTGCTAGCAACAGTAAAGCCCAGCAGAGCTTTAGGTTTGCCTTTGGGGTCTGTTATTTTGATATTTAAGCTGGCTATCAGCCATTTTTTTTTGCTACACTTATAAGGACTGACTGACATTAGATGTTCAAAAATCACTGGAAATATGTTGTCATCATTGTAGTAGCTAATGTTTATGCCTCAGTGGAGAATACTTCTGCATTTGATGACATATCATTCTGATGAGTTTTAATCTGGCTGTTACAATCTTTCTGATATGGTATCAATAATCAACACTACATCTTGCCATTTGGTCTGTAAGTCTCTTATGTGTAGTTAATGTTATCTACAGCATCTCTGTGATGTTTTCTCTTTGGTTACTGACTTACTTATAGCTACGTACAAGTGAAGATTGGGTTATCTGTGGAAATAATTGCGAGTAAGGAAGGGCATAATATTTGCAGCATAGTTCTTGGAAGGAATTGAGCTAAGGGAGGTAAAATATTACACTCATCTCTTAGGACCATAGGAGTGGTGTAGTTGTTGCACTGCTGGGTAGAATAACCAGCTTTGACAAGAATATTGCAATTGAAGCCTCACTGTTACAAAAAATAAATTCAGTTTGTGTTTATCACAGTTTTACATTGAATCTCCAGACTGAAGCACACACTTACTGTAAACAGTATCACCCAATGTCATCTGCATGCCAGGTTTTCTTCCTTTATAACTTGAACAGGCAGTAATTGTCACCATGGAAATCAATCCTTCATTAGTTTTGTGTCTTTTGGGATTTGTGCCAATTTTCTATGTGAAATAAATCTAGCCAGGGTAAACAAAAGACTACAGAGATTCAGCAGTGCAGTTACACTGATGAGTATTTGAACAAATTAATGGTTAATACTGAGCAAATAAATGAAGAGATAGCAAGGAAAGTTGTTAGAAGGTGAAGGCATTAAAATATCAGTGATACCTGTGCAAAAGAATCCAGCCTACTGCAGTTATAAGGGTTCTGAAAACTGCCTTCAACAGGAAACATGTCTGGGACTGATGGAGCTTCTGCCCACATCTCTTGTTTCTATCTTGATGCAGATAGTGTGCAGGCAAATGAGTCAGCACTACCATAAACTCTGACAAAGAGCCTGTGAATTTGGGTGCCTCAAGCTGTCCATCTCCACAGATTGCAGAGGTTTGATCTTGCATAGGACAGTGGTGACTCATTTTTGAGGGAGACACACAAAATGATACCTGCTCCTAGGAGACCAAGGTGAGCGTGCTATATTCACTCAAAGGGATCAGAGGTAGACTTGATGGTCCCACAAGACAAGATCAGTGTCAGTGCCCCAAAAGTTCATACAGCTAGGCAAGTGGGCTCCTGACACCCTGCCAGGCAGCACCATCCTTCTAAAGCACAAAACTACTGCAGGGTAAGGTGACTGAGGGAAGTCAGATTTCCAAAAATCACAAATTCAAAAGCCAAAAAGATGAACAGACACTTTCCTGCTGAACCCAATGTGTATCTTATCCTGGGAGCTCTATCCACTCATGTGATTAATAGCTGAGTGTTACAGCTCATATGTTGATTACTTGCATTCCTTCTGTATTGCCATGTGAGAGTGCAGAGTGACAGACCTTTGGCACTGGTATATGACCTGCTGTCTGGAGAGCTGCTGAGTCAGACAGTCCTGAGTCACATCTGATTGTGCCCAGCCAGTGAGCCCTGTGGTGTGCACAGCAGAGATGCTACGTTTTCTGAGGAAGCAAATGGTGCCATGACACAGCACTGTAAATATCTTGATAGCATCGTTTTGAAGATTAATATCTACAGAAGCTCTGGCTCTTTCTGCTCAGGCACCAGAAACCTTCTCTGTTAAATGAGAAAGTGTGGCATCTGAAGTGGGTGGGGATCCCCTCTAGAGCAACACACTGTTGTCTGGGGGTGACAACTGATTGTCCTGAGTGTCAGAGTGCATGGCTTTCAGTGTGTGTAGTACAATCACGTGGTGCTGGAACTTACAGCATGCCCCTCCTCTTTCTAATGTACCTTACACACTGCATCCAACCTAGCTCGAGAATAGCCTTTTAGTGAAATTGTTTGAAAAATGAGGCACTTCATTGATGATACCAGTGTTCAATTCTAAGTGAAACTGCAGAGTACTTGCTTGTCCCCAGCTGAGATTTACTGTTGCTAGCAAAGGTGATGATATTTCATAGTTCACTGGGCACAAGAGAAAAGATGTGGGCACTTCCTGCATGTGCCCATCCTCGGTGGTGTTCCTGGTTCACCAGTGCATCTCAGCCTGGAAAGGACAATTGCAAAGCTTGTCATCTACTTTTTTAAGATCAGAAATCTTTCCACTGCCAGTTCCTCCTAGTTTCTGCACCCTGTCAGAGCTGCCGAGCCATTGCCAAAGGTGCCCAGATGCTCAGCAGGAATGCCAGAATTCTCTCCATTGCTCAATTCTCTGCTTGCAAATCAATGCCTAACATGTTACTGTTCCTTAAGAGGATTAAGAGGGTGCATGTGAGGTACATGGAAGCTATTGTCTTAAAACACAATTAAAAACAAATCTTCCAGGAGCCCAACTGAGACCTGGATGTGCTAAGCCTCATTGTGCAGAGACATGAAGATGCCTAAAGGGTGCAAGGATTTCCTGGTGGGACCAGGCTGGCAGATCCTGCCCTGAAGTCTGTCTCCTGCCACAGTGATAGAAGTTTATGGCGCACAAATTTAGGCCTTAGACCTCCCTTTCTTCTCCTTCTGTGACTCTGGTATGATGGTGAGGATACCTCTGAGCCATCCTGTCCATATTGTGTTGTAGAACTGTTGTCAGTCTGTCCATCTAAAACATTTCCCACCATGCTGATGCCACCTATCCCTGACCCCTATGGTGGCAAATTACAGAAATTACTAACTTTTGGGTGTACTGGTAAAGAAGGACTGTATTTCATGTGATTTAGGCTTACCTCCTACTGATTTTACTCTGTGTTTCTTAATTGTCTGACTGCCTGACATTCGCAGGGAAGAGTGGGACCTGTCCACCAGAAAACCAGGTACCACAAATCAAGTCCCTCCCAGCCAAAGGCACCTCTGGCGACCTGAGTGTGGTTGAGGCCTTGTTGGGAGTAAATCCCCTCTGAGCCTTCTGCAGAAGGGCCCAGGCACTGTCTAGGAGATCCAGCAGCTGTTTGATACCTCTCCTCGGTGCCTCTCAGACAGTATTTTTGCCAATGCATACAGAACTCTCCTGAAGATGCCTGGGCAAGTAGAAAGCACAGGGTAAGGTTTACCATGGGCAAGGTGGTTTGGTTGTCCCCTATCTCACATGGAAGAATTGAGAAGGTTAGTGAACACTCTATGATCAAGACCCAGCCAGGAAATTCTAGTCAACACTTTAGTTTTCAGGCTGTCGTTTTGACTGGTCCTTTTATTTCACCTAGAACAGTGGGAATACCTTTAAATTTTTCTCTTTTCTCCTTTTTTTTTTTTTTCTTCTTTCTTTTTTCTTTTTTCAGAAACTTAGTCTTACTGAAGTGTTTAACAGAAGGAATTGTCAAGATTTTTTTAACCTGCTTATTGAGTGTCTTAGCCAGTACAAGAAACACAGTTTCCTTAAAGTTCCAGAATATTACTTGGACATAAGTCAAATATGTCTAAGGTGTCTCAAATTCTTTCCTGAGGACTTTTTTTCTGCTCTGGCTGATACATCTTGTTCATTCCTGAAAACACGACTCTCCTTCTAATCAAATAACTTTTTTTACAGTCACTGGTCTCCCCCATCATGTAATTCTGCTTGTCAGATGATCTGGTTCTTCCTTGCTACCTCTGGAGATTTCGAATGGGGAAATTACTTTGTGCATCACTACCACAGGAAACTGGAAGTCCACCAAACCCAGCATGCTGTAGGAGGAGCAGATCTGCAATTTGAAAAGGACAGCATCTGTGCTCCCAGTGCTCAGCTAGGAGGTAGGCCAAGAATCACCAGGTCACCCCTCTTCGTCCCTCTTTTAATCTGAGCAAATGAAAGGAAACATGCAAGCAGATTTGTCAAGCAACACTGCATGAATTCTGCAAGCTTTTCAGATAGTTGTTCTTCTCACCTCAGTTAAGTCACTTGAGGAAAACCACCTGAACTCAGAAGTGAGACTTGCAAAAAATATTGGCATTAGTCCAACTGTCATGGAATTTTGCTGACTCCACAGTCCCGATGACACCAGGGGTTTAATTACTGCAGTCCAGGAGGGGTTTCCTTGTGTTTCCACATTGTTTTACATTTGGCACAGTTTAAGCATCTACTTATTCTTATTTGAAACAGCTGGTTTCATTCTGCTTTGCAAAGCACTCATAGCTGTAGCCATGAGTTTCTGACTTGCCTTTGCTGCCACAGGGATTTCTATGGCTTGTGGTGGTGCCACCAAATGACACCAGCATGGCCTTTATGTCCAACCTGTATTTATAGGGCTGGTTCAGATTGCCCAGTGCCCTTGCCATACTTGTTACTGGTGTTGGGAAACTGCATTTAAAGTACAATAAGTTAGTGTAATTTTTCCAGTACTGAACTCATTAGAAGTCTGAAGAGAAAGCCTTACTATCATTGTTTGAGAATCACAGGTACTCATTTGCAAATTTGATCTCTTCTGCTAGAGGTTAGCAGAAGGAAGGAGGTTATATTTCATGTGCTGATTCGTGGAAAAACAACTTATTTTCAAGCCTGGGCTTTTCTAAGTGTCCTGGTGACTTGGAGACATCACAGAGCCAGTCCAGCCGGACTCATGCCCGAACAAAATGTCTGTCTGAAGATGAAGGGCACAAATGTGCTTTTGGAGGGTTGCTTTGCTCATGGACATTGATTCTGTGACATGCCTGTTCTGCAGTAAAAGCATTGGCGTGCTTGTCACAAGCAGCTGTAGCTACAACAAGAGATGTCTGTACACTGTAGGAAAAACTCCTTAAAACATTTAAAACGCACTGTTGCAATGAGCTCTGCTCCCTCTAAAGAGAGGTCAGCAGGGGAACAGAAAACATTGAAGAATTTGCTGTGCATCTCTGAAGTGTGAAAACGTTTTCAGGTCTGAGCAGATCTTGATATTTTTTCTTTTGTTTCTATGTGGAAGCAGTTTATAAGAATTCAACAGGTAGTCCTTTTACCAATATTTAATCCCTGACTGTTCTTACGGCTGAGACTTCTTATACTCCTCAATCCTTGCAGGTTTCAAGGAAATCTTTCTGCTACACTAAGTACCATAGAGTGAGAGCTGCTATTTCAAAGCAGTTTCCTTTATTGTGGATTGAATAGTGCATGTGCAAATTCCTCGCCATGAAAGATTTGCTCCCTTGCACCCCAGAGGCAGCAGCCCAAACTGCATTAATCAGCCTGGTCCTTGTCTCATGCACACAGATGATCAGTGGATTCTGCAAATTCTGCTTCTCCTAAAAGTGTGACTGCATCAGCAACAGCTAGATCACATATTAATAGAAAGCAAAGCACAGAAATCTGATCCCACGAAGGCTACAGTTATTTTGGATTAAGAAATGAACATTCCACATAATTGCAGAGCAAACTCTAGCTGTTTTAAAAGATACTGAATTATGAGAAATGCCTGACATGAAACAGATGAATAAGGCAATCACAGTAGATGAGGAATGAATGAAATTACAGACAGCAGTGGCAGCAGGGCTTTTGCGAAGAGCTACAGTAGTATCTTTTAAGCTGTTTTCACAGTTTAAAACAAGTAGAGCAATAGCCCTGAAAGTCTACAGCAATTAAATTTGCATGAAAAATTTCAGCCCCTCAGTAACTGTGCCATGTTGCAAATAGACTTTTCATTATGTTCAGGTTAGAAAATCTCCACACAACACTGAAGGTTATTACTGGGTATCCCAAAGGAGATGTTCATGCACTCTTGTCTCTCACCATCAGGCAAATGGCAAAGGAAGAATGTCAGCCATCAGGATTGTTCCTGGGCATTTCCAGGACTGAATCCACTTGGAGGAAATATATGGGAACTATTGGTGGCAACTGCATCTGCATTGACATACAGAGGTGCCAGGGCTGGGCAGCACATGGAGAGGGCAGATATGCTTTTTTCTCTGCCACTTTTGAACTTCAGCAAATTTTAGACTTTCCACACCAGCTCAGAAGGACGTGCCATGTTTTAACATCCCATCTGATGTGAGAATGAATCAAGTTGGGATGTCTGATTCCTGTCTGTGTAGAGGACACCATGTGTGCTGGCTGTAGACACAGACCTCTCAGCTTTCTTTCTTTCTTTTCTTGTTTTTTTTTTTTTTTTTTTTTTTTTGGTTTTTTTTTTTTTTTTTTGTGGTTGCTCACTCCTTCCATTCAGATATTAAACAATAAAATGTAATTCAACCTTGAAGCCACAGATGACCAGTAAGATAAAATGAAAGCCACCTTTAATGAGCCAAATCTGAGCCAGGACTAGTAATTCAAACTCTGTAAAATGGTATCCCCAAGGTGTTCTGGAAGCTAAGGACAGCAATTCAGCTTGGCTGCTCTGTGTGTGATTACCATGAGCACAGTAGGCTGAGGTGCTGTGCTAATAGCCATGCATTCAGAACTGAGAAATGTTACAAGGCCAAGCATCAGTGACATCCATTTGAAAACTCATGCTCAAACATTCCCTCTTTCACTGATTAGTTAATAACCTGCTCTAGAGTGTACTGTTCAGCCAGAGAAAGGAAGCCAGATTCTGTGCCAACCATGATCAAATACATAGAGAGGAATGAATGGCTTCACAACAACTGATCTTGTACCCAGTACCAAAAGTGAACCTCTGGGACTTCAGAGAAGTGGGATTTGCTGGGGGAGGACAGTTGGATGCTAGCACAGGACTGCAACATGTTAATGACCTTCACTGGTGCATTGCAGAGAGATCACAGAAAGGAGACCTCTGGCTGTTTTCTCCCTTAGAAATTGTGTTTATCATCAATTTGTCAAGTGAAAAAAATAACTTTCTTTTTTGTTTTGAAGCACAATCTTGTTTATTTAATTGCAGTAAAAAAGGTAAAAGACAAATGGAAATGAATATAAAATGTTAGAAAAGGAAGAAGTTTCAGTTGACCTAGACCTTTGGGGAAGGTCATGAGTTTTATTTTTGCCTTGGAGAAAGCTATAGCATTGTAAAAACTTTGGAACTGAAGGAATTACTCCTTGTCCCATTGTTCTGCCATCCCATCCACCCAAGAGCAAAGCTAGATCTGGAACCAATTAGTTTGTCATGTTCCAAAGCTCCTCCTCCACTGAACAGGAGTGAGAAGCAGCTCAGCCTGCCGTGCCAGCACTCCCCTTGCTGGTGACCTGTTCATGACCTGTTTGGTAATAATGCCAGCATGCAGACAGGAAAGAAGGGTTGTCTTGTACCTTTTTACACAAAAACTCAGAGTAGAATCAAAGTAATGTGTTAAAACCTCCGATGAAACTATATTTCATAGGAAGGAGGCTCATAACTAGCTTTTACAGGACAGAAGAGAAATTAACTGAAATGCAATTTCTTTCTTATTTATCACAGGTGGCAGGATCTGTGCTGTGCTGGAATGATGAGAACCAGAGCTGTTCCTTTGTATGGTAGATAAGCTTCATGTGGGAAGTGGATTTTTTCTGCACCCAGTTCAACAATGGCAAAACAACAGGGTGTTTGTTTAACAAGACTAAATCCGTGTCTGTTCTACTGCCCAGAAATATCTCTCACAACTTATCTTGTGCCTGAGGTCAGCATCAGATAACTGAGTCCTTGTCTGTGCCTCGCTATGTGTGAGTGAGCAGGCAGGGAGGAAGGATTGCATTTATTCCCTATGTTCCCACTGGGAGCCTATGCAAAGTAAATGTGTCACGTGCCCCTAAGTCCCATGGTGAAATTCTTCACTATTCTTGTTTATCTAAGATCCCTCTTCATTTCAAACATCACTCCCACTACATTCAATAAAAAACAAACACAGGAGAACTATAGCTCTTGCTTTTTAACAGTGCTGCAGTACTGCTAGGGTATAACAGGCATGGCAAAAAAATGCAGCACCAGGAAAATACATCAGCTGCTTTAGCTGATAATTTTCAAGAAATTTCACCTTTCAATTTTTACATGGGCTTTTTATAGTTATACTGAGGAGCAAATTAGTTCTGAGTGCATGCTGCAGAGATGTAAAAGCACAATTTCTTTTTGGACACAACCCTTCAGGCAGAACATATATGTGGATAGAGCTCCCTAATAAAATTCCTCAACTGAGCTACATAAGTAGATAATAATTGTACAGTTCTGTATCCACTATAAGCTGAATGGTGATTAACTTTTTTTCATTTTGCAATAACAACAGCAGTATAGAATTAGTCAATGTATAGGTCTTGGCTCCTGTTTGAAGAAATCACGTTGCAGTTAGCATGTTGTGCCTAACCACAAAAAGTTTGCCCACTTAGAGGGGGATTGTTGGTAGAGTGTTGTAAGTCTTTGAAAGCTTGAAAATAGGATGAAAGACCACAAAAATTTTGGAATTCCATGCCTTTCTCATCCTTAATGTAATATCCAGTCATCTAGCTGGATGGCAGCCATGTGTTTGAGGTAGTCAACTAAGACACTGTCTGTATGCTTTACTTAGCTATACATTTTTGCTGGAGGTAACTGTGGAGAAGAGACATCTTGATGATAGATCAATAAATAAGAAAAGAAATCAAGTCACAACTTGGCACATATCCCTGAGCAGCTGTGGCTGGAGAGGTCTTTGCCTCAATTATTAGCCCTTTCTAGTTGCAAGGCATGTCAAATAATTGCAACAGAGATGCCATGATACAATTTAGGCTCCTCTCCTCATTGACTTCTACATGTAGTTTATGGTATCTGCCTTTTGCTCACAGTGAAGGAAACATAACTTAACCCCAGAATAAATTGCTATGGCATCCTTGGCCAGGATGCAGTCCTCGGACCTGGACAGCCCGATTTCTCAGTTGAATGTCATCAAAATCCAGTTAGCAATCTCACATTGTCTGAAACACAGGTACAGTGCTGAGCTGGGTTCAGTGCTTGATAACAAAAGGTGCAGGGCAGTTCCAATATATCAGCATGCATGATGACCTTCTGCTAACTAGCACACATGTCCAGGCAATATGTTTGTCATAGTGCAGGGATCAGTTCAGTCTGGCTTCTGATGGGCTCATTTCTTAGATGATATTATGTTCTGAAATTCTTTGAATACCTCTACACTAGAATGTTCTTCCTCAACAGTCTGCTGAAAATGCTGTGAAGGCCTCAGGGTTTAAGCCCTCATTTCTTAATGCACTGGAAGCGATCAGCAGTGGACCTTTTAATGGAAAAAAGGGAATGTTCCAAAGGTAAGCACATAGTGGCTTGCTGTCCAGAAGGGCACATGCCCTTATTCTCTTATAAATCTGCCCAGGAAGCATTTCACAGGACACCAGCCTGAATTATATTGCTCCTGACAGTGATGTCAGAATGAGCAAATACTGAGGTCATCGACAAGAAATGCTGTCAGCATGGCACAGCAGCGTTCAGCTTGTAGACGCATGCTTTTCTTGTCTTAAAAAATAAAGGCAGCAGAATAGCTGCCTTTCAGCTTTACAGTGTGATTGCATAAGCCTTTGCCTCTGGCTGCAAACAGACAGGGCTCCCTGGATGCCTGCCTGGGCCTGGGGCTGCTTCTGCCTCTTGCTGCCAAGGAGTCAGATGCCTGTGGGGACAAATGACAGGCGTAGGGGCAGCCTGTGACCCCTGGCAAGGCTGTCTGCAGCCCTGCTGCCTGCACTGCCTTTCCTGGGCTTTCCTCCTGATAGTGTTGATGTCTTATGTCTGCAGGAGTTGAACCCAGAGTGACCTGATTTAGTATTTCTGTGTTTTCCTCATATTTTTGTTCCCCTGAATTTCAAATAAATTTAAAAAGAACTTTCTTTGATTTTTCTTTTTCTTTTGACATGGGACCCTGCTCTGTAACTGGCCACTTGTAAAGGTGAAGTTTGCCCTCCCGGAGAGACCTCAGTGGTTTTAAATCTCTTTGCCACAGCAACATACTGTATAAGGGACAGCTAGTAGCAAACACCTTCCAAACAATGCACACCCAGAAGTTGCTGAGAAGCCTTGTATCGCAATATTCAAAGTCCAATGAAGCAAAGGCTAAGCAAGGCTGAGCATCTGGGTGGAAAGGTATGATCACAGGCATAGAGCAGGCTGCACACTGACTAGTTCCCATGCAGCAGTGGCTGTACCAAAGAGCAGGGTGCTTGGCTCAGAGAGAAGTGGCTTTCCTGAGGCAAGACATGCCCACAGTAGGAGCAGGAGTTCCAGTGGTGTTCTCCTGTCAGCTTCAGGGAGGCAGAGCAATGGAGGGGAGGCACTGTGCAAGAAGAGAGGAATGGGTTTTGTCCTGTCTTCCCCTGCCTGTCTGGTTTCCTTCACAAGCAGAGCAAGCACATTTTCTGCACAGAGCTGGCCTGCTTGGGACAGGTGGATATGTTTGCGAAATTTGGGTAGGGTTTTGATCATTATCCCAAAGGGGAGTGGAATTTTCATCATAGCTGCAAAGCTCAACTCTCTACTGCAGGTCAGAGATAGAAGGATCAGTGGACTTGGCAGAAAGTGTGTGGTAAGCACCCCTGGCAGCCAATAACTGGGGAAAATTTTCAGCATCTCCAACTGAGATGCTTTGAATGTTTGAGGATGCATGCCACAAAACCTACAACATGGACATTTCAACTATCCTCTGCAGTGAATCTAGTTATACTGTTTCCAATACTTTTTCAGAGCTATTTTTTTATATTGAAGAGATCTGGCCCACTTCCTGTTGTTCTTTGCTTTCCAGGTTTTTCAGCATTTCCTTGCTGCTTCTGTGGCATGAGGGAAAAATTAATCCTTGTTTCCCGTAATGCAAAGCTGATCCCTGAGCACCCCTATGTCTCTCCCTGCTTCTGCTGTGTGGTCCTGCTACAGAGCAGGCTACCAGTGTCTTGACACAGACAAAAGTTAAAGGCTTTGCCTTCCCTGATGAGTCTGGCACAGCCTGTTGTAAGTTTGAGACTGACATAGGGATTCTTTGAAGGAACAAGTCCTTCTGGTATTAAAAATTTACCCTTAATAAATGGTAAATTTACAGGTAATAAAAAATAACCCTTAGGGAAAATAATTGCTGGAATTTGTAGAAGAAACAAGAGTGGATGCATCTCAAGGTTTGTTTCAATGTTTGTTTTAGAGGTGTGGGGCCAAATGTAGGTCTAGAGACCAAAGCATACTCTGGTCTGGTGAGATTAGGCATCTCTTACAGAAAAGGGGAACAGCACTTGGCTCAGGACATGCTGTCTGCTGGACTCTGTAGACTCTGCAGTTGAGAAAGGGTTTTGCTACCTATGCTAAGAAACCCAGTGCTGTGACTGCTTTAGTAAAAGTTCCAAAATTAAGCAATTTATGTGTGTCTACGTTGAAGCATTCCTTATGTAGTGGGACTTGTTTTTCTGAGGCTGCAAACTGCTCTGCCATCAGCTATCCCCCTGGTGTGCTCTGCCAGAAGACACTCATTGCCTCCATCCTTAGGTGAATTAACAAACACAGGCTTGGTAGTATTCTGTTTTACATGGGGATTTTTTTTCTGCCTTTGACAAGAAAACGACACTACATTATTGAATATCCCCTCTAAATTTAGCACAGGCACCTGAAGTACTAGTGCTTTATATCTCTTTGAACTGAGACAAGTCACATAATTTAGGAGTCATGCCAAACTGAATCTGCTGTTGAAGCAGAACAAGTGAGTGTAACAAATATCCCCGTATTCTGGAGAAGCCAAGTCCACTGTCTTCCAATCTCCGTGTCAGACATAAATCCAGAAAGTCATAGAGAAAAACACGCCATCCATGCATATCTGAAGTATTGTTGAACTGTTTTGTATACTGTGACAAATTCTTTAATGTAGAGGCTGAGATTAGAGAAATATTAGCATAATTTTTGTTTCTGACATCCTGACATTTTTCACAACCTGTTGGTCACATGTGACCTCCAGCTAAGGTCAGAGTCTCTGCTACTTGTTGTACAAACACAGGCTAAGTAACAGCATCTGTTCTGATTAGTATGCTATGTAAATAAACAATGTCAGTCAAAGATGAGAGCACAATTTTATGGCCAGTTATCTGAGGCACAGACGAGTTACTTGCCCAAGGTCACGTTGGAAGTGAGCTGGAAGGTGAGGACAAGCGCAGCTTTCCACAGTACACACCTTTATCTTTGTCTGTTTGTGTGTTCTTGATTAGTTTGGGGGTTGGTATTTTTGTATTTTCATTCTGAACTGCATGATGTGCAAGCAAAATTCTTGGTTTTGCTTTTAAAGCCCAGAGACCATCAGCAATGTAAAACCAGGTTTTAGTTATTGTAGGCACCAGTGATGAGTTTGTGGTTATTGACAAACCTCAATATCTCCTTACAGTCTTGGTGTTTGATGGCTTTCAGGTTAGTAGACAACTGCCCTAAATGTTGCTAAATCACCCTAGTCTGAAGAGAGAGCACAGCAATCCACAAGCCATCCACCTCTTTCTGACATGTTTGACACCTTCTGAGTGAGGAGCAGTCTGTATTCAGTTTCCTGGAGTCAAATGAAAGAAAATATTACACTAATGTCTGTCAAAAAGGGTCAAATATTATGCTGGCAATTACAGCAAAAGGTGTGAAACCAGAAAATCATCAGCTCCGTTCTTATCAAGAAGGATCTTTCTCACCACCTTACTTACCCAAGGTGCCAAAAGAGGACACTCTGCTGGAGGAAGTCCAGGGGGCTGCCATATCCACAGGGAGGGCAGGCAGGGGTAACCCAACATCATGCATCCTATGTTGCTTCCAAAGAAGCTCCCTTCACTCAAAATGGCATTTCTCATTCCTATTTTCCTTCTCACTGATGCTGCTGTCTGGATGCTGGGACTGGCATTTCTGCTTCATGTCTTTGTATTTGATTAGTGAGTACATCTATTGCTGTGTTTACACCTTTTATTTCTCCCTGGCCTCTCCTAGCACTATGATCTGATGGTAGAAGTCCCATGTGTACATTTAATAATTTCTTTTATAAACCCTACTGGTTTCACTGGTATACAAACTTCACATAAACAGGTAATGTGAAGTACCTGATGCTGAGTTTGGGTAGCTGCTGTATGCAAGGTGCTTATCTTAACAGGCAGGCTTCCTCTGGAGCCCTTTCCCAGCACACTGGGAAGAAACTTTTTGTGAAACATTTCTCTTCAGTGAGGAAGACTACTCTGAAGCCTACCTAAAGCATGCTGATGGCTAACTATACCTATGAAGGTAATACCCCTCTCCCTCCCCACTAACCTGAAGGCTTGATGCCAAAAATGAGTGTATTTATCAACAGTGCAGAGAAACTTGGACCAATGATGGCACAGCCTGGTGATCCTTTCCAAAGTGGCATCAATTCAAAGCCAACACTGCCATGTAGCCCCAAAGAATGTCGGTCCTCTGGGTACTGAGGTGGATTGCTAGCTCAATTGCTTTCCCCCTCTCTCTCTCTCTTCTTGCTGACATTTCCACCAAAATTACCTGCTTTGTCCTGGATGCTCAACAGGTGAGACTGTGCAATCTTTCTTGCTCATGATACGTTATTAGTCAATGTAATTGGCCGCACAAAAACAGAATCAATCACTGCTCTCCCTTTACCACGTGCTGCTTAAAGAAAGAGGGTAAATGGTCATGATCTGATTCCATCTGGTGTGGGTGTTGCTTACATTTTTTATTGAGGTTCACTATGTAAGACCAATGCAGATTTTTTAGACAGTAGATGCAAAAAAATAGACAATTTCAAAATTGTTTAGCATTTCATCTTGGCTCTGTAGAGGACTATGTGACGTGTGAACAAGTTCCTTTGGATCCAAGATGAAGCCAGTTTGTACAAAATTTTTGGAGTATCGGGCCCCATTTGGATGTAATATATACACAGATTTTCTTCACCCTCTTTGTTTCATCATTACTGCTTTGTCTTGCTCAATCTTTTGTACTAATGTATGCCAGGAAGCATTTTACTAAGTGATGTTACTATCATTGTTTTATAGAAACAGTAGGCATTTCAGACACCTAGCAGGAGCCTCCTCAGACCTAGAAAATATGTCAGGTTAAGGAAAGAAAATGAAGTCTAGGTGAAGGATGCCCTCACTGAGCAGATCATATATGTAGTGTTGAGGCTGGCACATTTCATGAATGTCTTCAGCTTTACAGAAATACCTGTGCGTGCTGAATAACATATACTCATTGGTACAGGCACATCAGCTAACACTACCAGGGTGTACATTTCAAAGAGTTTTAAAATTCACCATCAGGGAGATCTTACTGAAAAGTAATCATGCACTTCAGTCTGAGTTTAGTAAACAGAGCATCAGTCTTGAAGAAATTTAACGAAGGTGAATGGTCCTCCTGCTCTGCCCATAAATAGGTGTGTGTTCAGTGAAGCATATATGAAACATACCAGTTTACAGGATAAATACTGAAATATCAATCCTTTTAGCCCCACAAAGATAATGAAAGAAAGATATTGCTGTGTGGTCTCAGTTGATTAGTTTGGACAAATGTGACAAATCAGAAAAAACATAGATGTCAGAAATATATGTATTACATATGTTTGTAAGAATTGTTAGAATTTTTTAAGTCAGCTTAATAGGTACTTACTTAATAAACCATATATTTTGTATCTCATGTACCAGACTTCAGAATTGTATTTAGACATGTAAAAGTGCCTGTGCAAGCAGGATCACAGTCATGCATATCAATATAAACACACAGACAAATCTAGGTAGATAAATATTATAGATAAACAGATAGATAAATATTTAGGTAGATAAATATTTATATTATTAAAAATTATTACTAAATATGATATGGCAGAATGATTGCAATGGCAAACTATAACAGAAATACCCAATGCACATTATGAAACACAGCAAAAATGTAAATGAGACATTATAGGAAAATCATTAATGTTTTCTATTTCTGTCTTCGAAATATGAATCCTGCCTTGCTCTGGGTCTGTTTTTCCCAAAGGTTAGTGAAGTGCTAATTACAAAGTGTGAGGAGCAATCAATTTCCTCCAATGGTTTCAAGATTTTATTTTGAAACCATTTTTACTCTGAGCCTCTTATCTACTGTCTCCACAATTACCCTCTTCAGTATTGTTCCTTCAAGTTTTTTTGGAAACAGTCTTTTAAGATTCAGAAAGCTTTAGCAAAGGAAACCTATTCTGAAGTACTAAAGCAATAGTTTCTTTCTATCCAAAGAAACACAAAACTGAGTCAATTAATGGGCATGGAAAACAGAGTAAAAATAGCCTAAAAATAAAAGTGTTTCAAATGAAACTTTTAGGGATTGAGCCCATCATTATTTGTTTAAGCAGTAGATTTGGTGACTGAAATAAGAGCAGAAACAGGCATAGAAATCAAGTCATAAAGATGAATGAAGGAAATACATATTTCTACAGACCATACGTGAGACATTTTTAGCTAGAAATTAGTTTTCTAACCTAGAAAAGCTCTCCCTCAAAATCTCTAAAGTTTAAAAAGGGAGAACATTTTACAAGATTAAAAATAAATCTTTTCGAAGTTTGGGGGGGCAGGGGAGGGGTGGTGGGTGGTGTGGTGTAGTTTTTTGATTTTGTTTTGGTTTTGTTTTGTTTTTAATAGGTCCTAGAATATAAAGTGAGGTTAATAATCGGGGTAGTCTGGTCTCATGAAAGATGTTACCTGTATGATACATCACCTGAGACTCAGGGAAGTGATGCTCTGCAGCACACAGAAGGGCAGGCTGAATTGTCCATGGACAACAAAGGCACACTCAGTAAAAAGAAGGAAGAAACTGCAGGTCTTGAATCTTAATCCTACTTAAAACGCTGAAGGCTGCAATTGTGTTACCTATTGTTGCTAACAGTGGCCAATAGAGGGAGGAGATGTGATGATTCACATGTGATGTGGAAAATTATAAGTATAGAAGAGGAAAATTCCCACAGCATACAAAAGCAACACATCAATGCACATGCATGTATAGAGTAAATCATGCTATCAAGGTTAATCAAGAAAACTGTGGTAGTTACTGAAGATGTGTAACAAAACACTTCAGAGAAAAAAAAATTGAATTATTGAAGGCATGTTCTAAAAGAAGACAGGATAATATCAAAAAGCTTTTAATTATTTACACTTTATTGCACTGAGTCTATAAGAGATGTGTCATGCTTTGTCTTCTACCTGGGCTATGTAGAGAGAGCAATCACCAAAATAACAGCCCCAGCAATTTGTCTCCCATCAAACGTATGGTTAAATAGATCCCATTCCTCATTTACAAGTGACATTTCACACAGAAGAGACTTACTGAAAAGTAACCTCCTGGGAAAATAGGTTCATGATCACTGATCTGAGTCTGCATAGGCACAGCAGGCAGCTAAAAGGGTGTTATTCAGAAATATATCTTATTATTTAAAGCAAATGAGCTTAATGCCATCTTTTTCATTGTGAAATATAGTACTGCTTCATTGACTTTTGTTTTTGAGTACTATTCTGATAGCTAGTTGGGCATACTCCATTCTGTACTATTGGGCTATGATTTCTTTGACACAGACAAAATGTTTAATTTTTTTCACAATGCTCTCACACATTCTCTCCCCCTCATCCCCCACCAACCATGAGGTAAACCTTACAAAACTGCAGCATGGCAGTGATATTTGGCTTTGCACAGTGAATGGCAGCTTTCATTTGTATTAAGGAGATTACACCTACTTAAATCATCTGCATTTTACTGATATATTTATGTGTATGTTTAGATTAGACCAGAGAGCATATTTTATTCATTATGGAGAAATTAGAACCCAGGTGTGATATTTCAGTTCTTGCCTGGACTTTAGACGTGTCTCTTGGCTATTTGCTTCCAGTAAGGTGTAGGCTTGCCAGGGGGAAATTCTACTGAAAAGTCAGGACCTGCAGGTATTCTGCCTCCAGTCCTTTGCTCCTGACCAGATCCCAGGCCCCAGCCCCTCCATTTCCTGGCAGCATTTTGGGGATCATGTAGTTTCACTACCCCGAAGGAGGCACAGCGCACTGGGTGTGCCCCTCACACCTTGGTACACATTTCTCAAGAACCCCAGATGGGAGTGCTGGTTCCTTCCTTGATGAAACAAAATTTGAAGTTTTTAGTTGAAAGACTAGCAACAAAGGTGGATTTGTAAAATAAATTTTAAATCTCAACTGTAGCTAGACTTTAAAATGTGTTTAACGGTCTATTAAATAATGCTTGGCAATGCATGGGGGAGGGGGCTGGATCTTATAGCTGTCTGAGACTACATATTGTTGCTCTTTCCTGAGTTCATTAGCAAGTTGCTGCCTGGCCTGAGCACATAATGCCTGTCAGAGGAGATAAAGGCTGCAATTATCCACATAGATTAGTAAAGCCATGATTCCTGAATGGTAACCTGTGTGATACAGAGTCCACAACTGATACAGAAATTATGCCAAGGACAGACTGATTAGCAATGTATTGTGCACTAGCATGTTGCGTCTTCTAAGTTCAAAATATTGTGAATTCAGTGTGAAGGTTTAACATAACTAATGCAGGGCTACATGGAATGCTCTTTTGAAAAAAGCAAAAATGTTACAATTTTTTTTTTTAATTTACCCTACCAGAATCAAAGTCTAGGGTGCCCTTGTCTATTTCTCTACAGCCATGAAAACCCCAGCCTAAAACCATTTTTAAAAGCCCTGGGATATTCTACTCTAAGCATGCACTTCTTTCAAGCAAATCACTTTCGCAGATCTATAAGGGTGGCTACAGAGAGGCAAGCACATGCTGTCATCCCGTGTTTCTAATTTCCCACAACAGGTGACAGTGGAAGTTCCTGAGACCAGGCCATGACTTGTGGATGTCCTTTTCTCATTGCTGCCCCTATTTTCTTTTCTTTCATCTTTTCCAGTGCCCTTTCCTCAGGAACAAATTCATTTATTTAATGAGCACTGAAGTTAGGGAATTTGTTGTAGGCTTCTCAAAGGGGTTGGAGCCCTGATGTATAGAAGCATTGATAAGCCCAAATTCATCCTCAATGACAAAGGTACATTCATCTTATAGAAAGAAAATTACAATCTAAATTTAACTGAAGTCAACGGTAAAAATCATCTGAATAGACTGTTTAAGTTGCAAATTCATTTTCTGAACTGTGTGGAATCTTGTTAACATGTCTGGGGGAAGGAAAATTACTGATATGAGATTCTGACCATGAAACATTCACAAAATTACATTTAATTCAGAAAAATGGAAACACATGAAGACAAGAGTTTCAAGTAAAAGTGGCTTTCTTTCTTTTTTTCTGCCTTGGAAACATTTCTAGTGACTTAAAAACTCAATGTGTGGATGTGTCCAGCAAAAGTTTGCATGTGTGTGCATGCACACACTGCACACACTCACACATACCTGCTCAAATGAGTACCTGACAGGCTTTCATTTCTGACAGGCAACATCAGACTGGAAACATAGCAGTTGTGACATGCTCACATCTGGCATGCAGGTACAGGAAGCTGACATGATATTTGCATTCTGCTGGAATGGGGAATGAAGTGAGTTTGGTTTTTTTTCCTGTCTTGAGGAATTGATTTTTATGGAAGGCTTTTCTCCACTGGGGTCATGTGTGCAATCTGTAACATCTAGCAGGAGCTCATGCCTGAAAACTATGATCAAGAGCTTTGTCTTTTGGTGCTAGCCCTCAAGTTTTCCATAAACACAAATATTGTGATTACCTTTCATTTGAACAGCACCTCTACTTCAGTCAGGGCTGCTACTTCTGCCAAGCAAACACAAAGGTCAATGAGCATCGTACAGGAATTGTACAATTGTTATAGAAATCTTCATGAGCTGTTGTTGAAGATAAACACCATGATCTTTTCTCATTATGTGTGCTGTATTAGTTGGAAAGATACTGAGATTTCACAAAGTTGCAAGTGTCTCCAATGCATGCAATAGCCTAGTTCTGCATTTGACAACAACTGCCTCCTACACCTTCAGCAGCACTCTGACTATGCATTTCAAACAGTACTTTCCAAGCTCCCTCTCTTCTTCTCCAAAGCTCCCAGGTTTTGAAACTGAAGTAATTAATCAGTTAGGGATCAATCACTAGTAAAATTTTATCAATACCTTCTCATCCAAAATTTTCAAAACCAATCGAAGGTAATAACTTTGCTTCAGCTGTGACTCTTGAAATTCCCATGCCTGTAAAATATGGATTCACCTCAGTACTGCCTGGCTAAAGAATTTTGGTTTTTAGAAGTCATGATAAGACATGTCCCAAGCTGATTTAAAAATACAAGAGAAAGATGGCTGTGAATGGTTTTATCTATGTTCCTAACAAGTTTTAGAGGACTGTGTACATCCCCACACTCCCAATCACTTCTGCAAAAGCAATTTTTTTGTGTTTGTCCTGTGTCTGATGAACTTTAGGAAGAAAGTAAGTAACAGCAGCAGAAAACATGCTTGTCAGCAAGTACTCCTTGTATGAAAATAACTTATATTTGTGCTAAATAAATTCCAGAGTCTCAGATTTTTCCTACTGTCCTCTCCAGTGGGCATTATATGAAGAAGGCACATCACATACCGGATATCATAGCCATAGCACTATGGGGAGCTATGAACTGTTTATGTGGCCCTGTGTGAGGGTGCGCTCAGGGTGCTGTGCAAGGAGAACAAGAGGCCTCTGAATGTCCTCTGAGGGTCTAGCTGAGATTTCAAGTCCCTAGGCACATGGAAAGATAGAAGGAGATGAGTCTGCAAAGAGGAGTCAGCATAAAGTCTAAGAATTGCTGTGCAAAGGGGTGACTGCCAAGGCTGTACAGCAACCAGTGAGGTGAGGCCCCAGTGTTGCAGCTCAGCACAGGCATCCTACTCGCTAGGAGGCCATGCAGCACTTCACAGAGGAGTCTCCAGCTTTACAGCTTTTAAAGGCTCGGCTAGGCAAAGCCCCACCAACCTGTCAGAGATATGGAGAAAGTCGTGTCTCAGACTGTGTATCAGAGGAAAGACCTCCAGTGTGCCATCCCATCTAACACTTCTGTGATGCTCTGTATGAACATATGAACCATGCCACCATGACACTTCAGACCTTAAATGTACAAGTAATTTCACTTTCCTCTTTAAAAGTTAAATTTGCACATTTTCTGCTTAAATTCACAGATGTTTTCTACTGTCCTCAGTGCAGGAGGTGTAGAGAAAACTCATCCTTCTGCCCCTTCTCAGGACTGTGTGTGTTCCAAAAGATGTCCCTGCCAGAGAGACTTGCTGTCCTTTTAAGGCTCACGCTCTCTCTCTGATCTGTCAGTTCATCGTTGTGGAGCTGGATTTTAACACACTGAATGCAGCTGAAGACAAATCATGGTACAGCGTAGGAGTAATTTTTCTTCAGAGCAGTGACGTATCTGCAGCTAGATGTCTCAGCAGCAGAATTCAGTCTGAGAGTTCATCAGGCTGTGACGCAAGTTTCTGAAGCAGGAATGAACCTTTTGTGCTGTGCACCAGGGTAAAAGAGAGTAAGGAAAGAGGGCATTATGAAATAGTGGAGAAGTGTGCCCCTAACTTCTCACTAACCAGTTTCCACAAGATTTCTCAGATGCGGAAATTATTCTGCAGGGAAAGTGATGAAGCAAGATCACACCAACTCACAGGTGGAAATACCGTAAATATGAGCACAGACAGAGTATCTATATGTCTATTTATATCTGTCTGTTTATCTATCGATCATCTCACCATGATACTTTCATAGCAACCTCAGAATTACAGTCCATCTAATGCTGGCACCTTGATTACTAAAAATCACTCTTCTGTCAATCAGCTTTTGCAGCTACCACCAGCATGAACCCCTTTAATATAAACAAGTCATGGTGGTTATCCATATGCGAATATCTAAATCTGCCTTCTTGTTTATTGACTTATAATTTTTATGGGTTTTCTTTCTGTGGGAGAGTCCTCTGTGAAGACACGTTAGCTAAGTTTACAGTGCAGAGAGAGGGGAAAATGAGAATAATCACCAGCGGGCAGAATTCCAGTTTCTACAGTTAAAGGGGATTACTTAAATTACATTGAATCTATGGCGTACAAGAAGCTATTCTTGTCAGGGTCAGGGTCAGTGACAGGAAAAAATGATGGGAGATGGTCTCTCATTAGCAAAGCAGTGATAAGAGAGAGGAGAAGAACCTAGTGGCAAAGATATAGGAAGTAAAAAGCACCCCTTCAGAGAAGTATTTGTGTATAACTTTCCTTTAAGATTGTCACTGTGTAGCCTCCTAAAGTCATTTATTATCAGTTAAGATTCCCTAAATTTTGAGGATGCTTTTCAGTTACCTCCCAAACTGATTTGGTTGTTCATTGCCCTCCTTGTTTACTATTGTTTCCAGTTTTTATCTTCTTTATCATACTTTCTTTTAAAAAATAATTTTAAATAAACACAAAATTTTCAAATTAAATCCAGGTTACCTATTGCCTTTCATCCTTTCTAGTAGGAGTAAATTCAAATCCAATACATTTTCTCTAGGACTTCACCTAAAAGCAGCAGGCATCTCGCAGTGGAAGGTATCAACATCCCATCATGATTAATATCTATGCATTTTTCATGTATAACACATGTGAGGTTTTTAACTCTATCTGCATTTAAACATGTAACTGTCATCACAAATGTCAGACAGTTTCAAAGGAAATTCCAGAAGAAAGGAAAAAATTCCTTTTTTTCCATGCTTTATCTCTGTAAAAAGAGATTCTCTTGTCTTTTTCCTCCTTATTATTAGCTCTGAAAGAAATAAAATTCTAGACTGATGTTTAGACTTCATACCTTTCTCAGAAAAGTCATCCAATTACCTTTCACAAATTGATATATTTGTGTTCACAGCATCAGGCTTTTTCTACAAAATTTACTGCAATTTGTTCCTAAGTAAAAGTACCCCAGATGTGACACAAGGACACATTAGCTTTAACCTTATATTTACCCTAAGATATTCTCTGCCCACTACAAAATTTTCTCTTTGGCTTTTGGTTACACTTCTTGTGTAAGAAGTACCTTCATGGCAGGAGTCTGCACAGCCATTACTGGGGTGTGACTGCAATGAGACACCTGCATTTTCTGTGCTATTAAGATGGAATTTCAATATGTGCAAAAAAAACACCATCTCAGTTGAAGGGTATGGAAAAAACTCCTTTACTTTATGAGTGGATGGCTATTTTATCTCTGGCTGCTGTCACTAAAAGGGTCCAGCAAATGTGTTTCTAAAAATACAGCGATTATTTTTCACCTATAAATAGATGCTTTGAGAAATGAATACAAACCTCAGAGAGATTCTAGCAGTCACAGGCACATGTAATGGCTTGCCTGTGGTAGTTGTAAGCCACCTTGCACTTAGAGCAAGCAGTAAGAATGTGCAGCTGGGTGATGGATAACCACTGATGAGCTGCGTGCTCAGCCCTTTTGCGCAGTATCACTTGTCTGTGTTTATGGCCTGAGTCTTTTGAGCAAGACAGAGCTACAGGCTTCAGTCACAGACAGTATGTCAGCCCAGACAGTGAAATGGTGAGGGGCAACTCCACCAGGCCGTGAAGATTCAGGCCCATAGTACACCCAGCCTTTCAAAACATATGTGAAATTCTGGGATAAGCACGAGGCCAGCTTGTCTGCTGGTCTATGGCATCTCCTTTTCAGAAAAGGTCAAATAAATCAACTAGTCACAACCTGAACTGTATTTTCATCTCTTGCTGTGATTTAGAAATATGAACAAATTTTCCTAAGCATATATCTCCAAAGTAATAGGCAATGCTTTCTCCTGAGCAAGATAGAGACTCCAAATGGCAGATTAGTATTCGAGAATTTCCTTTTTCTTTCTCAAACAACAACAAACTGCCTAGGAAATAAAAATGCTGCTCATTACAGGAACTGAAATAACCAAAATTTTAAAAATACCCATGCTTGCTATTTTTACACAAAAATGCAGATATGCCAGGAACTCCTAAAAGTGCATGAGGGATTTTGCTAAAACTTGTTGATTTATGTGGAAAAAAATTTATGTGGAGCCTTACAAATGCCTCAGATCGATACTGAGCTTGGCTTGCTGAGGCTCACAAAGGAAGGTGGGGTTAGAAAAAAAAAGGGAGCTGCTGATTCCTCTCTCTGTTGCTAAAGTGCTAGCTCATGTGTTTCTATTAACATCAGTAGTATTTTTAGAAATGTTCCATGTTACTCTTTTCACTTACCCTTTCAAACATATTTGTTTTCTCTTGACCTATTGGCTGAACTGTAGTTACTGTTTTCACCTTTTACAGAAAAAATTACTTACTTGCAGACATACTGCAGCCTTCCTCTTGATGTCTGCTGTCTGTAAACTTAGGGAAGCTTATCATTAAAACAGTGTCTGCTGTCCTTTCTTCTGATTATCACTGTTTCTTAGTCCTTAACTTTCACTAGGCCAATTAATTTTCAGTGTCTTGTCTGGTGCAGTGTGCTCAGAGAGGATTTTTTGTGCTTATAAATATTTTAATTAAAGGTTAACTCAAATATCAGGGCTTAAGAGCCTCTAGAACTCAATTTACAATATGTATGACCTGACTAATCATGCTGTGGGCTAATTAGCAACATGACAGGCACAGTCCTAGTTGGGGGAATGATGGAAGAGGCAGGAGCTGTTTCCTGTGTAGGGAACACAGTTTGTTCAGTGATGCTGGGAGAAGCACAGCTTTGCTTGGGGTAGAAGTCAGTGTTGTGAAAGATGAGGCGCAATGAACCTCATAGTTTAGCCTAGTGTCTGTGAAAGTTTCCTTCCTGAAGCAACTTTTGGGATTTTTCTTTCAGCAAAGCCTCCCCTTCTTTATGAACATATTCTGGGTTGATAAAAATCTGAATTTTTTATAGGGAAGAGGCGGTTTCCCTCAGTTTCTGGACTGAAGATACTATTGGTACATCCACTTGGAAATGAGATGGTGGCTTTGGATTAGGTCTTTGAAAGCAAAAAAAGCCAGAAGCAGTCCAGAAAATGTAAATTTGCTTGGGATTGAAAATAGAGTTACGAGGAAGGAGGATAGGATATATCTGCTTGTGATGCTGTGTCCCCACATGCTGGTTATTCTGCCAAATTCTGTTTCAAAGGGTATATGGCAGAAATTAGAGAAACCCTATTAGAGGCAGGGGATGAGCAGAGGAAGGGCAGCCACTGCCCAAGGAATGAGAGGTTCTACCTTGAAGATGAGCTGACAAGGTGTTGTTGAGAGGGCTCTGTAGACACTGAAGGGCACCAGTATGTTGGCAGAGGAAAAACAACTCAATGCCTTTTTCATCACATGCTCTGCCACAGGAATGTGGATCTTCATGTGACCTGCAGCTGAGCATGGGAGCTCCTGGGCACAGGAGTAGCAGCAGGTAGGTGCTAAATTCCCACAGTACTGTAAAAGGCACTGAGCTTCTCTAAATAAAAGCCACTGGAAGCTGCTAATGACAAACCCAGCTGCCCTGACTGACAACACCCTGTGCTGCCAGTTCCTCCCAGGACAGCGTTCAGGGGCAGCTTGTCAACACCCTCACTCTGCCCTGCCCTGAGCACTGGATTTTGGCTTCTGCCAATGGTGGGACGCAAGATGAGATGAAGATTTGGTGTAGTCTGCTACAGCACTTGCTGTGCAATAATTCACTGAAATTCTTTATATGCTTTTTTTTGCTGTTTCTCAGGAGAAAATGTGTTTTCCAGAGAGAAAGATTTATTTTGAAAAAACAAAGCTGTTTCAAAGGACAAAAATAAATAATAGCTGAAACCTCACTGAAATGTTTGGAATTTACTCTTAGCATATTTTTTCCCCAGCATCAGGGAGATGCTTTGTAAGTTGAGTGGTGCAGTCATTGGGAGAGCCCTCATTGCCTGCTTAGTCAGGCAAGTGGGCGGTTTCTGAATTCTTAAACACTTATGCTGTAAAAGCCTATTAAATACTGTTCTAACACTTAATAAGAAAGGTTTCTCCACAAAGGACCCCAGTTTTTTCAATGGGAAATGGAAACCAACCATTCTCCCCTTAAAGAGCTTTTTCAATGGACATACCTTTTTTGTACGTGCACAGTACTAACTAGACTGCTACCAGCTGAACTGCCCCTCAGACATGCAAGTATAAAACACAACCAGCATTATACCAACAGCTGTGTAAAAAACCATGAAATACAAGGTCTGTATTTTTCTAAAAAATTGAACGTATAGGATAGCCAGTCAAGAATTTTGCATTGATTGTAAAAGGGAAAAGAAATCTGTCAAGATAGAAAATCCTGTCTTCCCCACAGAATTAAAGTGGTTTTAGGAGTTCAGCATACTCAGAGAAGGTAAGGCTCTAACTCCTGTTACACTGGAGTGAAGACAGTTTACTATAAAGAATATTAACGAAGCTATCAAAGATGCAGTGATAGAACCACATCAGGCTGCCTTTGTGGCAATGGGCACAGCTCAGGATCTGACATGAAGTGCAGCCAGGGAAGTTGTTGGAATCAGCTGTAGGTACTCAAAAATAGTAACTCCCTAGATTTACCTAAAACTACTCTCATATTGACAAGAGAAAAGACAAGAGATGGGATCAGATTCTCATATCCTCATCAACATGTTTTCTACAGGCTTGGTTCAAGGAGGCTGCTATTTTCCTTTTGGAAAATTCCTAAGGGAGGGTGAGAATGGTAAACAGCACCTGCTTCAGCACAGGGACAGGAAAGGAGTACTGTATTCCCTGTGGAGTACAGCCTGCAATTAAAAGCTTCTGTTGCTGTTGAAAGAGAGCTGAAATGGCTCTATAGCCTCCCTCTTGTCATCTGACTATAGAGAGTACCCTGCTTTCACAGGTTTTAAGACTCAGGGCCACACATCTTTTAATGGCTGAAGGATACTGCAAGGCTTTCAACTGTAGGCATGCAACTGTTGAGGCTCATGTTTCTTACTCATGTTAGATAGGCTGTGGTGGGAGTGCATCCTGTGCTGACTGCAGCAAAGGTCACTTGAGCAGGCCTAGGAGTCCAAATCTTCTGGGACTTGCAGCAGTGACAGGGTCTGTGTATTAAGTCTTCTGCAAACGCCATCAGGTTTGAATGCACAGATCAATGATGAAAATCTTGTTGGTGCATAACAAAATTCACTGCTACTGTGAGGGCAGGTGGCCAGCGGTCCACAGAAGCATGAGCCTTGTCACTGAGATTTATGGTCTTAACATGATGTATTTATGAACCAAAAACAGATGGCTGCCAATTGCAAAGGGAAGTGAAAAGCCATCCTTCCTAATAGAAGCAGAATTTTCTCTGGTAGCGTTTTTGCAAGAATTAATGACATTTTTCTAGACAAGTCTCTGGTGCAGTTACCTGCTCTTTTGGGAGCCATGCAGAACATTTTGTTGCTCTGCTTAATGTCTGAGTACTGGTGGTGTTTTATGTTTGCATGCATGTAGTCTTTGCTCCAAAGAGCTGATGGGTTTATATGTGAAGAGTGCAAACATTTAGATTTCCTAGTGAAGAAGGACACTCAGCTGTAAAGTTTCCCAGATATGTTGTATGATCAGGTCTGTAGTCCTGGTAACTGCTACAGTCTTCTGGCTACCTACAATAGCTGTTTTTCTTTTATTATAAATCCCTGCTTCCCCTTTTGGTGCCTTGTTGAACCTTATCTTTTTTTTGCTAACATAGCATTTGCTTTGAAATTGTTTTTCTCTCCTAAGCTTTTTTTACAGCAGTGGATAATTTCTAGTTTCTTATCCCTGGCAATGACTACACTTTACTCTTTCTATATTTCCACTACATTTTTATTTTTGATTTTTGGAAGCTCTGTGCTAGAGTTTCACATTTGCCAAAGGCCCTTGTTGGGAAGAATCTGGAGACTCCAGCTCCTTGAAGGTGTGTGGCTTTTTCCAACAGGTACCTACATATTCCTGGTGGCCACACAACAGGGACAAACTGTGCTTAAGCATTTGTATACTGGACTCTATCACACTGCACATTGCTCATTGCTAAAAGGTGTGGGAGAAGGAGGAAAACTGGGAAGGTAGTGATAATGAGCAGGAGAAGGCCTGATGAAGGAGAGCTGACAGGTGATAATGACTGGTATCATTAGAGTATGGATGAAGGAAGAGGAAGGAAATGAGAGAGCATCTGGAGGTGGTACGAGGCTTTTGCAGCAGCTGAGTGTCTGAAGCCATGCTAGTGTTTGTTGCCTGTAAACAAAGAGGCCCCAAGGGACACCTGCAGCCATTGCTGGTCTTGAGGGCAGGTGGTCTCAGGGGAGGAGGAAAGTGGCTGAGCTCTGCAATGCCCTTGGCCCAAGGTCCCAGCAGGCAGGGTTCTCTTTCCCAGACTTCTCACTGTCTTCTGAGCTTTCCTTAGGCTTGCTGGTTTGATCTTTCCCCTGGTGGCATTTCTGTTTACCATCTGTGCTTGTTTCTGGCAGGTTGAACCTTTTGCCTTGTCTTGTGATGCACAGAGGCTAGCAGCCGGCTCCAGGGATCCAGCTCTCCTCAGGCTGATTCCTGGCACTGTCAACAGAGAAGACTGCAGATGTTGTCCTGTGGGAGCACTGTGCTGTGCCCAGCCTCCCTGGCAGCCCTCTCCAGCCGCTGCTCTAAGAGGTGTGTTACACGGACCTGGAAGTCAGATCTGCAGCTGCTGCTGTCACAGTTTTTAAGTAGGCCGTAGAAATTAGCTGAGTTATTCCTACCTTAAAAGCTTAACTCCTGACACATCTTCAAAGGAGAAAAAGGGAGTTTTGATAAAACATTGAAGTGAGAACATCGGCCTAGAAAATTTCTCTATTGGTTACTGTTTTTTAAACAGGAGGCTTTTTTTACTGTGCATTCAGCTGGCTTCTGCTTCTAGCCATTTGATCTTGTTAAGCCCCTGCTTTGCTTGTAGTTATTACCTGTCCATGCAGAAATTCCTGGATAGGGAGCAAGTCACCCCTCAACCTTTCCTTGGGCTAAATTGACTAGACTGTGCTTCTTCAGTAAATAGCTTCTCCTGGACTTCCTGTCATTCCCCTTGTTTTCATCTGAGCTCTTTTCAGTGCTGCAATGTGTCCATCACGGTGGTTCCCAGCAGAAGTGTGGGATTCCATGCTTTCTGCATAAATGCCACATATAGCTTTGAAGTAACACATCCTTACTTCTGCTGATAGTTCTGTTGTTGTTTGTTTTTTTAGGTTTGCTGGAAGGGCAGGGTCAGTGGGTTAATCTACTTGACTCTGAATCTTTTTGAATCCCATGCCTCCAAACTATTCCTGTATTTGTGTGTCCTATGGCCTTCAATCTGAGACATTATCTATAGATATAATGAAATATGTTAGTTTGAAATTGTCTTTCCACTGGAATACAGATCTGACAGTAGGGATAACCTCATTTATTCACTAGTCCATCTATTCTGCTTCAACTTCCAACTTTTCCAGCTGTACGTTTGTCATCATCTAAATGAAAAAACATCAAATAGCATTGGACTGTGAACAGACTCCTTTGGCCCATTGGAAATGCCTCCATTTATCATCTGTCTTTGTAACTTCAAGGTCTAACAGTAGGCAGACATCTGAATATGAATCTGCCAAGCTGATACACAAAGGTATCACAGACCAAGTTTATATTTGTGGGAAGGGGTTATCCAGTACCTCATTCAAAACTGGCCTGAAAACTCTGCTGAAGTAATGCTTGGTAGAGATCCAGGATCTGCATATTTCTTAATTCATTCCAGTCTTCAGACCATGGCCAGTTGGCTATGGTTGATGAACAGTAATTTTCCAGTAGTTAAACAATGAAGTATGCATGGAGGCATTATAAGAGCTGTGGTGTCTCTGAGGAGGGTATGAGGACAGAAATGTTGGCTTCCTAGGCTTGCCTTTCTGTGCAGGACAGAGACACAGTTTGGGCCAGTTGGTCAGATGCCCGAATGCTCTGAGCTCCTGGCCTAGCTCCTGGGACTGCTCACACCCAGGTATCTGAGCGCTGGTTAGCTCTGTCCCCTCTGCCCTCCAGCTCCACCATATGGGCATGAAGGACTCAACCTGGCCCCAGGAAGGTTTCTCCTTCTGCTGCTGCTTTCTGCACAGTGCACAGAGGGTACAGAGGGCAACCTGCACGTTTGGGTGAAAGTAAAGGCCTGGTAGCCTTTGCAGAACTAAGCAGGTAAAAGCTTGCTTTGATGCAAGAAGGGCAGCTGGCATACTGGAGAGTCTGGGGATGAAGAGGGGCTGGAAAAGGTAAACAAGCAGCAATACACACGGTGACAGTACCATCTGAGGATCAGCAAGGAAACTTGAGCCTCTGTGGTGGAACAACTGGACATGAGGCTGAGGGAGCAGGCTGGGCTGGGGGAACAGGTTGTTTTGAGCTGGAAGCTGTGTTGAAGGAGTGGAAAACATCCAGAGAATTTCACTAAATAATCCCGTACTTCTGAATATGTAATTATTTATTCATGCAAATGTCCCAAGAAACACTTGACAAAAAAGAAAAAAAAAAAAAATTGGGTAAAAGAGGGAGCCTTTCACTGTGAGAAAAGAGGGAGCCCAGACAGCATATCATAAACTTCTGACAAAAGTCCTCTATTCCTTTCAGTGAAAAGAAATAAAAGAAAAACCAGATTCGGGAGCTGAGAGGTGAAAATTTGAACAAAGACAAAGTTCAGTGGGTTTGTGCCATTGAATGATTTATATCTTCTCAGCTCTGTCATGGTGCAGATAATAAAATAGAAATAGGTCACCATGGATTACAGGGAAATCATCTCTGGAAGGTTACATACACTGTGTTTTTCTTAATGTATTTACTGAGCGCTTCACTGACTCAAGGGATTTTGCACATATCAGTGCTTTTTATGATGTTTTACCTTTCATGTGACAGCTCTATTACCTACAAAGTCAATGCAAACAGCTAGTGCTTTTTTCTCTAAAACTCTGTAGACACTGAGTTTTGAATTACTGGCCATCAAACTGGGACCTGCTGGAGTTTTATGCATGTGATCTCTTCATCTCTCCTTCCCAATGAGCTGTGGATTGACAGCTATTTTTGTACTCAGCTTTACTATACCTATCCTTCAATGTGAGTTCTTCCGCAGTGATAAGATGTTGATACTAAAAATGAAGCTCAAACAGACTGAAATGACTGATCATTTCTTACTTGTAGAAATCAATTTCCAAGTAAACCCTACCCTTTTACTCAATTCAGTGGTGGAAAAACAAACCTGAAGAAATAATAATAATGAAATCAACAACAACAACAAAAACAACAAAATCAAAACCCAACAACATAAAAAATAAAAACAAAACCAAAAAACCCCAACCAAACAAACAAAAGAAACCTCACAACAACACACCCACACACAACAAAGCCTAGCTATTTATTGTGCAGCGTGTTCTAAAGGCAGGAAAAAATAAGAATGTCTTAGTTAAAGATATTCTGTATCTCAGAGGCAAAACGAACAGCCATATGATGTGGTAGTTTCTATAGTGACTACTTGCTTTCCTTTGAAAGTTTGCTAAGCAATCAGACAAAACCAGAGCAACTGGGTGTGCTGCTGTGTAATTATTCCCTCCCATCACCACCCCCCCCCCCCCCCCAGAAATACTGAATACGCAGCTTTTCTACTCTTGAATTGGAAATGCCCCTCCCTATAGAATAGCCTTTGTTGCATGAGAGAAAGGAGGGGGACGCGTCGGGGGCAGCTCAGCGGCGCTGTGCGGAGCAGAAAGGCAGTCGTGTTGCTGGACTGGCTCCTGGCTCGCAGTCTGGCATCTGGCGGGCTGCAGCGGGACCCTTGGTGGGAGTGCTGTCCGCCGGGCATGCCATCCCTCCCCACGGGCACCACTGCCTTCTCAGCCACACACTGCCCAGCAGAGCAGCGTAAACACCACCGGCAGAAGCGCAGTGTGACACTCCGGCTTCCTGAAAAACCTCCGGGCTGCACCGTGGACTGATACAGAGCACGGTTACAGACCTGGGGAGAGAGATGCGTTCTAGTAGTTTCAAGGACAAATAAAAGATTGTGGCTTTTCCTGTTTTTTCCCCTGAAGCCCTTTGTTCTCTTCCAGCATGTGTGCCCTAGTTTAATTTGATAGGTGTTTAACAGCAACACTTTTCTGCTTTGCGATATGAGCACTTCTGCGGTAGAGCACTGAGTGAAATCACATTCTTGACTCCTTCTGTAAGTCTTCAGCTGACTTTTATGAATGCCTGATTGAACTCTAATTCCTAGAGAACAGAGAAACAGAGCCAGGCTCAGCAGAAGTTTAATTCTTTTCCCCTCCAGTGGCTGATCCTTTATTAGTAGTGTTCCCCTTGATGTTGTCACTCTACGCTTCAAGACCCACCAGACAATTCCCTGTGGCTGATTGACAAGAAGCAAATATAAGCACTTTAGTCATCGGGAAAAAACCCAAAATATTTGGTCTCCAAAGAAAAATGACTCACCTGACAGCACAGACTGCAGTAGCACTGAGTTTAACCTCCCTTCTAAAGCAATACTCTTCCAAATATGTCCTGTGTAGTGGAGTAAACAATTCAGCAGTGTATGATTTACTTTATTTTTTTTCAGAGCTCCTTCTTCTTCCAAAATGGTAGTGACACAATCTTTATTTACTATCCTTGAGCTTCTCAGTAAAATTTTCCCCTTCTTCATGAACTCTGGATTTATGACAAACATTTTGAGAATTCAGTGCTTAAAACTGAGACATGTTGACTAGACCATCTATTATGTGGACCTGTTCTCTTGTGTTTAGGGCTTCATGGCTTTTCTAGATGAATATAGTTTGTGATTAAAAGCTTGGGAGATGATTTTATTTGGAGAAGGACGCTTTGGGTACCAAACCTGTGAATTTGACACTTGTTGTCTTCAAATACCATAAAAACAAAGTGAACTTGTACATAAAGGTAAGCATAAAGGTAAAGACTGTACTCCAAGCAACAGTCAGAGAAAAACTCTGCATACCTTTGTTAGTGGTACCTTAAAAAATAAGTTGGCACACTGACTGTGAACTGTTCTTGATATAATTAATTTTATTTTTGCTGAATAATGTTCTGGTACTAAAATGAAGTACAAGTATGCTGTAACTTTGGAAGGACAATCATGGTTTTGATGAATTAATATTCTAATATTGAGTAAGACAAAAGCTTTGAAAAGGAAAAAGAGTTATTGCAGGATGAGTTTTTGGCAAGAGAAATATCATCAAAATTGTTGTTCTTAACATAGACTAAACTTAGATAATGTTTTAATTAAAAGAAAAAAACATGCGCTATCAAGGTAGACCTTAACTGCCTTTAAGTTGAGGAGCTTGAGTTGTGAATGAGATCAGGGTCTCAGTAATTCATTCTCAGTCTGATGTAATATTTTGCTTCTGCACCTGTGACAAATCCAGCTGTTCTAGGCACACTTCATAAAGAAACACCATAAATTAACATGGTGTCCACACATTAATACTGAAGAATCAGTGACACACTGATAAGAATAGTGGTTGCAGCAGTGCGGCAGAAATTAGGAAAGCTGATTTTAATATCTCACTCTGCCATAGACTGTCTCTGAGACCTTGAACAGAACCTGTAACCTGGGTCAACATGAAGAGATCTGTGGTAATAGTCTGAGCTGCAACACCCTCACTGCCATCCATAGGGCAAGGTCCAAAGTTAGTCTGGCATAAGGTAATTTATATTTTAATGGCTTACCGCCTTCTGAGTGAGGAATATCCCTTATGGGTGAGAACAATAGTGCTCATGGCTGACATTCTCTGTATTTGTCAAAGCTGACCTCATTTTCTCCTGTGGGATCAGAATCAAGGTAATGCAAGCTGGCTTTGAAAGTCTAGCTTTACAATGTCATTTGAACATTACTGCTAACATCAACTAGCTTGTTTGCAAGAGCAACAGAAAATGCCATTCACATTATTTCTGTGATTTCTATGTTGTTGTTGCCAGAGTGTTGGGAGAATTGAAATAAATAATTTCATAGAAAGGAAATTTAGTTTACTTCCTGGCAGGATTTGTTTACAGATTGCAAGTGGATATGCTAAAGAAGAAGTCAGCTGTGTGATTTATTGAAACATTTATCACCTCAGCTGACTTCACCTGAGCACAGATGCATTTGTGAGATTTACATGCAGGCTGGAGAGGAGCTTGGAGAAATCTTGCATTTTGTTTATGCACAGACAGGGGTTTGTGTGAAACAGTATGATTGTTTCAGAGATCCCCCTCCTGATACATATCCAGTCTTCTCAGGAGACAAGAGCAGTTGACAGACCTTGCTGCTGTGACTCATGTGACAGCCCTGTAACCCCATGCTTTCCACAACCCGGGAGTGAGCTGTCACTCCAGCATCTTCTGTGCTTGTCAGGAGTTGGGTTTCCTGGCTTCTTTCCTCCCAAGCCACAGCCTGAGTCCCTCTCACATAGTGTAGTGCTGTCACCTTCTAGTCCCAGCCAAATTGTGGATTGTGTTCATTTTTCTCTTGTTATTTGACCCTGGCGGTGCTGATTAGAAATGCATCTACTTATTTCTAACACGTAAGGGAGGAGTGTCTCTCAAGGTCAAGGGTCTGCTTCATTCCACCCAAGGGTAATGGATCTCCCATTACATTTTCACTTCTTTCATGCTTCATTTTTCACATACAAGTGCTCACTTTCAATCAAAACTCAGTTACTTCCCTTTTGTAGACTTGAATTTTAAATTGCCTGCAAGATTTTTTCGTCATGTGAAATAAGAAGAAAGAAAAAATTATAACAAGATTTTTCAACTTATTAAATGCACCTCTGCATGTCACCCAGTGCAGATATGGCCTTTCACCAGGGGCAATAAGTTTGCAGCAACCTTACGAGAAGGTCAGATGGGATGCAAACCAGGCAGCACTTGCTTCAGGCGAGGGCATAAATCTTGACTGATTTATGTCTGGCAGCGGGGAGGAGGATTCATTATAAGAGTGCTTTCCTGAGATGCAGGTGAGCTGTTAGGGCCCCTCTGAGGTAATTGCTGTACCATGTTGTATGTCACTGGAAGAAGCCTGAGGGCTAAGAGTCATCAAAGGATAAACTGATAAGAGATAGGAGGCACAGTCACTGCTGTGAATGTGTAGGTTGTAGGATATGGAACTGGCCTGCAGGTACAAGTACCCAAAGGTATCATATCCCAAAACTCTCTTTCCTGAAGTATCGCAAGAAAATCTGATATACCTGTTATTAAAGGGACACATAGGATTATAAAATACCCTGCTTGCCACAACATTTTCCTCATGCAAGTGATTAAAATGCCCCATACAGAAAACTAAATAATTTTTAGCATCAGAAAACAGGAAAGCAGTAGTAATTTTCTTAGATTAGATGGAAAGATGCAACTGAAAGTATCCTGGTAACATAAGAGGAAATTCCCAAATTCTTAAAGAGACATTATTTGTCTCAGATGATAATACTGCCAAAATTTTTTCACACACTCAATTAGCAAGAGTATTTTATAGCTAACTTGCTCTCTGTTGCTGCTTAAGTTTTCTGAACAATGATGCAGTATTGTTAGGTGTTGTTGGAGGTATTCTAAGTTCACCTGGACATGCTCCAGGGCAACACTCTGTCCCTGACCCTGCTGGGATCAGGACTAGAGGGCCAGCTAGTTCATAGAATTTTGTGATTCCTTTTTGCCTAGTGCTAAAGCTGCTATTAACTACTCTCATTTCCCTTCTTCTCTTGTTGCCCCCTTTCCAAAATAAACAGATTTGATAGTCACATCTATCTTCTGGGTTTAGTGAGCAATTATAAATTAAATAGAAATATTGAAGAGGAATAAATAACATTTTAAACTTAAAAATGTAGGGCTTGGAAATAAAACCAAGGCTGAAAACAGTAGGTTAAAGCAAAAAGACTCAAAATGAGATTAATTATTCATTGAGAAATGCACCAGAACATTTGAATGCTAAGTCAGGGGCAAATGAGACAGCATGAGATGGACCTGGTTGGTAAAGCTGAGGCCAGAGGTTTGGGTTTTTTAAAGAAAGGCAATGTTTCCTTGTAGGCAAAGGGAATCTCACTAAACCCCGGCCATCTGCTTTGTTTGTTGCTATCCCAGCCTTTGAGACACTGACCTAACTGCTTTGCACCTTCTCATCAACTTGTCAGACTGGGCACATCCAGGTATGGGGGAAACCCTGATGGCATGGCATCAGGGATCCAGGGCAGGTTGATCTGGTTGGCCCTTGAAGCAACAAAGCTGCTGTTGGGTGCAGGGGTCTTCCCTCTCAGTAAAGGCCTCACTGGGACGGCTGGAGAAAGAAAGGTGAGTCCCACCATGCCATCCATTAATGTGACTTAATTGCACTGCTGATCTGCTCAGTGCTGCTGCCAGCACTCAGCTAGATTTTAGCCCAGGTGATAAGGGCAACCAACAGTAAAACCAAACATTGCCTTTAATTCAGCATTTTCAGCTGTCAAAAAAAATCTATGATTCTTCATGGGTAGGTGCTGATTAAAGGACTAGCAAAGGAATAGATTGCGCAGGATTTCTAAAGAATTTCCTGATTACAAGATAGGCAAATTGTCATGGAACAACTTCGGAAGTTACAGGGACCAAAGGAGCTGAGGTTAAATATTTATCTTCTTGCCGATGGTACTGGTAATATGTGAGATTTGTCATTCTCCTTGTCCTAAGAATAAAATACAAGTGGCTTTAACAGTCTTGATTACAACCCCACCGAGAAGCAGGTTTAGACACTTGAATCTGTGATTTCTCCCAGTCCAATCTCTCTGAAAGGCCACCTGTTCTTTTATAATTTCTCAGTTTTCCAGGATATTTTGGCTATGTTGCCCAAATAAGAAACGTCTTTACATGAATCTTCTGTATACTGAAAAGAGTCAGAACTGAAGTAGCTGTAGTAACTGTAGGAAAACTTCATCTCCACTCACAGGAAATAGATCCATGACCTGGAATAAACGCTGCACAAAATAAAATTTGTGTGATAAGCTGCCCACAGCAAAATAGGCTGCAACAAGTCTAATGCAGCAGTATTCCTTGCAATGAGATTTTGTTGTGACCAGATGTCCATGATAGTGATTTTACAATGAAGAATATGCAGGAGGAGGACAAAAATCAAAATAGCATTCTGTTATTCTTGATATTTTCAAGATATTTGCGATGAAAAAAATATTTGTGGGAACTGAAATAGGAAACACTGAAATGCATCATTAAATATTAAAAATCAACACTAATAAATAGAGGAATGCTAAAAGGGAACACACAAGCAATTGATGCAGGCCCAGCACACCTTAATTATATTAAGACAGCAAGATGACTGATAGACCTGAAACACTCTGCCAATGCCACTTTAATTAACTTGCCAAATCCAGCCCTTCTCTTGCTCTGGTGTCTGTGCCTAGTCCAGTAGCCAGAGAGTGGATGCTGCTGCCATGGGAAGAGCAATGCTGGAAGGTACTGTGAGGACTTGGTTTGTGACCATTCCTCCTGCACAGCAAAATTTCCTGCTTCCCTCTGAAGAGATGGCTGGAAAGTGAGGGGAGGCAGAGAAAACCCTTATCTGTTCTGACAGCAAGATTTATTGATTCTTCAGAATATTGCATTTTACAGTAATCTGCCTTTTCAGTTAATGCAACTTGAATCTGAACCTGGAAAATTTATGATGCTTTTTCAGATCAATACAAGCCTGCCCAGAAGTACATCATATATGCAGTGACCAAAAAATTAAGAAAATACAAGTTAGGTATTTAAGCTGCAGAGCAAGGAATAATAAATATGCTTTGGAGATGAAGTCTGATTTGCTATGGAGTGATCCAGCTGTTTGAGACAGATTGCAGGGAGAGATCACAACATATATTACAGCCTACAAGTAATCTTGTGTAACTGCAGAAAAAATTTTGAATGAGAACACTGAAAAATCACCCTTAAAAAAAAAATCTACATCATTCCTAAGGGAAGACAAGCATTGGTCCTAATAGCACAGCTGAGTTCTGAGAAAGAAATTTCCACATAAACACAAAATTTTCTACATAAAAGACATTTTAGAAATCCTGTCCACTACTTATACGTTAATCGATCCTTGACAGTGGGCCAGTGTGGGTCACTCGCCTGGACTCTATGATGCTCAAGGCTATAGCTCATGATCTGAGAGGTAAGGACACCTGTCCCTTCAAGGCAAGTTATATCATAATTGTCTATTATGTTGGGTCGTGTTTTCTTCTTTTAAGGAGTAGGGTTCAGATGACAACATCTCCTGAGATGTCCTGCAAATTGTGTGCAGGGCTAGTTACCACAATATTAAAGACATTAAGCCCTCAGAGAGAATCCAAAGGAGTGTCATGAGCATGGTGAAGGGCCTTGAGGGGAAGCCCTGTGAGGACCAGCTGAGGTCACCTGCTCTGTTCAGCCTGGAGGACACTGAGGGGAGACCTCATTGCAGCCTACATCTTCTTCTGGTGAGAGGAAGAGGATGGACAGGCACTGATCTCTTCTCTGTGGTGACAGGACCCACAGGAATGGCCTGAAGTTGTGTCAGGGGAGGTTTAGGCTGGATATCAGGAAAAGGTCCTTCAACCAGAGGGTGGCTGAGCACTGGTAGAGGCTACCCAGGAAGTCATCACAACACCAAGCCTGACAGAGTTCAAGAAGTGTTTGGGCAATGCTCTCAGGCACATGGTGTGATTCCTGGGGATGGTCCTGGGCAGGGCCAGGAGTTGTACCTTGTGGATCCCTTCCAATTCTGCATATTCTGTGAAAAATTGTGTATATGCAGCCATTCAGTACTTAAAATAGTTTTATACAAAATATGGAGAGATTTATTTTTTTTACATGGGCGGTTAGGGATAAGACAAAGAGGAATTATTTTAAATTAAAAGAATGGAGACTTGGATTAGATATTAGGGGGAAATTCTTTGCTGTGGATATGGTGAAGCAGGGCAATAGGTGGCCCAGAGACATTGTGAATGCTACATCCCTGGCAGTGCTCAAGGTCAGTCTGGATGGAGCTCTGAGCACCCTAACCTACTGGGAGGGAACGCTGCCTGTTGCAGGGATATTTGAACTAGATGATCTTTGATGCCCATTCTAACCCAAACCATTCTAAAAATCCCAAGGGGTCCATACTTTTCTCTGAGTTCGATTCTTTTGTTTCAGCAGAATTTCCTCTCTCTCCCCACCCCTGCTTAACCTTGATCGGCTGGATTACTCAGGGCCTCTGGTAAACTCTGGTAAGCATGGATTGTTTGTTTTCCTAGGGTGCCAAATTAACTCTGAGTTGTATAGATGGCACTTCCTTCCCTGTGCTTCTTGATTTTTTTTCTCCAGAAATGTGTTCCAAACATACTGTCAAGCCCTCAAAGCCCTCTAATAAAAATGCTGTTGTTCTGACCACTGCCAAGGTCATTAGAACTTGTATGAATTGTCAGTAATTGGCATACAGCTAGCAGGACAACCTAAGTACCAGTTCAGTAGTCAGATATATATAACAGAGCCTATGCTACTGACTTTTGGCCCATTTTTCATGTTTCAGCCCTTTGCCAGTGCCCCTTGAATGCTGTGCTCCTCTAGGAGAAGCCACAACAAGGTTCCCATGCTACTGCACCCAGAGGAATGAAGATATCCATCTGTGGTCTATGATGGGGGAAACTACACATGAACTTGCCACTACACTCCTGCAGAGCACTGGCCGTGGGGTGGTGGGTAATAGGAAGAAGATTTGCTTTCCCTTCCTCAAATTACTAAGTCCTGTTCCAGGTTCCAGCTAAAATCCTGAAAAACTAGATAGTGCTCTCAGGTAGAGCTTCCTTAGCTCCAAGTCTGGGTGTGAAGAGACCCCCTTAGGAATATCTGCAGCAATATCTGCAGCAACAGCACGCAAGAAGTCTCATGTTCATCCCATCCTCCTCCTGATTAATCCTTCCCTTTGTCAGAGGCACTGGTGCAAAGCTCATCCTGCCCCTCTATGAACACAAGATTAATGCATTTTTTACACTACAGCATTCTTTAGGCTGCTGGTAAACAACGCAGATGCAAGATGCTGATTGGCTAGTGTTTAATGAATTGTTGAAATTAAAGCAAAACAGGTTTTTGTCTCTGTTTTGTAACATGCCATGTCCTAGCATTGCAGTGTGGACCTTGCTGCCAAACACTGCTGAGTTCTGGAACTCACCCAGTCCCCATCTGGCTTCTGAAGCACGTCATGCAAGTACCTAGGGCCCACTGAGGAGAACTGTGAGATACTGAGAGCAGTAAAGATATGACAAAAATGACAGAAATACTGATAGAAGAGACAACAAAAAAATGTATCAGGGAAGCACCAAGAGAGTGCTCATTCATAACAGGCCCTTTTTTTGTATATTGGTGAGTGAAGTGTGCCTGGCAATCCAAAGGCAAGTAAGGGTCCTTGCCTTAGAATAATAAACTTATAATCCCAGGCATTTTATAGTTTTCCATCACTGCTTTCCCAATACAGCTGCAATGGATTGCAAAGCATTTCACAGATGCCAAGCCCCTGTGATTCAACCCTTTCGCCTGACATTCTGCAAACAAATGGTTCATTTTCAATAAAGGTCATAAGTTAAAGGGAAGCAGGAGAGCTATAAAATGAAAATGTATGCTATCTGAAACACTGTGACAGAAGCAATATAGAGCAGATATTGGTAGTTCAATGTAAACACTGGATGCAAGTCCAGTAACAAATCTAGAAAAACAGCATTTCAGCCAGCAAAACCCTGAAAGAAGAACTGGAAGTCTGAAAAAAGGTTTTAGGCTTGTCAGCCTCTGTTTTGCCCCATTGGTTTGAAATTGCAGCAGCAGGGGTTCTTGTTTACAAAGGACATCTTTCATCTCCATGCTGCCAGAGACAGTGAAAGGCACCACACACTCATTTTTTGTCATGGACACTTTGAACAGTGAGGCAAATCAGAAGGGAAGGTATAGCAAGGGCCTTTGTGAAAGTAAGGGTGAAATGCTATGGAATAATAGGTAGTGAGCCAAAAATGAGCTTGCAGGCCACTCTTTACAGAGCCAGACCCGCTGCATTTGTTGCTGCTTTGTGATGGAGTGGCATTTCCCCAGGGAATATCGCATGTATGTGTATGCGTGTGTGTGCCCTTGCTTTTCTTATTCAGCTTTCTCAGGAGCAGCCCACAGACGACAGCTGAAAGGTTCTGGTGAAGGTCCTGATTAGTGTCCCAGTTTTAATTGGGGATAATCACTTGCCAAGGCTAGAGTTTATTTAAAACTTAATTGAGGGGTTACTTGCTATTTATTAGAAGTTATTTGCTGTTTTTCAAAGGTTAGACATCATGAAGTGTGCATATAGACTCAGCTGAAAAAGTTTAGTGCAGAATTATTAGTTGTCCTTGGTCTGTAAAAGAATGTTGGCATATCTTCAGTTTTACTTCTCCAAATGAATGGTAATTGTGTTTGCTGTGTTTCAGTTGGGATTAGTAATACTTCGTGTTTTCATCCCAAATCAATCTGAATTAGCTTCATTCTCTCAGTGATGAAACAATTGCCCCATTTCACTAGTGTCACTTATTGCTTAAATATTGGATGAAAACAGAGCCTCCCCAGTTCTTATTTTTGCACATTTCTGCCTCTGAGTCTGAGTTGGTGAGTGGAAAAGGTCAAAATGCCAGCAAGATTCAAACTGGTATTTGAGTTCAAAGGTACATATGCTAAACCTTCCTTTTATATCTGTTTTCATACAGAATTAGCATTTCTGTATGAATGCAAAGACGAACTAGGAAGTATATGTCAATGAATGTATGAATTTGAATGAATGGATGAATACCCACTTGCACACAAAAAACATGTCTGTATGTTTCACAAACAGTTTTAGAGGCAGGAGTTTAAAAACTAGTAGTGCAAATAGAACCTTAAGGCAGGCAGAAGCAGCAAGAGGATGGAGACAACCTAATGATGACTGAAAAGAACTGTAGAGCTGTCATGAAACAATATCTATGGTACCAAAGCTGACTTTCATCAGGGTGAGTGATAGCAAAATTACCATGGGTGGTTCCGTGTGTAATGAATTTCAGGTTTTTAATGCTGCATCAGTGATGGAGTATATTATTACATGGCCAAAGGGGGTTGATATGAACGCTTATTAAGTCTTATGACCCTTCAAGCAAATTCAGTATTAGAGCTGCAATGTGCCAAATCTGTCACTGAGTGTTACGCTAATCTCCCATTGACTTTTGTGGCAGTTTCCCTTTCAAAGTGATGGCAAAAGGCCAAGGGCTCTGAGGAGGGTGGCAATGTCCCAAAAAACAATGTAAATGGAAAAAATAGGAAAATTTTGTTAACAATGTACTTTATGCATATTGGGATTCAGATTGTTCTGCTACCTTTTAATGTGTCTTTGTGAGGCATACTCTTGGAAACACTTCAGTTGTAAGACTCTCCAACAATAGAAAGTGAGCAAATTAAAGATTCTGGGAGATGACACAAAATATATTGATGGAAAAAGAAATTAGGACACCAAAAGTTAAGTGCAGTACTTCTGAAATGAGAGGGAGGAGCATCTGAGAAAACTTTAGAGGGTCGGGCAAGAAATAGGAATCATTCTTGTGTTGCTGCATCCAGGCGCTAAGTGAAACCTGCCTGGGGAGTGTCTGCTCTGAACTTTTACAACACAAAATCCCTTATCATGGAAAATGCTATAGCATCAGGCTTAAGATCCTCCTGTTTCATTATTTTGTTTTTGAATCTTGTCCTGAGATACTAATTCTCTATTGGTTTTGTTTCAAGGAAGTGGGGTCTCCGTTTCCTTGATTAGCTGATTCAGTAGAGCTCAGGTTCTCCTCTCACACATCATTCTTGGGTGGAGGGCATTGTTTCATTACAGATCCACTGTGACTTGCACTTTCCTATTTTCTTGCATGGCTTCTGAGGACTGTGTAGCTGATTATTTAAGTGCCCTCTTATTAGCAAACATTCTCTTGTGTTAAGCAAACAGACATCAGCTTTATTAAATATAAATTGCTCTATAAATTTTGGTAATTAGAAAGCCATTAGAAAGCATAGACAGAAAGAAGTACATTAGAAAGCTCATTTAGCAAAATGGGAATATTATAAGAATCATTACAAAATGAGGAGAAGAGGTTTGATCAGTTTTGAAAGTCCCTGATTGACTGAAAACTAATGTTTTTGTTCTCAAATTCTTTCAAGAGTAAATACGCAAAGAAATAGATAGTGGTTGGAAATGATGATGAAGACACTTAAAAGCATCTAGTTACAAAAGAGAACAGAGGGAGGAGACATAAGTGGTGCTGAGAGGATATGAAAGATGGATTGAACAAAATTTAAAAATCTAACACAGCCAGCCAGAAGAAAACAGCGGAGATAAGAAAGGTGGCACTTATCAAACCCGAGGCTTTCCTGCAGGCAGAGACCAGCTAGGAGGCTGCTGGAGCAGAGGGGGTGGTCCCTGCAATGCATCACAGAGCTCACCTACTTATTTACATGCGAGTGATGAATTCTGCTGCTCTCTGTTGTTCAGTGAGGAACAAGGGCACCAGCTCTCACCTGAAATCCACACAGGCCTGTGCAGCTATTGTGTCTCCTGTAGTCTTTCAGATCTTAATGTTTTTCCCACCCAGGATTTTAAATGAGGGTTTTTTTTGATATGGAAGAATACCTTAGGGAATAAATAGTGTCAGGGGCAGGACACCTTTGATTGCTAGTAATAGAAAAAGTGGAAGCAGCATCTTTGTGACCTTACATTTTGTGGGACCTTTGTGTAGCCAAAAGGGTTCTTGTGGCGTATAAATTAGCAGTGAAACATATAGATGGGGCCATTTCTGAAATGTAATAAAAATAGGGGGCCTGAATTATTCAGCTCTGTGTTTTGCTTTTGAAGCTCATTGCAAAGCATTGTGTTTGCTTACAAAAGCCCTAAAGCTATGAAAATGCAAATGGGGAGCTGGGATAGCACACACTCTTGAAGACCATTCACTTTCACTGCTCCTGTGCAATTGAAAACAAATCTGGGCTACCAAGTTGGGTTATCTGCAGGACCAAGAGATCCTAACATGTTTGTGATCTTTCCAACTCATTAATGTTTTAGAGGATGCTTCTCTGTTCTTGGAAGAGAATAGCCTTTATAAAAGCTTGGTGGGGCGGTAGAGATGTGTGGGTTGGCAGAGGGCAAACTCACTGTTCAGGTTAGGACAAGCCCTTTCCTCTGGAAGCCAGCTGCCCAAGAAGCCATAAGCCTAGCTCCTCCTAGGAAAGCAGTGTAAGTCCAGTTCTGAAGTCTGAAAATAGGAGCTGTATAAGAGGAAAAATGGCATCATCTGTTACATTTTTAGTCACCATTTTATTTGAAGCTGCTGCTAGAAAATATAATTTGAGGGGTTACTCAATGTATTTGTTTTCTTCTAACATAAATCCAAATAAATAACTCATGCATTAGATATATCAAGACTTTAAAATTTTCAATTAATCCTGTGAAAATTCTATTTTCCCTATAGATAAGTGTTTATAATAATTAATAACAATTAATAAGTGTTTATAATAATTAATAACAAACGTGCTGAAACCAGAGATTGGATTTTTATTACTCCCTTTCTCTCATGAATGACCAGATATACACTTTTAAAATGCCTCTCAAATACTGTTATTCCTATTAAAATTTATGTGTAGATGAATACATTTAGAAAAACGCGATGTGTGTGTGTGTGTGTGTGTGTGTGTGTGTATACTTGTGCACACACATAGAGACAGCACATGCATGCAGATACACATATTAGTTTCTCTACACATCACATATATAAAAATATACATAAAGAAACACAGTGCAAGTGTACAGTGTTTATTTTTAGCATGGCTAAAACAAAGGCACCCTGATGGGACAGAAAGAGAACCATGAACAAACTCCTGTACAGGAATCAGCTGTTTCATCCACATGCATCAGGCAATTCTCACTCCTTTTTGAAATACAGTGCTGTCTTGAACATGCAGGTTAGGAGGAGGCAGATGGTGAGTTAAATTGAGATTAAACAGAGCTAATCTACATGAACACCCTCTCAGGTTACCCTTGCTTTCTTCTCTTCCTCATGCATCTATTTGTTTGGGGGAATTGTTAAATTCTATTATTGGCAGAAATATGTTGGCCTTGAATACTGCACAGCTCATGCTTTTGTAGGAAGAGCCAGGACCGAGCCAGAGAAGGACATTTTCATCTGTGTGAAGTAGTCACTGTTCTTTTCTTACCGATTTCTGCCACATCCACCACCAAATCATTCACCCTGGAAGTGAGCTAGTGGATAATAAAAAAACAGAAATGAAGAATGATAGCAATCATAAAGTATATCTGCGTGTATAATGAAGTAAAACTGAATAATTCAACAAGAGCATATTTTTTTCCCAAGGAAGCTACATGCTTCTAGCCAGGTGGAATGTAAGCAAAGTTTTGTGACCCCTGTGTGAGAGTCTCCCTGCTCAATATAGCACAATGTAAACCATATTTTCTTTATCCTGGCAGACTTTCTTGAAGACTGGGAAATTAGAGGCTTATGATTTTTGAGTGGCTATGAACATAGGCTGAATTTCACAGGAATTTTTATTCCCAGTTCTTTTGCAATAGATGTATTCTCTGAACTTTCCCAGATCATGGGCTGAGCAGCATACCCACAAATACACACATTAAACTAGGAACTGTTTTCATGCCTTCAAAAAAAAAAAAAAAAACCAACAACAGACAAACACTGCTGGGATGTGTCAGACTTCAAATTCCTACTGAACCCTGGGTGCAAAATCCAGGGAGTCTGCAATATGCATGTATCAGGGATCACCTCATGTCATGCCTGGCACTCTGTTTTTCACACTGTTGGGTTTCAGCATGGGTCATGGTGGGGGGAGAAAAGGCTGTTGTCCAGCCTGGCTGCAGCTGCAGGACAAGTACAAGGGGATGGACAGGGGGCTGCACAGCCACTGGGGTCTCCTGTGCTTCCAGATATGCATGGGGCTTGGGTGTATGGACGTGTGGCAACACAGATATTTCCATATCTTCCCCTCCTCAGTCTATACAGCAAAGGACAAGCCTGACTTCAGACACACAGCAGCTCAGAGGGTGGGGAAAAGGGATGATCTTGAAAGGCTGTAGAGTAAAATGCGTCTAACACAGAAGATGGATGTGCAGTGGGAAAAAAGTGAATATAGGACTGCTATTTTTCTCATCATTAGAGTCACATTGGAAGCATTATAAGTAGGTATAGTGCATATAAGAAGCAAGCAAATGATCTCAGTTCTGAAGGGGTTTTTCTGTTTGTTTGTTTTGGGTTTGGTATTTTTGTAAATGAGACGGCTTCTGTGCTATAGAAGCCCCTTTGAAGTTAATCAAACTGTATATAAAAGGCTGGCACACCTTTCATTTTAATATGCTATGCTATTCTATATTTACAACCCATATAGCAGGCAGGATGCTGATCTCTTCTCTACCTGTGCACACCCAGAATAACTCCATCAGCTTAGATGTCAAGACATGGCCAAGGCTATCTGACAGTGCAGTGTGCTCATTTACTTACCAGCCATCACCACTAATCATTGGCTGCTTCCACAGTATTGTTTAGCCTTAAGAGCGGCGGGGCCATCCTAGTCAGCTCTGTGTCCATGGGCTTTGCCCATGTGCAATGCTGTACACATGCTGTACACCTCTGGGGAGACCTCTGTGCCTACACAGAGCTGCCCTGCCAGCTCCTCAGCCAGAGCTGCTTCTGGGTGCCACCTCCGCCTGAGCTGCCAGCTCTGGGAGATTCAACCATCCCCAAAGCAAAAACTGAGCACCTGCTGCACTGAAACCTCTAGACTGTTGGGTGGGGCTTTCTGGGGGGGAGTGTATGCATGGAAATAAGATGGCACTGAGTAGAAGAGGTTCCTTACCAAAGAAGAAATTTTAACATAGCAGACGCTATGTTATAATAATGCATATTATCTTGGTTCAAAAGGCCATTATTGTTTGAAGGCCTTAAAGTCTGAAAAGCAGGGATCAGTCAGCTCTTCAGAAATCTCAGAGTCAGTTCAGACCCTGCAAGAGCTCCTTTATAAAAATTCTGGCAGATGGATTTTCTCTGCCCTGTATCCTAGATTTTTCTGAACCTCTTCTGACAGCTCAGTGTAGTCTCAGAATAGCATCACAAAGTGGAAACTCAGCACTGTTTCTTATTTCATGAAAAAAGATTTGACAAGTGATGTAGATATTAAGATCGAATCCAGTCTCATCATGATTCTTTCATGAATCTTCTGACCTGACTGCTACTAAACTTTGTCTGGCTATGCAATTAAATAATGCCTGCTCAAGGGATGGGATTAGTAAATAAGTGTATGTCAGACCAGTGTAATTTGAAAGCAGTGCCTAGTCTCACACTGATGTGATTGGCTGTGGACAATAAGACAGTGGCCGTGTCTTTTTTCCGACAGAATAAAGACTGCTCTGTAAATTGGTTTCATTCTAGTGCATCCAACTGCTCCCTGACTCCTCTCGAATCCATTGAAAAGCAAATTCTTTTACATAACTCAATAAATAAAAGATTTGGCCAGTGTTTTGGAATTCAAACATTTCATTTATTTTCTATTACTTTAATCCAAACACATGTCACAGAAGCTGCAGTTGCTGTGAATCAGTGTGTTACTACTGAGATGTGAAGCATATGTGCCTGTGCCTTGAAAGAAAGCACCACTTCTTTGTAGATGTTTTCGTTCTGCGAGTTAAAGCTTTAAAAAAAGATGCATTAAATCTAAAAGGTAAACACCATTTATCAGTAAAACACAATATGATCATCCATTTTGACAGCCAAGTGATATCTCTTACTTATACCGTATGCATCCAACATTTTTTTTTAATTATTGCATTTCCAACATTGCCAGCTGAAGCAGGAATGTGAAACCTGGGAAATTAAGACCTCTGGGTTTTGGCAAACTACATGAAAGGCTTTACTACATTGGTACTGAATAACGAATCATACCACTCAAGAGTCTATTAATGGGCTCCTTTTCAGTGAATCAAAACAAGTCCATAAGATAGCCATTGAAGAAATAAGGAAAAAGGACAAATACAATGGTCTCATCATGGTTTGAACTTATCATGAAAAATTAACAAATAGCCTGTCTTCTTTCTTAAAAGGAAAGGAAACAAGGTACCCATAAAGGTAGGGGTATTAAAATGTTCCTTTCCAGGACCTCAGTTCATAAGAGCATGATTGCTGAGTATAAAAATCAAAATTACAAGGACCATCATGCCACAAACAAGAAAGTCCATCATCAGCCTCCTGGGATATCGTTACACCGATGGAGGACAAAATCAAAATGGTCTGGATAGTTTTTTTCAGAGTTGTACTCATGGCATCCATCCAACAACACCAGCATTACCTAGCATTCAAATTAAAGGGGAACTGTCAAATATCTCATGGAATCTTATCTCATGGCATCTTACTTTATTTTTTCAAGTGTTGAATGCTGTTATACACATATATCAAGCATGCAGATGGCCTTAAACCACATGTTTTTAGCAAGCTCATCCATCACTACCATATCTTTTTACTTTTTTTTTTTTTAAGTGGGGGTGGGGTTGGTTCAATTGAAAAGAAGAAATAATAATTACGAAGGATTTAAGTGAAAGCAAAATGCCGTTCATTGCATATGCCCCTTGTTTGTAACAAAAGAAGGAATAGAGTATTTCTTCTATATTTATATTACTGTAACATAAATCTATATTCTGTTCTATTAATGCATTAACAACAGAAAGAGAGCTAAGGAGAATCTCCATTCCTTTTTGGATGTGGGGGGAAAGAGCTGCTGAACTATGTTCAGTTTTGGGCAGCTCACTAAAAGAAAAGGGGTGCTGGAGCATGTCTAGAAAAGGACAATGAAGCTGGGAAAAGGTCTCTAGCACAAGTCCTGTGAGGAGCAGCTGAGGGAGCTGAGGGTGTTTAGCCTGGGGAAGAGGTGCCTCGGAGTTGGGGTGGGGTGTGAAATGTGACTTACCACACTCCACAACTACCTAAAAGGTTGCAGACTCATGAGGATCAGGCTCTACTCCTAAGTAACAAGTGATAGGACAAGAGGAAATGGGGTGAAGTCTCAGCAGGGGAGGTTTAGATTGTATACTAGAAAAAATTCCTGCACTGAAAGGGCTGTTAAACATTGGAACAGGCTCCCCAGGGTAGCGGAGGAGTCACTATCCCTGGAGGTATTTAAGATGTGTAGATGTGGCACTTAGAGATTTGGTTTACCTGAGGACTTTACAGCATTGGCCTTAATAATCTTAAAGGTCTTTTTCAACCTAACCTTCTATGATCATTCTATGCATATCCACTTTTCCACTTTCAGGTGTATTTTTCAGCAATTAGATGTAGTCTACTAAATTGCTATTCTGTACACCCTGTGTCCTGATTACCAAATACTTTTCTTGGACATATGCTTATTAAAAAGATTGTAAATTTACTGGATTACAGATTACACTGGAAAATACAAGTGAACAAACATTCATTTAATACAATATAGAAACCATCTTCATCATTTATCTAATAAAAAAAAAAACATTTCAGTTGATGTCCCTTTGTAATGTCCCTGCCAAACCATTTCCATCTGAACCAAAATAATTGCACTGATCACCATGGCATCACTCTTATTCTCTAATGGACCTGGAAATAGATCGGGGCCTCATCTACAGATGTGCTTGCCTAAGCCTGAAGTAACTGTTTCAGAAACTCAAATCTGTTACTTCACCAAAGCTGATCCTTTGTAAGTAAATTCATAAAAGAAATTGCTGTGCTTTGATTAGGCAAAAATATCCAGCAACTGAAATAATTCAAGTAAGAGATCAGAGTTAGAGATATTACTCCTTCCCCTTTGGGGTTGAAAGAGTCCATGATAATATAAAACAAAGAAGCTGTATGGTTCTTGCTTTCTTAATGTCTTGCCTCTTTTCCCTGATCATTTTTGTGGAATTTGGCATGTAATTAATCTTTTAAGTTCATGATGCTACAAGGACATAACCAAAAAGCGATATTTGGCCCAAAACAGAGTATTCCCAAGTGAAGGCCTGGGGCTTCATGCACTTATTTTTTGGATGAGAGTATACAGATTTGACATTTTTTAGCATGTTGAGGGAATTGCATGTAACCCAAGGCTTTGTCTGGAATATTAACCATTACAGAATGATTGTGTTTGGAAGGGACCTTACAGATCAAACTCGGTTCCAGCCCCTCTACTATGGGCAGAGACCAGGTTGCCCAAAGCCCCATCCAGCCTGGCCTTGAACAGTTCTTGAACACATATCTGTATTGCTGCTGAGTAGCCAAGGCAGTCATGCCATGTCAAAGCTGTGCTGTGCCTCCTTAGGCACAGAGTGAGGGTCACATCCTGTTCTGGGGTTGGTCCATTCCAAAACCAATTATATTGTTGTATGCATTGTACAGGCTCTGTGTTTCATCAAGGAGATGTTGTACTGATCCTTTCTCTTCTAGCTGAAATAATCCAAATAAAAGTATTCCATCTAAAAGTGTGTGTGAACTCTGAAGATGCATGATGTTGGGCTTCAAGGAGTAATATAACAGTGTTGGGTCAGTATTTCTAATATAACTGGAGACTACTGAAAATTGAAGAGTAAACTATTGTCAGTGTGCAGTAAAATATGACAACTGTTCTACCTATAGAGAAAACAAGGAACAAACTTTATTATCAGGTTCTGTAAATGTGATTTGTCTCTGTGAATGTTCTTTGTGAAAACTCATGGTTTGAATTCCGAGGCAAGCCTTTTTAATGGTGACCTTGATTTCAGGATTGCTTTGATTTTTCTCAGGTGTTGAAATAAACAGATAATATTCCTTTCTGCTAATAACTACAGGGAAGCTCTTAGTTCCTTGTATCAGGCTTCTCAAAAAAATCCCTTTGTCCAAGTTCTGTCATAGAAAGATGACACTGAATTTAAGAACAAAAAACATTATTTTAATTTGGTAATCTTTACTCTTTCCTGAAAATTTACACTAATTGTTTGGTTTTTATTCTTTTTGCATCACTCTGAATAGAGTATTTCTGTTCTCAACTTATTGGTGACCTTACCCTTAGTCTGACTTCTATTTTGCCAGCTTGAGACTGCTATGTTCAGAAGTAACTGGGGGCTACTGACCAACCTCAGATCAATACTCTAGTGGAGACAATAACATTCATCACTGTTGTAGCATTTCTGGGGGGTTTTTTTACCAATATTGAATCCAAATAATAGCACTGAAAAGTTAAGACATTTGAAGAATCCAAGGAAAATTGCTAAAGAAATTGGCTCTTGCAGGAGAAAATCTGCAACTCATGGCAAAGTCCTTCTGTCATCTGAAGTATAGGATAATAGGATTTAAGTTATCATCTAGGATGCACCTAGATGCATTCACCTTAACAGTTCATTTCACAGGGGTGGATATGTGATCTTTGTATGGACACAGATTTTAAGTTGGTTCCTGTGTGAAAAATACAGTGCAGGAAAAGGAGTTGGGAGACAATGATAGCCTGTAGCTCATCAAATATTTATATTTTTCAAGACTACAAAAGCAGTGATTCACCCTGTGGTACATCAGAAAAGAGCTGGGGCTTGGCTTGTTACACCTTCCAGGCAGTAATTGGATGCCGACAGTAATCAGCAGTCGGTGGGGAGCTTCTGAGCATGCCTGCTGGAGAGGCTTATTGTTTTCAAAGCCCAGTTTCTATCTTGAGAGAAGGAGGGAGCTGAGTTGTGCTGCATCACTCTCCTTGCAATCTGTTCTGGCACAACTCCCTGCACTGTGTGAGGGAGTTCAGCCGTCCTCCAGCATTGCCTTTGGGTAAGAGACAGGACTAAGGGAGTCTGAGGACTCAAAGCACAACAGCAGAAAAAAGTGAAAATATTGACGAGCTTTTAGGAGGTGAAGGAATGGAATTTTTTAATAAGTGTTCTGTTTTGTACAAGACTGATGCTAGAACGCAACACTAACCTATTTTCATAACAAGGTATGCATTAGAAGTCTCAAGGCTTCCCATTTCTCTGATCCAGGTAAAATGCAAGAAAAACAAAAAAAGTAAAGGAAATCTTGAATGTTGCTGTTTGAAAAAAGCAATTTTCCTTACCTACATCAAAGAGACTACTCTCTGTCTAGCTGAGCTGATTGTTAGCTTTGCTTTATCATCACTGCTGAGCCTTCAGTTGGATGGGGTCCTAGTGCTAAAAGCCTGAAACTTCCAGAGAAGGAGCACTTTTAGCATCATTTGCTGATGGTATAGCACCTTTCAAGGCAACTTGCTTATAAGCAATCAAAGTGGAAATTTCTTCAGAGCCATGTGATACAGACTGTGCCTGTCTTCTGCAGCCACCTGCAGAGCTCTGGTTTTAAACCAGCTTTTAAGCCCATCACACCACCAAGGAGAGCAGCACAGCAGGAAAATCTTCATTTGTCTTTATTTTTCCAATCCATTCTCATATTATGTTTCATGGAAAACTTCATGGACAGCATTTTCACCTAGAGCCATGATAGTAAATTAAAACTTAAAGCAGGGGGTTTTGTCTGTGCTCTCCAGCGTTACACATTGTGGCAAACCTTTTGATAACAAAGAGAAGTCACAGTGGGCTAGCAGCAGTGTAGTTATAGGCTGCATTTCTTTTAAGCTGTCAGGGAAGCAAGAAGCAGCATAGCTATTCATGACAGGTCTAAAGACGGGAAAAGGAGAGTCGTGATAGCTCCACTTACCTTGTCCAGCTCTGCTCTTGTAAACACAGTTCGTAAGGCTCTGGTGACTGTGTTTCTATAGAGATCATGCCTTTGCCATTTGCCCTTTCACTTTGCTGTCAGCAACTTCCATGAATGAAGCTTGCCCAAAGATTTCTGCTAGGCGCTTTCTCTAAGATGGAGAGTTTATACGGCATTTAAATACATATTCAGACACCCTTCTTACTAATTGTTGCACTGAAGTTTTCCAGGTTTATGATTTCCCAAACATCTTTTGTAATTTTTTCTCTCACACAACTGATTTAAATGACAGGTTAATACTGTACACCTCCAACCTGTGTGCAGGCTCACAAACTCTATACTTGCAGCACTTACCTATTTTTCTTGCAGCCCAGATATTGATCAGTTATCCCAATTTTTTCCTTTTTTAAATTCTTTGACAGACCTTATGGTCACAGGTGAGAAATCAAATGGCATCTTCTGTCACCACGTGGTCCCTCTGCTGTAATTCACCAGACCAAGGCTTGTGCAAGAGCAAGCCATTGTTTGAGAGCACCTAAACCGGCCCACAAGTCAGCCAGGCAACTGACATTACCACTGCATGTTTCAAATTCCCTTTTGTGTTACAGAAAATGGCAAAGACTTGTGGAATTTGAGCTCTCTTTCCAGATGGGTTTCAAAGAGAGTGGGACTGTCATGATCACACTGTCTGTCTGAATTTTGTGTTGATACATTTTCTGAATTTGCATTCTGAACTGTTGAGAATGTAGTACAAAATGATGTTCCAGAGGCAACACTCAAGGCAAAAATGCTTAAAGCCCTTCACTCATTAAGAAGAGAAAATCGATTTTCCTTCCAACACCTTATTGGACAGTTAAGTTTAGATGAAATTCATCAATAAAAACACTGAACAAGTGTCAAAATGTTCATGCTCTTCAGTTCAGTTACTGTCCTAGTTCCAGCCAGGACAGGGTTAACTTTTGCAGTAGCCTGGAGAGGGCACATCTAACACTTGGGGTTATTCTAGACCACTTCACATCATTGCCAGGGGCAGGGGAAAGGGACTCTCTTCTGAGGAGAAGGGGCTCTTTCCTGTTGAGGAAGCATGGCAGAGGAATGGAGAGTAGTTGAGTGGCATCAGTTAGGAGCTGGATGGAGCAATCAAGGTGGTGCGGCTGTGGTCAGGTCAAGCTCTTCAGTGAGCAAGTGAATTACTCTCTCTTTTGTACACTATTTTATTTATACTGTTGCTGTCAGTGTTTGTTTTCTTATCTCATTGCTGTTTCCAGTAAATTGTCCTCACCTCAACCCTTAACCTTTTTTTGCCTCCAATACTCCTCTCCATCTCGTGCAGGAGAAGGGAGGAGAAAGGGGAGCAAACAAGAAGCAACATGGTTTGGAGAGTCTCAGTGGAAGCACTAAACTGGGGAGTATCATTCCTAAATCACAACATGCATCAATAACAATATTTTCTAAGAAACAATGAGTTGTCATCAGCTGAGCAACCAAAACTACTTCAGCCTTCATGCAAAACTAGTTACTCAGTTACTTTTCCTATACAACAAAATATTTAACAACATAAGCTTAAAGGTTTTTTTCAAGTAACTTTTATTTTTTTTGGCATCAAATTTAGTGTCCTGAATGTTTCAGCTTCCTCAGTTCCCACTATAACAGAAGGAGGAAAGTGGATACTCCTGCGCTGTGCTTCTCACAGCACCCCAGTTAGACTTTTGCTCTGAACACCATCTCCTCTCCTGACAGTACACAGAACAGAAATTAGGAAGGATTTATTAGGAGCATATAAAAAAATATCCTCTCTTATTAGAAATTCACATTTAGTGTCTTTCTTAGAGAACATGACTATTCTCAATACTCATGGTGAATTTTCAAGCTTAACTTGTCATGGCTACTGTTGGGAAATCCTGATGTGTTCATTACCTAATGCACATGAATTAAGTAGCAATACAAAAGGATCAATCATTGTGTTCTTAAGGTTGCAATGAAGAAAAGAAATGAAGTTATTCATTTGGTCCTGACTAGACAAATACTACAAATTTTAACCTGGCAATATCTTGAAGCCACAAAACCACCACACAAGAATTGTCATCCCAGGCAAACAACTGTGATTTTTGCTGTGACTTCATCATGGACCAAGTTGGTCTCAGTATGAGCAAAGGCTTGGAAAGGTACACAAATAAATTTGAAAATCAAGGCTATATTTGATTAAACTGGACATCAGAGGATGAAGTATCCAGACTGAGGATATCACATTTTCTGGAAATGTAACCTTTTAAGATATTTTAATTAATTTGACAAACTAAGTTTTACTAGAAATAAAAAGACTAGAAGCTATTCAGATAAATTTGCACGTATTTACAGTTATGAAATGTTAAGCAGATTTACAACTTCTGGCTCATACACACCTTGTTCCTTAGGCATATCCTATGCCTATACAAAAATGCTGCTTTTTTCTTCCCCTTCCTCCTGAAACACCTGCAGCCCGTCTCAGCTTATCACAACACCCACAGCTGCATTTGGGGCTCTGCCTGCTGACTAAGGGCCTGTTGTTAAGTCTTGGGCCATGTGTTTAGCTCTATCAGTCATTAAGACAGCAGCAATATTCACCCCTGGCCATTATCACTTACTCAATATCAGTTTAGTTACTCGGGAGATGAAATCTTACCAGCGTGATTAGTGTGTGATAACCACAGATCTGCAAGCCCATCAGATCATTCCCTAACACTATCCATGATAGGTGTAAAAATAATTCTTCCAGGTGGTTCAAAGCAGTTGGCTGTGTGCCTAACAACTCACTGAGGCATTGTGGGATTGCATAATAAAATACTACTTGTCATGTAGTATTTTAATTATTGTTATCAGCTTCCAGAATTTCAGTAAACTGGGCGTACTGCATAATGAATTTATACTAAGCCAGAGGCATTGTATCACAGGTAAAAAGAGAGCTATGCTGCTGGATATTTTACTGGATGTACTATTGTACCAACAGAGTAAACTTTTTACTCTCTCAGGAAAACATTAAAAAAATATGAGTTTAAGGTAGACTTTTCCTCAGCATGCCTGGATCTTAAAGTCTGTGCAAATTATAAAGTCACAATATAATAAATTCATTTTTTTAATATTATCACAGCCTGCTTAGAATTTATCTGGAGAGTAGATAAAATGACCCCTCAGGTTAGGAGACTGCAAAAGGGGGATCATCCTCTCGTGTTACATAATTTCACTTTCACTCCCTTGCACACGAACATCTCCCTCCTTTTACAATCAGTGACATCAAAACCACAAATACTAAAGGTAAAAACTCTCAAACAACTGAGCAACACTAGCAGAAACTTCCTTAAAATCAAAATATACATGTAGGAAATTGGGTGGAAGAAAATGAATGTAAACTAAAACCTAGAGAAAAAGCACTTCTTACTTTGCTGTTCTTGAAGAATTTATATCCACCTTTTCAAATAGCTTTCCAAAGCCAAGAAAATCTGTGGTTTATACATGAAAAAACAGAACAATGAGGGCCAACTATATTACATCTTTGGGACACAGGTAAAATACATAATTTCCCTTGGCAGGTGGGCTCCTTTCATTGTTTGAGAATAATTTAAGCTTACACTGCACACTAAAATAATACTTTATCAATTTTTACTGCCAATAACAGCAGAGGAAAAATTCAGTTCTTGGAAGATCAGCTGGTTTTATTCTGGTTTATTTATCATGAGGAGAACTTTATGATAATGTTAATTAATTACTCAGTGCAAAATATCACTATAGATGCATCATCCCAAAATAGCCCAGGTTGGCTTTCAGTGTTTGTTAGATTCTGGTGTATGTTTTCCTGCTCATGCTCAGAAAAAAAAACAAAACAAAATAAAAAAAACCTCAACTTCCCCCCCACAAAAAAACCAAACGAACAAAACAAAGCCCAACTAAAACAAACCAAGAAAAACAACAAAACAAATAAATCCTGAAAAACACAACCAACAAACAAAACAACAACAAAAACCCCAAGAAAAACAGGACAAAAAGGAAAAACTTTTAAATGGAAATTTGTGCTGAAGACACTGAAAACAATTCTCATGGAATGAAAATGTTAGTGGCTACCCCAATCTGGAGATACACTAGACCCTTGTCATTAGTCCTTTTGCACTTGCTGCTGTGCAATAATGGAAGCACAGACTAAGCCACCAGTGACACGATGCAGAGATGGAGGGAGGCAGGGGTCTGCAAGCAATCCTGAGAAATTTCTCAGTTCATGAAGATCACAGTGCACTCAGTCCAGAAATGCTTACTCAGAAGAGCATCCCCATTAGCTTTTGGCCCTGGACCCAGAGGATGTTGGCGCTGCTTGAAGAGAAGCTGTTGGGCAGGAGGCTGTATAGCAATCCTGGGACATGACACCGTGCCCTTGCTTTGCACAACCAGTTCTGCTGGCTCCAGAAGGGGCTTCTGCATCCTTTGTAGCCGCATGGGAATCTTCAGGTGCCCTCTCAGTGCTGACTGCACGGCCACTGCTCTGCTCCGTGGGGAACACAGATAACCATGGCTGCAAGAAATCATTCTACTTGTTGGAGGGGATGCCGGGGCACACCTTGACCTACACTTTATGCAATGCCCTGGGTTTTGCAGGGCTGTAGAATTGTACCAGAACCACCCTTCTTCCTCTTCTTCCCCAAATGATGAATTCCTATGTGGTTATTTGAAAGAAGAATGCATGGGAAGAGAAGTGATTATATTTAATGCTTGTTTCAATACCTATTCCATCTGTCCAAATCTCTTGCTACATTCCTTCCTTTATTTTTGTAATTACTTTCTAATTTCAATTGACAATATCATGACCCTCTTGCTAATCACCTCTTTGCTCTTATTTTACTTTTCCTCCAGCGACTGCAGCCTGAGAAGAGGAACTATATGTGTTTTAACATTAGGTTGCACAGCATCTGGTGCATCCTTTTCAGCCAAAGTAAACATGACTCTTCCTTGATTTCATGTTCTTCTTCAGAAACTTTTTATCCTAAAAATATTTCACAGCCTTGATATTTACCCCTTTTATGTGCTGGATGCTAGCAGAACATGGCCTTTGCATGCCAGCAATTCTGTCTGGAGCCAAACTGCCATGCTAGCCTCCTAACTAGGAAAGCCAATGGCAAAACAATCTTACCACCAACCTTTATCATCCTTAAAAAAACCCTAAAAAATAGGGGCATAAAACCTAGACTTCAGAAAATATTCTAAGGGAGAAAATAACTCCCTGTCCATTTTATTAGAACTTCATCAGTGTTCTTTGCACTTCATCTCCATCAGGTTTCACCTCAGCTGACAACAAAGCCCCACACACCTGCTCATTCACTCCCTCCCCAGCATGATGGGGAGAGAATTGGAAGGGTAAAAGCCAGAAAATTCATGCATTGAGATAAAGATAATTTAATAGGTAAAGCAAACACCTCATGAACAAGCAAAGCAATTAATTCACTGCTTTCCATGGGCAAGCTGTCTTCAAGAAAAGCAAGGCTCCCTCATGCGTAAAAGTGACTTTGTAAGACAAATGCCATGATTTTGAACATATTCCCTTTCCTTCATCTTCCCCCAGCTTTACATCTTGAGTATAATGCCATATGGTCTGGGATGGTCTGGGATATCCCTGTGGTCAGTTGAGGTCAGCTATTCCAGCTGTGTCCCCTTCCAACTCCTTCTACGCTCCCAGCCCCCACACTGGTGGGGCGGTGCGAGGAGCAGAAAAGGCTTTGGCGGAAAGCATGGCTCAGCAATAATGAAAATATCTCTACATTGTCTACACCGTTTTCAGCACAAATCCAAAACACAGCTCTATAGCAGCTACTGTGGCAAAAAATTAATTCTATCTCTGCCAAAACCAGCAGTGTCTCCCAATCTTTTCTTCCATTAATTCCTCTTTGCAGTACTTTGCGCTGTAAGGTGGCTTTAGCAGTTTTCTTTAGATGGAGACTTACTGGTCCTCCTACCACAGTTTTAATTTAGTTTTCTATAAAAGTGGCCATGGACAGCTGCTTTATGCTCTCTACTGAGTTTGTTACTATCAAATCAGATTGAGACATTAACTGAACCCAAGGAAAATGATGTGACCAAACCGGAAGACTGAGCCTATAGCTTGAGATGTCAAAAAAGCAAAAGGTAATCAGAGACTCCTCTGGAGCCAAGCAAACATTTTCTTTGAATGACTCATCTATAATGACTTTAATGCTGTTAAAAATACAATGTATAAATGCACAAATTTAGCAAAAACCAATTTTATGACCCATGTGTCATAGGGATTTTTTTGAGTACTTTCTCTCAATGATAACAAAATCCACTGTGACTGAACCTACTCAACACAAATTATCCAAAGAAAGCATACAGAGCTTGTGGTAAGGATATCCAGATAAATAAAACTGTTCCCTCCTATTACAGAGTCAACACATTGTGGTTTGTGGAAACAGGATTTTCTCAGGGAGATATGAAAAAAACAGTTCTGACCATGTATTGCCAAAATACAGTGCCTCTGTATTACCCAAAAATGGAGATTACACTCTATCTATGCAATATATATCCATGACTTTGCTTGGAAAGGATATAGTAATTCATGCCTTTTCACCAAGTGCAATGGCACTTTGTGTTATCCCAGAAATAGCACATCTGCTGTGGTAGAAGATCTAAAAAGTAGTATTACCAGTATTACTGGGAGGAGAAAGAGGTTTTTCTTGTATCATTTATGTGATATACACAAGTATATACTATTGTTCCATATAATGACAATATAATAGCTGCTATCTCTAAAGTATGCCTGAGAATGACTGCAGTAAAATAGATCAGGTTAATACAAATTTTGCCTACCTTGAGCTTTGAAGAACTACTCTACCCTTTCAAATTCAGAATTCAAAATGGTTTTGGAAGCAGCGTAAGGAGAAGTTAGAAAAAAACATCACAATACAAGAAGTTCAAGATATCTTAGGGAAAATTTAATGGAATATTTAATAGAAATATAGGATAACCTAACTTGGAAAGGACCCACAACAGTCATTAATCCAACTCCTGACTTGGCACAGGACAACCTCAAAAACCAGACTATAAATATCTGGAAAAGAACATTTTTAAAAATTGCTGATTTTCTGCATTTTGTAATGTACTTGGTCATGGATCTATATTCCTGCATTGGAAATCATACTTTTCAGTATTGCTCTATTTCCTTTGCAAATAATGAGAAACAACAAAATTTCTTTGTATTTCAAAAATATAGCACCACTCTAGAATAACCCAAAGAGGTTATCATGCAACTTCTGGCAAGAAAATTGCATTATAAGCTGACAAAAAATCAGGTCAATTTTTAGGAGGCAATCATGGCATACTCTGCCTATCCTATAGCATGGTTCCAGCTCCACAAGGACTCTTGCACTGGGTGAACCCTTGTATTGGAATGCCCAGTGGTGGTGGTCTCTGTCCACTCCTGAAACAGGAGCCCCTTAGCAAAATGCTCAGGTTACTGAGCTCTCTTGGCACCCCTGCTGTACACTCTCCACTCAGCCTTTCAGTAAATTCTGCAGTGCAACTCTTAGTCAGCACATCCCAACCTACTGCAAAATACCAATCACTAGGAATGACTTGTTAACTTAAAGAGCACCCTTAAATCATCTGTACTTTGTGTCAGCCTATTGGAGTGCCTGGGGCAGACAAATACAAAAAAACCCCAGAAAACAAAGGGAAACAAACAAATAAACAAACAAACGCCAAAAATATGCTGCAAAATCATACAAATAGTAACACTGCTATTAAGCCAAAAAAATAAAGTGCACAAAAGGGGAAAGGAACCAGATGGTCCATCATGTAGGTGGTCTCCTACAAATTCCAACTGTGGAATTTGTTTTGTGTTACATATAAAATTAAGTCAACCATTTCTACCATTTATGCTGCTCGAATATCAAGTTCTATTGAAAATGTATGAGGCTTGTGGTAGTTGAAACAGTTAAAGGATGGGATGATTGTAACAGCAGGACTACAGGCTACATCAGTAGAATGGCTAAACACTGTTTAGGCAGTATCAGAGTCACAAACTATTCTTTTAGGAATAGGACTCATCATAACTTTCAACATAATAAGAACGAAAGGCTGCATCAGAGTCCTTGCATGCACAAAAAGTCCTGGGCAAGGGTGCAAAATGACGCACCACTCTAGTTGCAGCTATGCAATACATGAAATTGCTGCAGCCTTGGAGAGTTGTGATGCCTCCAGTGTAGGAGCAGGGTCTGTTGGACCTTTACAGTAGGAAGATGGAGCAGTTCCCCAGATTCTGTGTTTGGAAGCCTGTCAGTGCACTGTATGAAATTATGCTTGCCTAGATTTCTTCCTTTCTATTCTCTGTGCAGTAGCAATTTGTCATTTCTATTGTAGAGTGCTTGAGAGAACAGGACCCTAGAAAAATAATAATTTCAAAGCAATCCTAAAGAACTAGCAGAATTGGCAGGTAACCTCTGAAAAGTATTGTAAGGCATGTCTTAAAATGACCTGAAAATATTATGTAAAATATCTACTTGCTGTTTAGTTACCAGAGGCAGCTTTAGACAATTCAGCTTGGAGAGAAAACAACAACAAAAATAAACAAACAAAAACAAACCACAAAAAACCTCCCAAACAAACAAAAACCCCACCTTTTTCTTTAGAGCACCTCCATGTGCTTTTGTCACTTGATATCTAGGACGGAGCAGCACATGGCCAACAGCTAATGTTTTCATTATTTTACATTTTTCATATTCATTGATATTTTTCTCCTTTGTGCCTGTAGTGATTTAAGGGACTAACAGCTTGGCTGATGGTCCTCCAGTACGCACAGGGTGTGCTGCCAATGCACACAGGTTTTGGGCAGCCTGTGGCCAGGCTGCACAGGGGGCTCAGGGCAGCCAACAGCGCCGTGCAGGAACTCCCAGCTCCCAGCTGCCCCCAAACCAGGCAAATGACAGTGTACGTACAGCCATCCTAAACCCATGGCCTGATTTGTCTCCCCTCTTAAGTCAAGACTGAGCTCTAAAACTAGCTTGAAAGGAAGCACATGTGGGGACTCTGGACCATAGGGTTCTTCAGGTCGGTGTGATAGGAGATTACTTGTTTTTTACCCCTAGCACCCAGATTAAATTCTGTTACTTGCAGTCCTTCAATAAGAATTAAAACTCTGACAAACTCAGCTCCTGAAACCCTAACTATATCCCACATTTTCAGACCATTCTCTCTCGTTCAGAAGAGTTGACAACTGAGCCCTGAGCTCAAAGCATGCTCAAAACTACTGCCTGATTCCAACCACTTTGTCTTACCATTGTTTTTGCAGCTGATGATGCTTTAATTATCCAACCAGCTTTGTGGTACAATGAGTACCATTGCCGTCAATACTTTTATTATCATTTATTGCTGAATTTTAAGCACTATCCTAATTAGTAAAAATTACTTAAAACGGCTGTATTTTCCCTCCAACAGTGGAGAAGCAATCATTTTATTTTCATGAAAAGCTACGTGTTCTGTTCATAACAAATTTCAGGATAAAATTATGCAAAATAATTATTTTTTAATTTGTCTCTTTTTAATAGTCCAGAGGAAAATCTTTTTCTTTTAATTTAGTTCTTATTGCAGTTAAAGAAAGTACTTTTTTCTTTTTTTACTTCTAATCTTTTTTCCACTAAAGTAAAAGAAGGAAATTACTCTGATAAAAAATAATAAATGTTTCCACTGGGAAGTAACGCAAAATGTTACTTGGTGTTATTTTTCTCTCACTTCAAGACAGAAAGCTAAAAGTGAGAAAAAATGTTATTTTTAAAAGCAATAGTGTTGCTTTCTTCACTTTTTTTTTTATATGTAACTTCTCCTTTTCTGTGGAGAAAATGGAAGGAGTGGGAAACAGATGAAATACCAATTGAAATGGATATTTCACAATAACCAAATAGAAGCTTTTTCTACTTTGAAATTTAAAAAGTAATCACTAAAATTGAACTAATATTTTTAAAATACCTGAAACGAATGTTGGTCAAGTAATTTTAATTTTCCATGTAGTTAAAGATAAAGCCTGCCACCCTAAAATGTAAAGTATTTCCCAAGAGTCTCTCATGGACTCCAAGTCTGCAGGTACAGTTCTCTCTGGTGACCCTGGCTATTGCCTTATCTCTGCTGCAGGAGGAGCTCCTCTGGCAGCACCAGCTTGAGGATGTTAGAGATGAAGATGCTTCCCTGCCTAAAAAATGAGGGAAGGCAGGAGGAGTTGCCTCCATGAACCACATGCCCAGGTGTTGGCAGGGAATAGCTCGTGACTAATCACACCATGGCCAGCAGCTGCAGGGTGACACCTCTGCCCTGCTGGGGCCAGGGTGACATGCTGACTGTCCCTCTGCACCTGTGCTGCTGCTGCAGGCCCTGCTGAGTTGCCCCAAAGGAACAATGCACTGAGGAGACCCTGAGAGGTTAAGGCTGGACCACATGGGGATGGTAGATTGCAGAAAATGGGGACATGGTGGAGTGGGTGTATTGAGAATGATGGTCACATTGGGAAGGCACCAGGTAAGGTACAGTGTTATAGGTATTATCTGCTATAGTATTGGTTGCATATTCCTGATTTCATCATGCATCAGAAGTAGCCCAGAATGGTGGTGGTCTCCAACCACGGAGATATTCAAACCCCACTGAACATAGCTCTCAGAAACCTACCATCGGTTTGAGCAGGGGAATTAGACAAAATGACTTTCAGAGGTGCCTTCCAACCAGCCATTCTGTGATTCTGTCACCTCAGGCCTAGGCTGCCAAATCTCCATCTCTAGAAGTTAGGCCTTCCTGCCTATCCTTAAGAAATCCTACTGATGTGAGGAATGTCCTTCATGACATATTGTGCAATCCTCAGACTGGCATTTCTCTCAATGAAGACAGTTCAATTTCAGTAAAGTTCTTAAATTCAAAAACTCACAGCATATCCTGAGTTGAAAGGGATCCATGAGGATCACTGAAGTCCAAATCCTGGCCCTGCACAGGACACGCCAAGAATACACCATGTGCCTGAGGGTGTTGTCCAAATAATTCTTGAAACTATCAGTCTTGGTGCTGTTCCAGTTTCTCTGGGTAGCCCCTACCAGTGCTCTGCCAGCCTCTGGTTGAAGGACTTTTTCCTGATATCCAACCTAAACCTCCCCTGACACAACTTCATGCAATTCCCTTGGGTCCTGTCACTGGTCACCACAGAGAAGAGATCAGTGTCTGTCCCTGCTCTTCCGCTCATGAGGAATCTGTAACTGCAATGAGGTCTCCCCTCAGTGTCCTCCAGGCTGAACAGACCTCATCTGTTCCTCATAGGCCTTCCCCTCAAGGCCCTTCAGCATCCTCATGGCCTTCTTTTGGACACTCTCCAATAGTTTTATATTTCACTCTTACTTTGGCACCCAGAGCTGCCCCCAGCACTCGAGGTGAGGCTGCCCTGCTCAGAGCAGAGCAGGACAATCCCCTTCCTTGCTCGGCTGGTGATGCTGTGCGTGATGTCCCCAGGACACAGGTGGCCCTCCTGGCTGCTTGACTCATATGCAACCCCAGGTCCATCTCCACAGTGCTGCTCTCCAACCTCTTGTTCTCCAGTCTGTATGTCAATTGGTGTGAAGCAATCCATATGGATATGTATTTCTTTCATGGTAGGGATGACACTTGACCTGAGACAAAGGGCCAGTCTAAAGGCTTGTACATCACTGAAACTTTATTTAAAATTTGAAGTTTGGACTTGAATGAAGCTTGAATATTAGTAGGTAACAAATGGCACATACTACCAAGAAGCATGTTTTAAACTTCAAGCACTTTATTTAAACTGCCTCTTTAAAAAATACAACATCTAAAAAATACAGCTTTGCATACACTATTTGACCACATTCAGCTGTGGGACTCCAATTTGGTATTGAACATAATAAAGCAACAAAATCAAACCAAGACAATCAAAAGCTAGACAGGTGCAGATCTCAATCACTGTCTCTTTGAAACAGTAAGATACATTCCACAGTCCATGAACGTTGCTGTTTCTTCTGCTGAGGGGGCATAGGTCTGTGATTTAGCTGCAGATAGGCAGATGGTATCACTCTCAAACAGTGGGGGTCACAGGACACTAAGTTAGCCTTGTGCAGCATATCTCCACATTTCACTCAGCAGTGGACCTGATGCTCCATATTGCAGAATATAAATTAGTGTCCAGGTAGGGAAAGATGATAACAAACAAATCTACCTGACTGGGATACTGACAAGGCAAGACACAGCATGAGCAGTGGCTATGGAGCTGGGACCCTGCAGCTTCCTCAGAGATATGTTCTGGAGGATAAAGCACCTTTCCCATCTACCTTCCATCCCAGATGGGGCAGCATATGCTTGTGAACAGACAAGGCTAGAGGTCTGCATCCTTTGCAGAGGTTAGCACAAGACCCTTTTTTTCCAAAGACAACCTCTTGTCCATAGGGTTTTAATGGGTGACACATCACACATCACAAGACAGTTTGACTGAAACAGTTCATCTTTTATCATACCATGTTCTAACTGCGTGTTATTTCACACTGCAGTATAAAATAGAGGACTAGCTGAGCAGGCTATTTCAAATGTAACTGTATCACCTACCTGTATGTAAGAATTTTATTCTCTGATAAAATGCATTCTTTAGAGCTCTGTTGTGGTGTGCTGTATTGTCCCACTTTGGCCTTCCAGGTCACTTTCCCAGGTGTGCCTATACTCTCTCCCTTCCCCCTTACCCCCATGCTGAGTGAGTCCTGTCACTCAGACTTAGCATTCCAGCAAGGCGTCGTGTGGTTGGTCAAGTTCAAAGGATGCCACTCAGGCCCAGGGGTCATTGGCCTGTCTGGGTGTCATCTTCCCCTGAGACCCTGCCCCTCTCACCTGGTTGGTGGCTCACCTGTACCTCCCCTCCCCCTGTCCCTGAGCTTAAAAAGGTGATCAGAGCATGCGGTCGGGATTCTGTTGGAGCAGTTGCTCACGTTCAGACCTCTGTAACCATGGAATAAACCTCTGGACATTAAACCCTCCAGCAGAATCCATCTCCTTTTTCTCTTCACCATCGGCTGAAGCTATTCCTCCTGAGGTAACGGGGTTCCTTACAAGCCTGGACTTGTTCAGTGCCCAGCTGCAACCACCAGCAAGCCAAGGTATCTCTGGGGTGACACACCGCAGTTGCTGCCTTTGGCCCAGCAGCGAGGGTCAGACTGGCCCAGGCACAATCTAACTGGTAATATTGGGAGCCACTTTTTTCCAATAGAGCTCTTTTCAAATTCACAGGCATCTTTCCAGCTATTTCCTTAAAATAAGAAAGTGGTTAAAAGTACATATAGCACCTTTTGAGTACTGATGTGCATTTCTCTGACTAACCTGCTGCCTTGTGAGGTAAGTAAATGTTTTATCTTTATGTCCAGGAGCCAGCATCTGTCTATTCTGCAACCAGCCGGCAAGACCCCTTGGCAAGCCCCTTCCATGCTTGAGAGACTAGCTGCTCTTGCTGGTGGTTGGCATAAAGGCATATCCCAAAACTACAGATTGCAGTGACAGAAGCCTGAAGCTGGCTTTCTCCAGTGGGTACCACATGGCAAGTCTTGAAGGTATCTATAATTATGATAAATTATTAGGAAGGGGGTCGTATCGGGAAAGGCTACAGGGGATGGACATTATTTCTAAGTAGGCCTCTATACCATCCCATGGAAACTGAGAGGAAAGAGCAAATCACAGTGGGGCACAGATTAGCAGGGACACAAGAGGAACACACTGTGCCTTTGAATACCTTGCTGCTAGCTCTTCTGCATCTATGCCATTGTATTTGCTCTACCAGCAGTGTCAGCTCCAGTGAAGAATGAGCACTGCTGCTCTTTACTACTGTGTCATCTCAGCCGCCTGACATGGCTGTGAAAACGCTTGTCCGCACTCCACAACCTTCAGAATAACGGCAGTTCAGGAAAAGTACTTTGGATGCAACATCCAAACACACCACACTGTGTAAGCCAAGACTCTGAGTGCTGTATTTATGCAGAGGAACTATTCATATCAAAACCACTAGGTGCTATAGACAGATACAACACTATGGACCAGCACTTAAAATGATGCTGTTTTAAGCTTTGCGGGTTGATACTGTAGCCTCTAGGCTAGTAAGACAGAAAAAAACTTAGGAGTGACAACCTGAAATGCATGTGAATTAGTCCACTGTGCCCTGGAACAAAATACAAAGAAGACAAGGCTGATTTACTGGCTCATCCAGGCAAGCACTCTGCTCCTGAGCAGTAGGCAGAGAATTTGCACTCCCAGCATTGTAAGAAGCTGCAGACAGAGGAAGTGTCTTAGTCAGAGACAAGAGGTTATCTCAAAAAACAAGCTATAAAAGTTTATATTCTTTCCTATGTCACAGTGAAATTTATCCCACATCACTTGGGCCATATAAACAAGATGCTTAGTGTAAACGAGTGGCTTGCTTATGTCAGTAAAGTGAGAGGAACATCTCAGACATCACATTTGACTTCTCCATCCATTGTTAGGAGAGAGCAAGACACTTTTCAGAGGTGGTTATCACTGAGTACTAGGGTGTAGATACTAATATCTATGAGAAGAGAAATGAAATCTTTGGTTCTGTCATTGCGTAAGTTTTCTGCTATCATTGCTCCCTGGAGATGCTTGAGCCCGGTCAACATCACTTATCAAAGCCATCTGAATTTCTGCAGCTTTGAATAAGCTAAGACTAGAGGTTTCAGCATGTTGTCCAAAACCAGTGTTCTTCTAGTGTCATATATCTGTGGGCATTGAATATCTGCAGAAGGGCTATGTGTGAAGTATTTTATCGAATTAACTGCTCTCAAATTAAAAAAGTAAGAAAGAACATTTAGATTGCTAGGTGAGGGTGTGTGTTTAAGTATGACTCAAATTTTGCTGCAGTGGTACAGCAAGATGTAGGAGAGGACAACTGGCTTTGGGCAGTGGCACTGCTTTTTCATCCGCTTCTGGAGCGCTGCTGGAACCCGATGGCGGCTTTCCCGCATGAGCTCAGCAGGTCTGCCAGGCCATCACCTGCGGCTCCTCATCGCCCTGTGTTAAGGGACGGGCCTAGGGATAACCGGCCGGGCAGGGCGACGCCCCGAACGGGCACGGGGAGCAGGGACGCGGGGGGCGCGGGCCCAGGGGTCCCCGGCCGGGCCGGGCGCCAGGCGCGGGGCGCACCCCTCGGCGTCCCCTCGGGGCGTTGTTCGCCCCCCGCGTCCTTCCTGCTTCCGGGGGCCGCCGCGGGGAGGATTTGCCGCAGATGACATCAGCTGTGGATGCTGGAAAGGCGGCGGCGGCGCGGAGGATGCGCCGGCTCCCCCCCTTCCTCCTCCTCCTCCTCACCAGGTCCCTGCCCTGCACCGTCTCCGTATAAAAGCGCCGCCGCCTCCCCACCCGCCCTCACTCCCTCCCTGCCGCCTGCGGAGCTGCCGCCGAGCGGCCCCTCTGCGCTCAGCGCCCCGGAGCCGCGGGGCGGAGGCGATGGCCACCGTAGTGGTGGAAGTGGACTCGGAGCCCTCCTGCAGCATCCCCAACCCGACCTCCACCTCGCCCAGTCTCTCCCACCGCTTCCTAGACAGCAAGTTTTACCTGCTGGTGGTCATCGGCGAGCTGGTGACCGAGGAGCACCTGCGGCGGGCCATCACCAACATCGAGCGAGGTGAGGCGGCGGGAGCCGGGGCGCCGCAAGCAGCGCCGCGACACCCCCCGCCGGCGCCCTGCCCCTCCCTGGGCGCGGCCGGGAGCCGGGATAGCCCCCGAACCGCAGCCCGCCGAGCCGCGGGCTACGGCGCTTTATTCCCCGGGGGGTGCCGCCGCAATCGCCCACCCCGCCATGTTCCCCCGCGGGGTGCGGGCGCTGCGGAGCGGGGTGCGGGAGCCGCAGCGAGCCCCCTCCCCGCCATGGCTGGGCGGAGGGACCGGCTCGGGAGCGCAGCGCCCGCCGCCGAGCCCGTCTGCCCGGAGACACCGGCGGGTGGGCGTGGCACGGTCCGCACTGCGGTCCCGGTGCTGCTCGGGGCGGACAAAGGGCGGCGGGCGATGGGGTGGATGGGCTGGGCTGCGCTGCGGGGCGGATGCCGCCCGCAGCCCCCGTCCCCACCGCCACGCTGAGCCGGCGGGGCTCGGGGCGTTTTCCCTCTCGGCGGCAGGGGCTGCGCGGGCGGGAGCGCAGCCGCGCCTTTGTGTCTAACTTGGGCGCTGGGACTTTTCTGTCGTCTGGACAATTTTTTCAGGACCCAAGTTCTGTAGACGCGTTTATGTTCCAATAAAGAAAACCCATATGAGTAACAAGGCTTTTACCCAAGGGCTCAGCCGCGTTATTGTCCGACTGCGGGCTCCTCTGACTCGGCATTTATTTGTCCTTTTCTTAAGGCGGCGATGCAGGGTGGTATTGCGAGTGAAATGACAGTTTTATAAGTCTTCGTTGTGGCTTCTGATACAATAGATTGCAGTGTGTATGCGGAGAGGAGGAAAAAAACCCCAAACAAAAAACCAACAAGCTGTTGCAGTATTAGTGGAATGAAGAAAATTATTGCTGGACCTTACAGTTATTTAAACTCAGTTGATAGCTGATTTTATAATTTGTATTTTTTTGTTCTGGGCTAGTGAAAACAAAGATTTCAGGAACTGCCATTGTTAAGAGTGGAGAAGCGATCCTGGAACGGGGAATTGGTAGCAGCCTTGTCATGTAGGTGTGGTTCAGCAGTCCAGCTAGGACTTCATCTATGTCTCTATTGTTGCTTTCTCAACCATTGTTGCTTTAGTTGGTTATTTCTCTGAATTCTTTTTCATTACTATTTGAGGGAAAAGGTATCCTCATCTCAATTTCATCATAACCTGTGCATCTTTATTGCTACCATTGTCTCTTGGGGAGAGCTACCGAGGCAGGTGCTTTGTCATTCAGAGCTTCTTCAGCATTGCACTTCCTTAACTCTATCTAATTTTCAGTTGTGTTACAAGAGAACTGGCTGCATTTTAATTAAATTGTCAAAGATTATAAAGCAAATTGGTAAAATTTCTTCCCTCAAGACAGCTAATACCCTTCCTCTGAAGAATTGCTCTCCAGTCTCTTCTTGAATCTCCTATTGTACAGTCGTTGCTGCATTGCTCAGTTGCTGCTATCTCCTGCCACTAAGCAGAACACCCATTTACAGGTTTAAGTGTTTAGAGGGAATGTTTGGCCTTTTAATTCATCATTTTGGATTAGAAGTCACCTTGCAGTTTCTAGTATCAGACCATCTGATTGAGATTTTTGCCTGCTAGGAAAACTCCTTGGTGAAATTTTGAGGTACATTTTTCTGGATGAATACAGTGGGAGTCTGATGCTTTGTCTATTGTGGCAATTGTGGGCTCAGATAATATTTTTCTGTTTGGAAAGTCTGTTGTAGTCTGGAAAAAAACCCACTTCTTGCTGCCTTTATTCTCAACAGAGCTTTAAATGCCTTTTGGTTCTTGATAACTCTGCCTTACTGTCTTCTCTGGTACATCTCCTGGGTACCATCAGTGAAAACTGTGGATTCATGCACCAAACTGCAGAGCAACGTGTCAAAGAAAACATCTGCTGATAACATCAGTGGCGTGATGCTACGCAACCTGGTGGAATGCAGAGTCATTTCTTAATATATTGTGGGGAGGGAGTGGTGTGGCAAGACGCATTTTCATTAATTACATTTTGGATGTGACTTTGCTAAGGAGGCAATTCTCCAACCCACCATCCACCAAAAGAGAAGAGGGGAGTGAAGAGAAAGCTTCAAGATTTTTCCACTGATTTAGCAGATGCTACTGGGTGTGCCCTCCCTGCTGTCTGATTATTCCTGTGTCTAGTGGCACTGCACTCTTAAGACTGCATAAAGAAAGAAATAGCTCCAGTTCCGCCATGTTTACAGCAGTTATGTCCACACTGCTAAGCCATCATTGGACTGACCTTGGATTTTTTATCCACATTTACCTTTGTTCTGCCCAAAACCTGATATAGTGATATCATTCATTTAATACATTTTGTTCTGCTGTAATACACATGCCTAATTTTTGCATCCAGATTTCTGATTCATGCAGTTGCATATTTTGGATAGTCTACCCAAATTCCAGCTTCAGCTTGTATGCATAGGGCATAAAGGCTTTTATGCCCTTGGCTTTTTTTTTTTCCTTTCCAATTTTTTTTGGGTTGAGTTCTGTATTTTGGACATTGCCTGGCTAAATCAGGCAATGACTGAGCAATCTTGACTACATCTAATCAGAATCTTATCCCTACCGCAAATTAGGATCACATCTAAAGCAGCTAGGGATGGTGGAACAGTCCTTTCATTAGCAGCAGTGATGAATCATAGTCCGTGTTGTTTAGTGGACCTCCAGAAAGCATTGTAGTTTCTCTGCCCAAGCTTGGTGTCATAAGCCAGGGAGCTATTTCTCTTCAAGCTTTTTGAAGTTCAGCACTCATTCATTCAGTGCACTTCAGCTTTGTGATCAATGTCAGTTTCATAGTTATTGTTTTCATATGTGCTCTATTTGTATGGTGTTATATCATCTTGGTGTTCTTGCTCTCAGATATTCCAGCACCTGGAAGATATTAAAGCCTGTTTAGATGTATTTGCCTGCCAAAACTTGTCCCAAAAATTTACCATATGGCCAAGTGCTTTCTGAGAAAACAAAGTAAGGAGACTTGCAGAAGTCTTGCTACTTATGCCTCTGAACAATGATGCGTCAGTCAGGAAGTGGAGGTGGCTGGTTATAGCTCAGTTATTTTTCTCAAGTGGTTATGGAACACACAGGCAATACTGTATTTTCAATTTTTTCTTGAGATTCAGATGGCAGCTACTTAATTGTTGGTAGCATGTTGCAGTAAGCTTGCTACTACCTTTACTTGGATGCTGACAAGGAAGAGCCCTGGATGCGTTCTTCTTGCAGAGGCTTCAGGCTCTTGAAATACAGATGTTCATATTTGCATGGAGAACCTACTCAGAGGGGCAATGGGAGACTAGCACTGCAGATCTGGTTTCTCTGCTATTCCCTCTTTTCCCCTCATGCTTTGTCCCTGCAACATGGCTTCTGTCTAAGTTCTGACATTTATGCTGCCTCTAAACCGAAAATACATATAGCATGGGAAGTGGCATTGAAGTAACAACCACAGCCTGAAACCCTGAGGGAAGTGTTAATTCTAGACTCATTCTGAGGGCTTGGACACAGACCTCTTCAGGCATCTTGTTGTCAAACCCCAAAGTGGTCTAATCCAATAACTCCATACAAAAGCATGGTCATGTGGGGAGGAGCCTTCAGACACTTCCTCACCAGCAGTCCATTTTATGTTTGCCAGTTCATTTCTGTAAATGTAATGATGATTTTTTTGAGTGCAATTTTGGTTTTCAAAATGGCAGTAGTGCTTGGACTCACTAGTAGTGTTACACCCTGCTCATTATTTCAAAAGTAGAAGATTTTCACAACAATTCCAAAACAAAATTATATAAAAATCTGAAGTATATTCTTTTTTTTTTTTTTTTCCCAAATTGTTCATTAAAATCTTATGGAAGACTAGAAACTTGTCTTTTGGCTGCAATGACTTTTTTCCCTGGTCGAATTTCAGTCCTTAAAAATCTTTTTGGAATAATATATTTTTTTTGGTCATGTAAGTGTCAAGTGTCTTACTTTTTAAGTAGCTGGGGGAAAAACAGTAGGGAACAGAGATGTGCAATTTGGTTTTTAAAGAAAAAAAAGATCAAGCACAGCATTTTCAAATTTCAAAACTGGAGTTTTGACACTTCATAAATAAAAGATCACTTGAATTTTAATTTAAAATATGGTATGCTTCAAAGATACTGAATGAAGAAGTCAGCAATTTAATACTTTGTATTTAAATATTAATTAGCAGCATGCTAGGTAATGCTTTTTCTTCTAAAAAGGACAACATGACTGAAGAGTCCTCTGGGTGATTCACTTCTGTTTTTGTAAATTTGTATGTTAGGATTTTAAAGTCATGTCAGGGACATTGGTAACTTACTGTAAAGTGGCTACTACTGCAGCTCTAAAGCCAGGGCCTTGAAGAATGGTCACCCTTTGGAAAGGCAGATGGTTTTTTTCTGATTCCTGTCAGAATCCTTCTGAATGCATTTTAAAAAATTGCTTTGTGCCTTGGAAGAAAGCGAGGCTGGGCTTGGAATTCAGAAATATGCAAATAGTTTGAATGCAAATAGAAAAGTACTCAGTTAAAGCTTCCAGTGCTCATGTGTCAAGCTACATGCGTTTTGTATTTTGAATTTTAGGAATCCGATCATGGGACACAAACTTGGTCGAATGCAACTTGGATCAAGAACTGAAGCTTTTTGTGTCTCGCCATTCAGCTCGATTCTCTCCTGAAGTTCGAGGTGAGTTTAAGAACAGAACTGCTAAATTACACTCAGAAATTGCCTGGCGCAGTAGTTTTAGCGCCTTTTTAAAGTTAAGAAAACTCACCTTTTGATTGAACAGTTTCTTCATGTGGCACCAATCTGTAGTCCAGTGACAGAAGCCTATTGTGGTAGGTGGTGTACACACAAAACAATAACTGGGAAGGTTAGCTCTATAGTGGGACAGAGCCAGAACTGATGTCACAGCTGCTGCACTACTGCAGCTCGAGCCCTGTGTTTCTCCCCAAAGGACTTGAACTTATTCATCTTTCTTGGTATGAGAAGCTGCATTATGGTGAGTCTGCCTTCACTCCCAGGAACTCTCTTTGGCTTGTATGAGGAAATCAGAAATGTATCGGGTTAGTAAGACTAAATATCTTTTGCTGCCTTTTTTCCAAGCTCATTCTTCCTTAAAAGGATTCATTCAATAAACTGAAACTTTTGTTTACCAGTTTTGTGAAGTGTAAAGTTTGGGTTTGCTCTGGTTTCATGAGAATCAAGTGTTCGGTAAGTTTTCTAAGATCTCATTACACTTAATACCATTGCTGAATGGGTATGAATGAATTTAATTGGGTTTCTCGTGTGAACACATATGACATTTTCAAAGTAGTAGAGGTTTCTGTCATTGGTGAAATAATTGTGGCCATATCCATATTGAGTGCTGTCATACAGTACAACCTACTACTGAGAAGTGTTAAAAATTCCAGCTTCTGGAACCTCTCTCATGTGTGGTGAAAAAGGCTATGAAATTTTGTATCATACTACTAATTCACCTTCCTGAGGTCCGGTGCTGTACACTTTTGACAAAGAGACCCTGATGCCTTTCTAGCATGACAACATTGGTTTTAAAAATGTCTTGTGTAACTAATTTTTTCTTCTTGCAGCATATGTTAAAGCACTTTTTGCTGTATCTCCCCATATCTAGAGAGAGTGAAGCACTGCCAGGGTTAAGAAAAAATTACATACTTCTGTGATTCATCCTCTGGTTTGAAAATCAGCATAACCAATAAAACAATACACAGCATGAAGATTTTTGAGTAAAGACATGTAGCCCCTTATTTATGTGGATGTAAACTGGAGCCTAAAATACTTGTCTTTCATTTCATTTTAATGTCATGAAGCCAATTCAATTCCTCAGTGACATTTGTTTTACAGAGAGAAAATTTAAGAAATGCAAAATGCAGTGTACCCCATTTTTGCCATATCTTTGTTCTACTTTAAAAACTTAGATCCTATGTTGCTCCTGTAGCAAAAATATTACAACACGACTTGTGTTTTTCCTGCCTCTTTTAGATTATACATTCTAATACTGCTGCGTGAATTAAAATAAAACAAATACTCTACTTTCATATAATAAATAAGATAAGCTAGTGCAGCCCTTTTCCAGCAGAAAGAATGTAGAATTGTTTAGGAATTTTTCTCAGGGAATTGTATTTTTGATTTTTTTTCCCCCCTTGTTGTCTAGACTTAGCTGTTTAATCTGTCATTGTGTTGAATTCTAGCTTAATTGCATGTGACTGGAATTCATCAACATATCTGACAAGCAGAAATGAATGTGTTTTTCATGACTGCTCAATCTTTAAACAATAAACTGCCAAAATCAGTGTTTACAAAGCATGAAGGGAGCCTGAAACTTGAATAAAGGCAATATCAAGGGATAAAGCTATCCATTTTGATCAACTTCTCTTCTAAAATTTTGTGGAGAAGCACATTTTTACCTCCAGAAGCCCACTGTACAGATCAGAGAATTATTTTACTTTCTTTCTGCTGTTCTCTGATATTGAATTCCGTATGAGGCTCCTTTGTATCCTCTCTGCTGTTTGGCAGAGAGAAGGCTTTTTTGTTGCCACATTCTAATAAGATGTCAGAGTGTTTACTTTGTTACAGCACCCAAATATTAAATTTTGGGTGTTCAACCATTGAAACGGTGGACTATCAAAGAGATGATTGTAAGTCTGTATTCCTTTGTGGTCCCAAACTCAGAAGTGGAATTTAGGTAACTAGGTGACGCTTTGTCCATGGGAAGTATTCATCCAAGGTGATGGGATTGCCTGTGGAATGTAATTAAACAACCTTTTTCTTTCCAGCCTTTTGAATCTGAAGTCTCTGTGCAGCTCACATATAGGGACAGTTTACTCTTGAGGAAGGTTCCTGGTTTTCTCAGGTCCGACTGCTGGCTGACTGGAGCCTGTTTGATGATCATGTTTAATTATGGTAATTGGGGTGGTGGCTCAGTATGTGCTTGCGTCTTCTCAGAACAGCTTGAGGATATGGACAGCAACAATGTAAGGGGTAGCAATCTTTCTGCAAAAGGAAGCTTGGAGGAAATGGGGCCTGTCCCCATGCCATACACCTATGATGTCAAAAGAAAGACATGCAAGCGATTGTCTGTCAAAGCATTTGTGTGTTTTCATTTAAAGAATTTAAGGTCTTATGCCCCTCCCTGTGTAGTGAATAGCAATGTAGGTACTGGTACTGCAGGGAGCATGATTAGATCCCAAGACTATTTTTGTGTTCTTTTCAAGGGGATGGGTTGTCAAGGTAATATTTGTGCACACTGTATTCAGCTGTTGGGCAATTTGAGTGATTTGTGATTCCTTAGAAATAAGATTCAGAATGGAAATTCCTGCAGATCTTTTCTACTACCTTGTAAAGCAGCTGACTTGGCAGACTCCTTAATTATTATTCAGATCTTGGAGAGGTGATGTTGCCAGGTGCTGGTGAAAAATGAGTAACAGAGCTAATTAATTGGTTGCCACGACAACAGGCACCATGACTTTAAAGGGGTATTCCAGTGGTGCCTCTGTTTTCTTTGTCATGTACTGATAACTTCCATCTTATGGTAATATGAAAAGGACAAAAAATGCAAACAATGTACAAGCTGGAAAAGAAGAAGTGCATCTGGTAGTGAGGCAGAACAAGTGGAGAGTCTTGGAAAGAGCTCATTTGAAATTGCAGCTGTACCTACCAATCTTTGCTTAATTAACAAGAAAGTTTCAGCTGCATAAAACATCCTCACAAAAGACCATGGTTTTGGGTGGGGTAGGCTGAAGCTGTTGAAAGCCCTTCTGTAAGATTTGTACACTGGTATTTTATCTGTCAGTTTCCATCTGGAGACACTTAACTGTTGCATTGGTGCATATTCAAGCCTTTGTCTAGATAAAATCCATTTTATTTAATAGCTGTTCACCCCCAACCTTCTAATAAATACTGCTCAAGCTATGCACTGTGGCTACTTTTAGTTTGTCCTGTGGTTATCAGGAACGTCTGTGCATTTCCTATGTGGATTGTACCAGGAGGCCTCCTGTTGCCCATTAGCCAGTGCAGAGGCCAACTGCTGACTTGAACGAGTCCTTCCTTACCTGTGCCTAGGACTACTTTATTGCCAGCCTGCCTGCAGCCAAAGGAGATCTTGGCAAAGTGCAAGACATGTTTTATTTCCTCTTGGCAGCTATCTGCAGCAGCAGTGGGCTTGCCTCCTTCGGGCTTCCTAAGAAGTCTTTGCTTTATGGTACTGTCATTGTTCCATAAAGCCTTAACAACTTCCCTTCTGACAGTTACCATTTCAAAAGTTACAGTTTTGGGCTGCTCATAACCTGCGGAGAACTTTTGGATCTGGGAATTTTGGTCAGCAATGTGCGCAGCTCTGCACTTCAATGAAGTGGTGTGTAGTACCATTTCCTTTGTCAAAGCAGATCTAAAACCACTTAACATCGCACCTAGTAGCTTGCCATGTGATCTTGTGGATCACTAATAAAATCCTGAACACCATGGGTTTTGTGCTGATTTACTTGAAAACTGCAGTTCATCAGAATTCCTCAAATCGGGACATAGGTACTTGAGCTAAACCAATTATTTGAAATGAAAGAAAGGGAAAAGCGACAGGAAGTCAACACCAGATTTTTCAGGCGCTATCAGAATGCCAAAACTGCCCAGGAATTAATTTTGATTAAGATCTCAGGTGGCCTGGTATGCACATTTAGGGATATGCTACAAATATGGTTCTTCAGGTATTTAGAGGCTGTGATCATAGCTGGAGTAGCTATTGAGTGGGATCATTTTAGCTCATTATACATTTGGGGAAGTTAATTTTAGTTGGCAGCAAGACTTGCTTTGTGTCTCAAAGTATTTGCGCATTGAACGAAAGAAAATGGAGGCAGACTGGGGAAGGTAATTGAGCTGACTCACGCTGCAGTGGCTGCAAATGGTGTCCCTGCAGGGTGACCTGCAGCTGCCACTGGCCCAGGGCTGCAGCCGTGGAGCTGCTCAGCAGCACAAAGCCAGGAGCCCCTGGGTCCTGTTGGAGGGTGTTGATGGGAGCGTATGCACTGGACTGCTCCTGAGCTTTTTGTGGGGAGATGCAAGGATTTTGGTGGTTTGGGAGAGGATTACAGTGTAATAGCCTATGTGTTAGGATACAAAAATTGCAAAAGCCTTCTTTTCTTAGTACTATTTAAAAATTCTAGAGATTCTAATAACTCTCTTTATCATCTTTTTTACAGTGAGTAAGGTGTTGCACTTATGTGACAATCATTCTGGCATTGACTTCCATTTCTGCTTTTTTTAGGAAAGATCTCAAAGAAAATTAGCATGCATTTGCATTGCTGCCAAAACACTGGTACCTGCTGATTCACACTAAGCTATTAGTGTAAATCAGCAAAATTAGTGAGAGGTTATTTTTAAATGCCTGTATCAAAATTAAATACAGTCAGTTCAATCATTATAGAATAGCCCCTGTTTTATGGGAACAGGTTTTGGCTTGTGTGAGGCAGCTACCAAAGGCATGGGATTAAGTTAGTTACGAATAATGATAGCATTTTAACCGCATTATGAAATTTGAATCCCCATTCCTCTTTATTAGAATGAAAATTAAGCATACCTAATATGCTTATAATATTCACAGGTATATTCACAAAGGTTACTTTGTTAACGGTTTTCTGATAGAATTATAATTCTTAATGTGTTGCTTGTGAGATTCTGCAATCTTTTGTGTAATATTTTGTCTATGTGGGATTTCTGAAACTGAAAATTTAAACTGTATTTTATTTCTGACCTCTGCCCAGTATCATTTACAGATGACCTACCTTTCATCTCTTCCATCATGGATTTATGATAAATATGTAACCAGAATATCATTACCACTTTTAAAATCTAATTTCTTTTTGTCATGTGCAACATTTTTGTCAGATGTCTGTTTTTCTTAAATTTGTTAAGATTTACCTACTTTGCTTTTGTGAAATTTTTTACTTTCTCATCTAATTTATCAGTTACTTGAGAGAAATATTAAAGGTTTTAATTGGCCTTTTAATGAGAAGAGACTGGATCCAAAGATCTCTGAAATAATTGGATTGGATTTCGGATTAGAGAAAGTATTATCTAGTATTTTGAAATTGGAACAGAAACAAAAATACCCCTAATTAGCAAAAAAGTGAACATTTTGTCTTCTTTCTTGAAAGATACAAACATTACTTCATATGAAGTGAATTGCCTACCCCAGTATTCAGAGATAGAGCCAGACCCAAGTAAGAAGAGTTGAGACACTCCCTGTCTCCAGACTGGGTGGAATGGGGAGCTCATGTTTACTCCCGCTGCCATCTGTAGAATGAGAGTTGGCACTGTGGCTGCTGAGAGCGACCTTACAAGTGCTCCAGCTGTCATCTGCCTTGTAGAGACAGGTCCAAGAGGTGCATCTACACTGGCTGCAAATCCGTGGATCCTGACTGCCAGGAGTATCCCACAGTACCTCACAGCCCCTATGAGTAGGCGAGTTAAGCACTGCAGTCAGTCCCAAATAGAAAGCTGGATACTTCTGTAAGAAAGGTGTATGTTTTTGCATCAACCCCCCAGATGGTCCCACCAAAAAGACAAGATGGTTGGTTTGGGGTTGTAGTTGCTGGTGGTAATCTGTTCCTAGAGCTGAGAAGAAAAGCAGTGCTTCTCGTGACCTGGATTTGCAGATTTTAATATGTTTGTGATTCAAAACCAGTTTCTGATAAAATAAAAGATTGAGTGTAAAAAATTGTATTAAAATAATAACCAATTCATAAACAAACTTGAGTGAATTTCAGTATTGTTTTGGTGTTGCAATTTTATGTATTTTAGTACTTCAAAGCTTGTCTGTAATGGTGAGATAAATCACCATCTTGTGTCCCTCTGCCCCTGTCTCATGCATTGCTATGTGTGGTACATTGTGCCCATCTGCAACTCTGGAAAGCTTGGGGTGTTATTTAAAACAAGCAATCAACCTCACAAAAGAACCCTCCAAAGCAAAAACAAACAAAGAAAAAAAAATTTCTTGTGAGAGATTAGCCATATTCTTAGCCTGTATATTCTCTGAGTGATTCTAAGGAACTACGCAGACTTTCACGTGGAAGTCAACTCCCCGCTATCAAAGGCTGCCTTTGGAAGCTGGGCCAGTGTCACGACAGTGCTTTCCTTCAGTCTTTTCTTCAGAGAAGACTGATGCCAGCTTTGTCTCCCATGTCCTGACTAATGAATAAGCTTTCCTAGGTCTTGTAAGCTCTTCATAGTGGATTGAATCTCTCCCCACACCTGAGAGACTGGAAAGAGCAAAAGTAAGAAAACTCACTGGTCCAGATAAAGGTGAGTCAATAGGTGAAGACAAAACCACAGAAACAACCAAAACCAAACCAATTACAATGGGGAAGAAAATCGCTCAGCACCTCACACAGGCAAAATAATTCCCAGCCAGTCTCTGAACAGCTCCCATCTTGGTAACTAAAAACCCCACCTTCCTCCTCTACTCTAGCTTTTGTTGCTGAACATGGCGTTGCACACAGGTATTTGTGTTCCAGTCAGGTTTTTATTTGCTGACACCATTGTTTAACTACTCAAAGCAAAGGGGATGAAATTTGACAGAGCCCTAAGAGAGACCAACTACAGGAGTCTTGCTTCTGATCTTAAGGCTTGGAAGCAGTACACATCCTGTCATGGGTATTATGGCCTTCCAGCATGCTTTCTTAACCTCAGACTGTGTCCTGTAGTTTTCCTGGTCTTCTAGAACTTGCACAACACTTGGAAAAACTTTTTAAAAAATGTATATTTTGTATGTGGCCAGTACTTTAAACAGATATAGAAAGTAAGCCTTCAAGAGTATCTTGGGATAGGATTTAATGCTTGTGTCAAAGCAATAATTTAATGGCATTGCTCATAATAATTTATATAATGCTATTGATTTTTTTCAAACCTAACATTATTAGCTGCAAAGCTCAAATTCTAAAAGTTCATTAGACATGGAAGATTTAAATATTTTTCAATACTAATTAGGCTTTTGCACATTTACCATTTCCCAGCAACTTTACATATTTTAATCTTCCTGTCCCCTGTTTCAGTAATTCTGTTCTTTTTATGTTTCAATATGCTATCTTATCTACCTATCTATCTAAAACCTACTCTTAAAAAGTAGGGATGGGTGTCTTTGATCATAGGACCATCTCAATGGCCTAAATAGTTTGGGTGCACCAGTTGTATTCTTGAAGACTCCCTAGTGAGAATACTTGCTCTGCACGTAACAACCCTCTGTACCTATTAAAGCCTGTAATTATAACAAGAATCACATTTTGTCTTCAGCTTTGGTGGGACAGTGTCATTGTATGTCAAGCAGTGGATTATCATGTGAAAGGAGACTTTGCCAACATAGTCATTTTGTGATGAATAGAAGGATCTTAAAGTATTAATCTTTAGGAGCTGTTGAGTGGGGGAAGCTCATTTACTGGGTTATGCTAATTGGTGTGGGTTGTGGGTTCTCCACAGCCATTTGTAGACAGTAGTCAGAGGAAGGAAAGCAAGAAAATCAAGCCAGCAGATTTCCTTAAACATGATAGACTTACTGTTCAGTCTCTTGAACAGTATAGTGCAGCCATTCATTAGACCCCCTACATACCTAAAAAGGTATTGTTTTCATTTCTGGACCTTTTCATGGGCTGTGTGCACCCTTTGTAATTAATTTGCTTTAAATTAAAAGTATATTCTGGGCCAAGAAATCTTGCAGAGCTTCCTGCAGAGAATCTAGAAAATATTTAGATTCACTTTATTTGGTGTATCTCTACTTTTTTGAGTTTCACACAGCACGTTACATACTTGAAGAGTTGATGCTCCTTTTACTTTTGTTTCTGGCTTCCTTCTGCTATTAAATATATTTGAGTTGACATCTGTCCCTTCCAACTTTTTTTTTGGTCTTACTTTTGAGCAGATGGACGTCTCTTTGTCAGTGATTGTTAACTTAGTCTAAGCAATAATCAAATCAAGTTTAGACCAAGTCCTTTCTGAACCCCACCAAATCTTACTCTCATGTACTGTCCCGTGTTTCTGACTGACTTGCAAAGATGGGACACTCTCAGAAAACACTAGGCCAATATTAGACCTTTTGGTTGGTTTAGTTACCTAAACTATCTAACAAAAAATGGTTGGTTTTTGTTAGTTAGTTTAGGTAACTTGGTTGGTTGTTGGCTATGGAACTGGATTCCATAAAACACTTCGTCAGTTATCATGGAGGGGAAAAAAAAAGAAAGAAAAGGTTTTCAACTCAGCAGAGACAATTCTGAAACCAGCAGAGATATGGCTTCTGTGCATCTTGCTGTAGTCCTATGATAACAATCGCTGGATTGTAAGTGGAGTTACCAGACAGGTTTTGTCCACTGTGGTCAAATCACAAACTGGCCACAGAAAGCTTGGAATCACTTGCTCTAGATGATGGCACACTAACAAAGAGATTCACTGCTGACTTTGATTTTTTTTTTTTAATTTGTACTGTACAGTTTTCCATGTTCTCACCAAATAGTTCATAAATTCTTGACAATTACTTATGAGATCTGGTGAAAAAGGAGAATCACAGAATCATAGAACTTGATGAGTTGGAAGGGAATTATAAGGATCACTGAGTCCAACTCCTGGCCCTGCACAGGACACCCAAGCAACCACATACACCATGTGCCCAAAAGCACTGTCCAAACACTTTTTGAACTTTATGAGGCTGGTGCTGTGACCGCTTCCCTGGGGAGCCTGTTCCAGTACCTAGCCACCCTCTGCGTGAAAAACACTTTCTTTGTATCCATCCTAAACCTCCCCTGACTCAGCTTCATGCCACTTCCTTGAGTCCTGTCACTGGTCATGAGAGTGAAGAGATCGGCACCCATCCCTCTGCTTCCCTGTCACAAGGATGTTGAAGACCACAATGAAGTCTCCCCTCAGTCTTGCCTTCTCCAGGCTGAGCATCCAAGTGTCCTCAGCTGCTTCTCATATGGCTTCCCCCCCCAGAAGAGCAAGAAAGTAGAAGCAATCTCAGTCTTTCAGCTCTATTCATATTTCCTTGTTATGTATTATATCTTTTAAATTGTTACAATTTTCAAAAGTCAATCTTTTCCAGTGCAAAATAAAGTTGTAATTCTCTTCTGGTTCAAAATCCATTCCCACCTAAGTTTCTATATAAAATTAATCATATCATGCAGGTAAAGCTAGTTTATTGGAAGAAAAAAAAACAACTTCAAATTAGCAGTTAAAAAAAAAAAGAAAGAACAACCAAACAAACCCAAACCAAACAACTGACCACATCATGTTTCTTAACTTTCTCATTTTTGGAAGTTGCCTTACAAGGAATTGTACTTCCTCATGCTGCTTTTACCAGCAGATGGCATTCTCAATGCCCATGCTCACTGCTGTGCAGTAAATGATCACATTCTAAAGTCAGTATGAATACTTCTGTAATGTTTTTATGTCTTAGTTCTTAATGTGAGACATATGTTTCTATTTTTCACTGAGATCTTGCTGGGAGTTTAAATTTTAGAGACTTCAGCTCTGTTGACTGATAGATATTCATCTGAAAGATGAATCCCTCAATGTGAAATGAGCTCAACAAACTTCAGATCTCTCAGTGTCAATGAAGGAAAAGCTCTTTCAGGTCAAGAACTTTCTCAGGTGGAATCACTATCTCAGATAGTGATCATTTTATGGAAAGGCTTAACATTAACTCTGCAGAGCTAGTAGGGGAAAAAGCAAGATCATTATACACAGCTAGATTTTTGCATAAATTAACACATCTCTAGATACAGATAAGAAAATCAGCCTGACAAAATCATTTATTCTCTGTATATTCTGGGTACCTCCAAGAGGCCTGAATGTCTCCTGTTCATAAACTGCAATATAATCCACAGTCAGACCTGGCACAGTGCCTGTCTCTCTCTCAGAGCACAGCGTGGAATAAGACCTGAGACCTAAGCAAGTAAAGTCTGACTCACTTGTCAAGTTTAGTACATCTCAGTTTTTTTCCCTGTCTCCCTGTCTCAGTCTGTGCTATGACTTTCTGTTAGGAATATAGGAGTGCAGTAGCAGGTAGTTTGACAAAGCAAATCAGTGTTGTCCATCTAAAAATACTTGTAAGTGTTCGTACAAGTTAAGTCCCAGTGTGGCATTTTTCCTTTCTCAGAGATGGAAAAAAAAAATCATAGCTTTCTAAGTGACTGTAGAACACATAAATCATAAATCGAGCTGTATCATAAATCAAGAGACCTGAAGTTTACTTCTTAATTTTGCCCCTGAACTATGTAAAGACTGAATGTGGCAGTCGTAGTCAGGTGCTGTGGACGACCCATGATTTGGATTATTCATTTGCAGTAATGGCAATGGCAATGGCATTTATTTCTTTTTGTCTTGCTTCAGCTTTCCATCAAGGCCAAGTGTACCAGTAGGGAATCTAATGTCAGTGATTTATGCAGTGTGGTCTTCATTAAAATTCAAAATGAGGACACCAACTCTCTTCAAATAAGCTAGTAAGATACTAGCCAGATGTTAAATGTAAACACTAAAGGGATCACTCAAATTGATTTGAAAATAACAGTAATAGAGATGGAAAGCTGAGATTAGCCATTTGTGAAATTGTGTAATTCCTTCAGATTTCTGAGTTGTATTAAAAAAAGAACACATTAGAACCTTTTTATTAAACAACACCTGCATACATTTGCATGGGCAAAATCTTTTCATATATGCAAATACTGGTAAATGGACAATCAAATACTTTTCGTCTCATTTAATTGCAGTGGAGTAGCAGGGCTCTCAATGCTTACTGAAAGCAGCTCTTTGTTACCATTCATTTTAAAAAACCCACAACCCAAACAACAAAACAAAACAAAAAAACCAGAAAATGCCCAAAACCATAGACAGCAGTTTGTCTTATTGTGATTACTAAAAAACACTTTGACAAATACTGATTTTGAATGAGTGTAAATTATGAGGATTTTTACTGGAAACAGGCAGGTCTCTCTGGATCTGCCCTGTTAGGTGTTAAGGCAGCATTGGACTGCTGTTGAAGAATTGCAGTCTGTAGATCCTAGGAATGCTTGTGAAGAACTGCGGTTTGTAAATCCCATCTACAGAGAGTTTGAGGGATATGGCTCTGGGAACTGTGGTTTGTAACATGTTTCTACATGTAGTAACATGCAACACTGCTGGGTTGCTGTGACACCACTCAAAATAAAGTGTAGCACTTCTCTTCTATGGTATCCTTGCCAGTCTGCATGGTGCTGGAGCTGGAAATAAATTGACTTCTATTAGTCAAACCTCTGTAGGAAGCTGAGTGTCTCTACAAAAACTGTAAGCCAAGCTGGTGAAATACTGCCTTCCATCTTTAACAAAGCTCCTTGTCAAGTGGGAGTGAAAGGCTTTGAAGTGCTGCCACGTGGTTGTGGAAGTGTGTGTTTTGTGATTGCTAAAACTTTTTTGCCAGCTCTAAATCCAGGAATGCTTATAAGGTAAAAGTTAAAATGTCATGGGGAAATTAAGGAAATCACATTTTGATTGCCCCTCTGAGTCTGGCTTAATGATTGACACAACCTTCCAATCCCAAGGAAAGAGAAGTGCCGAAGAGTAGCCTTTTGCCTTTTGTCACCTCTGTTGAGCCATCCCCCCCACTCTGCATGGCTGCTTATCTCATGGCTGCGGGTTAATTAGGAGAATTTAAGGCTGAGGATGTGGAAGGGAATTTAAATTGCATCTGTATGGATTAGGATCTGTGGGAGATCATTAGCATGCAAGCACAGTTCCTGTGCCTTTCTGTGCCTCTGCCCAGAGCTTGCATCTTCCAGGCATTTCCACACTCCCTCAGATCTCTTGTGCCTTATGGGCCTGGCCCGCATTTTCATATTAGCACAGTTTAATTAGGCAAGGAGATATTGCCATGACTCCAGAATTATCTATGGTTGTGATAGATCAATATTTATTACAGAGATTTTTTTTCAAAGAAATGTCTGCTCTGTTGGACAGGTTTGCTCATTCAGAGGCCCTAGAGCCATTTAAGAAACAATTAAATCCTCTCTGGTGAGAAGTGGAATATTAAAAAGGATTAACACTGACTGACTGTGTATTCTCTCTAGTTTTATCTGCATTCTTCTGCTTTGCTATTCTTGTCTGACACGTAGGTTTGATAGAGGGAGTTGGGTTTGGGGACTGCTGCCCTTTTCTTGCAGCGCTGCAGAGCATAGTGGGAGGATGTCAAACGGGTCAAGGTATCCGCTAAAAATTATCAAACCCAAAAGTAAATATATGTAGCTGTTGAGTAATTTGCAAGCACTGTGCTGGGAAGAAGTTTCCATAATTCCATTAAATTTATTCTGATTATCCAAATTTTCAGTGAAAGGTGAGCATGGCATAGTCTAGTGTTCTAAACACTTAGGTGAGTGGCCGGGTTTACAGGGGCCATACAATAAATGCCAAATGAGGAGAGCTTGCATGACCAGGTCATTATTCATTCTCATTTCATTATTTTTCTCCTCAAATTAATTTTAGTATTTTCTACAAGGGAAGCAGTTTTCCCATTTGGGAACATGTTAGAACAATATGTAAATTCTGTTAATTTATGAACATTCACAAAGGTCTTGAAACAGAAACCATAAATCAAAACTTTTTAGCAGAAAATGTCAAAGTGAAAGACTTAAAATTTTGTACATTTTCCGTATGTATGGCTTTGTTTAATATATGTTTGTAATACTGTATAGTAGAAATATTTCTATTTTTAAATTTGCATTTCTCCAGTTAATGAGCTATGAACTACACAGTAATGTTACTTTGTGTAACGAAGGCAGTCAACCCTTCCACTGTTTATTTCTCTTCTCCATAGGTAAGTACTATTGTCTTAAGCTAAGGAAGAATACTTGTGCGTCTCTAAAACTTAGAACTATCATCAGTCATAGGTCTATTCATTGACATCTAGTAATAGTTCTCCTTTTAGTGTAATTCCCTTTGAAAATTAAGTGTGTAAAACTTAAAATGTACTGTGGTTCATATGGAAAAGATTAAAATACTGTGCCTCTGCCTATAATACACAAGAACAGAAGCTTCCAGTAGAAATCTGATGGCAACATTTACATTTCTTAAGTCAAGGGAAAATATTGAAAATCATGAGATTTCTATTGCCCAAGAAGGAGGAAATAAATACTGCCTTGTTTTAATCTTTGGAGGGGAAAGTGCAACTATGTTGTTACCATGTTCCTTAAGCATGCCCCTGTGTTGGGGTTTTTTTTTCAAATGATTATGCTGATTCTAAAAGAGTATTTGAATTGTGTTCATTTAATACTGAGAGAGTTACATGTCTCACCAGTGCCAACACTTTGTCATTGTAATGAAGTACAGTTCACAAGTGCCCATAATTACACAGCCTCTGTACAATCAGCAAGATTTCTAAAGGGAGTCTATCACATCCAGAAGAACCCTTTCTTCATTGCACATCTTAATTTCACCTGACATTTTGTCAGCCAGGGCAGAAACTTTCTGCAGAAAGCAGGACAATATGCCTGGTCTCCTTTAGACTTAAGAAGGTGGAAAATTAAGTTATTATAAATCTGCTTCTAATTATGTTAACAAATTATTACATCATGTAGATGAACCTGCTGTAGATCTTAGATATTTCTTTTATTGTTTTAGCAATTTACTCTATTTGTTATGCATGAACAATGTTTTTGATAACCCATGTTGATCATACTTGCTAATGAACCAATACCTACAATTACTGCACTTAAGCATATATCTTCAGAACATACAATGTTAGAGGGTGCTAATGAGCTCAACAGTAGTTGAAGACACTAATTAATTAAATCAGGGTTATTTTGCCTGCCAAAGTATAGGAGGATGGATGCTGCCACTGGAAGATGCTGGAGCATGTAACCTGTGGCTGTGTATTGAAGGAAAATTTTTGTTGTCAATCTGTTTCAGAAACTGATAATGCAAAATGTTTTCTCAGTTATAAAAAGGCAGCAGATATTTAGTACCTTACTCAGATCAATTTATTATGAAGCAGCATGACACTTTGTGCTGTGAATCTTTATAATGCCCAGAGGCTTTCACATGAAAATTGCTCATTTAATTTTCACTGGATTACTTTTTTCATTTAAACAACAATAATAATGTGAATTTAAGTGCAGAGTTCAAATAACTTACAAGGGTCCTTTCCCAACATTCTTAACCTAATTTTGGAATATTAATATTTTTGAAATGCAGCTTCACATTTCAAAGATAATTTTATTTTTTGTGGGTCTTTTGTGGAAAGCTTATTGTTATTAGTTCTCTTAGTCCAGCCAGAGCAGTGTCCTTACCACCAAAGCATATAAGACATTTTTTAAAGGAAAATTTCTGTCAATCCAGCAGCTTGAAAGAAAGAGGGCAATAAACACAACTTGCACTATGTCAGTGATTTCCAACGTCAATAAAAGGGACCCAGAATAACACTTAGATCTATGTGGTTGGAAACCAGACACGTAGAAGACGTACTTTGTCATTGGGATGGATATTGCTAATGGAATTGCCTGTGAGAGCGCAGTCTGCCAGATGATGAACAGGTCAGCTCTGGCACAGCCTCTCAGGCACAGGAGGAGTGATGGGTTAGTGACAGCACTTCTCAGGGGAGGAACGACAGAGTCTGAGGAATATATCAAGGGGGAGATCAGTGGTAAACAGACAGACTAGATGGCTTTTACTCACCTTCTATGCCATCTCTGGATGTCCCCCCTGGCTATAAAAGAATAAAATGGCAGAAATTTACTGTCATATCATTCACTTCTGCATGGGCTGAAAGAATGTCCTTCAGTTCCTGAAGATTTAATTATGTCCAGTTTTTGTGGCTGCTGCTGGAAGAAGCTTTGAAGAGGGAGAGAGTAATTTTTTTTTCAATTTTTCCTTCATTTTCTGCCCATTAGTGTGCTCTTTCCATAAAAATGCACCCAGGCACCATTCCATGGGGCTGGAGCTGTGATCTGTTGAGACCTTTTGTGGCACCTGCTCACACCTTCTGACAGGCTCAAATGTTGAATGAGAATGGCCAACCCCCTAAGGTGGGGATGGCCAGAGACCCTCTTTGTATTTCACAGTGCCCAGCTGCTTTCTTGCCCTCTCAGTTGTAAGTGCAGAACACAGAAGCCAGAGTAGACACAGGCATTAAGTTGAGAGCCAAGTTTGCCAACTACGTTTCTGCATTTTATGATTGAAAATCCTCAAGGTAGGGCTGCAAGAAAAGAGCTCCAGAATCACTCTGGAGGGTTGAATTTGTTCTTCGTGCAACTTTGTTTTGAGACGGCTTTTGAAACAAGACCATCCCAAAGTGCTGGATTTGGTACATCCATCCACCTGCAGCCAGCCCTGGAAGAGAATGGCTCTAATGCTCACTGAGAGGAGGAGAAACAGGTGATGTGGGAGACTACAGGAAACTTTCTTTTCCCTGGTGTTACTCAGAGGGGCTTTAGTCATTACTTGTAAAAATGTTTTATTGATTATACCAAAGCACAGTGTAACTAGTATTGCCTTAATTTTACTTTTTTTTTTTTCCTTTTTTAAAGCCAGTAAAAAAATTCTATCTAGACTTTTCAAAAGCCTTTTATTTTCTTATATCAGCCCAAAGGAAATCTTGCTATCTCAAAAGTAATAAATATATTTTTTTTCCCCTGGAGAAAATTCTTATTAATAGTCTATGCTGAAATTCAGCTTTTGTGAATTCAAAAGTTCAAAAGCTACTTGAAATAGTGTTTGTGTTCCCATGAAAAGAAAAAAGTGCATCATATACTTCATGTTATATGTCATCTTCAAACATTAATTTGGGATTAGTCAGTACTAAAGGAAAATTCTTGCAAAGCTTAAACCTTTAATTTTACCAGGTGACTGGCTCTTCAGTACACAGACAACCTGTTCAGAACAGTCATCAGCAAAAAAAAAAATTGTGAGGATAAAGGAAGACTCATCATTATTGTGTTTCTCTGTAGTTGGGTTTGGGCTTTTTTTGTTATCTCATTCCTTTGTTAATGGGTTTGGGGTTTTTTTTGTTATCTCATTCCTTTGTTAACGGCTCCCTTCTACAGTATGAACCTAATAAGTGGGAATAAATTGCAGCAAATCTTGACATGGTCACATTCTTCAGAACATTAAATAGCCTGTTTAATTACAAAGATATCTGCATTTGTTAGCAAAGTAATAAAATGCACAAATATGGAATCAGTTCCCTAGTGGGAGACCATATGTGCCCAGGAATGCTTAGTCTGCATGAACAGTTAGCAGTTTATATGTGTATGTATAATTTTCATAAATGATATAGGGGCCAAAGTTGACACAAGACCCATGTGAAAAATTATTTTAGTATTAAGTGTTCTTCCTCTTTAATGAAACATAGGAGATGGGAAGCCATGCCTTTGTGCCTTATATTAACAGATTTCCATTTCCATGAGTTTCTCTAGAAAGAAAGCTGAGAAAATTTTCATTAATATCAGAGGAACTCATATAGTCAAGTTTTATGCAGATTGTATTACCAAATATGACTAGTCAGTGCTGCTGCAAGCCATTCTATCTAAACTTAATTCTGCTGCTGCCACATTGCCACATTATGTGGCCCACATGATTGTGTGGACCACAGTGTAGTGCGCACTAACAGAGATGAAGACAAAGGCAAGAGCTTCCCCCATGGAGCATCCAGGTGTGCCCTTGTTCTGGATGCGTGGGTCAGGGAGTCATAGAGCCCCTGGTTATGTTTGATCTGTTGGAAACCCTTGTTCCCTTTGTCATGCTTGCTTGGACTTGCTCATATGTTTTTCATGTTATTCCACATCTTTTGAAGGTTTCCCATCTAGTTAGACTCTAAGCCCATCAGCATAGGAAATGCATAATTGTCATGAAGACGACTGGATTACTGTAAAGGCCAGAACTAGATAATTCACGGGAAAATTTTAAACAGAGAGGGGTAATTTTAAATGAGACTTCATTATTTATTGTATTTATAGAAGAAACAAAAACAATTTGAGCACTAGAAATGTAGCTGAAAACCAGTGTTTTTGTGAACTTTAATTTTGCATTTCAAAATGGTACTATAGACTTTTAACTTCCCATATGTTTTTCCTAAAGGAAGCAAATTACTGTAGTCAAATGGTAGAACACTCAGAACCAGCTTACGAATAAAAACCCTGAAAATGTCTTGTGTCTGAGCTCTTGGGCCATTCCCATGATATGGTTATGACCTAGCTACGACAGGTACACTGCAAATGATCTAGAATGTCAGACGAATTCTGATTAGATATATAGCCAGATCCCAGGAGGAAATAAAAGAAAACAATTTTTTTGTTAGGAAATTATATTATGTTTATATCCTTCTGTTGATTTCCTTTGCTAGACCACTTCACATGTGTTGCTGTGGATCCAGATGTTGTCTTATACTTGTTCCTGCTCCACACAGAAAGCAGTGATGCCAGCTCATGATAGGCCCACATGCAAGCCTTACTTAAACTATTTAATGTGTTGTTATACAAGGTTGCCAGGATTTCTTTAGAAGAATTATGCAGAAATATGATACTGAGATATGATATCCCAATGAGATAACAATGTAAGAAACTCAGGTACTTCTGATCAGACTTGAGCTCCAAACCCTTCGCCAGCTTTGTTGTCCTTCTCTGGAGCTGCTCCAGCAACTCAGTTCCTTTCCTACCATGAAGGGCCAGATCTAAACACAGGATTTGAGATGTGGCCTCACCAGCACTGAGTACAGGGTACAATCCCTGCCCTGCTCCTGCTGGCCACACCATTGCTGGCACAGGCCAGGATGCCATTGCCCTTCTTGGCCACCTGGGCACTGCTGGCTCACGCTCAGCTGCTGTCATCAGCACCCCCAGGGCCTTTTCCTGTCATTCTGCCCCAGCCTGTAGTGCTTCCTGGAGTTGTTGTGACTGAAAAGGATTACCTGGAAATTTGTCTTGTTGAATTTCACACCACTGGCCTCAGCACATCAATCCAGACTGTCCAGATGTCTTTGTAGAGCTTTCACAGCCTCCAGTGGAGCAAAACTCCCATCCAACCTGGTGTCATGCACTAACTGAGGGTGTACTTGATCCCCGCATCCAGATCAGTTATAAAGTTCCTAAATAGGACTGGTTCCCAGACTGAGCCCTGGGAACAGCACTGGTGACCAGCCACCAGCTGGATGTAATTCCATGCACCACCACTCTTTGGGCCAGGCCGTACAACTGGTTCTTTAGCCAGCAAACTCTGCACTCATCCAAGCCACAAGCAGACAGTTTCTCCAGAAGAATTCTGTGGGAAATGGTGTCAGAAGATTTGCTGCAGTCCAGGCAGACAACGTCCATGGCCTTTCCCTCATCCACTAAGTGGGACCCTTTGTCACAGAAGATCAAGTTAGACAAGCACATTTCCTTGGGGCACATTCCTTGGTTGGCTCCCTCACCAGCTGCTCCAGGACATTATCTTCCACACCCTCCAAGAACGTCCTAGGCTGTTTCATCTCTGTTGTGTTGCATTTCCAGTAGACATCTATTAATTTGATGTTCCCCACAAGCACAAGAGTCAGTGATTCTCCTAGCTGCTTACGGAATATTTCATCTGCTTCTTAATCCTGGCTGGGGGTCTATCCTGGACTCTCACCAGGATATCAACTGTGTTGGCTTTCCCCCTGATTCTTACCCATGAACAAGGAACCCTATTGTGACCATCATCAAGATAATCAAAACACTTCCTAACTTGCAGGTCTACCCAAAAGCCTATTCCTCCTGAAGTGTTTATAGCCATCCATTACAGCACTCCAGTTTCACAAGTTGATTTTAAGGTAATCTGTAGAACTTGTTGCCTTTTTTTCTCTATTGACCCTTAAGGTGTCTGAGAACTAGACTAATCACTGGTTGCCAGTAGCGCTTGAGATGGTATTGCAAAAACTTGAGAGATGTCAGAAGCAGCAGTACTCACCCTAAGGGATAAGAGTAGAAGTCTGACCAGGCAGCTTCTTTATATTTAGCAAATCCCTTTGTCTGGTCTTGTAAAATATTTGTTACGCATTTATTTTTGTGTCAGTTGATAAGCTCTGTGTGGTACAAAAGGAGATCACAAAAGACAGGCATGAATAAAATCAGACATGCTAGGAGGTAAGAGAGGGAAGTGAAATAACTTTCCTTTTCATCTTTCACTTGTCCTTAAGTTGTCACTGGATAAGTATCTGATCTGATTGGATTTGTCTTCAACAGCAGAAGAGAGCACAAACTAGAAGGTAGCATTTTTGGACCAAAGAAGGGTGCAAATCTGGGTTCTGATTTCACAAACACTTAAAAAAATAAGCTATAAGAGTTTACAGGTAGTGTTTTAAAATAATTAGCACATTCACAAACATTTTTCCTTAAAATGCCTTTTCAATGTTACCCTAAGACACAATGAAAAGTTAATACACGGGATAAATATATATGAAATCAAGAGATTGTCTTCTGAAATTTTCATAATTGCTTTATTGTAAAAATTGTATACCTATCACTTTAGTGAAGTTCTGCTACTACATGGTTTGGTCTACTTCTAAACTTCTTACTCAGGTGACTCACTCCATGGTCATAGAAATTTGGCTTGATCCTGTCCTTCAAAGATGTAAATGCCTGCTTGTGTTTTCATGTTTGGACTCTTTTATAGAGATGTAAAAAATAGCACTTTTAAGTGTGCAGTTTTTTTAATTTTCCCTATGTCTTCCAGTTTGTCTTCTTATCTGATTTTGTTGAGAAGAGCTTAAATGAGATGGTTAAAAAGGACATACAACAGGTGCCTGAACCTAAATGAGTAGAATTAGACCTAGGCCTTTAATTTAACTTGGCTTTAAGCATTCTACTGAAATATTGTTTCTTGTTTCAACTGTTCCCAACAGCTCTTAATCCATCTGATAATATAAACAGAGAGTTTATGCTGGGACCACCACTGTACACATGGGTTGTAGGACTCAGTTCACATGAGCTGTTTAGTTGATAAAGACATTCTCAAGCAGAATTTTTTGGGCCTCTTGCAGGCTAAACACAGGATGTGAACCTACTGTTGCTATGCCAATTTACATGAGATGGAATCCATGCCATGGGGGCAATTCCTATGTAACTTGCAATGGGATATAGAAGTGTATGAGAGAGGACGAATAATTTATGTCTGAATTCACAATATTAAACCAATAATGAAGTCAGAATTAATTTGGTTAACCAATCCAAACCATTCTATGATTCTGTAATCCTACATCTTTCTATTCTATAATCTTATCTTCTCTAGTACTTCTGTTATTTTTATTGCAAATCATGTACAACAGCTATAACTGGAACAAAGATCCAGTTGCATAGGAAGTTATAAAATGCAGGTATTACCTAAACACTCATTAAACAACATTACAAACAGAAACATGAACAGTAAACGGACTGTGTTTCGCTTATTTGAAGTGAAGCTGTTTGAAAACCTTTTTCACAACACCCAGAAAATTATAACAAAAACTAGCAAACATATTAGCCAGGGAGATTCTACGTAGGCAGAAAACAATTTGCTTATGGATAGGAATTAATTTGTGACACACAAACTATTTTGCAAGATATCAAGAGATGCTTTGTGGACAGAACCTTGATTTTCTGTCTTACCGAGTCAACACACTTCCCTGTGCATCCAGACATCTTTGTAAGACTTCTAAGAAGAGATGAGATGAGATCCTGCAGGATCTAGCAATCCTTTGAACTTTCACTATCAAGGACTGGAAGATAAAATAGTAACCTTGGTACTGCCACTTTCTGCATAAAAGATTATTATGTCAGCTATGAAGAGGGGAAAAAAGGGGAAGGAGTCAAGGCAAGGACTAATGCTGAACTATTTGTACTAAGGGAGTGCTGAAGAACCCAGAGGTCCATTAAGAAACAAACTACTCTTGCTATTAGTGTCCTAGCCATCAGCTTTGGAGGTCTGATGTAATACCCACAGGATCACTGTGGCCAATTCAAATCCCAGTGCTCCCTCACTGCCCTGCTCACCAGGGAATAGTTGTGGTTTAGGGATTTTTGTCAGAAGTGTTCTTTAGTATTTTGACACAATAGATATAATTTGCAGGGCATGGATGACAGTGCTGCTTGAAAGTAGGGGAGAATGAACAGGATTAATGTTAGACACTTGAGACTGTTAAGGGGTATTCTCTCTGACTTCTCTGCCTTTTCTATTTCCCTGCAGAACCTGGATTTATAACCTGCCTGCAGTTTCTCTGTTATGTCTAATACTAGCCTCCTAAGCAAGTTTTCAGATTGTGGATGGATGCAAGTGAGAAATTACCTAAAGGATATGGCAGTAGGGCTGAGATAGGTATTAGTCTGGGAACTGCAAATCAAACTTCCAGGCAGGAAATTCAGACTTTTATAGCATGTGAAACATAGAGCAGCATGAAGTATTGGGGGAAGAAAATGGGAAGAGTTAGTTAGCCTCAATGTCTTTTCTGTTATACTATTTTTGGAATCATATTTTGAAGTAGTTAAGCTAGGCTTTAATCACATAGGTGATTACCTATTAAAAACTAGGTTACCACCAGCTGTAGAAGTTTTTTAAATTACAGTTTTTGACAGATAAGTACTGTTGGTCTCATCTGATGTGGTACTCAGTATTAGGGACTGTGCAGTCTTACCAAGTTTTCAGTCTTTCAGTATTCCAGCAGCTGATTCAGAATAAAAAAGGCATTAGTTTTCTCTGTAGAACTTCAGTTTGTTTTGTAGTTCATTGCTTCCATTGATTCTGTTTGAAATGCAAATAATGACAGAAACATAGGCCAGCAGCTGCAGCTCTGAGACACTCACTCCAAATGTAAATGTGGCACACACTGGGATTAGCCTCCCATCCTTGTGGCCTGGAGGGGTTTTGTCAGGAATAAAGCAAGCAAGAGCTCCCGGGAGCTCAGGGAGGGAGCTGGAAGGCACACTTGAAGGAAACCAAAAATGTAATTTTGACCTTTGTTACTGAAAATAAAGATTGCAAAGCTGCTCAAAGGTTTTAACTAGACATATTTTAATTGAAAAAGCCCTTTCAATAGAATTCACATTTTGATAAAATGTCTTGTTTTTCTTTATGTGCAGGATTTTTCAGATGCAAGCAAACATGTAATATCTTACCTCTTTTTTGTTGCCCCCCACAATTTCCAAATTGAAATTGTGTAAAAAATTATTTCCATTTAAAAGCTTTTACCAAAAAAGCATAAGACTGGCTTTATCAGGGACATTTTCACAAAGGTCTCCTTTCCCTCAGTGTATTCCAGAGTGGGGTACAAGGAGGAGGGTCTCCACAGCTGAGGCATGAGCCCTTATCCTGGCCATAAGCAGTAGTGACAGCTGTGTCCGGCTGTGCTGATGCTGCCCATGTCCACTCTGCTGGGAGACTGACAGGTAGAGAGTGTTCTGGATGTCCTGGATGTGTCCTTAGCCTCAGCACATCTAATGCATGCTGGGCTCACGGGCAGCTCATGCTGCTTTTGTGTTACTTGTTTATATTGCATGTTTGTGTCAGTTCACTTACCTCTCATGTGAGTTCTTGTCTGTGAAAATTACATTTTGGACAGAAAGAAAGCAAGGTTCAGGAAGAGAAAGGAATGAGTGAAGAAATGAGGGCAGTTTTGTAATTAATTAGCACAAACATATTCAACATTCTGTGATGGTGGTGGTGCAAAGGAGATAAAATTCCATGGTGTGAGGTGGGACTGGACACCTCATCCGCATTAAAAGGTCAGAGAGCCAAACCTGCCCAGATCTCGTTTCTTACTGCTTTCCTATTTCCTTCCAAGCTACTAGGAGCTACATGTACCCAGCATTTGGCCAAATCCAAATTTGGATTTGACCAAATGCAGACAGATCCCTGCAAGCCATCAGACTACTTGAGTGGTGCAATTTGTGTGATTGGTGTTCACATCTTGGATTTATGAACAGGAAAGATTCAAACACTGAAATTAAGATGCTCAGAGCCAGAATTAAGACCTTTTGTGTTTCAGAAGGGTTTAGGATTTACTGCCACACAAACTGTGGAGATGTACTGCAATCTGTAATTTAAATTTAAATGAACCTATTGTTTAATATATTATCTGATGGTGAGATAAGAAATGAATGTTTTTCTTGGAGATGAAAATAACAGAAAGCAAGGCACTATAGAAACTGTAAGATTGCATATGGATGAAGAATGGCATATACAGTAAGTCTGATAATAGTGGAGTAGATAGTACCCAGATACTTGAAATGGGTGAGCGTAAGAATGTTGGCATAGATCAGCATTCAGAGAAAATGAGAGTGAAGCACCATCTCATAGATATGTTATTACATAGGAATGTTGATACATAGAAGTCAAATGAGGGAAAAGAGAACTGCATCGGTGTAATTAGAACATAAGGTCAGACCTACAAATTTATTCTTTGCTCATGAATGTATCCTTTCCACGCACTTGGGGTGCATATACAATTGACGTGACTTGAAAACTGACATAGGCTCTGAAGATATAAGTGAGCCCTTAAGGTTTTGAGAACTCTCCTCTGACTCAGTTGAATATGATAAGGTATTTGTGAGAGTTTCTTGCATTAAATGAAATATTGCAATGCCAATTGAATTCGCAGTATCCTTGAGTAAATGAAAGCAATTAATAGAATTCAAAGGAGAGTTGCATGGGATGTTTTATAAATATTTTTAAATAAGAGGAAACATGCTGTGTCTTTATAATATAAAGTATAAGTCCCCATGCTTTCACCTCAGTGAACAACAGGGATTTGTTTGAAGTTGCAGATCAACATCTAATACTCACTAACAGTAAATAGATTAAATCTATAAACAATGAGAGCTATGCCAAAGAACATGTGGTTTTGTTTTATAACAACCAGTCCAAGGACAGTCTGCGAATAAGTGTGCCAGTTTTCTGAAGATTCTTTCATATAATTTTTTTTATTCTTTGGCATATAAAGGGGGAACCTTTCCCTCAGCCGTAAATATTATTATGAGAGTTTTATTGATGAACAAATAAAATATTAGTGTCATACCAGACAATATTTTTGCTTAGAACTTGATTGGACTATATTCCATGCTTCATTGTCACTTAAAAACAACAGCACAGGCAGTCTCTCACATTATTTGGAGAAAAGAGGCCAAAGAAGACCTGTTGGAAATCCAGCAATCTTGCTGACACCCTCAAAGTGTGAATTAAGGGATACTAGGGAGGGGGTCAGAGACATTGTTTTGAAATCTAAATCTGATTTATTTGTACCCTTTTAGAGATTTCCTAAAGCACTGGAAAGCATGGGTCTGGCCCAACAGGTTTTTCCTGGAAGCAATGAGGAGGTAAATTCACCTCAGCAAATCTGCTGATTGTGACAGAGGGTGGGTCAAAAACAGGGGTGCAATCTCGCTGTGGGTTCCTAATGGACACTCTCCTGAGAGTACCAAAGACCTCTCTTGTCTGGGTGGCACCTGCTGTCTTCAGGGGTGTTCTTACTGTGTTTGTGAAATCCTCAGGGCATGCAAATTAGCAAATGGGTCTTCTTCTGGTTCTGTCCTCTTAACTGGGTGTATACAAGCAGCTTTAGGATAAGCACTGAATGTTTCCAGTACTGCAGTCCTAGTGAAAGGATAAATACATATATTTTTTCATTTTATCTTTCTTAGGCATGTGCAGAAAATATATAAACCTCTTTATGGACACATACCATCTCCTACCCCATGCTTACCAGCAGCCATATTCAGTTTTAACTTTAGCATGCATAAAAAATAAATGAAATTTTGCCCAGTGACCTATTAAAAACTGAGTAGCAACATATGGGATTTAGCCACCTTGGTAGGCTTGTGTTGGCACAGCCGCTGTAACCAATGGCTCTTTTTATAATCCTGGGAATTTATATTTTGTGGGTGTTTAAAAATCAGCTGTTTCAGTGCCAGTTCTCTTGCAAATGAGGAAGGTACAGGTTATCTGGGTCGGGTGAGGTTTTCATCAGTCTAGGTAGGACTGCATGGAAGTGAGGGGCGTAGGATATGGAGCACATCCTGTGACAGAGTGTGAGCTAGAAACTGAATGACAGCAATTTTATGTATCAGCTGGGGATAAAAAAAAACCTGAATAAAAACCTGTTCAGTGACTGTACTTTGAAGAAGAGGTCTCCAGAAATGGTCATTAGGTTAAGGAAGGCAGGCAATATAAAATAGTCAGATAACACAGTGAATCTTGCCCTTTGAGCAAAGGTGATGTTTCCGTTTGCCCTGCCACCTGAGCAGACCTAGTACATGCTCTTCATGTAAGACAGGTAGAGTTTGAGGCACATGCATTCTGAATTTGTACAGTGCTTGACTTCCCTAATGTTACTTTTACACTTGACACTTCGTTTATTTATCATGTATTCATCTGTTCTTGGAAAATACACAGTGGTATACCATCATATCTGAGTCACGAAGATGTTTTTCTCTTGCTTTTTCTAGAGGTCTCCTTCAAAGTATGTTGAAATGGACCTTTTTTGTGCATGCCTATCCAAGGCCACACTGTTAAATCTTCTTAATATCCTCATGGAGTCTTACCAAATGGTACAAAATTCTCACTTTTGCCACTTTGTGTTCTGCAGAATTTTTGAGACTTAGATAAATCCTAATGTAGATTATTGATATTTGTTATTGGTAGATAATTTATACTTCAAATTTTTCCACAAAACTATCATTTATCTACCAAATTTACCACATTGTCTCGTTCTCAACTATGTGAGAGCTGAGCATTTTTTCAATGTTATCTGGATTTTGTCCTTTAAGAAACTCCCAAGACCTGTTCTTTTTTCTGGCTCTTGTGTTCCCCAGTTGGTTTTTGGTTTTGGGGGTTTTTTTGGGTTTTTTTTGGTTTTTTGGTTTTTTTTTTTGTTTTGTTTTGGTTTTTTTTGTTTGTTTTTTGGTTTTTTGGGGGGGTTTTTTGTGGGTTTTTTTTTTTTTTGGTTTTTTTTTGTTTTTGTTTTTTTGGTTTTTTTTTTTTTTTTTTGTTTTTGGTTTTTTTTGTTTTTTTGTTTCTTAATCAGGGAGATACATCATTAAGATAATTTCAACAGTATGACCCTTGGGGCTACAGGTGAGAGCTTTCAGACTTCAGAGCTCTGTAAGCACATTTTCAGGTGTAGTCTGTGCACAGAGGCAAAGGCAAAGCCTGAAGCTTGCTGGGGAGGAGCCCAAAAACTTAAATCCTCTGATTTAAACAGAATTTTTGTATCTCCAGTATCCACTCAAGATTTTGAGTATTCAAGATCTCCAGTATTGCTCAAGAGATACCTTATGAAATCCCCAGGTGGAATATGGATACAAGACATCTTTTAAAACACATGAAATGAAAGAACTGTATTTTAATTGCTGTATGCCTGTAAAATCACATCAGCTCTATTAAAAATACTCTCCCAACACATTTATAGATTTCAATTTTGACACTTAGATATGTGTCATCTTGGCAGTCCTTTGCTGGAGGCTACTTGGTATCAATTGACAGATGTGATTAGAAATCTGAAATTTTTTTAAAAGGCTGGTGATCACCATTCTTTGTGTTTTAACCCTAAGTTTTCTAGGTTTCAGATACAGAAACGGGAGTTGCCAGAGGTAATTTTTTTCACAGCATGATGTGTCATCTGTATGATGAAACCAGCTTTAATTATTCAGTTGGTGCTTGCAAACAGTTGCTTAGTGACTGTGTCCTTTCTGTTCAAATCTGCAGTAAAACTCATTTGTGTGCTAGGTCGCTGGCTGTTTTAAGTCAGCGTGACCCTGCTGATTTAATTGGTATACACTAAGAAAACCTAGTTAAAAATACCTTGGTATTGTAAATGTAATACTTATCTTCTACACTACTTACAGACAAGACAATGATGACCAATAAAAGCGACATCTCATATATTTTTCAGTATCCTCGTTTGTCTTTTACACATGTGATTATTTTCACTGAAAGTTCTCCTGAAGAGTACTTAAAATCAGCCCTGCAGCAATTTTACTTTTGGAAAGGACTAGGTGAATCTGATCGAGTAATCATTTGGTAACTCAAGAAGACAAGCCTACGTGAAGTTTGCCCTGGAAAGCATCACAATGTATTAATTCATAACTAAAAATCTTTGTATTTGAACCCATGTTTCTTTAAAAAAAACCCCACTTTTTTCACAAAGCTCTGTCCTTCAATTAAAAATATACAAACTGAAAATAAAAACACATGTTCTTCTCAGTGGGAGAGAAAGTGTACGGAGTCTAGAGCCATTGCAGCTTACAGATTGTCTCCCAAGAAGAGCCTGATCTATGCATGTGTTGTGGAAGCAGCTTTCTAGTTACCAGGCACCAGGTGGTCACCTATGGTTGATCTAAGAACCAAACACTGCCACAAATGCTATTAGTAGTGTGTAATGAGGTTAATTCCCCACAGTATTTGCAATATCCTTGAGGCTTTTTTTTCACTGAAGCAGCACAGGGCTGATAGCACCCTTTAGACAATGAAAGAGTTTAATCTTTGTTGTATGCACATAATTCTCATTTGGCATTAACAGGAGTTAAGCATGCACAAAAAGGGAAGAATAAAGCTTGGAAGTTTAAGCAATCATAGTACGATAGAGGTTTCCAAGAGTTTCACAAAGGACCAGATTAAAATTGTATGACTATTCCTACTAGGTGATATTAAGTATTTTCAGAGGTTTTATTTTCAAAAACACCTTTTATGTGTTTTTGAGGCATAAAAGGTGATTAGAGGCTCCAAAATAACAATGAAGATTAAGTAAAAGGTAAGAAGACTTAGCTGCAAGAGATAGAATCTAAGGCAGAGTTCATATTTAATTAAAAGTTTTGCTTTCTGTGACAGAGTGAGATTTTGCTTTATTTAATTTCATTTTCAACTAGTTTTGATATGTGCTGAGCATTGTCATGGCCTGTCTGGAAGTTTGGTGGATCATTAGCAGGTTAGAGAGGACACAGTTCTCCGCAGCAGTTCTTGCATACACAGGAGTAAATGGTTTCGCCAGGTGTGAGTTCTGTTTCCTCCTGTAAATGCTTTTTGTAAATGCTTTTGCTTAAGCTTAAGCAAAAAGGATCCTCCCATTAAGGCCTGCAACAGTAGTCATCTCCTCAGCTCAGAGGCTACCTAAACTATTTCTGGGAGCATCTATTCTTCCTGAGAAAAAGATTTAACAAGTTAAGCATTTGAGGATTAAAATAGGTATTTTCAGACCTAGATTTATTCCTCACTCATCCTTCTGTACAGAATTTGGTATAGGGAGACAATACAGGGCCAGTCAAGAAATAAAAACATCCAAACAGATGCTTGACTGGCCTCTGGAATCATTCCACTATGCCATTTAGAGGACCAGTTTTTGCTGCCACACTTGCTGGTTCATTGATTTCTGGTTCCAAGTCCTCTGACCTCTGTTGGTGGCTATTTTTTTCTTGTATCAGTGGAAATGGGCTATCACTATTTCTTGTTTATGCATTGCTTTCTGCTGTTACAGTTTCAGCCACTGGTAAGGATAATTGTTTGGTGAAATTTTAAGAGGTTAGGTATGAGAAGACATTGCCTGTGCAACACAATGTTTGAATATGGGTTTGTATTTCCTGAAGATATGTGCTGGTTTTTTGTTTTTGATAAACAAAAAGACTCTCTCTGTTTTTGATAATCTAATTAGAAGATAGTATTGTCTTTTTCTGCTTTATAATGTAGTTCAGTTGGTTGTACTTAAGCACATAATCCAAAAATTAAACGCCGAAGTCTGGAGGGACTACTTTATGGCTTGTTTTAATTCCAGAAATGAAACCCAGAAGAATGTTCCCTTTGTGCTGAAACAGGTGTGGCTTCTCATTTTCTTCTCTGTAAAACCTAGCATCAATTAATAGTATTTGTCTGTATTGTACACAGAGGCAATAGATTTCCTATTATATTTGCAGTTTGTATAAAACCATCACAGTGAAGAATCGCACACCTTCAGTAAAGAATCAGTGGAGGAAGGGGTTTAGATGTTTTTAAGAGGCTCTCTCTTGTCTCTGCCTTGGGGTGGAACAGTTGCTCTGCTCTTTTAGACCAGGAAAGCATTTGCTGCTAGAAAGGGACAGTGAATTTAATCCAGAAACTGATTAGCAACACTGTTTATATGTAAAGCAGAATAAAAGCTTTGGGCAAATTTTGCTATGAAGCCGGGAAGCCGGGTGGTTGCCAGGGGAAAAGCTTATACCTAGTTCTCATTAAAGGCTTGCAAACAGAGCATCTTGTTGTATTCTGTAGTGGTTGCAGAGACTCAGGGATATTCCACAGCTGGTGAATTAGCTGATAGTAATGCTACATTCAAAAGAATTCCAGTTTCCTAAAATGCACAAAAATAAACCCAAGTATTAAAAAATACAATTTTTCCTCTGTAATATGGCTGTGATGATTCTATGATTTGTTCATGGAATAGCAATAAAGCTGTGATGTTACTTGAGGAACAAGAACTTCACAGTTCTTCAAAGAGTTCCACTAGGTAAATTATCTTTAGGAAGATATTTTGACAAACAATGTAGGGGTTTTCTAATACATAATAAGCATTACAGTACAGGGATCAAGGGTGGATTATTAACTGTGGGGTTTTTTCGCAAGAAAATATACTGATTCCCCACACCATAGGAAAATTCAAACATAAGTAATCTTAAAATACTGCAAAGTAAAGTGTATAATCTGCAGTGCAAGGCTCCAAGAACAGCTGTAGTGCTTGCAAACAGAATCTGTCATTCATTATTCATGGGCTGTCAAGGTGGGGAAATTGTCTCTGATTTGAACTAGGAGGAAGAATAAAAATTGTATCTAAAGTAGAAATTTTAATAAATACATGGCAAAGAAAATGTGCTCGAGGGAAGGAATGGACTCCCTCTGTGTGACATCCTTATAGGTTGTATTGACTTGTCAGATTTTCAACAGGAATGGCAGATGAACTTAAAACTTAATTGCATGTAAGGTAATGATACTGAGGCCCAGAAATATTCTCCAGAGGATTCTAATTGGAGCTTTGGTTTTGGCTTCAGCTGCTATAGTGATGAAAACCGATTAGTAAGAAGGCTGCAGCAATTTAGAAACATTAACAGAAACCTTCTGAAGTGATCAAAATTCAGATACTTCTCCCTAAGGAGATGCAAAAGACTAAAAATATACTCAGATAGAGATGTCTGGGAAGAGGAAAAGCAAACTTCTGAAATAATTTTTTTCTGAAATACATATTTCAGTATTTATCCCTTTGCAACACATTTTAAATTTACGTCATAGTTTCCCTGATGCTGCTGTGCTCCATTTTCCTTATGAAAGTGGGAGTTGCGGTGAAGTGCAAGGAAGCATCTGCAGAGTGTGCTGCAGAGGAAAGGAAAAAACTTCCCTCCCCTGGCAGTCAGGATGTTGTGGGCTGAGCAGTACAGCCAGGCACTGCACCACAGGGAAGTAAAGGGAAAGAATGTAAAAAGAAAAAGTTTTAGTAATGGCAACATTTCAAAGGAAATAAAATAAATTTAACTGAGGTTGTTGAGTAGTCTTTTGAAATATAAGGAAGGGTCTTGGCTACTTGGTTAAATACCACTAAGGAGAACCATAATTGCTGAAATTTCCTATCTTGATTTCAAAAGCAGATCTTTATAATGAAGGAACCATTTCCATTCCTCAGTGGCAATGTTCCTATGGAGTACACTGGGATTTGAGGTAGATGCTAAGCTAGTTAATGGAGATTGGCATAATCGGACTTTGTTTTAAGAAGTAATTAAAATAAGTCCGCTAGTTTTGTTGGTTGGGTTTGGTTTTTTCCCATAAAAAGCAGCCCTTGGAAAAAGTGCCAAGCATGTTTGGTGGAAAAAACCTGCTTAGCACCTTTAACAGCCCACTAAACAGTTTTCTCTGTAATGTGAATATACCGGTCACTCGATATAACAAAAAAGCACTTATGCTTCTAACAAGTCCTGTGAATTATGAAATATGATGTGTTCAATAAACCATGAAGTATGAGATAGGGGTATTGAGAAAGAAGTAGCATTTTTCCTAAATAAGATTTTATTTGGCTATTTGACAATTGAGATGTGAGAGATTCCTTTTCTGAATAACTGACCAAAGTTAAATATCACATTGCAGTAACTATTTTAAATAAATTATAATGGGAGCACTTTGCTCTGCTCCAGATAATTTTAACTCCTAGGTCCAAGATGTTTTCCAGAATTCAAAGAAGAAATTTTCCTTCATTCTAGACAGAGAGGGTTGTGGAAGAGGTCTGATGTTGCACACCTCTCCCTGGTTAGTAACCCTCCCAAATGCAGTTTCAGTTGAGGACTTTTATTGACCTTCAGGACTCATGAGTCAGCTCTGCATTGCTGCAGTCTCCCATCACGGTGCGTGTTGGCTGCCAGTTTCTATGCAGTGCTCGGGCACTGCGCTGTGCTGCTGAAAAATAAATCTCCAGACCAGCTCTGCAGTGCATCCTGGAGCAATGCTATTTTCCATGTAATTGAGATTTAAGGATAGGAGAGGGATTAATGAGAGACAAAGAAAAAGCCTAAAAATATAGGGCTGACCATGGTGTATATGCCATTAATTTATTTTCTTGCTCTTAAGAACTTCTTAAGATTATTACTTCTGTAATCTAGAGATATGTAACTCAAGACAAATGCTCTGAAAGAATCTCACTTTTACCTGCCTGCTTGCCTCCATTTTGTCACATGCAGAATCTGCATGAGGAAAAGATCAAATTGCTTGGCTTTTGTCTCGACAGTCCCAGACAAATTCCTTGCAAAGTTCACTGGATGTTGTTTTCTGTTGCTCTTTGAACCTAGGGTTTCAAGGTCTGCAGTGATTACATTGCTAGTGTAAAATGATATCAATATCATAACAGTCAGGGAAATAGTTTATAGAAGGATTTCAGCTCTGGGAAATAGCTAACAGGGTCCATTAAATAAAAAATCCATTATGTGTAGCTTAGCTTTTTAAATAGTCAGTATTCTTGAAAACACGAAATTGTGATGTACTTGCAGAGCCAAAGGGATTGTCTAGCTACAACACTCTAGCTGGCTTCAAAAGCTGTTGGGAATTTAGCTGACTAGAGACTGGAAAAGTACAAGGCCGTGGCTAATTCCAAGTCCTGCACCTGCAAGATAGCATGTCCTTGGGCCTAGCTGTAGTATGATAACAAATAGTGAAAGAGACATGAGAAAAGAGAGATGTAACCCCTAAGGAATGAGGAAGAGCTGATGTTGTGGTGTGGCCAATGGACGGTGTAAATTACAGAATATTCATGAGCTTATTACTTGCTGTATAAGTGTCTGATGCTCTCTTCAATAAACGGAACTTGCTTATCACTCATATTGAGCCCCAAGTTTTCCCTGCACCCGACAAATTGCTCTTCCCTGACAAAGGCCTCATTCTGCAACAAAAAGTTTCATGTTTCTGTTTCCATATGACCTTGGATATTGTTTCCCTACATGTATTTCATAGGATTAAAATTCTGTCACACTTATCAGATCTGTTCTGAAGATAAAATAAATTGTAGTTGTTTAGAGATCACTGTGTCTGTAGAGTTGTATCTACAAAACCAGTATGTGGAAATATTCTGCAACACAATTAAGCTATATATTTCAGGAAGCCACTCTGAAACTGTGAATATTTTGGAGGAAGATCTTAAATTTTAATTATCTGGAGCATTAATAAATGCTATATGTCACCTTGAAAATAATGTAATGGAAAATGCTTTATAATTCATATAGAAAGGATCAAAGGGCCAACCAATTATGAATTGAGTAGTTCTCTAGCATCTTTGAAACTGCATGTTTCAAGGTTGGAGGAGTGATTCATGAGGGAGATAGTGGCTTCAGGTAAATGAATTCGTGATGAAAGCCCATGTCAGACACTTGAGTTGGAAAGAGGTGTTGTCTACTCAAAGCTACACTGACTACAGCCATGATGTTGGTTAAGGCAGTTCTTGGCTAGGAACATTGCATAGCCCTCTAATAAACCCCCATCACTCATCTCTTTCTGCCCTGATGTTGAACTACTCCATTCTCTAAACACTCCTCTTTTTCCTCTTTCTGTAATCGCAGAAGATAATTTCTTGGAGTAGGATTATAAAGCTGCAGACTCCTTTTGGAAAGCATAATTCCAGGTGTTCCAGTTCATATTCATGTCCTGTGCTTGCTGTCCTCTTGCTGAAATCACAGTGCTGCTAAATACTTGTGTACAAGGCTACTGGGATTTAAGCGTTATTTGTCGTGTGAGTTGTACATTACACAGGTCAATGGAAGAAGAGAAATTACAGAGTTCAGAGACAGCCATGAAAGACTGTGGCATCATATGAGAAAGCAAAGACTGTTGCCACAGTTCTGTTGTCTCTACAGCTGGTTAGGATATTGAATGTTTTCCCAGAAATATAAAATCTTATGTGTTGGGAATAATTGGTTGTCATAGGAAATCAAATTGATTTCCTAATCCAAGAAGTACTCCAACAACCAGGTTGCCATCTATTTCACTAAGAGGCTGGTCTTTTTTTCCATTGGTAATGAATTTTAATGTTCCACAGCAGTAACTTGTTGCTGAACTAATTGAATAAATTGATGCTGTTGCCTGACTATTTAGTATATATTTTCTTAAGCAAAGTCGAGGGTGAGCCCATTTATTGCACATTGGATTCCACTACTGTTGCAAGTGCAGCATATAAACAGCAAGTGGGGTTTTTTGGACTCTGATTTTATTGAGGTCTTCAGAAGGATTGGTTTTAAATTTCACTTCTTTCCAGAGACTCAATGAAACCAATAATGAAATCCCTAGGCTACTTGATTCGGTCTTTTCTCTTTTGGGAGATAAATCTATTTTAGTAGACATTAAAATGATAATATGTAAACTTTTCTTGTTATTTTACTCAGAATTATTTGCTTCAACTTTTCAGGGTAGTCTTTGATTTTTAATGCTTTAGAAGTCCATAGTGTCCTGAAATTGTCAAATATCCAGAATTATGTGAGAAATACCATTTTCTGAAGGTGAGAAATGAGAGTTGAGAGTACTAATTTGCCCAGCACTAACAGGTGGGAGTGAAAAGGCAGTTTGCTTCTACTTGATAAATTTTGACAGAAGATTAGATGCCACACAAAGTTGGCAGACATGGAAGAAATCAATTTTAGTGTGGAAAGATGACACAATTAGACTGTTGATCAACAGGGTGTGAAAAAGGTGATGTAATGTCTTGGATTAATTTCAGGATATTTCAGAGCAAATGGTCTCAGAGCAGTGAGGTCCCTGCAATCACTTGTACTTCTTGCAACAGCTCCTAGCACTGCTCAGTTCATAGGTCTGCAAGTATTAGAGATTAAAGTTTGAGGCAGAAAATATGAATCCAGCTATGAAAATTAGTGCAAATAGGTCGACTTGCATTTTCTCACTGCTGTCTGAGTGTCCTGAGCAAGGATTATTTAACTGGGTTTGAGTACAGTAACTGGAGGCTGAATCTTGCAGTCACTGTTCAGACTGCATAATCATCTTCTGTCTAGCCTCCCACTTTCAGGACTCTATTATTATCTGAAGGTATAAGCCTTAAAGAGATTTGACAGATAAGGACTTACCCAAAAACAAAAATGAAATTGTAGGCAACAGGCTTTATTTCATTAAATAAATCTGAGCTTAGAAATGAAGAAATACAATACAGGAGTATGCAGGACATATTGCCTCTCAGGACTTGTAGTTAAGAAATTGTTCCAAGTCAGATGTGGGTAGGAAGAATGTTTAATTATCATCACCAGGCTGCAGCTGAACCAAATGAAATTCAAACATCAATTCCATTTATGTGGGGAGAGGGAGAAAATAAACTAGAAATTTATGCTTTCTGGACAGTCACAACACAGTTCGGCATTCCAGCTGATCAGATGCAAGAAAGATTAACCTAACTTTGCAGAGATAACACATAATTCCCTATAAAAACCATGTAACATTAGATATGAATCTGAACCTACCATCATGTCCAGAGCAAGCAGGTTTAAATGATGGCAAGGAAAATGGTCACATTTTGCACTTAGTGTCATTCTTCTAAACCTTTGTCTCCATCAGAGGGCTCAGCAATTTTAACTCATTATGAGATTTGTTCACAGCTGTCACATCAGCTCGGCATCCTAGCAGGATTTTATTTTCACCTAGAAATGTGTAAAATATTCTGATATTCATACATTTATAGGAGTTATAGCTGGAAAAAAAATTATTATACCTTCCTTGATGACAGCCTAAATTTAAGAAGCCATTGGGCTGAATTGAGCCCTGGAGGCAGTGAATCCATCTTCTTTGGCATAAATGAAGTTATGCCTGTGTTATGCACACCCCATTTTGTCAGCTAGTTACAACACTGAATGATTGCCCTCCACAGGCCCTGGCATCACCTGCAGGGCTTTCAGACCTTTCTGAAGGAGCTTTATGAAATCCTGTTCTTGTAGTCCAGTCCCTGGATATTAGACAGCTATTTCTTCGTCAGGTCTGCAAATCATTTTCTTCTTACTTGCAGATACAGAACTCCAGAGTTTTACAGCATCAGAATTTGCTTTGGTGACTCTGTAAAATCACTACTTTTCTCAGTGTTGGAAACTTACCTATTTCTCCAGCTTGCAGTTTAGTTCAGCAGGAAGCTTAGCATACTTTGGTATCCCTTTCTCAACAAAGAAAGTGAAGAGGATGGAGTGCTCCATATAATTTATGCAAGATTTCTTCGGATAATTGATAGTCTGCTATAAAAGGGTGTCTTGTTACTTTCTCTGTGGTCTGAAATTGTTGTTGCCATGTAGTGCCTCCAGGCAGATAGGATACTTGGGGCGGGTCACAATTACAGTATTATTGTATTATTATTACAGTATTATTTGACAATTTATACACCTTGATCTTTGCATTGAAAACAAGGAAAAATAGATTTGTTCAGTTAGCACAAGACATAGCAACCATCAGATGATCAGTTGTCCAGACTCTTGAGTGCTCTGTTGATAATATAGAACAACCACAAAGAGCCCAAAGTTAACCTATCTGATTTTGGAGGACAAATTTGAAGTCCAGACTAGAAATAGCAGATGAAATAGTGAGCAGTTTGAAGTTACTTAAATTGTATTAGTGATTGGATTACTGTGCTAGGGATATGAACCTTCCAATAACCTTCATCAGACCTGGTAAATCTGAAACAGATTGCAGTTGAGATGATTCTTGAACATCAGTTATTGCTTCCCAGCATGGTGGCTGACAAGCTCCAATACTGTTTTTCAAGAGGCTAAGCTTCCCTTAGAATTTTAGGGATGGATGTTTTATGGTTCATTTTGGAGAATTTCTCCCCTCTATGTCTGGGAATTCCTCCACAAGACCAGGTGCAGCTGGGGGACCTGGGCATTGAAGCTCCTTCCAAGTGCAGAGCAGTGCAGGTTTCTAGGTGCAGGGAGGTCACTGCATATTCCGGGTGTGCGGGAAGTTCCCTCAGCCAGCCTTGCGGGCTGTGCCATCTGTTAATGCCACCCAGCGCGGTGGCTGGCGTCACACTGCCACAGTCATGCCTCCTGGCAGTGAAACCAGGCTTTGGAGTTCTGTACAATGAGAAATGAGAGATGGTTAAAGCTGCCAGAGAAATGTGTTTGAATGCCAGATCTCGTTACCATTTTCAGGGAGAAGGCGTACTTCCGGGGAGAATACTCCTTTCACCCTTTCTGCCAAGAATGATGGCAGGAAGGATTTGCCTGCTTCCTCTGTGTTTACTTTGTGCAGGAATTGTATTGATAGGGAGTAAGTGAATGTTGATTTCTACCTGGAGTGACAGGAGAATCTGGTGGAAACTCTTCTATTGAGTAGCCTGTTACAGCAGGCACACCCATGGCCTGGGTTGCAGAGGCATGCCCAGGAAAAGTGTGTCAGTAGAGATGCTTGGTTAAACAAAACTTGAATGAGGACTTGATTTCTTTCCTTTGCCATTCATTTGCACTTTGTGTTTGCACAAATTTACATAGTTACTGTTAAAAATGTCCCTCATGTTCATGCTGCTTGATTGCCTGACTTGACTGTGTAAGTTAAGAAAACTGTTCTGTCACTTTTCTAGGAAACGTGACTAACACCAGCCTCATCTCAATAATCACACAATAGATTTCATTGATATTTGGATGAGTAGGGGGGCATAAGGATCCTATGGCCATAGAAACTAGGTTGATGAGTGCAATCTTAAGCAAATCTCACACACTATTTACTTCTCTCTGTTCTTGTTCTGAATCAAGCAGCTGCCAGACTCTTTGCTCATATCAGTCTTTAATTTGAAGCCTTAATTAATAAAGATAAAAGATAGGCAGATACTTGGATTTCTTCCAAACACAAACAATATTTATATATTAAAGTCTTTATAAGGAGCTTTGACTTGCTTCCTAGAAACTGTAGGCAGGTAAAATCCATCTACCCATCCACTTCTGTGCAATGTGGAAGTATCTTCCTTCCTTCCTCTGTCAAGTCACAGAAATTATCTGTCATGTGTAGAGAGAGGCTGCAAAAATCCAGTAAAGTAACTCCAGATGTACACAAGTCTCAGGTTCTCCCACTCCCATCTGTAATTTAATAAGTCACAGTCTCTTGCCAGTTTATGAGGTGCTGTTGCTGCTTTCTGCTCCCACACTGTGATAGTTAATTTCTGTCTGATAAAACCATTCCCATGGGAATGAGCTGAGCATCCCAGGATACCAGTCTGGGCAGCAAGCCTGCATTACTCTTACAAATTTGCGAACAGTTTTTCAAAGTCTCCCCTATGTGTCAAGCAGGGACATGGGACCATGTTACTGACATCAGCAAGTAGCTGCAAACTTCCCAGACGTTCCTGGGATGGGAGCCCTCATAGTGACTCGCGCCCTGCCAGCGCCGGGTCCCCACCCTGTGTGGGAATCAGTAACGTGTTTATCCCAAGGAGCTGAAGAGGGAGACAGTCACACGTGCATCTCTGAGTGGGCACCATGCACGTGGTGCAGACAACTTGCCTGCCCCTGGAGATCAGTCTCAGAGCCCATGAACCCACACGAGCACCACAACAGGGTGTCTGGTAGGATGTAAGTAACCACCACTGGTGTTGGTCAGCAGGAGTTGTGACTCCTCAGGTAAAATCCTTCCTAGCTACACAGACACACGACTTGGAGCAGCTTCAGTTAAATCCAAAGTATGTGCTTTGAGCCCGATGAAAGAAATGTGCATTTTTGTCTAACTTTGCATGTGGCTAATTGCATTTCTTTTCTGCCTGTGTTTAATGTGTTCACGTCTAATGATATATGAGCCTTAGTCTAGCCTGAAGCACAGTATGTGCTCAGTGTCACCAGCTGTCTATTACACAAGAAATTTCAGTGTCTCCTAAAGGGTTCCTTTCCTTTCCTTATTGATAAGATTCAATAAACTCCGCCTAACCTCTTAATTTAAGGGAAATCTGACAACTAAAGTATCAGAGCGCAGAGCATCTTCTGAAGGAGTCTGTGGTAACAGAACCATCTGGATGTTTTATTGACTGCAGATTTATATGTGCATTTCTGATAGGCAAGGAACCAAAACTAAAAATAAAATGAATTACAAAGGGTAATATCAGAACTGGATGTTGCAGAGGGAGTGAAACTTGCCCTCTTCCCCTTTTGTAATATATAATTTGGATCCTTCTTTCAAGGAAGCGTAGCAGAAAGAATGTATGTTAAGAAAACTAGGTTTCTTCAAACTAAGTAGATGTTTATCCCTAAGTTTCTAGGCACTGTCATGCACAAGAGAATAGATAACAACCCTCTCTCACATTTTACTCTAGGACACTATTTCGCTTCTCCATCACTTTCTATCATTTGGTTGTATGCTCACATGCTTATAAATGTAGAGATTGCCCAGAGCAGCAGCGACAGACGCAGCACAGTGGGAGCTCAGGGGGCAGGGAGGAGGAGGAGGACGGGGCTGGTGCAGGCAGGTCAGGGAGGAAGGAAGAGGGCATCGCTGGGGCAGGTAGGGCAGCACCAAGCCTGCCCAGCCAGGGACACGGTGGGAATGGCTGGCTGCCCTTTCTCTCACACAGTGCTCTCAGGCATGTGGAGCTCCTTTCAGCCTGACTGTCCTCAGTCTTGTTAATTTACGTCTCTTTACAGTGGAGGTTTTCTAAGTTGGCAAATAGGTCTGTGTCCCGTACTCCCTTTTAAGCCTAATTAATTATTTTAATTGATTAATACTGCGCCAAGCAGTTTGCTCAGAAGGGATGGCTCTTCTGGTTTTTTGGACTAATTACCAGTCTGAATTTCTGAATGACAATCCAGTGCTAATTAATCTCACTGCAGTTCTCACAGACAGAGACCCTGATAAGAACTTGCCAATTAACATAAGTGTGGGGCGGGGGGGGAATCAACAGTTCTATTTTGTTTTTCTGGCATTCACTCCCAGTCGGATGAATATCACTATTAAATACAGAGACAGAGTTAGTGTGAAAGCCAGTAGGCTGTGAGGCTGCTCCCAACTTGCCCAGACTTTACTAATTCAGGATCTAGATGTTATTTTTATGCCCTGTCACTGTTGTTGCTTGACACTGCTTGCTACAGCTTTTGTAAGCAGGAGCGAGATAAAGTAGGGCAGCATGGCAAATGTCTAACCATCCCCACAGGGAACTTTTTGCAGTGTCCCAATGTTAATCAATACCAGTGGAAGGCTGAAGGGAGCATTTGGCAGCATGGGTTCTAGTTTTCACTTGATTTGTCAGGGCCAGATGCTCAGCTAATGATGGTTACTCCCTTACTTGCACCAGCTCTGTGAGAACAAGGTGGATTATAGGTAGTCCTTCAGACAAGTCGGCCAGAGGGCTGTCACATAATGAGATACACAGCAAACTCTTGCAAAGTCCTGGTCTATACCGCAACGGTTGAATTTAATTTTTCTTTTTTCCTCTCTGCACTTGCAGGTCAGAAGATTCTTCACCACAGAAGTGATGTCTTAGAAACTGTCGTCCTTATCAATCCCTCTGATGAAGCAGTTAGTACTGAGGTGAGTAAGAAATACTTTGTTGAACATGTCATGAAAGCTCCACTAAGTGGACATGATGAGGGCACTGAGGCAGATGTAGTTGAGGTGATTATGGAGCATCAGTCACTGCCTGCCAGCTTAGAGTCTGACAAACTCAAATACTGTTTTTCAAAGTCTTAGCAGACGATTAGAGCAGGTCCTGACTGTGAATGAAAGGGTATATTTGGAATAAATATAATGAAAAATGTCACACATCCCTTGATCTTTTCCTGGTTTCCCAGACTCCTAACAAATTGTCAGAAGCATGGGACAGAAACGCGCCTCTGATCCCAGCATTTCTTTTCTCATAATGCATCAAATTCTCTTCTTGATGGAGTGGAGGCAACTGTGGTTAAGCTTTTCTTTTGCTTTGCCATTGTTTGGTAGCTCTAGGTGCCTGTTTTACATATGAAGAAAGTGTCTAAAGGTGCCCAGGGACAAATTTGGGTTTGAGAGAATTACCGGTTATGTGGTGGTGACTCCAGTTTGATCTATCTGTTCTTCAAAAAGCATGTGACATGATTAGTGAACCCTGGAGAGTGCCCATAAGAGGACTGCCTCTTCCTTATTAACTCAGCAGAGTCAAAGAACTGATTGTGTAGCTCAAAGACAAAATTGATTCATTTAGCTAGTGAGAAGGCTGAAATAATAAGGATAATTGCATTTCTGGTCTGTGCTGGGAAGCACTGCCACAGTCTAATTTCTTTTGGGAGATAAAGCAGTTCTGCTGGTGGTCACTGGTGAAAAAACTATTTTGCTGTCAATTGTTAAATGATGCTGAACACAAACAGAAGAAAGGACTCCAAAACAAATGAAGTTTCTGAACCTGTAGAAGTTAAAAAGCCACCTTAGTCAATGGGAATTTACTTACTAAAATACAGTGCGTGAAAATTTCTTAAAAGCCATTAGAGGTGCTTGGTAAGGACAAGGGGGTCACCAGGATAGCAACTCTATGGATTCATTCTGAGTAAAAAGCCATTAAGTGTGTGCATCTGTGAAGGGGTGGAGGAGACAAAAAACTGCCAAAAGCTGGGAAATGCTATTTCTGTTACTGCTGCTTGTCATTCCTTTGATGGATGACTACATAGAAGAACATGATCTACTCCCATTAATGATTTCTGAACCCTGGGCTTACTCCATTGGCTCTGGAAGATGTTTGGCTATGTTACTGTAAATTTCATCTCACAAAACTGTGGGAGGTGATCTTTGCTTTCATCCTGCCTAACTGGACCCAGTCAGACAGATGAGATTTAACTTGGCTGGCTAAGCAAGGCTCTGAATAGACACAATTCAGAAAGAGACCATCAAAAAGAGGTGGCAGAATTAAATCAGAGGTTGGAGTAGACATTCTCTGTTCACTATGGCAAATAGAACTTCATTTCATATATCAGAGATTTCCAGGGTGGGTCTGGGGGAGACAGAGATATACCATCTGAAGCTATGACTTCACCAGAAGAAGAACTGGAATCTATTCACTCAGGAAAAAAACAAAACACACAAAGAAGCAAAAAAAAGACCAAAGTAAAACAGCAGCATAAAAAAGAAAACCAAGTCAAACAAGCAAACAAACAAAAAAAATTAGAAAGAAATACAATATACCTGGTACCCTGGTGGTAGTCCACACATGATAGTGCCCAAAACTCCTGTCATGTCCTGTCAAATGCCAAACACCTCCCATTAGAAAGAGACCCAAAGAGAGAGAGATTGTTGTTTCCTCAAGAAAACCCCGATGAGCATTTACACCCTTTTTAGGAAGTCCCCACTCCATTGCTTTAATATTCCTTTGACTGTACCATATCATATGTACCATATCGTGGGAAACCACTGATCTGCTGATGTGCTGGTCTCTGTTCACACTCCATCACACTCTGTTTTGACTGAGCTTACATCTTGCTGTGCACTTCCTTCAACAAATGTTGAACTTTAACCAGCAGTTAAACTGAACAGAATCATCACCTTGCAGTATTTCTTCTAAAATTAGGTGGTCTTGAAATCAGGAGACAAATTTCTGGTCATTCTTCAAAAAACCTTATTTGTACCCAGACACAAATCTATGTGTCTCTTAAGGTCCTCCATGTGTACACATTATGATCTGTAATCTGCAAATATTTATTTATTTACTTTCTTGGCATAGTTTGCTAACTCTGCAGAATGTATTTTATTGTCAATTGATAAAATTGAAGGGGAATTATATGATAGTCAAATATCAGTGATTTCAGTGATTGACAAGTCAGAAAGTAGTTTTACTGTTGGAAAACATGATGAGTTTACACTGATAAGCCAGACTGATAAGCACTGCTGGCAGCAACAAAAGAAAACTTAGAAGAGGAAGCCAGTTCTGATACAGTTTTAATAGAGTGAAAACAGAGAAGATTTGAGTAATGCACGTCAGACAAATGTTTGCACTTATCTATATTTTTGTCTGAAATAGAAATAGATACATTAAATCCATACATTATATTTCTGAATATGTAATTATTTAGTGCAATTAGTGGCACACCAGCACTTGTCCTATGTTTAATTAAAGGAACTTTCTGCTGCTCAGTATCAGGGTCATTTATTTAATAAAATAAGAGTGAAGACACGGTAGAATTGGGATCTTCTTTGAGATACACACTCTCCTACTCTCCAATGTGTGTTTTCTTGTTGTACTAGAAATGTGAGTTGTTCAGCAGAGATTCAAGTTAAGCCTCCCTGGCTCAGCCTGCTGGCATTCACAAGAGTTATTTAGAGAAATTGATTCCTTAACAATCAATACAAACCTTGGAAAGAATATCTTGCTAGGAGAGCTGAGTTGATTGTGTCATCTCCATGGAGATGAAGCTTGGGTGCATTATCATGTGGAGCTGGCCCAGATGGACTCTGCTCATTTGCTCAATTAGTTTAATATGTGGATAGCCTTGTTCTGAAATCAGAACAATCTGTTCTGGTTTGATTTATTTCTTCCTTAATAGAGGAATTAGTGCACTTAAAATTCATAGCTTACCATAGACTGAATTGGTGTTTCAGTGTTGGGTAAGACTTTTGAAGTATTTGCAAAGCATTTACTCGACACTATAGAATCTTACACAGGTTTTGTTTAGTTTTCTTCCTAAATTTAGAATATATGGCTTTCTCCTAGCCTGCACATAAATCTTCCCCTTGGGAGTGGTAAGCAAGAACAATTAGTAGCTGTAGTGAGGGTCAAGTAAAGTAACAAGCATGTGCTCTTAAATAGTTTACCAAGGTTGTCCTGATACAATTCTGTAAAAGTATACCAAGAACTGTATTATGAATAAGTTTGTTGCTAAAATAATGTTTTCTTCATTCAAGTTGTATTCTCTTCTGCTCCTTGCTGGTTTTTTCATGTCATTAATTTGGTTTATTCTTCAGACCTTCTTTCTAACTCCATCTTGCCCCTCCTTTTTATCATGTTTTACCCTTTCTCATTGTCTTTAGTAAGCAGCAGTATAACTCCATAATGTTTTGGGAGTCCTGTTCCAGAGACTGATTGTAAATTAGGAGAAATAAACTCTGTGTTCTCACTGGACTATTGAAACACGTGGTCACTCCCATTATTGATGTATTTCTCTTCTTCACTCTAGGTGCGCTTAATGATCACAGATGCTGCAAGGCACAAACTCCTTGTTCTAACTGGCCAGTGCTTTGAAAACACAGGAGAACTCATTCTTCAGTCAGGGTCCTTCTCCTTCCAGAACTTCATTGAGATCTTCACAGATCAAGAGGTATGTTTAGAAAAGCGTCCTCCATTCATTGTTGCATGCTGGCTGAGATTCCTAGGAAGGCTGAAAGTGTCTGTCTTGTTAGAGTTACTTACCATAGGCAGCCTGGTGCTGCTGCTCTTTACTCTTTATTACAGGCGTTCTTGCAAAAAAATTATTTATTTTACTTTAGATTTAATGTAAATTGCCTAACAAAATAATTGAATATTAATTTGGGAAATTAAATTACAACTTCCAGAAAGAAAAAATCAAGGAATCCTTAAAAATGGAAGGAGATAGTCCTGTGTTTAAAATACACAGGTTGTTAATCTAAGGTGTACATACAAAATAGTCGAATTAAACTTGACACCAGGTTCTTGCCTGTGGCTAATTAGCCAGTGGCATTAATAAGACAGAGGGTGTTTGTTAGAATAACTGTATTTTTTGCACCGTCTACCTGCTTAACTTTTTTATAGTAGTGTCTAAAATATGGCCAGTGAATCTGTAGAACTTGTGGTTTTTACATACCAAAATGATAATCATTAAATATACCAGTATTTACCATTTGTTTCACGACTTGTTACTTTGCTCTCTTCCTTAATGCTCTGTGTCTGAAAGCTCCCATAGGGCAGGAATCCATAGTAAACAAGCTGTCATACTTAATTTGGCTGTCATATAAAGTATATATTTAAATAAACTGTATGGCTGCATCCATACAGATTTAGTTTCCACTATTAATTAGAAGCATGTCAGTAGGCTGAGGTTTGAAAGTTCAGCGCTGAAATAGTTTGCGTCAGCTCTCGTTTGACCTTACTGTATCCATTTGATCTTTCTCAAAGTCTCTTTGTTCAGCAAATGGCTGAGGAAAGAGCCGGATTCCTGCTCCCCGAGACAGTCCTGGCACATAAAATTCACTGGCACTTCTCAGAGTTACTTTTCTATGAAATTACAAGCTCAAGTTCCTTATGTCTGCCTAATTAGCAACACATAATTACTTTATGACTACATGCAAAACTAGGGGCAAATGCTACCATTACCATTTGGAAACAAAATTATTGCTTGGAAAGTGGGAGGATAGGGGTTGGCCATGAGTTGGTGATGCTGTGGGGTTGCTGCAGTAGTGGGTGTTCAGGACACACTCCCGTGGGCTAAGAGTAAGGCTCATTTGGCTCATCTCTGTGGCTGGCAGTGTGCTCACCAGCCAGCTGGTGTGGCTCTCAGCAAGTGCTGGCCTCCAGCCTATTGTTTCTGAAGCCTCGGGGTCTCAGTGTGTCTGCAAGCTTTCAAAAAACCAAAGAAAGATCATATTTGTCATGCTGCAGTTCACGTGTGCAACATTTTTATTAAAAATTGAAAATAAATAATTGGGAAAAAAGGTCTAGAAAAAGTGGCTACTGGTTTTCTAGTGGTTTTCACCACTTCTTGTGGTGACAAGATGAAAGAATTACTGTGCTGTCCTGATCCTAGTGGACTTGGCAGTGATAGATTTACAGTTGGACTCAATGATATTAAGGGTCTTTGGCAACCTAAACAATTCTGTGATTCTATGACCATGTAAGGTGGGAGTGTTTCTGGCCTCTGCCCATTTTTATTTCACTGGGCCAAACCTGAACTAAGGTCAGGAATGTGCTTGCAAGTAAGTAAATACACTTTGGGAGATATTTGTATAAAGTCTAATTCAGAAATCTGTCTCTAGCATGCAGAACTCTCTTCAGGAAAAGCCTGAAAGCAGGTTTTTCAATTTATCCTATGTGGGAGGGTGTGAAATGTCCCATTCCCCTGCTTCTGCAACAGCAGCTAAAACACGAAAGTCTTTCTTTGTACATGGCCCAACAAATGCTTTGTGCCTTTGTGATTCAGGGTAGGAAGTAATAACCATGTTTCCTCTGAGCAGCCAATTTACTTGTCTTCACTGGCTGAGACACCTTTAAAACTCAAGCATTCCTCAACAGATGTCTTTCAATGTTTAAAAAAGGTTTATTCAGGTTTGCTGGTATATTTCTTTACTCACACAGTGGTTTTGAATTTGGAGAAGAGAAGGAATAGCTACATCTTTTTGTTACTGTCTATGCCTAGTGTCACCATTTGAAATTCAAATCCTCTGTATACTTTTTTCTGAGGCATGACTGAATTTGCTATTCCTAACAGATACAATCTGTGCCTGTAATAAATGTCCTTTAATTTTTCATTAGCCTGGGCTTCCAGTGGCTTAACACTATCTGCATTATGCATGCCAACTTTAGGGAGCAAAAAAGTCAGAATTTAGAAGCATGAAGCAGAAATCCAAATATGGTATAATATAAACTGGAGAGGAGTCACCCCAAACCTTGACACAGTATATTCATTCCCCAGTATGTTACCATATATTTTTTTTAATCTAGACAGAAAATCGGCCCTTTGTGAGAAGCAGTCTGTACTCCAGTTTTATTTCCTTATGCATGCAACAGACTTGGATTTATTTATTCAGAGTAAATGATTTTTTCTTACATTTGGCTCTCCCTAATAATGTGTTTTCAACCCTGATCAGAGACCTGTCATAAGAATCTAAATCCATTTCAAAGCTGTCATCTGTGCTGCCCCTCTTTTCTTAATTCTGCAATAAACAACAGTAATGGTTCCCCAATTGTCCTTATCTTTTAACTTTTTCAGCCTTTTCTCCATTTATTCTTTCTGCTTTGTTTTTGCATTTGCTGTCATTCAGATAGGACCGTATCTGACATATTGGTGAGATTTATTTATACTCCTGTCAAATGGTTTAGATACTCAGTAACAATGATACAGGAAGGTAAAAAATATTTATTTTGGACTTTATTTATCTCTTGGTTGGACAGGTATTTTTAAAACAGCCGCTGCATCTTTGTTGAGTGACATGTTTGGTAAATGTTCAAAAATAAATTAAGTAACACAAAGAAAAAAGTGAGACCTAGACATAGAGAGGCCCAGAGAGATCCAACACAATCAAACATCATTAATCTTTTATATATTAATTTCCTCTGTTGATACAGCTTGTGGTCCAAGAATTCCCAATTATTCAGTAGTGTTATCTATACCATCCTTGTGAAAAATGTTCTTAAATCTTGAACTGACAACTGAATCTCTGCAAAGAAGATTATGGTACTTTTCATGATGATGTGCTGGCACATTTTCTATTGACATTTAATATCTGAATTACTTCTCTATAGAAGTTTGGTGGTCTCTTTGTTAAGGGCAAATAGAACAGAAATAAGCTCCATTTAGCTGAATTGTCAGTTAAAAAAAGTCAAATGAAAGTGTCTGTGGGACTGAAATAAGGTAAAATATGTCATACTTTTTCATGTTTGTCTCCTTATCTGGGACCATCAAATACTGTTTTTTAGTTCAGAACCCTGGGATAAAAAATGGCTCTCCCTACTGTGTCATGGAAATTCATATTTTCTGTGCCTTTATTGCAGCAGTTGGTTTTGCTACTAGAATGTTAAGTAAAACTGGCAAAATTAATATAATTACTATAGATTTCAAATTTTGTGGTCCGTGAATTTTAAATCAAACTAGTGACGAGCATTTTTAACCCTGTTTTTTCTCCTTGATCTTTCTTTGGCTCTGGACCTTGGAATCTCAGAAGTACAAAATTTAGAGTCATAGATTCATAGAATCATTAAGATTGGAAAAGACAAATTCACAGAATTGTTTGGGTTAGAAAAGGTCTCAAAGACCATCAAGTCCAGCTCTTACCCAGCACTTCCAAATTCAACACTTAACTCTTCCCCCAAGCACCACCATATCTACAGATCTTAAATACCTGCAGGGATGGTGATTTAACCACTTCCCTGGGCAGCCTGGTTTAGTGTTTGACAACCCATTTGGGAAAGAAATTTTCCCTCTTACCCAGTCTGAACTTCCTCTGGTGCGATTTGAGACCATTTAATGTCCTCCTGTCATTTGTAACTTGTGAGAACAGACCAAGCCCCCGCCTGGCTATACCTTCCTTTCAGGCAATTGCAGAGAGAAATAAGATCCCCAAGCCTCCTTTTTTCCAGACTAAACAACCTCAGCTCACTCAGCCACGCCTTGTCAGACTTGTTCTCCTGGCCCTTCACCACCTCCGTTGCCTTTCTCTCGACATGCTCAAGCTTCTCAGTGTCTTCCTTGGAGAGAGGGGCCCAAAAACTTACAGTTATTTCCATTTCTGAAGTATTAACTCATTTCTTAATCACAGAATCATTAGGGTTAGAAGGAACATCTGGAGCTTACCCAGTCCAAGCCTCCTGCCAGGGCAGGGTCACCCAGCGCAGCTGACACAAAAAATGTCCAAGTGGATTTTTAATATCTCCAGAGAGGGAGACTTCAGAGCCTCCCTTGGCCACCTGTTCAGTGCTCTGCCATCCTCAACATAAAAAAATTCTTCCTCATTTTGAAGTGGAACTTGTGTTTTAGCTTATGGTCATTGCTCCTTGTCCTGTCACTGGCTACCACCAAAAAGATTCTGGCACCATCCTCTTGACACCTGCCTTTGAGATATTTAATATGTATTGACAAGAACACCTCTCAGACTTCTCTGGACTAAACATGCCCAGTTCCCATGTTCTCACCTCCTACGGAAGATGTTCCAGTCCCTTCATCATCTCTGTGTCTTCTACTGGACCCTTTGTAGTTCTCTGTCTTTCATGATCTCTGGAGACCAGAATTCAGAACAGCACTCCAGAAGTGATCTCACTAGGGCTGAGTAGGGATCATCTCCTCCAACCTGCTGGCTACACACTTCCTGATGGAAGGAAGGGTGCTGGCTTTTCAGGAATGGTGTCCTCTAGGGATACAATTGACCATCTTGGCCACAGGGACACTTTGCTGGAGAATAGTCAACTTGGCATCCCCCAAGATTCTCAGGTCATTCTCTGCAGAGGTGCTTCCCAGCAATTCAGCCCCCATCCTGTTACTGGTTCTTGAGGTTACACCTCCCCAGATGCAGAACCTTGTATTTGCCTTTGTTGAACTTCATTCTCTACACCCAATTCTCCAGCCTTTTGAGGTCATGAATGGCATGCCCAGCCTTCAGGTCTATCAGCCACTCCCCACAGTGTCATCAGCAAACTTGCTCAGGGTGCATTCCATCCCTTCATTCAGGTTGCTGATAAAGAGTTTGAATAAGATTGGATTCTCCTCAGCTGATCACAGTTCTCTGACCTCTGTTATTCAGCCGGTCCTTGATCCACCTTGTTGTCCATTCATCTAACCCACATCTCCTGAGTTTTATTTATGAGGATGTTATGGGAAACGGTGTCCAAAGCCTTGCTGAAGTGGAGGCAGACAACATCCACTGCTCTCCCCTCACTGACTTGTCCTGCCCTGCCATCACAGAAGGCTGTCAGATTGGTCAGCATGATTTCCCCTTGGGGAATTCTTTCTGACTGCCCCTGATGTCCTTCTTTTCTTTTATTTGCTTGGTGATGACCTCCAGAATGACCTGTTTCATCACCTTTTGAGGAGTGGAAGTTAGGCTGACTGGCCAATGTTTCCTGGATCCTTTTTCTTCCCATTTTTGAATAGAGGAGTAACACTGACTTTCCTCCAGTCATCATCCACCTCTCCTTTTCTCCATGACTTTTCAAAGAGTGTTTTAGCAACATCTGCCAGCTACTTCAGCACCTGTGGGTGCATCTCATCAGGACCCATGGATTTATGGATGTTATGTCTGCCCAGCCATTCTCTAATGCAACCCCTTAGAACCAAGAAAACTCTTTCTTTTCTCCAGTCTCCCTTATCTGCAAGATCTGAGGGCTGGCCTCAGCAGTAAAGACTGAGGCAAAGAAGGCATTCAGTAATTCCACCTTCTTTTCCACAACCAGGAGACCAATCTGATATATCAGTGACCCACATTTTCCTTATTCTTCCTTTTGCTGCTGATGTACTTGTACTTGTTCTTGCTGTCGTTGATGGCCCTTACCAGACTCAATTCTAGCTGGGCCTTGACCTTCCTTGTTACATCCCTGCATATTCTGACAATGTTCCTATAGTTCTTCCACGTGGTCTGTGCCTTTTTCCACATCCCATAAATTTCTTCCTTCCATTTGAGATTTACTAGAATCTCCCTGCCTATCCGTGCAGGTCTCCTGACCCCTTTGTTGCTCATTGGGAATACGCTGGTCTTGAGCTTGAAGGAGGGATGCTTGAATACTGACCAAGTCTCTTGGACCCCCATATTTTCCTAAAACCCTAAACCATGGAATTCCTCCAAGTAGTCTTTGAAGAGGTCGAAGTTCAGGACCTCTGAACTTAAGTAAGCAATAAATCCTGAACTGAAGCAGCAAGTCCTGCTTACTGCTTTGCTTCCTCGCAGGATTCTGAATTCCAGCATCTCGTGATCACTGTTTTGGAAAACTCTCCTGCAGCCAATCTTGATAAATCTGGGAGCAGTACTGACTTTGTATATCCCAAGAGAAGCAGAAAGGATGCCAGCTGCCCCTGGGAGGATGCTGGCCTCCTCTGTGTGGCAGTTGCTTTCTGCCTGTTGAGAGATTGTGCTTTGTCCTTTAGATACTTGGCTGTCTCTTCTGGGTGCACTTGGACCAGCTGGGAGACTCATGAGCCCATGGTAGACATACAGTGGCAGCTCAGGCTGTGTTATCCCCCCAGTTCTATAAAGTATGAAGAAGGGAAGGGGGAACCTTGTATCCTGTTGTCCTTTTGGGCAGAAATAAGGTCCTCCTTTGTATTTTAAAAAAATAAGGCAGTAAAATAGTTGTGATACCAGCTTACTTTAGTGTCTAGAATGGGGACTCACCAGTGCAGAACCAAATGAAAAAGGTTTTATCTATCTGATCAGGAAATATGTGTTGGCATTAATTGTCATTAAAAAATAAATTTGTGTGCATCTTCTTGTGTTTTTGTTTTATAACCATAGATTGGTGAATTGTTGAGCACCACACACCCTGCCAACAAAGCCAGCCTAACTCTTTTCTGCCCTGAAGAAGGGGACTGGAAAAATTCCAACCTTGACAGACACAACCTTCAAGACTTCATTAACATTAAACTCAACTCAGCTTCCATATTGCCTGAGATGGAAGGACTCTCTGAATTCACAGAGTATCTGTCAGAATCAGTAGAAGTGCCATCGCCTTTTGACATTTTGGAGCCTCCAACCTCAGGAGGTTTCTTGAAGCTCTCCAAACCCTGCTGTTACATTTTCCCAGGGGGAAGAGGGGACTCAGCATTGTTTGCAGTGAATGGATTCAATATGCTTATCAATGGAGGATCTGAAAGAAAATCTTGTTTTTGGAAACTTATCCGACACTTGGACAGGGTAGATTCCATTCTGCTCACTCACATTGGAGATGACAATCTGCCAGGAATCAACAGCATGCTTCAGCGTAAGATAGCTGAACTAGAAGAGGAACAGTCCCAAGGGTCTACTACCAACAGTGACTGGATGAAAAATCTGATCTCGCCTGATTTAGGAGTTGTGTTCCTTAATGTACCTGAGAACCTGAAGAACCTGGATCCTAATTTTAGAGTAAAAAGGAGTGTAGAAGAAGCTTGCTTTACTCTCCAGTATCTAAATAAGTTGTCTATGACACCAGAACCTCTTTTCAGAAATACAGGAAATACCATTGACCCTATCATTTTATTTCAGAAAATGGGAGTTGGCAAACTTGAGATGTATGTGCTTAATCCTGTCAAAAATAGCAAAGAGATGCAATATTTTATGCAGCAGTGGAGTGGTACTAACAAAGATAAAGCTGAATTCCTACTACCTAATGGCCAAGAGCTTGACATTCCCTTATCCTATTTCACCTCTGTCTCATCCCTGATTGTGTGGCATCCAGCTAATCCTGCAGAAAAAATAATCCGAGTTCTCTTTCCTGGAAACAGCACCCAGTATAATATTCTAGAGGGACTAGAAAAACTCAAACACTTAGACTTCCTTAAACAACCAATGGTTACACAAAAAGACCTAACTGGGAACATTGCTAGTCCAGCTGTGAAACAAGCGAAATTGAAACAACGAACAGATAGCAAGGAGAGTCTGAAGCCTGCTGCAAAGACACCACCAAATAAGCCTGTCAGAAAGGAATCTAAAGAAGAAACACCAGAGTCTGTGAAGCCTAGTCCAGTACCAGAAAAGCCGCAGAAGCTGGAAAGTAAAGAAAAAGTTCCAGTTAAAAAAGAAAAACCAGCAAAAGTAGAGACCAAACCAATAGTGGTGGAAAAAGACATAGCAAGTAAGGAAGAACAACTAGTGAAATCTGAAATTCCTGAAAAACAAGGTACAGATGTAAAACCGAAAATGTCAAAGGAGAAGACAGTGAAAAAGGAAGTCAAAGCAAAGCCTGAAGAAAAGAAGGAGGACAAAGAAAAACCAAAGAAAGAGGTTTCTAAAAAGGAAGAGAAAACACCCATCAAAAAAGAGGAAAAACAAAAAAAAGAAGATACCAAGAGAGAAATTAAGAAAGAGGTGAAAAAGGAGGACAAGAAGGAAGCTAAGAAAGAAATAAAGAAAGAAGCTTCAACAAAAGAAACTAAAAAAGAAGCTAAAAAAGAAGAGAAGAAGGAAATCAAGAAGGAAGACAAAGAAGCCAAAAAGGACATCAAAAAGCTTCCTAAAGAAACAAAGAAGACAGCTACTCCTTCAAATGAAGCCAAAAAGCCAGCAGCAAAGCCTAAACCACAAAAGAAGGAAGAACCTGCTAAAAAAGAAGCAATAGCTGCTGGAAAGCCAAAGGAAAAAGGAAAAGTTAAAAGTGTGAAGAAGGACCTCAAAGTCAGTGGAGCACAAGCTGCCCTTGCAGCAGTTGGAGCCACAACTGTAGCAGCTGCAGAAATTACAGCTGGTGGAAAGGAGCTTGAAGCAGAGAGATCCCTTATGTCTTCACCAGAGGATTTAACAAAGGATTTTGAGGAATTAAAAGCTGAAGAAGTGGAAACAATAAAAGAAACAAAATCTGAGGTTGCACTTATAAAGGATGATCTGAAACTCACTGGCACAGTACAAAAAGACGCTTTTGAAGTACAAAAAGAAAAATTGGATAATGAAGGACCTGCTGAGTCATCTGATGAAGGCATAACTACCACAGAGGCTGAGGGTGAGTGTGAACAGACACCTGAAGAATTGGAACCTGTGGAAAAACATAAGGTTGATGACAATGAAAAGTTTGAAGATGAGGGCACTGGCTTGGAAGAATCATCTGAAGCAGATTATGAAGAAAAGGCAGAGACAGAAGAAGCTGAAGAACGAGATGAAAATGAAGTAGAAAAAACACAACTGGATGCCACAAAACCATATGTGGAAGAATCAAGAAAAATTCCAGGTGCCTCAGAAAAAGTAATGACTCAAGTAGATATTAACATTAAAGATGAAAATTATATTGAAAAGGCAGATTATGAGGCGTCCGATGAACGAGCTGAAGAAGACCGGGAAGAAGCAATAGAAAAGGCAGAAACTGAAGAGACTGAAGAAGATGAGGAAGACAAAGCAGAAGACATCAGAGATGAAGAAGAAACTGAAAAAACAGAAGCCGAAGAAGATTACGTGATGGCTGTGGTAGACAAAGCTGCAGAATCTGGTGAAGCCGAAGATAAGTATGGCTTACTCATAATTACACCAACTAAGCGCTCTGAGTCTCAGTCTCCCGTGATTGAGCCAGCTTCTTCTATACATGACGAGACTCTGCCTGGTGGTTCAGAAAGCGAAGCCACTGTTTCTGATGAAGAAAATAGAGAAGATCAACCTGAGGAGTTCACTGCTACTTCAGGTTACACACAGTCCACCATTGAAATATCCAGTGAACCAACTCCAATGGATGAAATGTCAACACCCCGAGATGTCATGAGTGATGAAACTAACAACGAGGAAAGCGAGTCGCCCTCTCAGGAATATGTGAACATTACCAAGTATGAGACATCACTGTACTCTCAGGAGTTCAGCAGAACTAAACTTTCTCCACTTCCAGATGCTTTTAATGGGATATCGGAAGGATCCAAAACAGAGGCCACAGAAGGAAAGGATTATAATGCCTCAGCTTCTACCATCTCACCACCCTCTTCATTAGAAGAAGACAAATTCTGCAAATCTGCATTCCAAGATGTATACCGGCAAAGAGAAAGTGAAATCCAAGGCACTGACAAATTAGAAATCAGAGAACCCTATCAAGAAGATGGTGGAAAACATAGTTCAGCCAAGAGTCCAGCTGACAGTTTGTCCCCTCCATCGCCTGTTGCCAAAACACCACTGAGTGAACGTAGCGTGAATTTTTCGCTCACTCCCAATGAGATCAAGGTTCCTTCTGAGTCTGTCCCCACTGCTAAATTGCCTGATGTACACCAAGAAGTTGCTGAAGAGCACTGCGCAAGCCCAGAAGATAAAACATTAGAAGTAGCATCTCCGTCACAGTCTGCTGCTGGTAGTGCTGGCCACACACCTTATTATCAGTCTCCCACTGATGAAAAGTCCAGTCAGCTTCCCTCTGAAACCAGTGAAAAGTCAACAGAAGCTCCTGTTAGCGTTGAGTTCAGTGAAGTTAAAGATGAGTCTGAGAAATGCAGAATAAGCCCTATGGATGAGCCTGTGCCAGATTCAGAATCTCCTATTGAAAAGGTTCTCTCGCCTCTGCGGAGTCCTCCACTGATAGGTTCAGAGACCACTTACGATGCATTTTTGAGTGCTGATTTAAAGTCTCCCACCAGAGATTATAAAAGTCCTTCTGAGGGGAAACCTGAAAAGGAAAAATCACCTGTTCAGATGAGCCCAGCTTCTGAAGCAAGCTCTGTGGGCCTCTTCCAAGAAAAACAAGATGAAAAAAGCATGGAATTTGTGGTAATTAAGGAAGGCTTCAGCCTGGAAAGGAAAATGGAGGATACAGAACCCAGCAGCTCCCAGTCTTCACTGGTCTTGGATGAGCGGAAGTTAGCAGGTGATCTCTCACCAACTCAAATAGATATGAGTCAGTTTGGTTCTTTAAAAGAAGATACCAAAATGTCAATTTCTGAAGGCACTGTCTCTGACAAGTCTGCAACCCCTGTTGATGAGGTTGTTGCAGAAGACACCTATTCCCATATAGAAGGAGTAGCTTCTGTCTCTACAGCATCTGTTGCCACTAGTTCATTTCCAGAACCAACTACTGATGATGTATCTCCTTCTTTGCATGCTGAGGTTGGTTCTCCCCACTCTACTGAAGTTGATGATTCCCTTTCAGTGTCAGTTGTTCAAACACCAACAACTTTCCAGGAAACAGAAATGTCTCCATCTAAAGAAGAGTGCCCAAGGCCTATGTCAATTTCTCCACCAGATTTCTCACCTAAAACTGCAAAATCAAGTACACCGGTGCTTGATCACAGATCTCCTGAGCAGTCAGCTATGTCAGTAGAATATGGTCAAGAGTCACCTGAGCAGTCTTTAGCAATGGATTTCAGTAGGCAGTCTCCAGAATATCCTGCTGTAGCCTCTAGTGTACACCATATATCTGAAAACGGACCAACAGAAGTAGATTATAGCCCTTCAGATATACAGGAGTCTCCTTTTGCACAGAAGACTTCACCTGTGGAACAGTCATCTTACTCTCAAGAGAAAGATATTTCAGAAATTATTTCAGTTTCTCAAATTGAAGCTTCATCCTCAACTTCATCAGCTCATACACCTTCCCAGGTAGCTTCACCACTGCCAGAGGAAACTTTTTCAGGTGGTGTTCCACCCAGAGAGATGTCACTGCATTCTTCTTTTACCTCAGAAAAGGTGCAGAGCCTGGGGGAAAAGCTGTCACCAAAATCTGACCTGTCTCCACTATCTCCAAGGGAATCTACTGCCCTGTATTCTCCTGCAATCACAGGAGCAGTGTCAGCTAGTCACACACCTTTGTTGTTACAGCGTGTGTCTCCTATCAAAGCTTTTGGTTATCAGGAACCCCTATCAAAGCACAGTCCAGAACCTTTACTCAGCCCAGATAAAGAAGATTCAGAGAAAAGCAGCAGGTCACCAGAAGAACTTAGTTATTCATATGAGGCCAGAGAGAAAAGTACGAGGTCACCAGAGAGTATCAGCTATTCCTATGAGGCAGTCGGAAAATCTACTAGATCACCTCAAGCTATGGATTATTCCTATGAGACAAGCAGAAAAACTACTAGGTCTCCTGAGACCACAGATTATTCCTATGAGATAACCAGGAACACTACTAGGTCACCTGAGGGTACAGACTATTCATATGAGATAATTGAAAAAAATATGAGGTCATCTGAGGTCACAGATTATTCTTATCAGATAACAGGGAAAACCACCAGATCACCAGAGGCCACAGATTATTCCTATGAGACAGCTGGGAAAACTACCGAATCACCTGAAGCCACAGATTATTCCTATGAGTTAGCTGGGAAAGCTACCAGATCACCTGATACTATGGATTATTCCTATGAAACAACAAGGAAAACCTCTAAGTCACCAGAAGCCGTTGGCTACTGCTATGAGACAATTGGGAGAGCCACCAGGTCATCAGAGGCCATGACTTACTCTTATGAGACAACTGGGAAAGCCTCCAGTTCACCTGAAGCCACTGATTACTCGTTTGAGACAACTGGGAGAACTAGCACTGGGAGGTCACCTGAAGCTACCAGCTATTCCTATGAAGCAAGTGCACATTTTACTCCGAATAAATCCTTAGCAGAATCCCGTCAAGATGTTGACTTATGCCTTGTGTCCTCTTGTGAATATAAACATCCCAAAACAGAACTTTCACCTTCGTTTATCAACCCAAATCCCCTTGAGTGGTTTGCAAGTGAAGAACAGTCTAAAGATCAGGAGAAGCCACTAACTCAGTCTGGGGGAGCTCAGCCTCCTTCTGGGGGAAAGCAGCAAGGGCGGCAGTGTGATGAAACTCCTCCCACGTCTGTGAGCGAGTCTGCCCCATCTCAGACCGATTCGGATGTTCCCCCAGAGACTGAGGAATGTCCTTCCATCACTGCAGATGCCAACATTGACTCAGAAGATGAATCGGAAACCATTCCAACAGATAAGACAATTACATACAAACACATTGACCCACCACCTGTCCCAATGCAGGATCGCAGCCCTTCCCCAAGGCACCCTGATGTTACCATGGTTGATCCAGAGGCTCTGCCAGTTGAACAGAATTTAGGTAAGCCTTTGAAGAAGGACCTCAAAGAAAAGGCAAAGACAAAAAAGCAGGGCACCAAGACCAAGTCATCTTCTCCTGTTAAAAAAAGTGATGGTAAATCGAAACAAGTGGCTTCACCAAAGCCAGCTACAAAAGAATCTTTAGACAAAATTTCCAGAACAGCTTCTCCAAAAAAGAAGGAATCTGTGGAGAAGGCAACCAAAAATATCTCTAATCCAGAGGTAAAGTCTCGAGGGGAAGAGAAAGATAAGGACACCAAGAATGCAGCAAATACAACAACATCCAAGTCAGCAAAGACTGCAACCACAGGTAAAGACAAATAGTAATGCCCTGGTGTTATGATTTTCTTAGTTGTTGCAGTGTAGTTAGTTTGCTATTATATCAGCCTAAAGTGTGGTTTGTGGCATATCCTCAAAGAAAGTTCAGGTTTTAAGTACAAATCCAGCATGTAAATGCCACATTTAAATGCATGAAAGTCACTACTTTCACTTCTATAATCTGAGAAAATTGTTGTCTGTTTGCCCAGAGAGTACATAAAAGAGAAAGAATTTAATACAATCTGTCTGAACAGTTAACCACCTAATAGCATTAGAAGTACCACTTTTGTAGGTGAAGTAAAATCAGTAGCAAGGTGAACCCTTTTATTCATTGTGAGAAATAAGTAGATACAATTCTCTTTAACATAAATTAATGCAATTTAATATTGTGCGAGGCAAAGTCACTATCTCTCTTTGGATACTCTTATTACTTTGCTGAATTGATTTTTTAAAGCAGCATTTAAAAAAATTTACCATTAGTAAAAGCATTTTGAGTGAAGTAAGCATGTACATCACATAATCCAGTCTTATGCCATCACTGATAACTAAATACACAGAAAGTTAATGTAATTTTGAATGTCTTTTATACATTCTAAGTAGCAAAAAATTGTGAATTAGATTACTGAAGGAGGTATTGCGCTAATAGGTTGTTTCCAGCAGACCTTGTTAGGCACTATTTAGGGGGTACTTTGATTTTTCTGCTGTGAGGACTGATGTTTGTTGAAAGCTTCTTTACAAGGAGCAGTTCTAGAATTCAGCACAACAAACCAGCAGTCAATTGTCCTTAGCTTCCCCGTTTTTGGTAGTCCACTGTTCCTTTCTTACCCCATCATTTGCATCTCTGTTAGAAGATACATCTCAAAGCAGCAATGTAGTTATTCTTGCTGTGCATTTCTGCAGCACTTAAGTTCTATATTAAAGTCATTAGACATACTTCTCAGGTATATGTTGAAATAATTTGTAATGACATAAAATTGCAAAAATATAGCAACAAGTATCATAATCGGTGTTGGTATGTACAAATTAAAATGATAACTGAGATTTCTTTTTTATCATCAAAGATGATAACATATTTTTTAACAAAACCAATAGCAAAACCTGTCTAAATCAGGAAATCTTATCACTTCATTTGGCATTTTGCCCTGTGGTGTGTGTCCGAACATGCTAGACAGCTGTAAGGGAGTTTTCTGGCCTTACACTATTTAACCCTAAATTGATCATATTGCTCAGATAATGGTTTACCAAGCTTAATCAACATGAGAAAGCTAATAAACCATAAACATTAATCATGTAGGTAAAATTACTGACTGAAGCCCGATTTTTAGTTTACACCATTATTTTAGAGCAAAAGATGCGATTTTTTGTGTAATAGCTTTAATGTGTTTACATGTTGCACTTCATTTTGACTGAAGCCCTTAGAACAAGTACCATATATACTGTGTACAGCACCAAAGAAACGCTTCCCCTTACTTTTTGTGATAATTAGCTATTTTGTGTATGCAAATAAGGGTACAGCAGGCAGACAAATACTTGACTCTATTCCCTGAATTGCTTTGCAACTTCCTCCTTCCAAGTTCCTCTTTGTGCTCATGTGTAGTAGCTTCCTGATGCATCTGTAAGGCAGCCTGAGTGCATCAATTGCTATCATGTCTTGCTATGTACCTCAGATTTCAGGACAGCTTCAAATTTCCATGGCCTCCTGTTTGATACAAGATTTTATGATCAGTCATACCCTAGACTTTCAAAAACCTGCACTTCTTCATCAGGAAAATAATAGCACCATTTACTGAATGGCAATTCAGTAATCACAGCCCTGCATAGTAATTGTTGGATAATAGTAGTATATTACTGGAAAAGGTTCAGCCAAATTTTTGTTATATGGTAGTGATTTTTTATTGTATTATATAGTTCCAGTTTTTCAGGTTTTTGCTCCTGTTAAAATCATAATTGGGGTACAACAAAGCTGTAACTTGCCATTGTATGTAGGAGGGTAATTCCATAATTGGACACATCTCACCTCAGTGGTTATAACAGTAATTAATAAATACATGCTTTTAACCACCCTGTGATATATTCTTTTGTTGTTTGGTTTCCAAAGGACCTGGGAATACTAAGGTGGCAAAATCTACAGCAGTGCCTCCAGGACCTCCAGTGTATTTGGATCTGGTGTACATTCCCAACCACAGCAACAGCAAGAATGTTGATGTTGAGTTTTTCAAGAGGGTGCGGTCATCCTACTATGTGGTGAGCGGGAATGATGCCGCGGCCGAGGAGCCAAGCAGGGCTGTTCTGGACTCCCTGCTGGAGGGCAAGGCACAGTGGGAGAGTAACATGCAGGTAGGCTCTTCATTGCTATCTCAGTCTGGAAATCTAACCTTTCTCAGCTATGAGAAACTAGAGCACCTCTGGCACAGATGGTGGCTGCCAGAGAATGGGGCCCTGGGTTGGTTTGAAAGACAGGTGTCTGCCAAGAAAGGCAGGAACCTCCTTTGGAATGGAGAATATGATGAGAGGAAGGAGGACCTGCACCCAAGACCTTTTACCCAGAGCAATTCTCGTGGTATCTCTGTCCTTCCCAGACAAACTCCCAGGTAAAAATAGAGAGTAGCTAGCTGCACTCTTCCTCTGAGGTGTGGTAACTTCTTTTGCCTTTCTTAAGTACCCCATCATTATTATCTCCTACCAACATATCTGGGAGAAAATTCCTTGAGAGAATGAAACAAAAGGAAGAATCCTAAACCCCAGCAGGCACCAGTGGTGTGTGAAGCAGAGCTGCACTGCTGTCCCTTCAGACCAGTTCCTGGTTTTTAAAACAGTTAAGAACTGGTTTATAGGGCCAGCTTGGCCATCTCATAATTTTACTACACCACATACATGATCTGAGTTTGGCATTGTTGCAGCTTTAAGTAGGGAAGAAATGTTTCACACTTCTTAGAGAAATTACATGCATTTGGAAACTTTATGTGCCTTTGCATTATGATGAATAAGTAAAAAAAATATTTGTCTGTAATCTGAAGAGTTATCAGTGCAGATTGCAACCTTATACTTCTCTTGAAAGATCATCTCAGCACTGTGAGAAACCAGCCTCACTCTTCAACATTTTTAAAAGTTTAATAAGGATAAAAGGGACAGTAAACAGCAATGGGTGTGTAGCTGTAGCTAGAGGCACACTGGCTAATCATAGCAAGTCTTCTTATGTACTTTTTCATTGCATTAGTCAAATACATATTCATACAGATTAAACATATTCAAACACTTCTTTAAACTTGTTTATATGTTCCAGGGATTCTTTAGCTTGGTTCAACCGCTGACCCATCTTTTTAGAGTACATGCAGTAATCATGGATGTGATTTTGAGAGTCGTGTCTCATTTTCTGTGGTTTCAGCAGGCGATAGTGGTAGTTGAAGGGTCAGTGGCAGTGGTCTTTACATCTTTACAAATGTTATCTGACTATGCAGACCGTTTTAGCTATTTCCACAAGTATTTTAAATCAACATCAGCTATTTCACAAATTCATCTGATTTTCTCACTTCTGTCAGTTAGTTATAAAAACAAAGACATCAGTTATTATTCCACAACTACAGTTACTTCTGCATAAGTTAACACATAACATCCACTTTAGTATTTTGTGAGAGCCTAAACTATAATTTACGTTTACCACACTAAAATATACAAGTTACACTGGGACCAAGACACTGCCCCAAAAAGCTGACAAATTATACTATATTAAATGCACATAAAAGTGATTACAAATTGTACTATATCAAAATTGTGGTGATGAAATATAATTTGCAAAAGTCAATACATAATAGTGAAAGCCAAGAACTACATAGTTATTTATAATAGCACCTTACAAAACCAACATTTTATTTTTATAAACCTTATTTTCAGTCATTCTACCTTACCTACATGTTGATTTCTTTTTATCCATCCATTTATTCAAGTAATTATTGCATAAAAATTCACTCTTTCTGAAAGGGAAACATACTTGTTGGCTGGGGCTTCTTGAAAAGACATTTTACATATCAACTGTTTCTGTGGTCCATTAAATAGGACTTTTACTTCATGTTGCAGGTGACTTTAATCCCAACCCATGACTCAGAAGTGATGAGGGAATGGTATCAAGAGACCCATGAGAAGCAGCAGGATCTCAACATCATGGTTTTGGCAAGCAGCAGCACTGTTGTTATGCAAGATGAATCTTTTCCTGCATGCAAGATTGAGCTGTAAGAACAAGACCGTGCATCACAAGATTAAACTGCGTTTCCAGAAATTCTTCAGTGTGAAAACACCTTTCCTGAAAATTCAAGTCATCTATTTCAACTGCTGAACTATATACCTGCCAAATGCTATACTGTGTCACAGTGATGCAAGTCACTAATATTTTTCAGTCTTTGTTGGTTGCTAAGGGAAATAACAGTCTTCCCACAGTAGAGTACAAATTACTGCGAAAATACAGATCCAGTTGCATCTCCACTGAACATTTTGAAACCATGCACTAGCAACCCCAATTGACTTTTGCCAGGTAGAGGCATTTGCCCTCTAAAGAAATACAAAGAGACGAAGAGAGAGGGGTAGGAGGAGAAAGTAGTATATTATTAGGTCTGCATTAGTCTCGTGGCAATAGATGTATCGCTTACTAGAGTCTGCTTGTGTTCTCACATGAGAAGAAAGTCTTAAATTTTTATCAATTTGAGCTATCACTATGGGGATCCTTTTTTTAAAGAATTAAGTTAGCTCAAACATAAAAAGAAAGAGAACATGGCTAGGAAGGGATGTATGACCTAATCACTCATCAGCAGCTTTTCACTTTAATTTGAACTCTGCATACTGACACACCCTAACAATCATAGGCCAAATATGCATGTAGCCTGCACCCCATCCAGAAGTCTAAAACTTTCTTACAACATGCAGAATTGTTAGTCTAAGGCATGCTTCCAGCGAAAGCCCACTCACTCCAGCCAGAAGTGACCAGTCCACATGCTTGAAAACACCCATGTCCACTGTCGATTAACTGAAGCAAAATACCAAAGCGGTCGGGAGTACATACAGTAGACAATTTGCCTTAGAAAGTGACTTGAATGTACAAAGAAACTTGATGCACTTATTTTTTAATGCTGAGACAGCAATTTATAAAACATCTGTGTAGGATCATAGTTACACCAGTAAAGAAGCGTGAGTGTGCATGTGTGGTATTAGGAACTTATCTGACTGGTCAAATGGTTTGGTGCTATGAATTACATATGTGAACACTTCACAGATGCACCTGGACAGCTCAACAAGGCAAGATGAGCTTTTTTTTGAAGGCTCCTTTCGTACTGTGGAAGCAAGATAGAAGTGGTGTCTAGTATCAGAGTTACAAAATTTAGTGAAACATTCAGAACAATGGAAAAGGTTACCTGTGAGCCTGTACAGTATTCAGCCTTCCTTTGTCCTACCTGATTTTATTTGTTTAATTTAAGAGTGAACATGGGAACAAATGTACAGAAGCCTTTCTTTTTAGTGCTGCATGAACGTTTAATACATGACTTGTAACAAACATTTTCATTTACAGGTAAATGCAAAGAAAAATTTTTCAGGTGAAGGCATTCTTTTTAGTAGTTTTGTAAGATAAATGAGTAGTGTTGTTTAAGATTCTAGTGAGAATTGATATTGAGGTAAAATTTATTGAAAACAGTCAACTGTCAATGCCTTTTTCAGGAGATGGGTATGGAAGGATACCCTCATAAAATTATTCTGTTGATGGTGACAGAAAATGGGATTTGAGAAGTTGATTGCCCAATACTTAAAAGGTTATAACTTACATTCTCAACCCTCACAAGATCTTGGAAAAGGATAGAATAAGCAATAAGCAAAAAGTACCTTCTCTTCCCTTTTCCTTCCCTTCCTTTTCCTTCTCTTCCCCTTTGCTTTCCTCTTTCCTCTGCTCTTTCCTTTCCTCCTCTCTTTCCTTTACTACTCTCTCCTCCTCTCATATCCTCTTTTTTAACTCTTTCACTTCCTTTCCTCTTCCTCTTGTTGCCTCTTCCTTTACTATTCTTTTTTTCTTCCTTTCCTTCTTCATGCCTCCATTCTTTTCCTTCTCTATACTGATTGCAGAGGAACAGCACCACTGCTCTGTGATTTAAGACAGTTTGGATTTTTTAGTCTCAGAAATTTTACCCCAATTAAAAAAATCTTGTTGCATTGTAGAAGGTCTGCAAATCTGAATTTAAGAAGGTGTAAAGGCCTACAGCACGGAGTTATGTGCTGGTTGTATGAATCACCATTATGGCTAAGTTTTACAATGTAGTGAACTATGACCTCATTTTATTTTCTCTACTTGTAATTTATTTTAATTTTACATTGTTAGGATATTTTTGTTTAATAGGTGTATGTTTGCACTCCTAATTTTTATGAGGGTTTTTTCATACTGGTTTAGGGTCTTGTAAATGTGGGCTTCTCATGCCCATTTAATGCTGTGAATTACTGTTTGTCAGTGGTTGGGGTTTTGATTTATTTCTAATGCCTTCTCTTTTTGTAGATTTCTCTAGCAATGCTGTTTTATTTATTGCTATACCTGTAAAGTAGTTAAGAATAACTCAGAGTGACTATGGCACAAAAGGCAGATGGAAATGTATTGTGAAAACAAGCATGTTTGCTGGGCTCATGTAATTCACTTTAAAATGCTTTTGTAATACATAGTCTACAAAGATATGGGATATCTTTGCAGACTATGTAGTATAATTTTGCAGGTATGTTCTGCAGAATTTTTGGCAGAATAGTTGTACTGTTTCTACAATTCTTTCTGATTTGTCTATTTTATTATATAGTTCAAAATTCAAACCTTTTGAGTGGGTGGGAACAGATTTTCTGATTTTCTGACAACACCTGACATGGTTTGTATCTCTGCTTTGGTAGAAAATTGTTTTAAGTACAGTGGTAGTTTTGTGACTAATCTCACTTATGCCACTCACTCCTGTGAATCAGGAGCAATTTCACTACTGTCAGGGAAGTTACAGTCATCTGATCCTATTGTAAATTAAATTGGAATCAAGCCTTAAATATGCCCAAGCAAATTTAGGATGGCTGAAACATTTGTTTTACTTCTGAAATAATAATTATAATTAGACACATGTACATTTGCTTTTTTTGCTGCTACAAGAATATTAAAACCATAGTCTGGCTATTCTGAGGTATTGTAATGCCTATTCCATCCACTCCCTTCCAAATGGCAATGGTACCTAGATTCAACACTGCGATGAGCTCCTCCATTGGCTCCTCTTGCCCTTAATGACTTTCCTGCCTGTGGATCTAATCTACCTGTGCTAATCCTAGTGCTACACAACTAGTTTAGTGTAACAGTCATCAAAATGTACTGTGTACATGAACGATGAGTGCTGTTGATCAGCATAGATTTCTAGGAGCATGGTTTGTTATTGATTACTCTAATTGTAAAGATTCAATATCTGAGTGCAAAGAACACTCCATTTCAATGATGGTATTACCCATAACAGCATTCCCAGTCATGATCTTTATGCTATTAATATAATGCTTCATAATTCAATGAAGAATTAACTTTGGGGATCCCATCCCACTCTTGTACTTGGACAGGGCCTCTCTTGCATGCCTTTTCAAAGTCCTGTGGTGGGCCTGACTCATTGACCTCTATTTTCACCCCATCTTTCATAGAAATCACTTTTGATTTTTTTTTTTACTTATTTTACATACTGTGGTGAATGGAGATAACTGTGTATATGAATGTTGGGGTTTTTTTAATTGTCTATGATAGCTTATGCATTTAGGAGAGTTCTGGTACTCTTTTACTAAGATTTAATAAATTTGTTAATTGAATTTTCAATCCCTCCCAACACAAGCAAATGAGTTCCAAAGAGCACTTGCTGTGCATTTGGAACATTTCTGTCATGCGCTTCTCTTTGTTCATCTGTCGCCAGAGGTTCTTGCTCAGTAATGATGTTTATGAGAGAAATAGTAATTTTCTTGGTCTGGATTTACTAGAATATGAAAAAATATAATGTTTACCCTTGAAAGAAAAGCTTTCATCATTTCACTTAATAATTGAACAAAACACTAAAATCAACTAGGGGTAAGCATTTCTTAGAATGCAATTATATTATTTACCTGGTTTAAAAATGTTTGCTATTTTAAATTTGAAAAAAAAGAAAAAACCTCTTGTTTGTTGGGACTTTACAAAAAAATTCTTTAAAAAAGAGTAACTAAATAAAACAATAGCATAAAATATAGAAAGAAAAAAATTTAAGAAGCAGCTTCTCTCTACTAGGCTAACTAAGTGCTCCAGAAGGCAGGAGCTACCTCTTCAAGACTGGGCTGTAATCTCAATGTAAAAGACAAAATCTGAAATATGCTTTCACGCATTTGCATGCAGCCATTATCTTCCAAACTATGGAAAGAAAGTCTTGTGGCTGGCTGAGAAGCACCTCACACACCTCCTCTCTCTTGTTCTGAATGGTGTTTGTGTCAGTCTGCAGCTGTGTATGGTATTATGTCTTATAATCCTGCATCACTTCTATTCTATCCAGTCATATCTAATGTAGAAAATTAGTTTCCAGTGAAAGTAATATGTAGTGCTTTTATGATATTTGTGTGCAATATCCCCTCTTCCATTGAGGATATTTGATGTAAAGGAATCAAACTCAGTTCCACAATAAAATACAAAAGTGCTAAAGTGGTGTTGACATGTTTCTTGTCTTTGTGTATGTATGTATCTTTAAGTTCTCTCTTTCTCTTAGTCATGATTACCTAGTCTATGGGGTTTCTTCTTTTTCTGAAGATCAGTGATTATTTGAATGCCAGATAAACCCCAATCTCTCTTTAGTAATTGGAAGATAAATGTGGAAGAATACTTTTATCTTGTGGTGTGAAACGTTACCATGATGTACCATGACATGGCTTCTCTTTGTTGTTCTCATTCCTGTACTCCCCAGGAGAATGAGAAAGCACCTAATTTTCAGTAACTACACAGTCACAGATGATGCCAAATAAATTTACATCAAACTGAGTCCACCATGAGGTCTTTCCCAAAGTTGTTGCAGTTCAACAAGAGTGTGTAGCTTGTCTGCAGTACTCATGGACCCTTCCTGACCATCACTGCCCATTCGTCTTGGTTGGAGGGGACAGAGTGGGGGGAAGCTGAGCCCTCTGTTCAGTTTTTTACTGTATAAATGTTCAGCTTCCTCTACTGCTGTTGAGGGAGGCTGTAACATCAGGCTGTCTACCTTTGTAGTGGCTTGCTGCTGCAATGGCCTCTGTACTGAGATTGCAGTAGTCAATGGTGATGGCATGAAAGCGGGTAAAGCCTGGAGCAACAAAATGCAAGGAGTGCTCACCCCCAGGAGAAGCAGAGGTCCTGTGGGATTTCCTCCACCCTCAGACAGCAGTCCCTTTTTGCAGGCCCTTATTTATCTCCAAAGTCCAAGGGTTTCTTTCTAGCTTCTTATGACTGTAAGAAATGCTGTACTTTGCTTGAATTGGGCTGAGCATGGTGAAATAGGGAAAAATTAAGACTAAATGAGGGAAGTCAAGTGCTGCAAATCTTATAATTCTGCATATGTGTACATCAAGGTTTTCTAAGCTTTGTGGTAGAGTAACGGATGCTACTTAAAATATATTAAAATGATTGTGCAAAGGAGACCAGGTCAAGCTTCAATCCCAGTCATTTACTTGCAGCTGCATAGCAAATTTGTGGTTTTGCATAGGTGTAACAGGGGCCAGGCCTACCTGGTATGTGGTGTTTGGCTTGCTGTTTCCAGATGCCACATGAAAGCTCCTTTCTTCAACACAGCTTAACAAATTCAATTAGCTTATGAGGTATTATTTCAGATTCCATGGGAACATGATGGTTCCTCAGATCTTTTCAGTCTATAAAAAATGGGGGATCTATCTTGTGGCATCCTAGACCAGTAGACTATTCATTCTTGATTTCTAGTGTTCTGAGGGTGGGAGGAAATTTTAGCTTTTCATTGTTTCCAATGTCTTGGTTTGAAAAAACAGGTGTCTGCTAAGGAAAGCAGGAGCCTCCTTTGGGATGGAAAATGTAAACACCCTCCCTCTGAATTATTGTAATTTTGAAATTAAGGGGCTCTCAGGCAAGGCTATGGGAGTAGGAATAATAGTTCTCTATTAGGAAAAACATAAAAATAAAAATGCAGTAATACATAACAACACTGATAGAATCAGAATATTACCTTATTGGTATAAATACCAATACCCTTATTGGTAGCAGTCTGATTAGATGGTGGCTGCAGTCCTCCTGGAGTGACAGATGTGGTTCTGTTGAATCAATGAGCCTATAAAAAGGGAGTACATTTCCTCTGAAGGTCCAGTGGCAGTGTAGATGGGCCTGGTCTTCCTCTGGGAATCCAGTGGGAAAAGGCTGCTTTGGTGTTCCAAATATCAGATTACATCCAGGTAGGAATGGCTGGCTCCTCCCCATGGGCAGAGCATCTCACAATGGGATTATGTAATTTTATCAGCCATGCAGTGACACTCAATGGCCCATTAACAGAAGATATTTCACAGAGGGAGGATTGGTTGTGGAAGAGATAAAGAAAAACTGCCCCACCTGGTTTTAACAGGTGGCCCAATTAACAGGAGATAACTGCCCCACCTCCAACAGATGGCAATAGAATACACACCCCTGGCCAATCCTGCATTTGCAACCTAAAACACCCAGGATGTGGCAAAAAAGAGGTGTTGAGGGGTCCTATGATGCTTTCTAAAGCATCTCTAAGCCCAAAAGCATTGCCCATGTCCGTAATTTAGCAAGCAGTTTTTGACTGCTGCCTGCTGTTGTAATCACTATTCATCTTCCATAGATGTGACTAGTCTGCACTAGCACGTACCATCCTCTGTTGTGCTGTGTGTGTCTTCTTCAACACCATCTCCCACAGCACACTCCTGGAAGAGCTGGCAGCCCTCAACTTGGACAGGAGCACTCTTTGCTAAGAACTGGCTGGATAGCCAGGCCCAGAGAGTGGTGGTGAACAGTACTGCATCCATCTGGGCTCTAGTGGTGTCCCTCAGGGATCAGTGTTAGGGCCCAGTTCTATTTAGTACTTTTATTCATGAACTTGATGAGGGGAATGAGTTTACCATGATCAAATTTGCAGATGATACTAAGCTGGAAGTGAGTGTCAATCAGCTGGAGGGTAGGAGGGCACTGGAGAGGGACCTGGACAGGCTGGATTGATGGGCAGAAGCCAAAAATATGAGGTTTAACAAGACCAAGTTCTGGGTCTTGCACTTTGGCTCAACAGCCTCAGTCAGAGCTCCAGGCAGGGGAGGGAGTGGCTGGCAGTGGTCAGGCAGAAAGGAACCTGGGGATACTGACTGACAGCAGCTGAGCGTGAGCCAGCAGTGCCCAGGTGGCCAAGAAGGCCAATGGCATCCTGGCCTGTGCCAGCAATGGTGTGGCCAGCAGGAGCAGGGCAGGGATTGACCCCCTGTACTCAGCACTGGTGAGGCTGCACCTCAAATCCTGTGTCCATTTCTTGGGCCCTCAGTTTAAGAAGGACATTGAGGTGCTGGAGCATGTCCAGAGAAGGGCAACAAGATTGGTGAAGGGTCTGGAGGTCAAGCCCTGTGGGGAGCATCTGAGGGAGCTGAGGTTGTTTAGCCTGGAGAAGAGGAGGCTCAGAGGGGACCTCGTCCCTCTCTACAGCTCCTAGAAGGAGGGTGTAGCCAGGTGGGAGCTGGGCTCTTTTCCCAGGCATCCAGTCACAGGGCAAGAGGACGGAATCCTAAAGTGCATCAGGGGAGGTTTAGGTTGGACATTAACAGGTATTTCTTCACAGAAAGGGTGATTGGGCATTAGAATTCCCGGGGAGGTGGTGGAGTCACTTTCCCTGCAGATTGGTCCATCACCTGTGCTTGTGAATCACACAGAAAAGATAATTGAAATATCTGGAGCTTATCCCTAATACAAACAAAGCTAAACATACATAACAATGCCTATATGCACTAGAGTTGTGTCCTCTGTACCTGTTAAGGTCCAGAAATTAATTTTGATTGAGCTTTTACAAATCTCATGTTATTTTGCCGCTGCTCACCTATGTCATAGTTTGATGCTGGTGCAATGCCAGTGCCCCCTGAAAATTACACTCCCCATGGTATCTGCTGTGAGATGTGACCAGGAATAAACAAAGCAAGCCCCCACTTAGAAATAAAGAAAAGAAAACTTTATTAACTAAACTACAACTACATGTAAAAAGAGACACACAGGAAAAACGAAAACCTTCCAAAAACATTTTCTCCTCCCCCCACCAAATTTTCAATAAAACCATCCCTCAGATCACCAACTCAGTCCATCACCACCCTTTAGATAATCAATTCTCAGTTAATCAAGAGGAGAGGAGTCTTTCTTGTGCCATAGGCTTCCCCAGGAAACACAGCTGAAACCTCGTGTGCTTCCATGTCACTCGTGGCACCGCCTGGAGAACATCTGCCATCGTGACCTCTTCCTTCCATGCCCAGTGCTCTCACCACTGCACATGGAACAGAGCTGCTTCTAGGGTTGTCCTTTTAAGGATGCTTTGTCCCGTTCCAAAAAGAGCACAGTCTCACCTTTGGGACACCTGTCCCCCCCAAATTTCACCCCTTGGGGCCGAGGGGTCTCAACACTGAACCCTCTTGGCTCTGAACCATTGCCTCCCCCTGGATGCAGTCTCTGTGTCACAGGAAACATGGTTCTGTCCATGGCTATAAGAAGAAAAGTCCAGCTAAGGCCACTCCATCATCTCTTCCCACCTAAGATTCTTCTCTAATCTTCCGCCATCTTTCACTTCCCAGACCTTCACACTTGCACATTTCCTTCTTCCATTTCATCTCTATCTCTCTTCTAGGAAAGGTTAATGTTCTGCAAAGTTTTCATTGTCCAAAAAAGGGTTAAAATCTCGGGCTCTGCCTGCCCAAAACTCCCACAGCAGCCGAGGCCGACACCTTCTCGCTGCACCCCCTCTGGCTCCTTCTCAGCTGTGCTGCCAGCACAGGTTATCAAGTTCCAAGGTAGCAGGCTCAGGCACAGGCTGTACCTCTCTCTCTCTCTCGGGGGGGCTGCCCGATGCCTCCTGGTGCTTCTCCCACCCTTCCATGCCGGGGCCTCTTCACCTCCCATCTCTGTCCAAGGCCCAGCCTACCTCACCCGGCCGCATGGCTGCCCAGCAGCAGCAGCTGGACCAGGGAGAGATCCGAACTCTCTCCTCACTGGAACCCAAGAGAGCTTCCCCTGGGAGTGCTCTGCTTTTAACCCCTGTGTTCTCAGAGGTGTATCCAATGTCCCCAGTGGTCACACCAGGTGCCAATATTCCAATCTGAACACCTATTGGTGTGACCACAGCATATCCCAGAAAACTTACTTCCTCTCAAACCATGACACTTCCCTAACAGCTGAAGGTAAACCGAACCACCAAGTCAATTAAATACTTAATATGAACCCTCCTCGAGAGTGCAATTCAGCATTCCCAGGCAGAATTTAGTTTCCAAAGATGAAATTATACCAGGAGTTACCCTCTGTAAGGATCAGAACAGGCTTGAAAATTTCTTTGCCCAAATCATTTAAAGGAGAAATGGTCAAGATTTGCAATAAACAAGGTATATTGAAAGCTGAATTTTGTCATGTGCTAGTCACTGGAGCTCTAATTCTAAGATTATTTCTGTGCCTGGGACATTTTCAATTTCGAATGGGTAGAATGGACTTGAGTTCATCAGAAAGGTTTAAGAGTAGCATGATTCAGTACTATGCAATTGCTAGCTGAGTTCAGTGACAACTTTGATTTCTGTGGAGACACTGATGCAGAGCAGGTGGCACAGTTTTCTACCACATTTAGCATCTAAAGCTACTTTTGAATTAATGGTTTGTCACTAATTTTTGATCTATACTTCATTCTCCATAGTTTTATTGTGAAAGAGTCACTGTCACAAGTTCAGGTTGTCAGCAGTATAGCAGTAGCTTCTCTTCTACAGTTGAAAAGCCTTTTCCTCATCTCAACAGTTCCTATCATTAAATTTCTGGAAAGGTAAATTTAACTCTACTCTCCACAGATATGTTCAAATATTCAAATATATTTTGCAGGACCAAATAGTAGTTTCTACTGACCCAGGAACCTCAGGAATTGTAGTTTAAACTGACCCAGGAACCTCAGCAAAAGTGGATGCTGTTCAGCGGACCACATCTTGCATCCTTCTAAATCAGTGGTGCAACTCCCTTTTGTAACTGTTGACTCCAGCTTCCCGAGGAGGCAGGGGAAGAGAGGACACTTGCTAACCTGTGTCCCAGACTGTCTTCCGTCTGTCTCAACAGCACAGTGATGGCTGCTCAGGTCAGAAATTCCCTTGTACCAGCCAACCTTCACCCAAAGCTGGCAAGCATCATCATCCTAGTCCTATCGTTTAAGGGTGACCAGAGAACTCTGGCATGGGCAGGCAAGCAGCTGGGACAGGCCACTTAGGGAAGGAACAGGTGCTTGACACCAGCACTGTGTGTAGGACACAACATATGACCCAGTCTGAAAGCATCTTGTAACCTTATCTTGGCAAGATCAGGTGTTACCATAAATAGGGCCCATCTGTGCAAGGCTTCTGGCAACATTTATTTGAGCTGCAAGGGTATAAATATGTAATTCTCTTCTTGTGAATAATGGATAATGACCTTCAATGCTTTGTTGGAACTGTTTTGCCAGTAACACGGGCAGTTATGTATTTACTTGCCTCAGCAGCAGCATATTTGGTGTCTGCCATGGGTTTGAATTGGGATGCTGTTTTTTTTCTTTTAAGAGCAGCCAAATTCTTACCAACATACCAAGCAGGTTTTGCATTTGTATTGGCCTCTGTTTCTTATGGCTAGTATTGTTGAAGGGTTTCTCCCAGACTTGGGAAAACGTGGGAGAGCTGCTCACACTGGCATGTACAAGTCTGGCAATGCTGTGCCACACACACTACTCCGGTCAGGTATCATTTGGGCTGCTCATCACAGCTCAGTGACTATGCAAGACAATGCATATAGCAATGGGAGATTTTCCTCTGCCTTCAGCAATAAAAACACCAGAATGAGCAGGGAAATTATTCAAAAACTTGCAAGAAGAAAGATGCAGTACTGTGATTTAGAAATATACTGACAAGGGGAAAACTGCAATAACTTTAATCCTAATCACAGCTGTAGTCAAATGAAAACAGGATGTGAAGGAACATTTCCAGGAGAGGTGCTCCAAAAATATGAGCTAGTGTTACTACTAAGAAAGATTTTGGTATGTCCCCTGCAGGAAGTATTTAGCCAGTCCTATTCATGCATAGAAAGGTCTAGACAGCTGTCTGAAACAGGACAGCAAGAACCAGAAATGCTTCAAAAAGCATTGAGAGTACCCTAGCATCCTAGTAAGAGTGTTCATTGGGTTGTGAACTTGCATCAAACATCAAATCAAGAACCAGGGAGCAGGGCTGGATGACTCAGAGCTTCTTGTGCTTGTAGAGCACAAAGCTATTTTTTTAATATACATTTACAAAAACACATCCACACTCTTCCTTTAGCATCAGAGCTCACATCTAAGCAGCAGCAGATCAAAAGAAGCTGTATGACTTCCCTGCCCCTCCTCCTTTTAAATGTGGACAGCTGCATCACAGCAGGCGACGGCGAACACAGCAGAGCACACATGGCTGCAGGCATCTGGACATAAAGGCTTTTGACTTCTTGGGGCCCAGTTTCACTCCTAGGTGCTGCTTCAAAATTCTTTTTTAAAAGTAATTCAGCAAGCAGGTAAAAAACCAGGTTCTGTGTGCAACATGATTTATGCAAGGGGGCAAATAATCAAGTCTTCCTGGAGTAGGAAGAGGAAATCAGGTAAGTTAAGCCAAGTTAGCTGATATTGTGTTGACTTTTCATGCTGTTGCATTTGGTACAGAGCTACTGTATGTATCTTCCTGGGGAAGACAAACAGCACTGAACAGCACTGGGGTCTGAATTAGCCTGTCTCACAACTTGTCTTACTGTTGACCTTGCTCAAAGCCAGCAGGTAGGAGAGAGCACCAAAGAGGAGAGTACCTTCTTCCCCTCCCTCCAGCTTCATTTGCTAATACATGTTTTGAGCATCTTGAGATTCAGCTGTACCCACAGTCCTCATACCACAGGGTGCCCAAGCACTTGGTACCCCAAGCTGCTTGCACCACTGAGATGTGGCTGCAGGGCAGAGACATGGCTAGCCTCCTTGGAAAAGGATAACAAATAAATGTGAGATGATACATAGGAGGAACTCGAAGAGAATCACAGGCAAGATCAAAAAGGGAGTAGCAATGAGGATTGCTGGAGAATTCAGGAGGGTGCAGGTACACATATTGGACGTGTAAGGATTTACTAAATGTGAGAACACTTTGACTAGACCAAACATTAGAAACTGGTTGCTGTTGAGGCCATGGTGAAACCTATGGTGGGGAGGAGCAGGACAGTAGCTACTGGACCACGGAGAAATACTTAGCTGGGGCCTAAGAGGAAGAAGGTCCCTAGTGTGCAGTTGGTCGAGCTGGTCAAAGTGTCAAAAGTGGCATCTCACTCACAGTGATACCAAGAGGACAGATAAATGTGAGGGCTTGGCTTTTGGTTCATGTCACAAATAATCTGGATCCTCTGCTCTGGATTCTCTGGTCTTGGGTTTGATATCCTTCATCTGGCCCCATGAATCCGATTTGCTGCCTGCAAAGCACTTTGCAAAGAAATCCCCTTCTCTCAAGGGCACAGGGGGATATGAGAGGAGACTGGTGAAAAGGCAGAGAAAGGTTGTACCTACTGGTTTATGCTTTGAACTGTTGTCAGAGAATTCCAGCCCACATGCCTGGAGTAAAACAAAGAGGCAACCTATAATATTCATTAGCAGGCTACTCAGAGCTCACAGGAGGATTTTTTTTCTCCTATTGCTGTAATAGTTAAGTCTGAATAAATGGGAAGGGGGGCAGTTGTGGGGGAAGTGAAGCCAACTCTGTGAGACAGCAGGGACACAGCAGCTGGCAGCTTGCTGGAGCTCAATTAACATTAGCAGCCTGGTGTATCTACCAGCAGGCTGAGGGAGGGAGGGTGGAGGTGCCCACAGAAACAGGCTCCTTTGTGCTGCCAAGAGGCCAACAATAACCAAGGAGAAATGTGTAAAATTGTAGTGAAGATCCCAAGAGGTGATGTCTGTAGAGAGAAGCTCGTACAGGAATTTGGAAGCAGGAGTGATTGCAAAACCTTTGGAGCTACAGATCATGTTCTGAAACTGAATAACTGAAATAGTGGTCAGGGAAGGGATACTCCATTCTCTTGTGTCTCAATTAGGAGTGACTATGACCTTTTTAAAATTACTAGTTTTAAGAAAATTGTTCTTAAGAGTATATTTGGCTTTCTACCCTTCCTTATGGCTCCCTAACTTCTCCTAGTAATCAGACAGCATTTAGACCAAGAAAGAGAAAAAAAATTCAGGAGACTTTTCCAGGAAACTCCACTGCTAGGCAAGCCAAAAAATCATCCACTTACCTGGCTGGAGACAGCACTCTCTTGTTGCTCTATGGGATAAACTACAGGAGATGTTGACAAGATGGGGTCAGGGACCTTAGTATCAGGTTTCCTAGACATAAAAGAGCAATCAGGCTCTGAGTGTGTTTGCTGGGAATTCTAAGAAAGGTGTCTGGTGTATTTAATGTACACTTTCCTAGACTTAAAACAAGTTCACAGGTCTGCAGCATGTTCTTACTGGATTTACAGTGGGTTTGTGGTGTGAGTTTTATCACTGCAAAACTACACAGATGCACAATAAAACTTGAAATGCTTATTTAGACCCTGTGGTAAAGCACAGTGAGACAACAGTGCTGCTGCCTTAACAAACTGCAATTACAGCATGGCTGTTACTCAGGTCTCCCTGTTTTAAAGGATCTTGCCCCAATGTGCACTCCAAAAAGTTGCTGGCTGCAGCTGACAGGATTCAGTGGGAATGCATGAAGGGATGGATGCTGATGCATCACAACCACAATCAATGCACTATGATTCTTTCCTGCCTTGCCATTTCCTTGTGCTCTTGTGAATAGCTACATTGTTTTACTGATCTGAAGAATGGGGCATGGGACCGTGAAAGGAATTAGGTCAAAAACCCCATGAAACAGTGCCCAGAATATAAAAGGAAAGTACACTGCATTATGAGGCTCCTTGGTGTGTGCTGAGGTGATTGCACATTTCTCTAGTGACTAGAAATAGAGCACAGTAGCACCAGTAAATGCAGAAATTTCCAACATCCTTAAAGACACATCTAAATGCATGTTCAAGTGCTTACTCACTAGGCTGAAACTCCTTGTGGTTTTTAAAATAGCCTAAAGTTAGGCTTCCTACCTTCCTACTCCATACATAGAAGCTTGAATTTTCCAAATGGGTTGGGAAAAAGAAAAAAACCCCAATCAATATATGTTAATCCTCTTAGTGTCTGCAGTTCAGGGTAGCAAAGGCATTCTTTCCTGTGAGAAACCCCTTCAGAAACAACTTGTGTTTGAAATTCTTCCCTTTTCTTCTTTCCACCCTTCTAGACCTTTCATTACAGGCAAGCTACTCCTTATGCCTTTGTGTTGTCTCTATCCCATGTCTTGCCTAGCTGATGGTAAAAAAAAACCACATCATATACAGGATGAAGATTTCTAAACCATATGTGCTTTACTTCAGGAAAGAGAGAAAATGGGATGCTTAATTTGCATACAGCAGTCACACCTGCAGCATGATTGAAGTGAAATAATAATAATGATGAGCACTTCAGTTCACTGACAGAGGAGTGCACACCACTGCATTCCTAGTTGCAGTATTAAGCAGATGCTTTAGCTAGCTTCCTAGCTTCCATTTCCTGCTTAGCCTGTTCTCTCATCTCTCTTTCTCTCTCAATGAGAAGTACTTGTAGTTCTTCCCACTTCTTGAGGTTCTGCTCATATTTTGCAATGTCTTCCACTTCACATTCTGGCAGTTTCTGCTTGACAAGTTGGGTGGTCAGGGTTAACAGGCTTTCGGATTCAACCTTGCCAAGTGAATGCAGTTTGGAATAGAGCTCCTGTCAAAAAAAAGAGATTTGGTAGGAGTGTCAAGGAGAAAGCCAGTCAATCACAAAACAATCAGACACAAAATACTTCTCTACAACCAACATATCACTGAATTATTATTATTATTATTAGTAGTAATAGTAGTAGTAGTATTGCTGCTGCTGCTGTTATACAGGCCAGGTTACTATCACATAGAAGTGTTTCAGCTGTGGTAGTTGCTACCATTTCTTCAAATGCTAACCTCTAGAGCATTCGTCTTTATAGCAACAAAACTGAACCAATGAAATTTCATTTTCGTTAACTATTCTTTCTTTTCCAAGTTTAGTTATCTGGTACTAACAAAGATCAGCTGTTCAATCAACGACAATAAATATTACTTAGACACCTTGGGTTTGCGTCTTGCCTCAAAACAACTGCAAGACTTCAGCCACACTGCCTGCATCAGCATCCTTCCCAACAGGTGCACATCACTTCAAATGTTCTCCTTCTAATTGCATACTAAGTAACTCCCATAATTTTTCTTCCCAGCTTACTGTGTCTGAGGTGTGACTACACTTACACAGATTATACAACACTGCTAAAGCAAGTGATATTTTTTTCAGCGATGTTCTACACTGAAACAGAGCAAAGCCTCAGAAAGGAACTAGTTTTCTTTCTTAAGCTTTTACTTATATAGATTTCCTGCGGCATAAAATGTTGATACACGTAAGATGATGAATCATCCAGTGATACTATTTCTGGCTTTCTGTGATCTTTAGTCTGATGGCTCCTTAACATTCTGATTAATTGCCTTGAAAATGCAGATACACAACCAAGGAGAAGATGATACAGCACTGGAAAATTCTTTATGCCTTGTTCAGTCATTAGGTGAAAACACATTTACCCAATCCTTCATTCAAATAAAACACTTTACCCAGTCCAGCACCTGCAAAAATGTTTAAAATAAGTATGTGTTCTAATGAAAGGTACATCTGTATTTTCTTCATTTGAGTGAAACTGGTTTTGCATTGCAGTACAATGGAACGAAAATGTGAGGATCATTCTCCTCCAAACAAAATGGCAGTTTTAGAGCCATGCAGATATCCATACTTCCAGTTATCACTGAAAGTTTATGCACTACGCAGCTGATCCACAGTGTTCCTCTTATCCAAGCTCATAACTGGCAATAATCTGAAAATGCATATCCCCTCAGCTCCTACCTGGAAGCTCTGCCTTGCTCTTAGGCAGGGAACTATTATGTCCCCTCTCAGGCTCCTCCACTTCTCTTTCCCTCAGCCAACACAACTGCAGGCTTTGTTGTGTTTTACCTTGAATGTCCGCACTGGCCAGACAGCAGATTAAAGACTTTTTAAAATGCTAGACAGGCAGGTCTGAGTGGCTTGCATATTTGGTTCTCTTTCTTGATTTTATGATAAAGAATGAAGACAAAGCCAATGTCTTCAAAGCCAACGGACTAAAACCAAACTCAATAAAATATTTAGGTGTATTAGTCTCAGTAGATACACAAGGCATCAGTAAGAAAACTGAACAGACTGTACAGCTTGGGTTTGGGGAAGAAACTTGACAACTATGTTCATAGATTAGATAAGTAACTGGTTTAGATCATTCACACTCTTCCTATTAAACTCTACCAAGGATGTGCTGAGAAAGGGCTGAACTTAAACACAGGAAATTGAAGTACAGAAAGGCAATAAACTGTAAACTATCAGGTCTTGTTTCCTAAGCCATTACTGGTATCCTGGAATACTTCCTGCTCTTCTCTTGTACATTAGTAATACTGATTTAGGAAAGCAGGCTGTATGTCCCACAGCTACCAAAAGAGCACATTCTTAAATGGTTAAGCCATGATTTTTATAAGCAGTCTCCACAGTTCTGCATGCAGACAAGTTAGGGAAGAAGGTGCATTGCTTTTGGAGAAGGTATTCCCAGCATTTATGTGATAAAATGTTTGCTGCCTATTGATCATTGACACAGATGGAAAGAATTGCCTGAAGAACATTACAGTGAGCAGTGAGCCTCAGCATACATCTGAAAACAGGTAATTACAACCCAAATGAACGTCAGAATCTAGATTACAGCTCTAACAGCTTTTTCTGAAAAGAGCCAAATGTCCTCAGGTCCTCTTTTTTTTAGTGGAAGCAAAGACAAGTATCCATATCTTTTAGACTTCCATGCTTTTTCAGGAACTTTACAAAGTTCCGTTGTTCTGAAGGTTGGTATGAAACACAGAGGCCATTCCATGGAGTACCATGGAGGAGCATGTGTATGTCTGAAGCAAACCCATATGCTTTTGCCTGCATTCTGAGGTGTATGATTTGTGAAGCAGAATTGGGAGTGCAGGAGGCAGAAGCAATTGGATTTGAGGTCAAGGAGAAAGACTGGGGCATCCTGGCTAATTAATGCAGGGCTGGACAAAGTGCAAACGAATTTTTCTCAGTACCAGAAGTGCAAACCCTCTTCTGGGGTTACACAGAAGGGGCAGATGATCTGTGCTGGGATCACAGCAGCCAGGAATGCACATATCACTAGGCTGACTCAGAGCTGCCACCTTCCCTCACACTTGTAGGATTTGTAGTGCACCATGAACTACACCTGTAAGTGTCCCAGGGCACAACTGGGAAGAGCTGCTGTGGCTGGTCTAATGGATTTGACAGAAGAATCTAGGAACTCCTTTAGGCTTGGCTGAAACGGCATTCTAACCCATGAGCTCATTTTCTCATTCACACAGCCAGAGATTTTGGCTTATTACTGTTGGATGTCTAGATGTCACATGGTGGCTATGTCTTTCTAATATTCAAACTTCCCTGGTCAGATTTTAAACATTGGGACTCATTTTTTGGCCAAAGGTCACTGCCACACCAGGGAATGCCTGAATTGGAATTAATTATGAAATTTGTGGAAAGGTTGAACTGAGAAGAAAACTAGGTTCTTGGCACTAGTCCCCAGTTTGATATTCAGACCTCATTTTGAGCACTCTGCATTATTTTCTTCAAGGCTAGACAATGGATAGATGATAAGAGACACATAAAAAACTTCGCACTCCCTCCTTCAAAGGACACTTGTGTTCACCTAATTCACTGAATTTCATCCAGGCATTAATTACCATATGCTGATAACCCACTGATTCCCAAACACTTCAATTAAAAAGTTTTAACTGCCTACAATACAAGTTTAATATCTGAAGATTAGTGGCAAAGTTACTCAAGTAAAAATTAAAGCAAGGAGAAGTGTATATGTGTGTGAGCTGAAACCATAGGATACTAGTCTTTTAACTTTTGAAATTTCTTTAGAACAGGCTGTATCCAGCACAGCTGTGCAAGGTCACAGCCATCCAGCAGAAACAATGGAAAACTGATGGGTTGAGGAAAGAGCACTGCTCCTGGAACTGTAAGCCAGGTAAGTTTCAACCTGAAGTACTAGATTTGTACCACAGCACAAATCAGAGTTGATAAAGTAAAATTAGCTGATTTAGCTCATTTTGAGATGATCAAATAAAATCAGATGATCAAATTAAATGCACTTATTATATAGATGTGTCCTAATGAACAGCCTTCTGTGTTTCTTAATGTTACCATCAACATGGTAACAATCTAAAGATAAAAGGAAGGTGATATGAACCTGATTTAACTCTCCAGTCTGAAAGTACAAGATACAGCATTCCATCCATACAACATAATTATAATGTACACAAATGGACAATAAATTCAGGGCAGTCTCACACCCATTGCAATTTATTTTAATGAGCAAGAGCCCACACAAGGTCAGATAATGGGTCTATAAAGACATACTTCTGCAAACAGGACTGGAGTTATCATTTTCATGCATGAAAAGTGAAGATAAAATTCCAGCAGACAGACAAAAGACAAGTAGCCTTGAGCATTATGTCTTCGTAGGCTGCTGCTTCATGTTTGGAGAAGTGAAAATGTAAGGTGACATGAGTTTCAAAAATGCCAAACAGAACTCCTGATGCACTGAAAGGGTGTCAGTCTACCAGCCACAGTAAGTCAGCATCTGTATTTTCTAGTATGCATCACAGAGATGTACCACAGCTTAGAATATTTAGAGAAATTAAACTGTCTTACCTTGAATCGGCTGTAGTACTCAGGGACTTTAGATTGCTCTGTTTCTTCTGACTCTGAACACTGTGACTTCTGCTCTAATTTTTTGCCTTCTTCAGCAGATTCTGCATCAGGTTTAGCTTCAAGGACAGACTGCAAAATGGTCTTCAAGGCATCAACCTGAACAATAACATTTGTAATGGTTAGAATCAAGTGTTTGGGATTCACTAAGTAACACAACTGTCTAAGTAACACAACTGTCATGCATTCAAACAACTTAAAGAATTACCTTGTATTATGAGACGATTTCTGTATATGCTAAACAGAAAAACAAATTCTAAAAGGAAATGAGACAATCTTGGAAGAATTTTGTACGTGCTTGGGACCTTGGAGTGTGTGGCTCTCACTCAGTCAATGCATTGCTTTTTGGGCTCTATGACTGGGTGTGTACAGAGATGCAGCATTAGTAAAGAATCAGCAAGAACCCTCTTTTACAAGTTCTTAGCTCTTCACTGAAAATCGTAAAAAGTACCTCTATATAGATAACATTTCTAAGTATTAATAGCATTTACTATTTTTAGAGTATCAGTATGCAGACAGATAGAATCTTCTATGGACCCACAGTACCAGAGACATACAGCCCTGTTTCAACACCAGGATGTTCATCTACAACCCAGAGCAAGCTGAGGAATTCCTGAATTCCTCAGAATTCAGGAAAAAAAAATCACAAGTGTATTAAGCTGAGTTCTTCAGACTTGAAGTAAGACAGATACCTCCAAAACTACACACCTGAAGAGGTAACTCAAAACTGGTGGAAGTCGCAGATGTGACCTGTCTTGGACTGTCCAGTATTATACTGAGAAGCTACAGAAAATAGAGCAATAGGTAGGAGTACCTGCTGAGCAGTGCCCCAGACTTCTGCTTGTCAGGGGAGACTGCAAGTTTAGCAGTGACATGAGCAAAGGGGAGGCTCCCATCATCAGGGACACCTTCAGGAAAACGTAACGAGAAGGAGAGACCTCAGTGATGTTACTATGCTCCAGCCCACGTGGTAGTGGCAAACTAAGTTACTCCTAAGCTGTCTGATTCCAGGATCAGCCTGATTCCCCCAGCAGTCCTAAGCCCCAAGTCCCTTAGGTAGTGCCAACCTAATAAATGGACTGAATCTAGCCATCCTCCCTGACTGAGGGCAGTACAAACCTTCTAGAAATCATTTTGTTGGCTTTTGGGACCAGTACTACTCAGGACATCATCTGAGGGCACAGAACACATACAATTAGCCTTAAGAGCAAGAAGATGTGACAGTTCATCCTCACTGCTAAGAAATATGTCTCTGAGTAGTTTCAAAAACTTGAGAAACAAAGGTGTCTTTCCATCCCTGCAGACACGTGTTTCCTGTGACACAGACACAGGTGTCTCTAAAAGGAGGGCAAAGCTTAGAAAACTTAAATGGTCTGTGGCAGTAGCACACACTCATTGCCAAGGACATGCCAGTAGACATTATCACTGGCTCATCAACTTAAGCACTGATTCTGTTCTAAACATTACTTCTCCTGTCTTGCAAAGGCCTCTGAAGTTTGCAGGGCATATTTTCATTAACAAGGCACAGAATTCACAGGTTTTACTGAAGTTTGTTTTATATGAAATTCCCCTTGTTCAGTGGGTTATAGTCTTTATACTTACAGCCTCTTTACAGATTTTGATGTCCCCTGACAATGAAGCCACATTCTCCATCACTTGCAAGGCTCTATTCAAATACCCAGGTGTCCACATCAGGGGCATTAGATTGTATACAGCTCTTAATCCTTTCGTCAACTCCACCTTCCCTGTGATAAAAACACACTTTATTGTTAGTGTTTTAATATCTGAATCTTAATGGAACTTGTATAGGCTGGCTCTAGTTTCTAGCAGTAACAGCAAGTGTATTGGCTTCAGGGGTAAAAACAACACACTTATATGAAGTTGCTCTGATAGAATTTCCATGGCTCTAATTTTATTAATGTACTTTTTTTTTGCTCAACTTCATCTAATTATGTGCATGTTTCTGATACCTCCTCATTCCCCCTCACCCAAAAATTTTGCCCAGATGGAAATCAGAGTAAGTGGTTTTATGGTTGTCAGGCTTTGTAACAGCAGCTTGTAGAAGGATGCCTGAAAGTCTCAGACAAATGTCTCCTTAGCTTTCAGCTGACTGTGGAGCATGTGTGCACTAAATCTGATTCCCTAGATTTACCTTTGTGGTCTCTAGGGTTTACTCACCCACAATAGCACATGTTATGGCTAAGTGCTCAGCTTACTACCCCTGTTTCTGCTGAGGCTTCCCAAGAGGAAATACAGGAAACCTGGCAAAAAGGAAATTCTGATTCTCCATATAGGATAATCTGTGCCACAAGGTGTTCATTGATCTTAGCAGGACCTGTGATGTACTGCACCACTTGCAATGTGGTTTTTCTTCTGAGTAATTAACTGAGATCATGAAACTCCTGCATAATAGAGGAAATACATATCACATCGTAGCAGATGCAATTTACAATGATTGTCACTCCTGGGCTTTGATTTTGTTATTGTCAGCAAAACAGGTAATACTTCTTCAAGTGTAGCTTACAGGAGTTGTGTCCAAGCTCTCAATCCAATTTGCACTCTGGCTATAATAACACAAAATTATGAGACATACACTCTTTACATGGAAGAGAACAGTTTAGGAAAAGCAAGGTAATAAGTGCACAGACAGAGCCTATGGACCATGGCTACATTAAAATAGCTGAGGTGCTTGAGGCCACTCTGTGCCTGTAGACATCTTTTACTCTCTCAGAGGTCAGTTCCATTAGTGTTGGCAAGACTTTGGAATACATGACATAACAGTAAATAGCTTTTGATCCACTGAATGTCAATGTCATGGACCAAGCACTATTGCTCTCAGACAAGAGTGAAGTGCATTTCTGAAATACAGCCACTATTCCACCAATCTATATGACATTTTAAATTCTCCAAACTGAATTGCAACTGAACAGCAAAGTCCCTGTTCATAACAGTATCTCCACTGGATTACAAACTACAGTGCTATGAAAAATCCTGCTTTCAAATTAGTTTTCACATTTATCCCTCTTTTTGACTGAAAATTAATTTTTTGTTTTACAGCCATGATAAATACAAATCAGCATCCTAAGTCTGCCAAAACACACCATATCACCATATTTTGAGGTGACATTTGAAGAACAAATTCACTTTTTATTACCCTCAATAATGCAGTAATGAAACAAAAATTTACAACAAATTGTTGACTATTTACTTCCTAGTAAATAGTCATTCTATAGAGAAGAACAAAACCTATCTATACCATATTCCACTAAAAAGTCAGAGGAAATTCAAGAATTGTTTGCCCATTTCCCTTCCCTTCAATTCTCAATATACATTGATCTAACTTCTCTTTAATACTATATAGCAAGTTATTAACAGCAAAGACTTCTTAACAGATACAGGATAAAGGCACTGCTATCTGCTCTTCACAACCCCAACATTAACTTCTACAGCCACTAGTAGAAGTTCTAAACACAGTGTTTTCTAGGGTGTACTCTCTCATCTCAGAAGGCTTAAAGACATTTTATTAACCAGAAAAAGAGTCTGTTGTCCATAACCTTATATTGTGTGTCACGGAAATCTGTACTTTAGGATATTTTTTTTAATTTGTTGGTCAACCAACAAACCAATCCGACTGCTATTTAAGAGTATCTTCTCTCTTTCAGCATCTAATCCAAACATGCAGGGAGCCCTAAAATTGGTTCTGAAGCTGTCTGATTAATCAATTTCAAATCAGTTCTACCCTCCAGGCCTAAAAAACAGGTTTAATCATAACTCTGAAACTGTCCTTCCACTATTTCTTTTTTTCCTTTGCCTTCTCCTTGATTACATTTTAATAAAACAAAGATGCCAATTTAATTCAGACACTGAAGACAAGAGGGGAAAACTGACAATGAGGGAGGTAAAACTTACCAAGGAATGCATAGCCATAGAGCTGGGAACTAAAACCCACAGTGTTATTTTGCTTTAGACCCGTAAGCAATAGCGAAGCTCCAATATTTCTCTCTTCTTCCCACTGCAAATAATTCACCAACTAAGTAAGTGCTCCTTTAACAAACACAAATAGAAAACAGCAGCAAAGACAGTGTGCACAGCTTTCATCACATCTTAGCAATAAAGTAAAGAATGATTAAATATGCCCAGTGTTCAGTTACAGCATATCTGTCCTGAGGAACAGTACAAATCGTACTGAGGAACAACTCTCTTTGCAGAAGACTAAAATGTGAGTGGTTGAAATTTTGCAAGAAAGTTCTTCTTACTATATCTACCCCTAGGTCTTAAACCAAACACAGAAAACTGGTTCTGAGCATTATGAGGCATTGAATGTTACTTTGAACGCTGTATACAAATAAAAATATAATTTCACTGCTGTCTTTGGATGGGATTACTTCAAAATATTAAATAGGTCACAGCTATATAAATAAGCTTGTCTTGAACACCACCTTTGCTTGCACATTCAGTTTTCATGAAACATTACACATACAGACAAATGCTTATCTCCCCAGTACGGATACACAAACAATGGAAAAATGAGATTTTCACCCCTTTGCTTTTCCACATACAAGTCTCTATACATACTTTATTTCCAGGCAATGAAGAAAATATCCAAAACGGTAAATGTGCTTTTCTCTTCTTTGATGAAAACTCAAATTACAACCCAATTGGGTAAAACTTGAAGGCAACTGCAAAATGCATTCTGGAAGATGCTTCATGTAACACAGATGGAGGCTTCAAGCATTTGCTATATAGATGATAACATGCTATTGAAGGCTTGAGCCAAACGTCATTAAAAATAGCTTCCTATAGAGATCATAGCAGATCTGACTAAGCCCCCTTTACTGACTGAGTCCCATCTGCAAAGGTAGAATAATGCCACTTCCAAGACCCTGAACTGTCATTCTGGCCTTAAGCAAGCAAGCTGTAAAGAATAAACCCATAATCCTTGGAGACAGGAGAAATGTAACAAATTTAATTTAAAACAGATATGTAATAAGAAGGGATACTAAAAAACCTAGTGAAAATGCTTTATAAGTCTGCAACATCATCATTATCAAGCTGTAACGGTGAGCAATACCCAGCTTAATGGGGTGTCCTATACAATAGGTGACATATTTTTTGGTGGTCATTGATATAGTCTGCTAAGTATCAATTCACATCCTTCAAATGGGCACACATTACAACTGAAAATCCCTACACACCCTCCCTTTCAGAGAAAGGAGCAAATGGGGTGACAAATGATTTGATGGTTTTCATACTTGGTTGTGTCTTCTTTCCTTTCTTTCTTTTTTTCTTTCTTCTGCAGTTGCAAAAAAAATGAGAAAATGGAGCATTTTTTTCCCCAGGTAAACTCAGGGGATATAAAATATGTTCATGATTGAATGTCTGATTGACTGCACCACAACACTTGGAAGCAGAGGCTCTGTTTATCATTCTGAGTGTGGTCAGCTTACCGTATGTTCAGACTTGGCTGCCAGGTACTGGTACAAAACATAGAGAGAAAGAAGCTGTGTTGATGATTCATCAAAACTTTCTTGGAGCATGATCTCTGTTACTACTGACATAGCATCTATGGAGGAAAACAATACTTAATTATTATAGCTTCCAATACGTATCTTCCTTTTGCACCCACTCATGTTCACTGATGCTTTATTGCTGTGGTATGCTTTGAAATAGTTGAAGAGGAAGTGAAACATTTATTTCAACTAGAACACACCTATAGAACTAGTCTTATTCCTTTGGGTTGCTCAAATACACTGCAAGAAGGAAGAATGGGTTGAATAGCATGAAACTACAGTCAAGGAGCTCTTAAAATCATCTTAGCTCTACACATTTCAGTTGGCTCTTCTTTCCTTAGCTCTTCAATCATTAAAAAAAAAATTTAAAATTATTTCTTTGTTCTTGTGTTTTGATTACAAACAAGAGAAGGCCGGCTTAACTTCATTAGCCTTAGGGTGACAGGAGAGTACAAAGGATAAGAAATGTTATCACAGATCACCCACAGTGGTCTATTCAGCAAACAGTGCTCTAGAGGAGCTCTATATGACATTCCAGTGACACTTCCAATCAAGAAGGACAGTTAGGGAAAAGATCTTCAGTTTCACATGGAACAGAAATATGGATAAAATAAGGGGGAATTCAAAGATGGAGGGGGTGTGTCTCAAAAAAAACCCAACCATGTAATAATTTGTTGTTTAGCAAAATCTTTCAGCTCCTTTCTGTTATCTGTTTTATAAGAGCTTCATGTAAAGGAAAGCTTACTGCAAGTTTACAGTACTAGAAAACCTGAAGTGAAATTAAAATGAGTCATCAAAATTAGTATCGGTCATCAAATATGAGAGGACTCATCCAAACACTTAAACAGTCAATAATGAAAGGTAGGCCCAGTATGGCAAATCAGCATAGCTGGCTGCCCCAGTGGCAGACAGAAAGCCTACACAAATAATTTTTATACGTAGCTTTTTGAACAGCTAAACGTATGGAAGACTAATACCAACATGCATTTTGATTCTAATAACTCTCTAATTAATCGTCACTAATAATCCTATAATATCATTACCACATGTCAGACTTGTAACTGAAGAAGATGGTTTACACTTGCAATAGAATTAATAACAGTAGAAACTGTGAATCTCACAAGTCTCAAAACTATAAAATTAATAAAGTCACAAAGAAAGGAGAGAAAAAACACACAGAAAATATTTCAAGGGAAGGTGAAGTTGTGTTTTATGATGAATTCAGAAAAAATATTGGTACAAATTTTTAGTTTAAAGAAAAGCTCTGTAAATGTAAGAGCATACAACTAAGGATGCCATATTGGTGTGTGTTTTCTTACCTTCATATTTCTTCTGCTTTATAAAGTAATCCAACAAAATATTGAATGTAAAATTATCTGGAAAAATTCCATACTGAACCTGAAGAAAAAAAGGGAAAAATGTTCTGTGCAATTGTGCTGCAGATACCAGAAAGAGCAGAACCACAACACTCCAACTGATGCAATGTATGTAAGCAACACAAGAGATTAGCATGGCTCCTGTGATGTAGGCCCTCCAACTTCTGATGCACTGCATTTGTTTTAGTATTTTATCTGAGCCTTTCAGACAAGGAATAGCACTGCCTATCACGTTATTATGCCTCCCCTGCAATTAACATGATTTGGACACCAACACTATTTAAAATCAAAGAGCTTTCTAAGAAAAGAGAGGATTTAAAAGCTATTTAAAAGAGAGGATGTAAAAAGGCTATTGCTAAAATTCAAGTGCAATAGCAATTTGTTATTTGACGAAGAAACCTGAACTTCAACCCACAGTCTACAGGCCCTGGCTGCAACAGGAATTCTTGTCAAGCCACACTTGAATCAAAAGCCAATCAAATATATTTGTGTCTCTTCCTTGATAAAACTTACTTTGTTTTGTATTGTGTATAAGGCTTTATCTTGAGCGCCATATTTTAAGCACTGTCTGATCCAGCTGTGAATGGTCCAGTCTCTCAAGTACCAGGAATTTGGGCTATGCCGAAACCTAAAGATGACAAGAAGTTCTGGTGACAATATGACTCTGCTATCACAGAAAAATTCTGTAATCAACATAACTATGAGTTTCAAAACCTCACCATTCATGAACTCAGATACAAACTTCTCCATGCTTGACTTGGCAGTGAATCCCCACTCTCTAAAGAGCTCCAGATAGCCCTTTCAAGTAAGAAAAACAAAACTTTGACACATTAATAGTATGTACAAAGGGGAATCTGATCATTTCACAAATGCATATTTAAATTTCTCACTTTCCAGAAAGCCTACTGCTTTTTTCTTGAAAAAAAAAGAATACCAAAAAATAATATTTTGGTGTATTTACGAAGGCCAACTGAGACTGGTATAAATAGTGTAGTAGTTTTTGACCTTGTCCTTGTGATTCTGTAAGACTGTATTGTATAACATTTTGATGTACAATGTTGCCAGGCTTGTCACAGCTACAACTGATGACATCAGCAGTATCAGAATTACATCAAAATATAACTGCATCTGAATCTTTGAAATTGTGTAATCTGATGTCTTTCGCCCTCTCTAAATCATGCCTCACTTCACCAGTTAAGAATTCATTATGCCTCAGCACAGGTCATCTCTGGGCTGCTGCATGCTCCATTTGCCTTAGAAATGCTTCATTCAGTGAGGCATACCTCATGCACAGGGAAACTCTGCTGGAAAGCCTTTCCCTGCCTCCCTGCACCAGTTTAATCTATTCTGAGACACCTCATGCCATGACTTCAGGAGTTTTCCAAGGCAACCTACTCCAGTGCTTGACTAATTTGTACAATTAAATACTTTTAATTTCATTTCATCCTAATTCAGACACATGCACTTTGCTCCATATTTGAACAAACGGTGACAAAAAGCACATGGAACTTCAGATTTGGTAAACATTCAAGCATCAGTTAAAAGTTCAGTGGTAGGAGCTGCTGCCTTGGTCCTGAGCTGAATTTCACACCCGCATGAAGAGATGCATGCAGTCTTTCTCAATTCAAATGAAAACTGATCTCAGTCCCCAGCACAGAAGTGACTGCCACTTTCTGTAAAGAACACCAATGACTGAGCTGAGCTCATGTGCAGATGCTCGCAGCCCCAAGCCAAGATGCAGCACCATTTAGAGGCAGGGTAGACGCTTCCATCTGAGTGAGCATGCTTTCCAGAACGTTTATCAGATTAATGTGGCCACCAACCCTCTTTCCCCCTCAGTAAATCTCTTGTCTATCACTGAGGGCTACACAGATGACCAAGGCTGGAAAAGTACTGCAGCCTAGAGAGCCTTCAAAACAAAGACAGCCATGCCAAAAGTGAAGCTAAACAACTACATAATCTAAATGTAAGTACTTGTAAGTGGCATAGAAATCTCCCCATTAAATTAAAATTTAATAGCAAAGAAAAGCATGCTTTGAATATTAAATTACAAGCATCCATTCTGGTACTATAATTACTTTCCATTTTCTTCTCTCTGGAGTTCAAATACTGAGAGTAGCAAGAATGTACATTTGCTATCACTAAAGTCCTGTGTCATGGACAAATGCTTTCAGGAAGTATCAGTTACAGGAATTTGGATTTAATCATATTTTGATGAAAAATTATCCAATTGCTACAGACTCTTTCACCAGCTATTTAAGCATGGTCAAGGTGGAAAACCAGCACCCAGTAATAATGCTGCCAACATATTTCAAAGTTTCATTAAATGGTTAATATTGTTTCTCAAGTGGAAAACAACAGACCTGTCTTTCAAAAAGCATGACACTGATTCTCTCAAAAAATTAGGCTTTCTATTGATACAATCTTTGCAAATGAAAAACAAGTTTTCAAAAAACAACAAAAACCCCAACCAGCTGTTTTTAATGCATTTGAATATCCAACTTTTTTCACAGCTCTGTTTATTCCCTTGAGTACACCACAGTGAGAGAGAGCACTCCAATACTCCCTGTATCTTGGGACTGCTAAAGCTTACTGTAATGGAAGCTTCTAGGTTTCAAAGCAGAATTGGATTTGGACAGCAAAAGGCCTAACAGGAATACAATGCGGCCTAGAAACAGAATTAAGCTGATCCAGTCAACACTCGTTGCTGGAATCAATATGCACAAAATCCAGAGGCATGCCATAAAACCTTGTAAAAAATCTGCACACCAGCTTTTATAGAGCTGGGACTGATTTTTGCACGCACGCGTGTGTGCATGTGTGCGTGATAACGACAGGATCTTTCAGATATAATTACTGCAAGTATGTTACTATTAAGATCTTTATACTGATCTTTATGCTCAGGTCAGGTCTTGCCTGCCCTAGGTGCTATGCAAATGAAAAGCAAAGAGCTTCTTAACAAAGTAATTTTCTAGTTAATTCTAACAACTAATTACAAGTCAGTTGCATGGGAATAAGGAGAGGAGACTGATGCATGAATGCAATATATATGCATATACAAGATGCCTCAACACAAGACATGTCCATTAATCCACGATGTGGTAGGAGAATTGGAAGTGAAAAGGAAACAACTGCACTGCAAACTTTGTTTCTGATCCATACAATGCTGAGATAAGCTCTGTCTCTATTGTACTAGCTGAGAAGAAAAACCAACAGAGTATCTGTTTTTTACAGTTATCCTAGACAAATCAACCAAATGTTGTGGCAGGCGCTTGTACTTGAAATGGGATCAGGAAAAAGAGGAGGTTGCTCATCATTTTGACAAGCATTAACATCCTCCTCCTTCTCTTTGTCCACCAAACAGGATATAATTAAGCAAGGCAATATGTTCAGGGACAGATGAAAAGACAGAAGGAAGTTAAAACTACAGAAAAAAAAGAGGATTCAGAATGAATTAAATAAAGGAAGTCTCTAGCAACTGCTGTGTGTTTAATGGAGAGACCAGAAGGTTATCTTGCAGATGCCTGGTGCTGAAATTCATTTTTCTGAGAACTAATAAAAACCAGAGAAGCCCAAGATTCTTACAATGTGTTTAGAAAAGACAAGAAGGAACTCTTAGAGAAGCTCTCTGTTGGTACACTTTAATGTTAATGGCTAAAAAATCAATATGGTCATCCTTCCAGTCATTGAACTGAGAACATCTGCTTCCATGGGGAATAAAACCAGAAATATTTATAATACGGGGAGAGCCTGAAATATCAAGGTCATTGTGAATCTAACAGCACACTACGCAATACTCTAGAGAATTATTTTTATTTTTGAAAGCTTTTCAAATTATGCAGTCCAGAAACTTGATTTTCACTAACAGTTGCTTTGTACTTGCACAATGATTATAACTTGGAAGACACAGAAGGAGTGTACAGCCTCAGTACAAGGCAACCAGAACATTTTTAGCCAAGCAAGTACATTCTCTTGCTCACAAATAGGCCAGCACATTGGGCTACATTGTCAGTTTACTAAGTTACTACATAAAGCCCTGCTGCTCATTATTTTCAACAGTGCTGGGGTACTCATGCTGTGTGAAAGAAACTAAACAATAAAAAAGTTTAACAGACACTGAGAGTGCTTCATGGGGTGCTGTACTACTACAGCAAGCATGACTTATTTATGTTGGTGCACTCACACACTGCAGAAAAGCTGAATTCCGGCCCAACTAATTTATTTCAGTCTTGCAACTTTGTTTGTGCCATCAAGTGGTGATGCACTCTAGTTGCTTTCACACATCCTGTCTTCTCAAGGGAAGTAATGCAGCAAACCTGAGAAAAAATAGAACCACCCCTTGCTGGTCTGCATTCTTTTTCCTAGGTTGATAGAGGGCACTTCATTGCTTTGGGGACAGTCACAAATGAGGAAGATGGTGAAGGGAAATTTGCTGCATTACAGAGGAGAAAGTGCTGTAGAAGTGACCATGAGGAAGAGCTCTGCTCTGCTCTTCCTGGTAGTATATAGAGAAAACAAGCTCAGCATATCGGTTCCCATTGTTTGTTGATCACAAGTTCCATTTTGGACTCCGTGGCGTTCCTAAGGGCCAGTCCAATTCCTGATACTCCCAGAAGCTATCCTTGTGCAAGACACACTTTTTCCTCTTCGTCATTTTCCCCCATTCTCAGAAGGAAGAAACTCTTCCTTTCTCCACCTTTATGTGGCCTAAAGAGAAAGCATCTTGTAATGATCCACACATCCCTGCACTTCCTATCTCTCTTCCTTTAAAACTAGAGAGAAACATGGGTCTGCGTGTTCATATATTTTCAACAGAAGGGAGAGTCCCAGATTACTTCTCATCCACTTAAAATTCTACAAAGTCCCAACACAAAACGTGAAGAGTCTTAAAATGAATAACTATGATAGGAAATATCTCTGCAAACCAAGAAGAAACTATCTCAGTGGAACAAATCCGAAGCAACTCCAGATTTTACACAAGTAATACAGGGCTGGGAAGCATATTAACAATGCCATGTTTTTTTCTTCCCAGGCACATTTTTTCAGCTACAGTGCATAATGATCAAATGGATTCCAGGCAGGCTTAGCTTGGAAACTGGAAGGCTGTCACCTAAAACTCTCCCTTTGTTTGTCATTTCAAGCCACAAGCCTTGGGGAAAATCATCTACATTTTAAATGGACCAAGAGGCATTGCTCATAAATCAGTGTCAAAGAAAACAATCCTGGAAAAGCAAACATTATTGACAGAAATTTCCTTTAAAAAATGAACAGAACTCTATTTTTCCATCTCTTCTTTGACTGCCATTTTAGCCTTCACCTTTTTTGTATAAATCTTGTAAAAATTTCATGTGTAAACCTACCAGTCCTATAGAAAATGCTGCACACATTAACTGCCTACACTCAAAAACAGAGGGAACCCATTGCTTTTGTTTTGGAAAAAAACCCAAGTAGTATATGTACTATAAGATATCAATTATCAAAAGCAGTAATAGGACAGGTTAAAAAAATAGACATGACAACTATAACAGAGCATAGTCTAAGGCTGAGGCAGAATCTTACGCAAGCAGAAAACTGCTTTGCAGACTCCCTGAAAAAATCCTATGTTCAGCCCCTATTCTATTTTAATTTTTATTGACTTTCCTGTCTTTTATTCTTAACTAATTTAACTTGATTGCTTTGATGCTAAAATAATTCTTCTAAATTAAGCTCTTTCCACCTCCACATGAATTCATATTTCATGCACAACATTTTTTGTTCAAGATTTGCACAGAGCTCTAACACCACTAATGCATGTCTGATGATGGCCCCAAAACAGACTTAAATGATCAGATATGGAGAAACTACAGTATAGAACCACAGTCAAACATCAAGACTGAGCAGGACACTTTAAGGATATTTTAAGTATCACATCTTGCTTCATGTTATACCACATTAAGTTTTTACTTCTGTTCACTTCAATGTTACAAGTTTACCTTTTTCTTAATCCTTAAGCTTAATAATAAGACTAGATTTGGAAAAGGAGATATTTTGTCTAGAAGTACTTACTACACAGTTATTTAGGAAGCCTCAGGATATCATCCGGGTAACTTTCCTCTACCAACAACTGAAGGGAGAAAATTCACTATTCAGTAGTTTCAGGGTAGCTATTGCAGTGCTCAAAACTACATTCAAGCACAGAAAGCTCAGCTTCACAAAGTCTCTTTCTAACAGTAACTATCAGTTAGGGTGTAGTTTATTCTTTATTGACCTACCTATTTTGACAGTTTTTCTTTTTTTTCCTGCCCACTGTTGTCAGCCTTGTATCACTAAATGCTCTTCCTCCTTTTGATGAATTTAAGGGGCCCTCAGGAGTAAAGCATAAGGAACAAGCCTTATTACATTAAAAGTTTAAAAAACAGTATGATCAAAGAATTGCAAAATCCTAGATAAATTTTATAAATTTCAAAATAATGTATGAATGGACAAGCAGTTTACCACAGCATGAAAGAAATGCTTTGCTTATACATAAATAGACCTAAGAGCTATCACAAAAGAAATAGCAATACAACAGATAAGGAGCCTATGGCAAGTTTGAAGCAATTTATTGGCATTCCTGGTATTGCAATATTTTAAACAGATAGTGGTATTTCCGAAAAATATCTGAATTATTTATCAATCCTTCCACCCAGAGGCAGTCAACCTAACAGGACTGCAGTGAAGCTGCTCTTCCAACCTTCTGCCCACAGGTTACACCAAGCAGCGCTGAACCTCCGTAGAATTATTCTCAAAGCACAAAGCAGCAATCCTTCAGACAACTTCATGAATATCCCACATGTTTACCTTAAATGCCTCAAATCTTTATTCTAATTAGTTCAGACTGAAAAAGCAACGCCAAGGCTCAAACAACATACACACTCAATACACTCTTTGTCCCTGGGAAAACTCTTCAAGGCTGCTAAATGTGTTTCCTAAAAAACTTAGAGGAGCCTTTTCATGTAGATTCATAGTACTTCAGAATTATGCATTCCCTGACAGAACTCCAATGGAAGTTCACTACTAAGAAGTGAACTAGTGAAGAATGTGAACTAATCTGTGCCAGTTTGGCTGAACACGCTCTATATGCCTAACCTGAAATAGGATGACATTAGTCACAGGCCTTATCTAGCTAGAAGCTTAAGACCTTAATATTTAAAAATCCAGTATCAACACAATTCCTTGTGCTAGGTTAAAGAGAAGGTCATCAGCTAGCTCACTAAAAATGGACCTTTGGGGAGACTCACTGGGTAGGTAAAAGAACACTGCTACCAAGAAAAGGTGGTGATGCCTGCTTTAGTCTCATGAAAGAACATTATAACATCTCATTACCACATTCAGTTTTATTTCAAATGCAAACTATGAATAAAGCAACACCCCTTTTTGACTTAATGAAATGACGAGGTGAACTGCAATGAAGGAAACCAAATAAACAGATTTTTGAATACGGCACTTGTATTTTTTTCCTTTTCCCAGGAAAACAGTTACCCACCACCCTTCACCTCTCCTACTCCTTTTAAACAAAGACAATCAGGAAAAATCCAGTTCCATGTCACACACATGAAGAATCTATACTACTTTCACCACAAAGGTGAAATTCACTCAAAGAGTAACAATTAAGAAGAAAAAAGCTTGTGTCATAATAACAACAATAAGAAAAACACAAAATCTCCCCAAACTACCAACTGTAAGGGGGACAGCTCTCTGTGACAAATGCTTCTGGACTTACAACTGAAATGACTGGTTTTGAATATAAATGTCACCAATACTGTAGAGAAAGTATCACAGGCTGAGAAAGCACACAGGGAGTGATGAAGTGAGCTGTTGCTATAGTGATTCTGATAAGATTCTCTCAAGTGCCTTTCCTTTTCTCATGTAACCACAATCAAGTCTAATTTAAAACCGACTCTTCCATTAATTATATCTTTTCCCGGTATCCTGGCATGCAAAACCAGACAAATTAAGAACCATACAAGATACTACATTTCTTGCTTCAGGGAATTTTTTTTAATCTCAGCAGTTTCAAAGTACATAAGGATAAAACTTGCTGTTTCAAAGCTCAACAAAGGGTCAGTTCTGCTGATTCTTTTACTTGGATCTCTGAAAACTGATTGACACAAGGCTGTAAAAAAGGTATATATAATTAAAGCACTGATTTGATTGTTACCATTTTACTAACTCAGCTATGCCTGTCATTACTTCAACAAATTAAACCAGTCTGAAAGCTAGTGTACAAGTTACAAACTTACTTCTCAAAACGAAAAACAAATGTTTGCAAAAGCCTGCTTGCAATTTCTAGTTACTGTTAACCACCTTTGCATGTGGTTCACTTCGCCAAGTGACAGACCACTAAAGGCTCCCAGAAAATCTGTTTCCAGCAGAAAGGTAGCTCCCACTAGCTGCACTTCAAAAGTAAGTTTAAAATCTTTTGTGTACCAAATAGTACTTGTGTCATGGACTTTCTTCAACCATAGTTAACTTTATGTCATTTGATGGCTAAATTGCTTTAAAGCTCATTAGACTTAATTTTTAAAAAATAAATTATTACAGATGTTTTAGAAAACCTCCATCTCTTAGCTACCAACTACTGCAGGGATGTCACAGTGAAGCTTGCTTTCCAGCAACCATTAACCAAGCTGGACAGAGATGTAGCACCAAGGGCTTTCCATGCAAACAAAATAATGACTTCAAGTTCTGTGACAGCTCAGCATCAGAGAGAAATGCACCACACATCAAGGTGCTTCTGCCTTTTAGCACTAAACCCAAACTATGAGAGAATACCCCTTTCACGCCATATTAAATAGGCATACTTCATGCATATGCATAAGAACTGCTGTCAAGAAAAGCAAATAAAGACTTCTTGATTTTATGGCAGGAAAAAAATCTCAGCCTTTAACAGACATTGCTATTATTGTATTTGCAAACAGTAACTTTTTAACAATGCCTAATATTCAGTGTAGATTTAACCTGGGGCAAAATTAACATAATTTTGTTAGAGACCTAATCACTGAGACCTGCAGTCTACATTGTAACTATGTTGCATTTTCTATTTATTTTACTCAAATTCTTTATGGTTCACAAAATAGCTCCCAGAAATAGATCACACATTAGCTTCAAACGACTGCAGCATTCCACTGACTGACATAACCCTTGACACTTTCCAGTTTGATCACAGTTGAACTCACACAGATCATAAGTGATGTATTTCTGTCTTGAGTATGTCAAAGGCTGCAATACAGAGGTGTACAAGCCAAACTGTTTATTCTGCAGTTTGTTTCACACCACAATCAGAGCAAAAAAGAGGTGCTGGGAATACAGCACCTCTGAGTGCTTCAGGAATACAAATACTGAATGGATCTCAGTAAGCAACTTAAGCAGGGGAAGAGCCAAACCTTGCACTTGCTGCCAAGCACTTCACAAACTAGATTTGCACAGTACAGGTTTTACCTTTTCAGATTTGCTGTCACAGGCACATAATTCAAGCCTAATTTTGCACTAATACATTTACATTTTTCACTGCTACAGTCTGATGTCCTTGTGTATTTGCTTTCCTTCTGCACCCCATGAGTGAAGGGGAGGCAGAAAAGAAGGCTTTAGTACTAAATGTAAACACCTAAAAAGAGAAAAAACCCCCTGATACCTGCAGTTTCAGTCACAGCCACTGTCAATAAGGCAACCATTTCCAAAAGGTCAATCATTGGTGAATAGGCCAGGGCTACCACACAGTTCATCATTATTCTGTTTACTTTCCATGTCATGTCTCAACGAGCAATACTTACTGGTATTTCTTCTTTCTTCCAACCTTGCATTTTCCTAATAAAAATACTTTTAGCAAAGAGTAACAAGAAATGCTCAACTCCTTTACACATTTTAAACTCTTCTCTAACCACAGTACCCAATCACAGCACTTCTGAGCCATCTAGTTAGCATACCTCTTAGTATATCTAACTTCTGAGACTCATGAGACCAAAATGTCCTTTGCCTCATTGCATATGTCAATCCCAAGGAACAGCAAGAACAACAAGGATAAACATGGCAAACTGGACCAAAGCATTTTGTAAGGCAGTTTGAAATTTGTGGGCTCTTACCAGTTACATGATTGTTTTATTATTTTCAGAAAAAGACTATGCTATCAGATCTGTCATTTAAAGAGAGACAGCAGGTACCTCTCTTTAAGTACTGCATATGCTGTAGGACAAATGCTCCCTTGCGTAGGTAGCTGCAAGCCGCAGAGTAAAATGAGGTCACGCCACCCAAAACAGGCAGAGAGAATTTCATAATGCAAAAGGGTATTTTGTAGTTTCTCCCCTTTTGAGACAGGAACACATCCAAGATTGCTAGTTATAAATACAGTGGTGACAGCACCAAGCCTGCCAGAGTCCAGTAAGCATTTGGACAATGCTGTCAAGCACACGGTGTGATTCTTGAGGTGTCCTGTGCAGAGCCAGGAGCTGGGCTCAATGAGCCTGACTGGTCCCTTCCAACTCAGCATATTCTATGATAACTCACTAATGCTTTTGGTTCTGCTAATGACTGGCCCACAATGCAAAGCCAGGATGACTTGCTACTTTGCCTTTTTACAGTGGCCTACTCAGACCTTGTATACAGGGTCCAAACTGACATTCACACAGCAGTTAAGGAAAACTGCAAAAAGAAGTAATCACTGCAGGACAGTAACTTAAATGAAGACAAAAACATCTTTTTGCTGGTAAAGTGGACTGTAACACTCCTGCTGCACATGTTCTGCTGTCACGCTCTCACAGTAGCTGCTTCACCTCATTCACCGCCAGTCAGACACACAAGCAGCCAATCTCGTTTGTGGACTTTGGCACAAAATGTGCAGACAAGGGGGAGGGAGTGGGTGTCCATTTTACACCCAGCTGTCTGCTGCCAGAGGCCGTCTATTTAGCTTGTAGCTTGATTTAGTCCAGCTCTGCACACTCCCTAGTGGAACTTGGAAGAAAGGAGTATTTTCCCCCTCTTTTAAATGAAAGCAGCAGTTACAGAGGAGAGAGCAGAATAAATGTCAACATAAAGAGTATCATCATAAAGTTGACTCTGGAGATTAAAGGCAGATTTATATCCATACCAATTCTTAAACAACAGATATTACTCAAAGGTGAAAATCAGATTGCAAATCCAGATGCCAAAATTTGTGTGCTTTCAGCCTGACAAGTTCTAGACTGAAGGAGTGGGGTGGGGGAAGGGGCGGGGGGAGAAATAACCAAAATCCCTGCTCCCTTTCCCGCATGAGAAAGGAATTATTATTGGGTCTACATTCACAGCTGAGCAAATAGGCATTTCTATCAGCTGCTGTCTTGTATACCCCATTCAAATTTTAACAATAAATCCAAGAAAGCATTCTTTGTCGCTGCTTAAATGCTCCCTAAACTAGATCCTGGGTCTAATCCCCACCTGGTCCAAAGAGAAAACACACAGCTCCTCCAAGCTACCAGGGACCTGCCCCAGTCAGCTGAGGACCTGGCACACCACACATGCATACAACCATTAGTTAAATGAAAGCTGGGAGACATGGACAACCTCAGCACCTTCCAAACATGTGCAGTCCAGCACCCCATAGAGATGCACCAGCGGTGAAGATAGAAACCAACTGATGAAAACAGCCACAGTGCTATTTCTGAAACAACCAACTCCACATTTAATTGAGTTCCTCTGGCTTCAAACTGATGTAGCAATGGGGAGACAGAGAGGTAGCTGAAAAGCCTGGGGACATTCTCCTTCAGGGACACATAAGGATTTAAGAAAACAGGTAAGAGGATAAAATCAGCCGACAAGAAAGGCTCAGACTTTCATCTAAGCTTTTTCCAAACCCATACTGTTCTTCCATCCCACAATGCCCTCCACAAAAAACCACAAAAGAAAGGTAAGGAAGGGACTACTCAGGGATTAGTAAACCTCGTTAGGAACCAAAGATTTATCAAGTAAATCTCAGAAAGAGGTAACAGGAACTATGGTAGAAGGAACAGTTGCAGGTAGCTCAGCAAAGTGCTTGGTACAGAGAAGCACAGAAAATGCAACTGGACTCATTCCAGCAAACATAGATACGTTATTTGGAGCATGCAGCTCCAAAATGCTCACTATTAAAGTAGTATTTAAACAACAAAAAGAAAATCCCAACTAACCAAGCAAACAGCCAACCAAGCAACCAACATAGCAACCAACCAACAAAAAAGTAAGTATCCTGAATGACTGTTTGAGTAATTTTTTTTCATTTTGCCACTGAGCATCTTATAGTCAGAAATTTGCACCTTAACTTAACTTTTATGTAAACAATAAGAGTAATAACGATGACCTTTGCTTATCTACTGATTCAATACTCCTCTATTCAATTACAGCAAAGCACTGTTTTGTGGATCTGTCTGCAATCAAGCTTCTGCCCTTAGGGAGAACATTTTTTCACAGACACAAATGTATATGCAGAAATAAGCAGATATACAAGCTGAATAAATGTACCCTCATTTTAATTTTTGTTCTGCACTCTAATCTGTCTGGACATTTCTAAAGATGGAAATACTTAGAAAAAACAGAGCCATTGGAATAGAGTAACATTATTGACTTTTCAAATTTTTTTAACTGGGGCAAAAAAAATCTACAGTCTGTTGGATATAATCGCATAATTTTCTACATGTCTCAATAACTAAATGCTGACACAACACCTTCAGTCCTACAAAAGCATAAACATTTTTTTTTTTAATAAAAAGGCAGCTACTTGAAAATTAACACGCCAAATCATTTACAAGCTAAAGAAAGATGCATGCTAATGTAAGTCTACCTCCTTCCCATCATAATAATTTTCATTATTGGTTATAAAACCATTTTATCTAAAATGGAGTGTAAGAGAACAAAGCAGGTCTATAACTGTGGTGATTACTCCACCTCTTAACATGGTCATCTTAAATGTTCTTTCCATTTCCAAAGAGTTTCACCTTGCGGAACTCATATCACACCAGCAATCTGTTACTATATACAATGCAGCAATGTGCATCAAAACCACAGATAGTCTGAGCACAATAGATTATACTGGATCCACTCTGCTGTATCACATTACTAAGCTGAACATCTTCACTGTTACCAACAAAGCACAGAACACTTTTCTTGACTATCACGTCCAGTTAGATGGTATAGCTCCTTTTTTATGTGCTTGACCAGATCATAGTCATCTTAAAAGCCTGTGAAATAAACCAAGATTTTATGAAACAATGATTTTAAACAAAGATCATATGGACTGTTCATTACATATAGTAAAATGAAGGGATGTCCTCACTGAAATACTGCATAGCTTTGTATTTCACACGTTGGCTGAGGTGTGACAGGAAAAAAATATCTTAATGCCTTTGTCCGTCTCTCCATCAGTCTAGCCTATAAACTAGCACATGACGTGCCATCATTCAAACATACTGACAGTTTTCTTAACAAGTGTGGTGCAGAATAGGAATTCTCAAGCAGTGGAATGTTAGAGATGCTTTGGTCCCAGGCCTGCTCCCACACAACCTGCAAAAGCATGGTACAAAACTGCCACCATGGTACAAAACCAAAAATGTCATGAAACTACTTGTATAGGACTTACTAGCACTCACATTAGTCTCCTGAAAAAATGTTTCCTCAAACATTGTAAAGAAAAAAAATGTATAGAAAACTGTCAGACAGACAGACATCCTTTTCCATGTTAAACTACCATGTGATATGCCCTGGAGTGTTTAAAAACATTTCACATTCTTAGTGGATGTCCAGTCCCACTTTCTTCTAAGACTTCCTTTAGTTACAAGTCAGAGAAAACAATCATAAGAAAAAATACAAAGTAAATCCTGGTAAGTGGGTAAACTTAACACATATATGTTTAACCCAAGATGTATTTTCAACCCAACAACTGCGACAAGCTATGCAACTCCTATTTTCCAGATTGAGGACATTTGAAAGCCGACAATATTTACTGCATATCTTCACTCTCTAGCTCCTAGCTTATTTTTTTTCCCATAATAAAATTAGTACAATATAGGCTTTAAATACTCATCCTGTTCTTAAAAATCAATTTTCAATAAAACTATTTTTCTTATCAGAAGCTCATCCACAGCTGCTTGCTGAGTCCATTTAAGCCAGGAACACCCTGATTCACCCCTTGGAAAACTGCCTTTAACGGCAATAAAATAACATCTCAACTTAGCTCAAAAACTACCTTTATTCTTTCTTTTACTACTGATTACAGTAGAAGAATCCTGATCACTGACATTCCTAAGACATTTTCTGCCTGGAAGCCTTTTGACTTTGTACTTGGCCCTCTATTTATGACATTTAAACTGTTCAGCATCTTGAGTATGCTGGTTGCAGTAGCACAAAATCCAGAATTTCCCGAAGTATACAATAAACACTCTCCCATTTTTAGCCTATTTTATTATTTCATATGTGCTATGTAAGAATAGATGAAGGTAAAATGGCCTAATATTTTAATTTGAACAGCTACCCCACAACCCAGTGCTACAATTCCGTAAATTAAAGCTAACCAAAAAATCAACAGAATTCCTATTAAAAAAAAAAAAAACAAACAAAAAACCAGTTTGCACGCCCCAAAAATAAAAATCTGTATTAAAGGCATTTGTTTCCCCAAGAAACCTATATTGTACAGCTAGGTTTTACAAGCAGCATAACATAAACTTGAGAAGGTTACTAGTTAAGCAACTGAAAACAGAACTTTTAATAACTATTGCCCCTTCTACAGCTGCAGACATAATATACTCTCCACTCATCTATGTTATGCTTAGTTTAGCTCAAAAATTAGTATGTGACTCAAAATAGCAGGAATGCACGCTTATCACATCTAAGTTGAAACAGGAATAAAAACTAGCATCTACAAATACAAAAATCCTGATATATTGAGGATCTTATTTCACCAAATAAAAATAAGATTTCCTAAATTGGTATGTTTTAAATAGAAAACATTTTCTAAATGCTTTCCATGTTGCATTTAATATAATTAATGTTTACATACTCATTAAAATTTGAGCATTTGCAGAAAAGCAATACTTTCATTCAAGGTTCTTTCTCAAAGGCAGCTGTCCACACCAGGAAAAATAGCATTCTGGTAAACCTTTACCTCTTCTTTAAAAAAAGAAAATCAAATGTATAAAACAGAGCAGTAAATAAATACCTCTAAACCATGGAAGTATCTACAGAAGACTGTCTCTTTACTCAGTAAGAAAATGGTTCTAAATTGAGTACTATCCTTCCAAAGAAATTAAACTGGTTTGAAGAACTCGTTTTCTGCTGCCAGAAAATAGCAATAAGCCTTTATTTAAAAGGTAGTTTAAATTATAAACATGAAGCATTATTAAATATTTTATTTGAATTAAGGTTTCCTGCTTGCTGATTTAAACTAAGACCAAGTCAACAATCAAAATAATTCTAATTGTAATCAACCTATCGGCAATAAGACAGCTCTACAGGTCTACAGCATGTCAAGATTACTCCATATTAAGCTGACAGTAACAAGTAGTTCATAGTTATTTTTTCCACCACATTTATTTTGATCCAAAAAGGAAATACTTGCACCACACAGAAGAGTGATTTAGGTTGATGGATAGAATAATCATAAAGTTAACAGTTCCTACAGAGGGGACCATGACAACTCTGCTAATGGTAGTAAGCCTAAAACAAATTTATGGGTTTATACTGGTAGCTGCCACTTTCGACATAACTGAAAGAGAAAAGATTGCTGTACTGTTTCATACTGCTTAGGAAAGCTAAAGGACAAGGACCTCTGTAAAACCATTAACTTTTTTATTTTTTTCTGTTTACACGGGACTGGAGAATGGCTTTGCTGCAGCTGCTCAGGGGCTGTATAGAACCAGGAATTCCTTGCAGGCAAAGCCAGATAGAGTTAATTCTCTAGCATATCTTTATAATTATTAGTCATATTAGTCATTAACTAAAGCTAGCAAAGGAACAAATCTTTGCTTGTACTTGTTTTAAATTCTGAATCTTATAAAAGGTTTTAGTCCATCCTGTGCATTTGTGTTCATCTGAATGGCTCACTTTCTACATTCCCGGCTGCATTTAATCTCTGTCTGGACTTTCAGTATTTCTAAAACATAATGCAAGATCTGCCTCGAGACAGACTTTTTGCTGATGCAGCGGTTTACTAAACAACTTCTGGAATGCCATTGGACATAGCAAAACTGACCTTTAAGGAGGAGCATGGGTCAAACTCTGAGACAAAATTGCCCCTTTCTCCTTCAATATATGAATGCAACAGTTGAGATCTCATCACATTGTACTTTAGACTATTTCCCATAGAAGCTACTAGGCAAAAAGCTCTGAGGTGTTGGCAAGAAAGATGCCAGGTAAAAGATACGGAAATCTGCTACACCCTTTTCTTCCTAGAATTGTAATGAAAGCCTGTCTTCCAATATTAAATGAAAAACGTATCCACATGGAGGTGTGGACAAAATAATTTCTGTCAATTTCTGAATTTGGCTTCATCTATCTATTGACTCTAGAAATATTGCAGATGATGAGGAGGAGAGATTACCCCCAACACTGATACTGCAATCTGTTTGTAGAAGAATCCTTCTTTTCCTCTTGCTTTAAATATAAAGCTTTTAAAATCCAAATGCTTATCCTTCTAGCATTGGCAACATATAACTAAAAAATTAGTGCTGATGAAAACCCTTCCAACTTTTTGTGCTTTTATATGCAGTGCCCAGAAAATTCTTTAGCAGTTTCTGCAACGTTTAAAGAAAACTATATACAAAAGGACAAATGAACTATGAAAAGCAGACGACTGAAAGGGCATGTATTACAGGAAAAGAGCCTTCTGAATGCTCTTCAATATGCTCGTCAATGTTTTATCTTTAATGATGGTTCTCCTGCACTTCAAAGCATGCTACACTGAGCACACTGAAATTTGATGTTGTTACAGGATAAGGCTTGCTGAAATTTAGCTCTGGGTTCTGAAACGTAGTTACTAATGGTTTTTTCCAAAGATTCCAATAGTTTAGACTGTGACAAACCACGGGCAGATGAAGACAACAGAGAAAGTGAAAGATGAGAGGGAGAGTAAGAACGTGTGCCCCTCTGTGCAGAAATGAGTGAATGCTGGAGCCTCAGCACAGTGGAGTCCTTACAGCCAGAACAGCTACATATGACAGCACTGGCTTGGATAGTGACCAATATTTCTTCACATAAAGCAGCATCACACACTGGCAACCATAGCAGAACAGCAGTAAACACTGGTATTTCTGTCATTCACATAAAAGAATGAAATATTCTAATGAGGTATGTATCTCTGGTGTTTCCCTTCCTTGTGCCTCCCTACCTTCTGAAAAGCTGCCCAAATCTTTTGCAAATTAACTTATTTTAAAGCACTCAGCCTAGGCAGGTGTCTAAACTGGTAAAACATACCATGCCAACAAAATGTGCCAGCAAATTGTATTTTGCTCTTCAGATGCTTCCACCACTTCTCAATATCATTTCAAAATATAACTACTGCATAACTTGAATAGCAGGCAGCTATTTCTGACTCATTTATTTTTATACCTTTTTTTAACCCATATACTTTTCTGGAGACATTGAAAACAAGATTGGATCACCTACAGCCTTAAGAGACTGAAAACACCTCAAAGGAAGAATTAAGTTGCAGGACTCTGTTTACATCTCCTATTTGTGCTGGAACAGGTAATGGTATTCATTACGTACTGTAGATTTCTCCACAGAAATGAAGTACCATGCTAGTAAGAATGAATGTCACACAAATATCGTTCAGGAATACATTTTTCTTGGTACACTGTGAAAATTTATTATAAACAATACTTTAGAGTAACAACATTTTCAGACACTAGTATGCTGCTTGACTAGTATGAAAGGAAAAGTGCAACTTCTGCACCCACAGAACAGACATTCAAATAATAGAGAGTGCAGGTGAAACTTACTTTGCATGTAATGTTGCCTTGAGCAGTAACACACAGGTATTATTAGGAAAAAGCACAATTTCATGTGGACAGATATCAGAGCCCCAAAATTATTTTAAGGCTGAAATCAGGCCTCAAAACTGTAACTTACTACCATCCAAACGAAACAATTCTATTATTCTATTAAAGATAGTACATCTACGGATGTGGGAGAATGACTTCTAATCATTTGCTATTGTCTCATTTTGTGATTATAATCAGGTATGGACCCCAAGTAATAAATCCTGAAGTCAGCAGAAACAGCTGTGTTTTCAAAAAAAAAGTTACCAATAACAGAAAGATAATAAAAAAATCTAGGCACATTGTGCAAGAATTTGTAGAGCACATGCACATACAAAAACATTCTCCAGACATTCTGTATACTTTTTTCTACATGGTGGGTCATGGGTTTAATGCAATTAAAAATTCTCTTGAGGGGTCTCAACATAAGAAAAACTTCACCCATTCTTTTCACACACATTGAAAAATCTTTGTTGGCATAAAACCTACATACAAAATCAGCAGTTACCTCATCACAAACCCCCTCTTCATTATGCTAATGTTTCAATCATAAGAAAAACACCCTCATGTGTGAAATAGTGACATCTCAGTGAGACAGGACAAAGTACAGCGAACTGCAGATCTTTGATCTGGCTGAAAGTGCTCTGCATTCTGATGAGAATTTTTGCTGGGATCCTAGGAGATGAAAGGATTTTTTTAAAGCCTGACAGTTAACAGAAGGGGGGAGGTATTCAGAAGAGAACAAAAAGAGGAGCACTGAAAGCAGATGACATCATGCCTCAAACTGGCCTTTACCATCTTACTGACATGTTCCACAATAGCAGTTTCCACACAGCTATTCCTGAGCTCAAGATCCTCTATGGAGACAGTATGGCTGGAGATCCTATGCTTTAAAAGGACAGAAAATAAAAATAGGTCTAAATATAACACATACATTTTATTTTGGGATCCTAAATGCCTTACGATAATGGTTTAGAATACTACTATTTGAAACTACGTTCTGCCTCATATTATAGATGGAAAGTCTCCAACCTACAAAGCTAAAAATTACAAGATCTGTCACTCCCATCTCCAGGAAAATCCCATGCTGCAAGCATGGAAATGCCATTATTTCCCTCTGATTCTTCCCACAGGCACTTTGCCTTTTGTACCAGGAACATCTTCCAGCCTTGCAGGGGCCTTGGAACTGATTATCTTTCCCCTCAGGTTCCCAGAGGCTCCAAACACGAGGGAGAGGTACCAAATTTCCCTCTTTATACTCTACAAGCAGCTAAGAGTAAAACCACAGGACTTTGGGAGCACTCTGATTATGTTCAGTCAAATGCACACATAGTAAACTTACCATGTACAGGCCACATACACAACAGTTGTTTGCAATAGACTTCTATACCTCAGAAGACATAAAATGTAAAAAACAGACACAAAACCAGTTTTTCTCTGATACTGCTTTTCTCCTGTTCAGAAGTTTCCTCTGCTTAAATAAAAGAAAAATTGTACTTGGAATTTTCTCATTAAGTCAGAAAAAGAGAGATTTCCTGTCAAAGCTTCTCTGCTTCTTTACTTTCCCTCCCTACACCCCTCATTTATGTTTCATGGTGTGTCCATTTACATGGGACATTTTTGTGTGTCAAACATCCTCACAGCTGCAAAGACCTATCTTTATAAAAATGCCATTCATTTTACTTCCAGCCTAAGTGCAAACTGTAAAGACCAACTAAAGTGTCATGCAAATACCTATATCTCCTATACCCTAAAGATAGAATGCATATTTTCACTTGACAGAGAAAATGCTGTTATAATTAGGATTTTTACATGCTGTTTCACTATCTGAATACACATCCATTTTGAGAATAGTTTGGAATGAAGTCTCCTTGAAAACAGATACTAATACCGCCAAAAGACAGCATTTTGCAACACCAAAACAAAGCACCATCACAGGGACACAAAGAAGAAAAATTTCAGCCAGAGCATGTCCGACAAGCCATGTGACACATCAATACTTTTCTAGTCTCCCCATATGGATGACTAAAATCTGTATCAATGGCACATTATATTTGATATGCACACAGATGTACTCTCACCAGCCATAGTGGAATTCTATCTTAGGAAAAGTGTAAATAACTATGATTGCTTTTGAACTGTAACTCTCTCTACTAGAAGGTGTTCTTAAGGATAGAAATCCTGTGTTATAAGCCAAGGTACTAACCAAGCACACATTAAGACTAAGAAGGTTATTTACTTGTTAGAGAATCCCATAATATTCTCTCCCTATTACTATGGATCATTTTTTATGCTCCTAAGTTTTTGTGACTCTTTCTGAACTCCTTTTCTCAAGAAGAAAGAATCTGTAAGATACATTACAAACACCTTCCTGTCTGGATTTTATCTGTGCGATTTTGACACTTAGCTATTAAAACTACCCCACTTTCCTTTGTATGTCAGGGAAGTCAAAGGTCTCTTGAAATCCCTGACCCTAGAGGGCCTGACTCCATCAGAGAGAACGTAAGGACATGTGGCATAATACAACACATTCAAGAATGCTACTAAAAGGTGCTAGAGAGCTCTCATTAAACTGGCTTTACCTTCTTCTGTTTTTATCTCTGCTGTTGCAAGATGGAAAACTGACTTCTGTCTACAGATTCTGATAAGACCAGTGAAATCTTGATCAAAAGGAATGATAACGCCACTAACCTGCCCTCTGTGAGTGAGTCTTCTTCCTATTTTTATTTTTAACCTACAGGATACTGCTAGTATTGGCCCATGTCTATTGTTTCCATATTGAAGTTCCAAGGTTCAGATACCATCCCAGTAGTAACACAGAATCAGTCTAATGCAGTCACATACTTAAAAGAGTGCATACACTTAAACCAGCTATCCAGAAAACACCTTAACTAAAAAAACCCAATCACTATTTATAAATAACAACCTGGCATTATTTGTAAGGATGTTCTCTCATGTGCTTTGACAGGATGTGTTACTTTTTCCATCAAAAATCTTAGTTCTCAAAATGTGTGTGCAACTGTCTTAAAATTTATTCTAGTGATCAGCAATAATTGCTACTCTCTCAAAGTCAATATTGAGAGGTATTGACTTAAAGCAAACAAGCATTCAACTGACACTACCAGAAAATGTGTACACTTCAATCAACACAAAAATAGTAGGCAAAAGATGTAACAACCCATGCATAGAGTGAACTACACAGCTCTACTGGGAAACATACAAGTACTAAGCGGACAATATATTTCGTCCACCCTTGACTTGACTTGACAGTATGCCTATTTTCATTCTTCTGTGTTCTAAGGAAAAAAGCTTCCTTGAGTCCTACACTTAAACATGCAAATATCATGTAGCCAATTCAGATACATAATGATTCAGAGAACAAAAATAAAGTATTGAAAGGAAAAGCTGTGAACAAACATGACTATTTATATTTTCAGCATCTCTAACATAAACCAAAGCTGCAGGTTGCATTAGCTGCTCGCTCATTATCTCAGATTAACATGCTTGACAGGAGACAATGCCAGAGGTCCACAGAAGGGCAGCCATAACCACGCAGAAGTTGGCAAGAAAGCCCTTGGCTGTGAATTGTAAGACAAGTAGATGCGCATACTTTGCAAGAGAGAAATCAAAAGCCAAGGAGCTGGAAAGGGTCAGTCTTCAAAGGACAATACTTCATGGTATTTACTCTTATGGCTCAAAGTTTGCGTTGAGGGGAAATGATGCTTACTTGTAAAGGTAGTATTCGGCCTGATCCACTTCTTCTCGTGAAGAAATGTTGTCCACAAACTGATTAAAAAATAAGAAATACAAGCTTAAAAAAGGAGCACTCACATGAAACATATTAGAAGAAAATAACAAATAACAAAATGCACTTGTTTGGCACATTTACCTACCTGAAGAATTCCAGTACTGGAATTCTTCATATCTCTGCTCGCTCCTAATTCTGGTTTCTTCTAGACTGCTAAAACTCAAATCTTTTTAAACTGAGAACTCCCTTCTTTAATTCTGAGAAACTTTACGCTTGAAAAAAAAGCTTTTAAAGTATAAAGTATGCTTTATACTTTAATCTTGAAAGACATCTGAGGATTAAACACCAATAGCTCAGTACCCTGTATTTTTGCTGTTCCTTTAAATCTTTGCTCTTTAAACATACTCTTTATTTAAGCATATATTCAGTTCCTCACATTTTTGCCACAATTTTGACAGAGTTTTGACAAGACACATTGCTTTCTCAAAAAAATAATATTTTACCTATAGTTTCCCTGTTGTGCCTACTCATAGCATATATTGTGAAGCACAGGGACAGCAAAATTTTGTATTTCACTATACTTATAAACAATGGTAAGAAAAAGAATCACCATGCTGTACTGCACAAAAGTCCTCTCATTTACAATCCTGTCTTCTTAGAGAACTCCCAGTGCTATCAATTACTTCAATACAAGCCAAGTTTTCAACCAGATTTATCTTATGGTAACAGTGAATCCTGTTTTCCTGTACATTTTACTAACATAAATATAAAGGTGGTGGAACACTACAGCACCTTAATAATACAATACCTTTAGTTCAGAATAAACAAATATGTTCTCAAGGCCAGTACTTCTCTTTACCCTAAGCCTAAACTAAAAATAATTCAGCTGACTGGTATTTGGTCTCCCATTCCTTCATTCTCTTTGTATGCTGTATACACAGAGATCTCATCTTCTGAGCATGGCAATAGCATGCCTGTGTACTTTACCTACATTCCAGAAAATATGAATCTGATGTTAGCGTCAGGTATTGGAAAGTGGGGCTGTTTGACAATCTGAAAATGCCATTTCTCCAGGGAAGTGAGCCCAAAGCAGGAAAGGATTAAATCTGATTCATAAAAAGGAGAGGAACACCTACTTCCCTCGTGGACACTATCTCAGAAGCAATGGTCAAGAATGCTTGATCTGTGTAAATGCCTGCTCTTGTAACTGAACAAATCGTTCTGTGACTCCTCAGTTAGTGGTGCAAATTATCCTAATTGGTGGTATTACTGAGATAACTCAGCTTCTCTAGGTAATTTTGAAGACTGAAATCAGTTTGTTGTTTTGGCTTTTAAACAAACAACTTATTTATTCTCCTTCTTCTTTACAAACAATCATTTATTTACACAGGGAATTTAAAAAAAAACGTATCTCTGCTTTTCCTCCCCTTTTCCAGATTAAACTATCCAAAGGATGAAACTGGTTACTCTTCCCAGTAAAAATAACAGCTTTGCTTAACCCATGTCAGCATTTGCTCTGCCTCAGTCTGCTGCAGTGAAAGAAAGCTATAAAAGCAAAATATGTCCACCTCCACCTCACTCTAAAGGAAGCCTGGAACTGGAAGAAGACAGACAATGCAGTGTACTAATTCAATTCATTCCCTTAGCAGCCTGGGCTCTTATGCACTGCCTGAGGAGGTTTTAAAGCTCTCACAAAGAAACCACAGGAAGGCAGGAAACACATATTACAGAAATACACAACCCAATAACAGCGAGGCCCAATTTTACTGAGGAAAAAATCTGTTTTGAAGACCCTATGATCTGCATACTAACTAATGAGTACCAAGTATCAATAAAACAGCTTTATACAGCAATTTAATAGTATAACAAGACATTTATGATCCTGGAACTCCTAACAGAAGTGGTATCATTTATCACCTCTCAGCTCACTTCACTACACAAGCATTCCACAGTACTTCTACCAGTTTAAGATTGGGATTTATTTCCTTACCCGGGCTACTGTCAAAGAGCTGACAGGCAGTTTTCTTTCATAGGTTCTGTCCATTAAGTGGGCTAAGTCAGCTGGAGAAAGCAGAAAAAGTATGTGTTTAATCAACTGGCATAACAGGAAAATCTGCAAAGTCATCATATAACCTAGAATACAATCCATGTCCATGAAATCAAATTCCATGTTCTTAACATGTCCATTTTAAAACTGTATGGAAATAGTACTTTCAAATATTGTTGAACACTTTAACAGAAAATAATGCATGAGAAAATTCTCAACATGATGATCCTATCTTTCTAGAAAAAAAAAGGGTAAAAGAACCTACTCTAAATTGGTATAACTAATATAAGTCACCTAAAACAAAAAAATTAGCAGGTGTCCTTAAAATTCCCACATGCTTTCAAGCCTAGCATATGCTGGACAGTGCTTTAGGCATGGATTTTTATTTTACCGTAAAACAATGAGACACAGAAACATGTAGTACCATATTGATAAACCTTACAGTCACAAAGAGCAATCCAAAGAAATCCTGTCAATCAAATGGGGCACTGCGCCAGTAACTAAGTAGCTTTACAGCATTCTGCTTCAGCAGTCATATAACAGTATTCATCTGACCATGCAGGAACTTAACTTCTGACTGTCAAACAGGCAGCCAGCCATTGCACTTAATGAACTAATTGGAAGCTAAATTAATTTAATTTGGAGTTTTAGCTTTGTACTGTTCCTGGAAAATAAAGGTTATTCAGAAAGAGTAAGCTGTTCAACATATGCCTAATGTCATCTGTTTGACCATGAACTGACAATATCAAATCTATAAGCTTTAGAGGCTTCAACCATGCTCTTTCTTGCTATTCTCCTCCATCTGGAGGACCAGAAATCTAACACATTCCCTCTGCAACATCTGGAACTTGCTTCCTCCTTTGCAACTGTTACTCAGTGAGTCACTCCTTTGACACTTCTCAGTAAAGCCCACTGGCCATCCTTGGCCAGCTGATCGGCTGGTTCATTTTACAATTCATTTTCTGTAAAGGTCAATCTGCTTCCACACCTCTCATGTGTGAGAGAGGCAGAAATCACAGCACTACATCACAACAGATTAACCCTTCTACTGTTGTAAAATTGTCAGGGGCATAGCACTGCATCAGTAACATACTCTGTCTCTGAGAGATGCTGTCCACAAAACAAGTGATATCCCTATTTATTACTTTTAAAACACCTCTACCACAGTGAACACTGGAGGGTACAGTTTTAACAGAACAAATGACATTCATTATAGGTAATCTGTCAAATTACAGCACATGGATGAAGTTTTCAGTAAAATGACAGAGCCATGACTTGGAATAAAACAATTGACTCCTAGTCTGTACAACGCTGTTATCTGCCACATAGCAGTATTCCTTGTTTACTTAACAGCTTTTCTCCTGAAGAGTTCTTCAAAACACAAAATGCGCATTTATCTTCTGGCTGAGGAAAGGCAAATTTACCATGACCATGAAAGCAAAGAGAAATTTGTGACAAAGTTAATAAGGCCAGTATCAGCTTCTACAAAAGACAGCACCAAGATGCTAAAGTGATGTGGGCTATCAAGGCCATGCTACACAAGATATCCACTAAAAAACAAATGCAATTTGTTTAATGGTAAAGAAATTTATATGGGAATATCCTTACACGCAGTGTGTGTAAGTGCCTTTAACTCTGTATTACCCATCTCTCCAGAAGTCACAAAGGTCATGATGAAGCACATGGGTAAAGGCACAGGGAGCATTCCCAGTAGTGCTAGAATTTAGAGAGAAGGGATGCTGTGACCAACTCAGCTTACCCAGGTCAAAGCACCAGGTAGGTCCTTGCCTAAAAGAAGTCAACTGTCATTCACCATTCTTAATCTCCATTTTGAGACAGCTGGAAAGAAATGCTTGCTTCAAAATCTGCTATCTTTGATGATACTGAAATGTGGACCTGAGACTCAAGAGTTCATTTATCTATCCCAGAACTCTTTTTGTTATCCATACCCTCCCAAAGCTAGAAGGTGATCCCTATGACCACTCTGGGTCACACTCAAGCCCTGAGCTGAGCATTTCTTTTGTCTAGGTGCTCATGAAATGAAGAGCCTGCTCTAGAAAACACTGACTACTTTAGCAGAATATAAACCAAATAAATACAATGCCATGAATACAAGATCACAACACTGTTAGCCATAACACAACAGCATCCTCTGAGAGATTTCACACATAGAATTTTAATGGCTGACCTTTACTGCTGCCTACAAAGCTGAAACTCTCCATCAGATTTACAGTATGGAAAGCACTTACCTATGAACTCCATATAAACATTAAACACTTATCTATCATCTCCAGTGTAAGAGTTACAACAAATGGGCTGATTAAATCTAAAACAATAGCAGACAAATTAAGATAATGGAAAATTTAGCTTTGTTTTCAGACAAGTTGCGGTTTCTGCAGTAGTATTATTACAGGAATTAATTGCAATGAGTAATTATTTCCTAGCTTGTCTTCTCTGAGGAACATCTAGAACCAGACTTTTTTCCTCAAATTCATAATTTGAAATAATTCAGCCACCTTTTGTAAATCAAGTTTGCTCCTTAAGTTGCTATTCAATAATCAAGATTGAAGTTTCTTCTTAAATCATCCTGACAGCAGTACTAGAATGCAAGAATGTGAATGCCCAAGTCTCCTAGCATTGCTGACAATAAAACCTGAGTGCTTACACTGTCTATAAACCAAGCCAATATTTTAATGGCCAAATCAGAATCCTATGCACATTTTAACAGACACATACTGCAAATGCTTTTGTCTGGCTCATCAAAAAAACCACTAGTCTATACAAGCTCTCATATATGCATCCTAAAAGTACATTTCCACAAGATTAACGCCATAAATTTAGTTTCTCTAAAACTATATTACTGCATATTCAAGAATTAATGAAATTAATGAAACAAACCATAAATGTAACATTAGGTCACTTAATTTCAGGCCATGACTTCATAAAGGTCTCTATAACACTGGTATATGAGACATCATGTTCACTTTTATTTTCATTTGTCCATAGAAACTTAATATCTTGTTGCCTGCAACAGGGTGGTTGAGGACAATGACTCAGAAAATACTGACCCTCACATTCCAAGTCAGTGGTTATGACTTCTAATACTAGTTTGGTGGCCTAGGAAATCATCATAGTTTCAGTTTGATTCACAGTGTGTACCTATCCACAGAACGTAGCCAAATCAAAAAGCAGCACATTATCAATATGGAAAACATCTGGTCACCATGTAAGGTCACTTCTATTCCACTTATGCCCTTGTATTCTTAGAAGTGGTTCACTCAAGACAGTGGTCTGATCCAGAGGTGGGAAATGATGATAAAACTGAGATGCAAAGTTTACCTGTCCTGGGAGTGATAGGCAGAGCTAATACCTTAACTCACAGGCTAATACTGGTGCTATAAAGAAAGCCTTGTTTTATTTTAAAGACTCAAGTAAAATATAAAGGCCAAGGCAAGTACTTTGCCTTACAAATTTATTTGCTCCACATTTATCTTTATTTCCACGTAACTGGAAAGAACAACAGCTTTGTACTGAACAAGGATTTGAAGGGAAATTATTCATGTCTTTAAGGGCAGCACCGCCACCTGGTGTTGCAGATGAGCCAATTTAGGTCCTGTGAATCTTTCCAACAAAAAAATGAAATTTCCTACCTCACCTGCATTCTGCCATCCCCTGGGATTCTAATTTCCTTTGTACTTCATTTTTGTTAAATGGAATCCAAATTACTTCTAGGCAGCCATCTTCCTACCAACAAGCAATTTTCAAATTCCAAATTAACACATTTTCAATTCCTATCTTCTTGAACAAAAGCATTTTGGTACACAAAATATAGTCTTGCTCTTTCCCATACATTTTTCAACCGTAAAGTCTGCGAAACTCATTCATACCTGGATTCTAAACTGAGGTTACAGTGAAGACAATAAAGCATGTCTTACATGGACACAGTAAATGAGTCTGTGTCTGGGATAGCACATCACTACAGCAGAGAAATGGAACTGACTTGAAATAAAAAAATACTTCTTTTGCCCTTAAAAGTATCTTCACAACATAGTTTTGCGTAACAACAGTTCTAAAACAACGTCTGAAACACAGAAATAAAAGAGCATTTCCTCAACACAAGGAACTCACTCTAGCTATAATCACCAGTCAGTACAGGCAAGACTCTATGTACAACCAGACAATTGACAGCTACAGAGCAGACGTCTGCAGGGCTGTCTCCTCTCTGAAAATGCTAATACAGCTGACACCGTGCTAACTTGTTTTCTCTTTTCTGTGAACACAAAATGAAAATGCAAAGCAGTTCCTTGAAAATCATGGAATAGACATCTGCTCTGGCTCAAGACCATTAGCAGAGGAGCAGCAAGAACGGTGCCTGCCAAACAGACACAGAAGGTCTTGCCAGGCCTGGAGAAAGCCAAACATGGACTGTACCAGCACCAGCACAACGGTTTTTTTCTACAGTGGATTTCTACTGGCTATGACACTTGCCAAAATAAGAACTCATTTTCACCTGGAGGTGTGACTAGTTCAAATGCATCGCAGGGCACAAGTCGGTGGCTCCAGCCCAAAATACATGGCATGAGAGCAGTCCTATTGACAGCAAAGTGCTACAAGGTATTAACAGTCTCTGCAGGATCCAAGCTACATACATAAGGACCCGCTGGCTGTTTCTCATCCATGTAGAGCCTAATTCCCACCTAAATGCTCATAGGCAAACAAAGGAAACAAATTAGTGCATAAAAACCAGACTGATTATTTTGTCTGTCCTCCTGCCTGACAAAAGCCCCTGAATTTCAGCTGATGATTCTACTTACAGCGTCATAAACTGTGTTGCAAATAACAGCCACAGTTCAGGGGCCCAGTAATGAAAACAGACTATAAATTATAGAGTCTCCAAATGTATGGTACAAAACAAAATAAAAAAAAATAATCCATCTTTAGCATGGAAAAATGCTTTACAAGATGCTTTGTCTTTAATTTTGTCACCAAAAAGACAGTGGAATGTCATTTCAAGTATAATCTAGACAAATAATTTAGCTATAAAATTTGCACAGCAGATCTCAGTACCATGTGTAGATACAGTTTAACATGTAACTTCTTGAAAATAAGAAGTTTAGCTTCATTCCCCCCTCTTCCTAAAAGAAAATAATTTATAATTCAAGAAGAAACTGCAAAACCCTGAAGAAAATTTCCTCTTTAAAAAATGTCTTTAAATATGATTGTCCGGTAATACTTCTAGAATAGCTTTTTTTTCACACTGCAGTACTGTTAAAACAATGTCAATGAAGACATCAGTCAGAGACAGTCACACACTTCGGATTTTGTGAAACAAAAAAAATAGCTAGTAGAAACTGAACATTAAGTAAACAGGCAAATTCCAACTTGTTTCTGTACTATGGCTTTGAATATATATGACAAATTTTTAAGACGTTGAGTCCTTTTTGATATAGAAGCTCAGAAGCATATTGTTTCACACCCTTTTTTGTTTTGAAGGTCTTACAGATGCAAGGTAACCAAAAATGAGCTCAGGCTGCAATTAATTTGACAAAGTGGAGACAAGAAACCAACTTTTCTCACCCAGGCTATGCTCCTCTTTTTTCCTCTTTTCCCATTTTGAGCTATCCACATAGGCTGAAGAAAGAAGAGATCTTCGACCTAATGAAGAGAGAAAACACTATGTAAGCTGGGTTGCTTACACAGCTCTACACAAACATTTTATTAGGTACCACCTTCTTTTGTCACATTTACTAAGTGGAATGCATTAACTGTCTTTATGTCAGTAACTACTAATCTAACAATTCAGATTCTTTATATGTGAATCAACTATTACATTGTAATATTTAAAACTGAAAAGCTTTCCCCAAGAGTCTTTTTTTTAAGCACGAAACATGTATTTCCAAACCTAAACTCCGTATTCAAGAAAATCACAAATTTGTAAAGGTAGAAAAAACCCTCAACAATAAAAGCAACTTCTTTGTGCCCACAGACCCTTTACATCAAATGCTAGCAATTAGCTGAATGTAGGTTAAAAACATAAGCAAAAAGAAAAAAAAAAACCCACACAAACATGCTTTTCTGCTGTTGCTGAAGGCTATTTCGACCTACAAAGGCATGTCTAACTGAAAATACTTTCATTTTTATAACTGCCAATCTTCCATCTCCTATGAACTGCAGACTCACTAAAATGTTAGTGAAAGCTCTTTCCAAACACTCTTTGTACCACAAAAACTGCTCAAGATTCTATGCTAGCTTTTGAAACAAAATAGAAAATGCTTCAGCTGGAAGAATTTGTGTATCAGTCAGAGAGATGATAAGGTCTTGAAAATGCATGAGGAGTACCTGGATAAAACTCGTGGAAGGAAGATACATTAATACATGCAGAAGGTCACAGGAATTAACGTTATGAAATAAGAATATTTTAAAAATAGATACTACAATGCTACACAGAAGTCTTAGCAACTACTTCAAAGTCTTTATCTAAACATCTTACTGCTAGCACTAAAAAGTTTCATTTTGGTTGTTAAACAATTTTTCCTTCTTATCACTTTTCTGACACACAACTATACCCACACATCCTGTACTGAACACCTCATGAAACTATCATCAAAAAGACTCAGAACACAGAATTCCAGTCAGACTACAAAATTATGTACAGCAGTTGACCAAAAAGTTAGAAAATAATAATTTTAAAAGGTATTTCTGGTTGGTTGGTGGAACTTCCTTTAGCATTCTCCTTCTTTATGTTGACAGAAGAGGCACACAAAAGATTCAGGAGTTTTGGTGTGGCAGGCTTGGGGTCTTTTATTGCCGGTTTTTTCTTTCAGCATAAACAAAAAGTCATTCATTCCTTCACAGCTGGGGATGCCACGAGCAAGCTCGAGGCATTCCAGGCCTTTTCCGCAGCACAGGCCCCGCGTGTGCCAGGCCCGGAGCCAGGGGGCCCGGCCGGGCGGCGCGGCTGCAGCTACCGGGACGCGGCACGGAGACACGCGTGCTCGGCGAGGGCGGAAAGCGCAGCAGGCACCCACCGCCGCCACACTGTGCCCAGCCTTGCTGGGCTCAGTCCCTCCCCAAGGTCAGCTCTTTGGCTTTTCCAAAACACCAGCCTTGGTGGCGCCTCCGTCACCACCGGTACCAGTTTTCCTGAACACGCAGCACTGCCGCGGGTTTGGCGGCCTCCTGCACAATTCCGCGTGGCTTGCCCTAATCCAAAAAGGCAGGTACTACCATGTCGAGCTATGAAATCGGCTCGGGGAATTACCAGTTAAAAAGCAAATTGCGAACAGTCTCCTGCACTACATACTAGCCATTAAACCTCTTCTGAGCTATCTCCAAATCCACACGTGCACATAGATGAAGAGGGAAAGGTGAGTGAAGTCCCTACGCAGCACCCCGTCCCTGTTCATGCTCCCCACCGCAGCCGGCGGCAACCACGGCGGCCAGCGCCGCGCCCCCCAACCCGCCAGCAGCGCACCGACCTGGGGCCGCGCCGAGGGCGCTCCCGCTGCAGAGCACGGCGCGCCGGAGCACGGGGGCGGCCATGGCGCCGGGGCCGGAGGAGGCGGGCGGCGGAGCGGAGGGGCTGCGCGGGCCCCGCCCTGCGGGCTCGGCCGGGAGATGGCGGCGGTGCTGGCGGGCGGCTCCGGGCGGGCGGCGCGGGAGGCGGCGCGACGCTCGGCGGTCCGCCCGCCTCCCTCGGGCGGCTGGGGCTGCGCGCCCGCAGGTACCGTGGCTTGTACGGCGGGGGTGGGTGCCGGCATGCCCGGCCGAGGCGCGGGGCTGCCCACTGTCTGCGGAGCTCCCGGAGTACTGCAGCTCCCGGCAGGCCTGCTCGCCGCTGCCGGCTGTGTGCCTGACGGGAACTGTAGTTCCTGAGCGAGTGCCCCGCTCGGCCCCGGGTGTTGTGGCGGGGAGCGCCGCGGATTGTGCTGCGGTGGACAGGCCGAGCTGGCGCGGCAGAGGTGCAGCCCGGGGAGAGACGGCGTCACAGAATCGGTGCAGCAGTCACATAATGGCCTAGCTTGGAAGGGACCTTAAATATCATCCGCTGCGAACACCGTGCTGTGGAGACACCTCCCACTAGACCACGTTGATTAGAGTTCCAGCCTGGCCCTTAGCCTGTCCAGGAATGCTAGATCCACAGCTTCTCTGAGCAGATTTTACCACTGTCTTACCACCCTCCCAGTAAAGAATTTCTTCTTCATCTCTTTACTAAACCTATTCTCTAATCAAAGCCTTTGACTCCGGTAGAAGGCCATTCCCACATGTCTTAGCAGTACATGCCCCGCCTACATTCTGCTCCTGCTGTCTTGCAGGCCCCGCTGTAAGGGTGCAGTAAGGTCACCCCAGAGGTTAGTGTTAGTCAGCATATCCCCTGCTTGTTACTGTCAGGATATGACATTTAAAAACAAAACAAAACAAAAAAAAAAAAAAAAAAACCAACAAAAAAACACCAAAAAACAAACAAGCAAAAAAAAAAAAACCAAAAAAAAAACACCAAAAAAACCCAACAAACAAATAAACATGCAGATTCATAAATGTGTATCTTTTCTGGGAGGATGACAGCCTTATGCATACCCTGGGATTCAGAGATAAGGAAAAAGGGGTGCATGAAAAACAGGTGTATGGCACCATGCTCCCCAGGCCCTGGCAAGGCTCCTTGCCCTGCTGTGCCAGCAGAGCTGAAAGTTTCGCTCAGGTTACACCTCTGCTATACCCCTCAGAGACATGGAGACCTCTCTGTCTTGAATGGAGTTCTGCCCATCCCCTTCAGGGACTGGCCATGTAGAGGGTTGCAGTGTGCCTGACGCTAAGCAGTTTGGTTGGTTAAGTTCTCTGGGATAGTCTGCGCCACCTGCACGTGCCAGCTCGCATATCCATCTCCCTCTTTTTTCCTTGGCAGTCCCTTTGGTTTTGAAACATTTCTGTAACACAGTAAGTATGTGTCTAAGGAAGCAGTACAATTCAGCAAACTGAATTCGAGAAAAATAAAATTCTACTGCCCTAATCTCTCTATTGACACTGACAACTGATTGTCCATGATATGTGATGCACTAGTTCCATCCCAGGCACCAGCATGAATTCTTCACCAGCTTTGGAGAGGCCCATGACAAGAATGGTCTTTCAGTGCTAGACCAAGAGGTCTGTGCTAATGAAATGGCAGTGTAATACAGGTCTATTTCATGCTGAGTAAAATGTATTTGTTTACCCATTGGAACTGTTTCAATTAAATTTAATGGATAAATGTGCCATTTAATGGATTTTTCTTCTTCAGGTTTTATGAAGCGTGTCATTATCATGCTTCACTTGCTTAGAAAACAAGTGGTTTTATTTACATGGCCAGTTATGTTTTCCTAGGGATAAGCAGAATGAAAATAAGCAACCTAACTCAGTTCAATACTTGCTCTTCTGCTTTCATGGTTAGAATAATTCCTTATAAGCTAAAACCTTAAAATATTAGATTGTAACAGTGTAATCTGTTATTGTGACACTCTGTTACTAAATCAGTGGTTTCAAATAAAAATCCTCTGGACACCTGTTTTTGTGACAGCAAAAACTTGTCAAATAGCTTTTGCATGATGCTTGTTTTAAAGCAGCTTGCAACACAGTACAGTTAAAGTCAGCACCCAAAGTTAATTTTGACGTTCTAGACTCAGTGACTGTCTTACCTCTGACATCTGTACAGCAGCAGAACAGTACTAGGTCTCCAGGGTGTTACTACAATGCAAATAATACACTTGTTGTTTTTATAAATTAAAAAAATAAGCTTTTTGTCACTTCCTACTGCATTGGGAGCTGCCAGAATGTTTCATTTTATAGTAGCAAGGACAGCACTTGTGGGGTAAGCAAGTTGTGACACTAGTAAACTGTGGAAAAACGAAGGAAAACAAGACAAATCATTACAAAAGTGTAAAGGAGGGAGCAGGAATTTTGTGCAGAATCTTCTTGTACCTTGGCTTAGTGGAGAGGAATGTAGCCTCTACTTTTTCTTTTGCACATCCAATAACTAGATACTTCTTCATCCTTGTACGCATAAGCTTTGGAAAGCTGTGACATATTATTTGGGTTGTTTTGTCAGTGATGTGAGTAACTGCAGTTTTTGCAGTCTGTTTTTTAGTGTCCTATCCCAATGGTCGGGCATCACACAGTTGACCATGTTTCATACGTGCTAGGTTCTGTACTATTAAATCACAGTGTAACATAAAACCTGACCTTCCTCTTTTTTTCTTACGGCAGGGAAGCGGTATCTGCTAACAGAAGAAGATATAAAGTTACAAGAATTTCAGCAGATGAAGGTGGCGATTAGAAATGAGCTTCATGGCAATAAAGGTATACCATTTATTTCACCACTTTAGCATGAGTCTTAGGACACAGGCAGTCAAAGTTGTAATAATATCATCAATTCACCTAATTTAAAGAAACAAATTATGTCTTCCTCTTGCAAATATTTTGTACTTAACATTGTTGGAAGATCTGAGGCCTTGTAGAATGAAATGTAGTATTAGTTATGCTGTGTTGAGAAGCTTTCATGCTTGTAAGGTGTTTACGCAAGACCTGAAATGTTTGTGCCTCACGTTTCACACATTGTAAGATAGTCTAATAGAAAAAACTATTTCAGTCTACAAACCTTGCTTCAAGTATCATACACAAAGCTAAATAGTTACCTTACTATCCAGACAAGGGCTTTCACAGTAAATTTTTTTTAATTTACTCCCTAAATTTTGTCAGCATCTTTTAATTTTTTTTTCCTAATGTGAATTTTCAGTTGTAATCTGATTCCAAATGATATATGCTACTCAGAATATGAAAAACAAATTCAGGTTTTCCAAATTAATGTAGGGGCAGGATCAGTGGATTTTTTCTGATCTTGTCATGCTATTTAAAATATATACAAATTTCTTTATTTTAGAAACATAACTCTAAACATGAAGCTGCCCTTGTTATTTAAGAAAAGCAATGTAAAACTCCTGATTTATCATGCGTGGGTGTGCTAGTGATACAAATTGAAAACTGTTCCAAAGGTTGTAGTTAATTCTAAGGCAAGAAGAGACAAATAATCAGATCTACTTTTATATAACCCACTCTTCTGGGACAGAGAGGGAAGTAAAATCATCCTGATATTTTTTCTATATTAAGTAGAATTAAAATTGTGCAGGTGTGAGTCAAAATATGATTGTATTTTGCTGGGATAATGGTATACTCATGTCGTAATTTATTCATCCTGTACTTGAGAAACATTGAAATTTCTGCTTGGGGTCAATAATTTCTCCTAAAGCAGGTTAATAGAAGCCAAATATTTTGCTTTATAGATCCCAATTGACCTTCTGGTTTTGTGCAAACTGAATCCTTTGAAAACTAATGAAAACATTGTTCCAAGTGCCTATTTGTCTGTATGTGTGTGTGGTTTCTGTATTGAGTGGTTAATGTTATACTTGAAAGATGAAAAGAACTATGGCTGGTAATAAACTTTATTTAGAAATTTAGGGAAAATTTTATACAGAATATATAATAGCTATTATTTATTGTTGTTGTGAGGCAAGTATTAACTACTATTATCTTACAGTAGTTACAGTAGTTATACTAGTAGCTACAGTAGTTATACAGTTAGCTAGAATAATGTAAATACAGTTCAGATGCCACATATTTTTGAAATTCCTGCACACCTTTGAACACATCACAGCCATTATATGTGCATACTTGTACATATACGTTTGTCTGGCTTCACAGGCTTCAATTCTGCACCTCAGCCTTGAGTAAGGACTTGTATTTGCATGTTGCCACAGGTGTGTATTAGGTCACTATAGTCATTGTTCTCTGGTGCCCACTTTGCACCTCTTGTGCAGGTTACTAGCTTGGGAACAGCAGTGACCCAGCAACTGCTGTAAAAAAGGTCATTTCCCAGCCCAAGATGGTGGCAGTACCATGAGAGGAATGGAGCTTTTAATATACATGTGCTTTTAATCTTGTGTACATCTGAGTCAGAGGCCTGAAATTACGAGCTGAAGGACTGGTCTTTCTGCTTACTTTGTCATAGGAAAATGTGCTGGATAGAAAACCCTCTGTTTTGGAGGAGAAAGGTAGCAACTCCAAGTTTATGGCTATTTAAAGAAATAGGTAGATTATGTATGAAAGTCTTTGTGAGTTCATCAGCTATGAAGGAATGTAAGTCTTCTGTCTGAACAGTATTGTGTAGAAGTTCTTATGGTCATTTGAATGCTGAGTGGAAATGGTTTTGTTTGCTTGCTTGCCTTTTAGAAAAAGAACATAAAATGTTACAAAACTTTGTTCCTCGTTAAAACTTTTGCGTTACCTGATATGTTCCGTAACATATATAGTGAAATTCAGTTCACAGTAAGCATCTCCTTGGTTTTCTAAGTCTGACATGACTTCATGGGGACGTATTGGCATGCTTGTCTGTTAGAAGTTTTATGGAGTTTTCTTGGTGAAAAAAACAAGAGTTCTGCTTCACTGAGTCTCCAGGTACTAAGTATGTAATGCAGGTAATAGAATTATCTATAGACTGCTGCTGTATGTGTTTTATTTTCAGATCAATATTTTAAAAATATTAAAGAAAAACTAAAGAAAAATGGAATCATCCTCAGAAATGAATTAAAAAATTTGCTGCATTTATGTCAGAATTCATCTGATGTGGAACTAGCCAGAAAAATTATTTACAGGTATTTTTAACAATCCATGTAACTCTCTTCTTGTTTTTATCTTTTTGCTTTTATTAGATCATCTTAGGCTATGTCTGCAGTTGAGGTCTTGCCCTAATTGCAAAATGCATAGTTAATCCCGTGATTTAAGGCTGTATTTTTATTTAAATACTTTGGATCTTCCAACCCTTTAGAGACTCTCAAGTCAAAGGAGAGTTAATCTATGGGAGCAAAGTGGTGTCCTGCTGTATGGTGAACCAGAGAGAAAAATTATCCCACAGCTGTAAGGCACAGGTGTACTGGGGCATTCCAGCCAAGATATGCGTGGTTATAAACTGCCCTGCAACCAGTAGTCAGCAGCAAAAGGTTTTGTGAATGGAAATTTTCCTAGTAAGTATGATATAAGAAAAAAGTGAAATGCTTTATCTTTAAAGTTTAGCACTTACTGCTGCTAAAATAAACTGCTGCCACTTCCTTTGCACTTGTTCCATGAATAGAAGGTGAAGTATGGAAATTTGGAATTTTCAAGGCAGAGACCCATTCTATTATTTATTCAATGAAGGTTACTTTATTGGTATAAAAGAAATTATTTATTACCGGTTAATTTATGTGTTTGATCAAAACAATAATTTTCCTTGAAATTTATTTCCTGTTATCTATGTATCTTTGGCTGCTGCAGCTAGAAAAGTGTGCCTCAGTCATTGCACCTACAGATCTTGCTGTATATTTAAAGCTGTTCTCCCTTGGCAAATCCCATGCCCTGTGTGATTAATTTTTTAATCTTTCCCATAGGTACCATGAACAGAATAGAATCACAGCCTTACATAATTTTAAATTTGGGCCACTCTTTATGAGACTGTGTTATGAGCTAGACCTTGAAAGACCTGCAGTAGAACTTATCAAAGATCAGGTAATTCCCCTGTATATATAGTAAACATATTGTTGATCTTATTATTAGTCAGATATGAGTAATGGTATGCTACACATGAGTCTTGCATGAGCTGATAGACTTGAAGATGTGTTGCAGTAACAGAGATATCTATGACATTAATTTAGGTGTGCAGATTACATGTTTTTTTATGTTAGCATAGTAATTAAATGTTTGTTTGATTGGTAACTTTATTTCTGTATAACTGCATCATTTGAATAAAATTTAAGTTTAAAGTATTGATGAAAGAATAATTACTTAAATGAATACAGCTGATGCATGTTTTCCTGCATCTTGTGTTGTGTTAAATCATTCTTGGAAATGAGCACTTGTAAGTTTTTCTATGGTAGTCCTCTGAAATTCCTTGGATTACTTGCACTAACAGGTTCATCCTGTTGCTCTGTACTTCAGTCTCTCTCTGAACACTATAGAGGTGATATGATACTAATCAGCTCAGAAATTTGGCCATTTTAGTGCTGAAGGAACTGAAGGACTTGTTTCTGAGCATTTCTAAAATTCTGTGTGCGCTATTATGCAAGATAATAATCAGGCCCAGTGCGTGCAATAATGTTGTGACTTCAAAAATCTCTGGCAGCCAATGAAAATCTCACTGATCTTAATTCATTAAGGCATGAGATATGTCTAGCCAGAAATGGGAGAAGCATTGCTACTATTCTTAAGTTAGGCATGTATAAGAAAGTGTATATGTAGTTTCTATTACGGTTTGAGTTTTTTTAATTGAGATCTAGATCATTAAGACAGGAACTGCTGTACTTATAGTACATAGTAAGTGGTAGATACAGTTTGAGTACTGCTTCTCCAGATTCTGCTACAGAAACTCAATACCTCTGATATATTTTGTCAATTCCCAACACACAGTGTTGGGAATAAAATTTAATTCCTTTCTCTTCTGATACTGTTACCATCATCACTATTGCTCTTATACTGATCATTTGATACTGTGATTAGCAAAAATTCATTCCATTTCATGGTGGTGGTACTTCACTCCAAAAGACACTGTTCATCAGCTGCAAACTATCAGTGATTTCTGCTTCCATTGACTTAGAGGTCATTTAAAAAAATAGGATAGTGGGACTCTCTGGGAATTTTCTGTTTAATTTTAGTGAGCTTTTGACCATAATGAGTCACTGGTATTTTAGACATCATTTGACAGAGAGACAGACAGGCAAGGAACCCAGAGAGTTAAATGCTGAACTTGTAAAATCAGACTTATCCCAGTAGGAAGACCTGTTAAATGTTGTGCACAGTAAGACTCTTCACTGTCCTGATTTTTTTATGCTTGCTCTATTTCCTCTCCAGAATTTGCATGGTTTTTTCTCAGACAGTACATCATTCCATATTTTGATGACTATGTTGTTTAAAAAGGGCCATTTTGAAAGTAAGTACTGTATTTGCTAAGGGAAATTAATTTTGGGGAGGATGCTTCTCACTGTAAGTGGTACATGTGTGTATGTATATATATATATATATAGGCTGATTTGTTATGGTTGTAAATGGCCAAACATCATGCAAATAACTGATGTGAATGTGTTGCATTGTAGTGTGTAATAAAAATGGAGGAGTCTATTTGTTTCATATTCCCCACAGAATTTTTGCCATTTAAGTTCTACAGAACTGCTGTTATCCAAGAGAGCTTTTTCCCCCAAACCCTCTTTACTGAACTGTTACTTTTCTTTACTTTGTTATTTCCCATAGCATTTTTTCTTCTCTGTTGAAAACCTGGTTTCTGTACCTGAAAACCTGTGCCTTTGGAATGTTAATTTCCACAACGAATTTTTTTCTCCATTCTGCATTTGTGTCAGAGCAAGGAAGAGTACCTTTTTACTTGTGTCCTCCCTCAGAGTGGCTACTACAGTATAGAAGTCCAATGCTTCAAATCAGTTTGGCCCTGTATGAAGACAAGGAGAATTCATCTGACCTAACTTAAAAGACTTCCCTTGAGAAAACCTTAAACCTTTTCAAGCAAATCCCTTTATTTGATATTTGTTGAACACATAACAGCTGGTCTCTTAACATTTGGCAAATTTGAGTCCAGCAGTTGTCCTAAAAGTTGCAACTCGGCCACTGCAAAAGAAACCTAGATCAGCACCTAAACACAGAACCAGAGGATACAGTCTTAAGCTCCACCAAGGAAAATAGAGATTGGATATCAGGAAAAAGGTTTTTACATAATGGGTGGTAAAGTATTGGAATGGTTTGCCAAGGGAGGTGGTGGAGTCACCATACCTGGGTGGGTTTAAAAAAGGATTGGATGTGGCACTTGGTGCCATGGTCTAATTGAGGTCTTATCTTAGGGCTGGGTTGGACTCAATGAACTTGAAAGTCTCTTCCAACCTTGTGATTCTGTTATTCAGCATTGTGAAATGGACCATGTGACTTAATGAGGAGATGCTATGTAGTTTGCCTACAGTGTTGGAAGCTTTCTGGGCAGTTAGGAACAATGAGAGTGGCTTTTTCAGGTGTATAGAATTTAGTTTTAGATTTTCATGTAAGAATAATGGAGGAATAAGGCCATGTGCTAGTGTAAACTGAAAACCTCCTTGCTAAATTGGAAGAGGTCCAAATGACTGTGCATTAAACTTTTTGAATTCTTTAAATAACAAATTTCAGTTTGCATTCATATTTTCAAATAAACTTATTGAACTCATACCTTGTTGACTTGTTTCTTCTTTTCAGTTATGAGAGGTACAGCCTTAAATATATGAAGTGAGTAACACTGATATATTTTTGATAGGTGCTTTGGAAGTTCTGGTTGAAATGAAAAAGCAAGGTATACCTTTCAACAAAGAAACCTATCTACTTGCAGTTGCAATATGCTATAAACTGGTAAGGATTATGAATGAAGAAGTGTTTGAAATGCCTTCTCTGTCTCTCCCTTTAGATTTCAAATTTTGGATGTTTTTGGGTTTCCATAATTTCCCTGTCATGATTTTGTATCTAGTGCAAGTATTTTAAACTTCTATATGTAAGTCCTAAGGTGCTTCATCGTACATGATATAGTGCACATACATTGTTTCCCATACAAACTAATGTGACAAAGCAAATCTCTAAAAAGTTGCATGGACATGAGCATTAAGAAACAAATCTAGTGCAGCCTTTGATTACCTTAGTGTATTCTTTCTCTGTGATGTTTGCATCTCTTCAGTATGCTGTGCTTCAGCCTCAATATTGGTTTTATGGTCTTGTTTCCTTAAGGCATATACATGACGTGTTGTATTTGCCAGACATCCCCCATCCATTTCTCCCCTCCCCCTACAAGCAGTCTTGTAATTTCATTTTGTAATTGTACACAAATTTGGCAAGGAATAGAATTGTAATCTGTTCCCTACACGCTTCATGAAAAGGGACAGCTGAATGGAGAAAAGAAGCATAAATGAATGCCTTTAGGTAAACAGACAGCCCTTTGAGCTTACCTGTATGATTAGCTCAAAGAAAAAGAGCTTGAGCTCGGTAAGAAACTAGAATACGTCAGTTATGTGAGTGTTTTCTTAGAACTGTTTCCCTTTCATAGCAAAGTGAGATCCCAGAACTTTTGATCTTCCTCTCCAGGTTTGAGTCAGTTCTGCAATACCCTTTTCCAGACCCCTCTCTGGGTCAGGAAAAGGGTATTGAAATTTTAATATGAATCTTTCCCAAACTTGTTTGGAAACTCTTCTTCCATTTCCTCATCTTGTATAAAGACACTGGCTGGGGAAAAAATTACACCACTAGACTAAACTTCCTCGGGTTTCTCAGTTAACCATACAAGGAAACTGAGTGCAAATGTGATAACAAGGACATAGCCTAAAAAGGTACCTCAGCAGCAGTTTTGTGGTTTTTCTGAAATTCTCAGTTCCAATGAATTTAAGCTGCCTTTAGGTCTATTGTAACTTCTTTCCTGAAATGTTTGCAAGTTTTTTTAACATGGCCTGCAGTTAGAATGCTAGATCCAAGGTATGTCCTACAGGAATAGGTTCCCAAGGCTTCTTTTTCTTCTACTTCTGGCCCTACATATATTCTCAACAGAAATCTGGCCCATTATTACTATTGATGAAAAGAGAGGGGGAGATGATTCTGCTCTGTCACCTGGTTGAGTTGAATAGTCACAATAAATTTGTGGGGCTTTTTCACTAAGATAAAATACTATCAATAGAGAAGTAAGCTGTAGTAACCCTTTATGCACTATATAGGATTAGGTGGAGCTCTTTTAAAAGCTTAATCTATTGGCTCATCTCTTAGGAGGAGGAGGAGGAGGAGGAAAAAGGTGAAGCTCAAACTTGCTTTTTCTCATGACACAAGATAAAGCATGTCAGAAAAAATCTTGAAATTAAGTGTCTTCAAGATGTCGTACTAAAATAATATAAATAACAGTATTGGTATCATTAAAAGCATTGCTGGATTTTTACCATTCTTGGTTTCTTTTGAATAACCTTGCCAGAGACCAGTACAGAAGGCTTAAACTTAGATCGTTTCCAATGGATAAACAGAGGAATTAATGTTTAATCTTTGCACAAAGGTATTTTTGAGGTCAACTCTGAAACACTTCTGGGATGGTTTAATTCTCTGTAAGGCACTGCCATACTGTGAGGTAACAGCAGGAAAGAGCTATAGGCCTTTTGATGATAACAAAGTATTTATGTAATAATAATCAAACTTCTGGTGATCAAAATGTTTCTAAATTTTCAAGGAACATATTTTGAACCATATTTTGCAGGAAGACACTATGTACAGAAATCAACACCTCAGATTTGGTGTTGATTTCTGTACTAGCAACAGAAATCAACACCAAATCTGAGGACTCTTATCCATATTGGTGGTACCAGTTGTTACCAAACAGTCCTGCTGCCAGCTTTTAGGTTTGACAGATAGTATTTTGTTTGGGGTCCAGTCAGTTCCACTTGTGATTTCCACTCTCCATTGGTTTGGAGAGTCGATAGTTTGAGAGGTAGCACACAGCTTACTTAACTCATTGCCATTTAGTATCGCCTGTTGAAAATTCCCAACCATAATGGAAGCCTTCTGTGTTGGAAAAAGGCAGATGTCTAAGCTGTAATATTAGAATATATACTTTGGAAGCATTTTTCAAGAGTTAATCCTTAAGAGAGGCTCAAAATGGCTAAATGTTCAAATTCATTAGATTTCTTTAGTGGAATGGTACTTAACAGTTCAAGCTTAGAAAATGTTGATTTTGAGTAACTATCTCATGTAGCTTTTATAATTAAGTAACAACAAAAATTAATATTCCTTCCTGATTTAGAAGTTATTTGAAGGTGAAAATGAAAATATCTATTTGTTTAGGATACTGTTGGGGCTGTTTCATCTGTTGCAGAAGCCCAAGTAGTTAGGGCAAGGTGTAGTTGTTAAAATAACAGAAGTTACTTTTACCCTCCTGTGACCTCTGTCACTTTGAATATCATGTTTTTATGTTGTGTTTCTCAAAAAGAGCTGCACAGAATCTGCTTGGTTGGGTTCAGATACATAGTGCCTTTGTAGTTGTACAGTATGTTGACTTCTGAATACTTTCTGAATATGATGGCAGGTGCTTATAGTTCTTTCAGGTAACTATAGAAACAAGCACAACTTCCTGTGATATTTCTATGCAGGGCAGCCCAGAGTCTTCCAAAATCTCTGCGAGACTGCTTGAAGAAGCACAGCTAAAAGGTGACCCGTTGCCACTGCGAGCATACTGCTTTGCAATGGCAGCTGCTCTCAAGCAGGTATGGTGTCTTTGTTTTCAGTTGTGCCTGGGGCTCTGTAGAGAGAGATACTCTGTAGTTGTAGACAGATAGTGAAAGGAAGCTAACGTGGAGAAAGCATAGCTATGTAATAGCTTCAAGTATTGGAACTTTTAGTCTCCTGAATTAGTAGGATTGTACAAATTGAATATGGAAGTTTCTAAATGCAAACATATATCTTGAGTGTGATGCACACATATTTTGTGATAATACTATTTAGAACATTAAAAAATTATAGAGTCAGGCCAACAGGTTAGGTGTCACCATGGATCTAGTCCTGCAGATACTGCTACTTAGTGGTAATTTCCATTAAATAGAATTAAGATGATAATTTAAAGTATTTGTGCAGTCATCTCTTTTAAATTATTGTCTTGGGAGGCAGACTCAAAGGCATTGATATGTATTTCACTACTGCCAGAGAGGTGGAATTTCTCCACAATATGTTTCTGCCTGGGGAAGTTTTGCTTTCTCTGATATGCCTAAGTACTGGTATGAAGAGGCTCTGACACAGCACAGGGTGAAAAGTGGAGCAGAAGAATAACTACTAGGAAATTCTAAAGTTTGGAATAAAGTTTGGATTTCCTCTGCCATTAATTTGTGTATGCAGGTTGGGTATGTCATGATCCTTCTCTGTTTCATGTTAAAACAGAGGTCAGAGACACTGAAGTCCTATAAATTTGGTCTTACTCACAAATTTGGACGAATGAGTATAATTGTTAAAAGTTTCTATGCACTCTGTAGTCTTTTTTGCTCTGTCTGTGTGAATGGAGACACTGAAAAATAGCATCGTTGAAATAAATTTATTCATGGGCACAATGGCATGATAATATTCTTGTTTTGCAAATGGAATAATGCTCCACATTACATTTAATTGTTCTTAAGGCTGAATGAATTTTGACAGCACTCTTTGCTATAAGAAAGATGTTTCTTGATCCCAAGTAACATTGCTTGGTCTGGTAAATGTCAGTGTAACATTTAATGTCCATTCAGATCAGTTGATGACATAGATACAGTATTGTAAATATGTACGTCCAAAAGGTTAGAAGTGCTGGGCAGTGTGAATACACAGAGTAACATATGCTGCACTTCATTACTCTGACACGTGTTGAACTGAGCATGTGTGTAAACCTTCCTTCCTTTAGGTGATCTCATGCTCAGTGGTGGTTACATGTGACAGACACACACAGTACTAAAGAGCCAGATGACATGGGAACTCCAGTGTGGGGTACTCCTTTTGCAGGCTGGGTGCTGTTTGGTGTCTATGGGTCTTGGTAAAGGGGTTCTAGATGTGATTTATTGAAGAGTTGTTAAGGACTGTTGTTTTTCTGTCATTGTGCAAGTTTCTGACACATGTGTGACTATTTTTATATTATTTATGATTCCTTCCCAGAACGATGTAACACAAGCCAAATTTTACTGTTCCCAGATAATGAGAACAGAGAACAAACTGTACAATAATCTTAAAGTAAGTATGCTTGCCTTGTATTAAAATTCTGCAGAGTATGCTACACAGGCCAATAAACTCCCCAGTGCAAAGTAATTGAAGACCAGCCTCTTACTAGCACAGGCATATGTTGGTAATGTTGCTGAGCTTGTTTTTGAGCCAACAAATTTCTGTCAGTTGGATGACTTACATTCTGAACTGTTAACAATCTCCACCCACTTTTTAAAATCACTTCCTGCCATAGCTGGGAATGTAAAGTACACCAATCCTACATGTGTGAGCATAGACCCATGAACAACTTCTAGCTATGATTTTGCCTTTCTAGTTCCAAAAGATTTTAAAAACCCAGCTCTAAGTAAATGCTCTGCCCAGTTTAGGCCCCCTTCAGCCCTGCACACCATACCCACATATGTACATACAACAATTTTTTTCTTTAGTTGTACAGTCCACAATCTGAGAGAAAGTCTGCATGTGCATGTGTAAGTGACCTCTAAACTATGGTAAAAACCACTTTATTCAAGAGCAGGTAGTGCAGCTCCATCAGAGGAGCTCTGCCTCAAGCCTCACCCTTCCTTTCCAGGTCCCACCTGGTAAAAAACCCCAAACATTTGAAGAAATTGATCATTTCATCTCTTTCTTTGCAACGGATGGATTTTTCTCAGTGCGCTGTCTAGAAATGAATTTTACCCAGCTTTGCTTCATGTCTTTCTCAAACACTTTGGTAAAAATTTGCATTCTTATGATATGTACTGTTTGTGTGGTTTGTTTTTATTTTATTTTTAAGGTCCTTGTCCAGCTCAGATCTGGTTTGCTTAAAGAAGTAATAAATACATTAGAGGCAGCAGTGGAAGTAGATACACCTCCCTTTGTGAAAAGAACTGAGTTTTCTGAGCAGGTGGTAAGTATACAGTGATGAAAGAAGGTTCACAGTACTGAGCTGAGCCATGACAGTGGTGGCTCACCTACAGAACTTCAGGTGCCTGAGTTCACCCTGCTCTCGTTGTTTGGGTTCTGGCGCATGCCAAGGACAAAGCAGCTGGCTGGCTTCCTCTGCTCTTGATCAAAACACTTAGCTGTGAGCTTCATTTTTTATTTTGGATCTTGCTTCTAGAAGCTCATTTTTCATCTGAATGTAGGTGAGACTTTACCTGGTGGTGTTAAATGATTTAATCCCTTGCCTCCTATGCTATTTTCATTTCATGTGAAATGAGAATAAAATTTCTGGTAACAGTGATGTTGTTAGGTTGGTCATACATGAATGACCTATAATGCTATAAAGGGAAGTGTGATAAGGGAAACAGTAGCTTTGCTATTTAACTATATGTTACTGTGAAAACTGGTTTTTACAGCCTTAAACAGTAAGAAGGCTTCCTCCAGAACACATATGAAGCCCTTCTCAGTTTGTCAGCATTTCTGCTGCTTTTCCCAAAGCTTTTTTAGTACTTAATTTAGTACTTAATGCCTATAGAGCAAGACATTTCAAGACTGTGTTAATAATTAAATACTTAGTCTTTCACTGCTGTCTATTAAACAAAATTAATAACTAAGTGCAAAATAATAAATAGTAGGAGAAGGGGAGGGCCAACCTTTCAAAACATAGCCCCTATAGATTAACTGCTGTGTTGAAAAGAATTCTTTAAGCAGCATTTTGTTTTGTAAAGTCGTTGCAATAAACATTGCATGTGTTAGTGTTGTATTTTGACTTCGCAAAATTTTTAGCTGCCAAAAAAAGCCTAAGCATTAGTCCTAGCTACCCCCTTCCACAAGATATTATTGATAATAATATTTTTAAGGGATTTACCTAATACTTGAACTCATACTCTTGTGTATGGCAAACAGAATTTCTCAGTCTTCTATAGTCTGAATTTTATGGATTTGTACTGTACTGTGCATTTATGAAGATACATCATAATAATTAAAATTGTGCTGATCTGGAAAGTAGATTCCAGGAAGCAATTATGTTTCCTGGATTTAAATAGAAGATAATTGCGTTTGTCTGTACTAGGACTGAAAACAACTCTGAGGAAGTTTTAAATTTAATAAACTCTCTTTAGTAGATAACCAGTGCCTGTCCACCATTTTGTGGTGATGCATAATGTACTTCTCGTAAAATCATCATCTTATGAGTCATTGCCTTAGCCACCTATCTTACACTGTGTGCTTTTTTTTTTACTATGAGTTACTGCGTTTCTTCAGTGTGGTGGTAGAATGAGAGCTGCACTTGCTGAACTGTAACAATATGTCATTTTCTCTTCCTTAGCTGGCTACAGTCAGGGAAAAGATGGAAGAGAGCCCTGACCTTTCTGTCAAATTAGGAGATATTTATACAAAACTACAAGCTTCAGGACAGATAACCATATGCACACTGGAAGACATGCTTTTCCAGATTCCTAGTTCAAAGAAGACCACTGCAAAGCTTTTAAATCAGAAGCAATTGGGCTGTCAGGGTACTAATCCACTTTGGTCAAATCTGTTGTTAGGATAGCTCAGTATTTGATGCTAAACTGAACTGCTGATAGTATCTCTTATAATCCAGGTTCAAATAAAATGTCTTTTCCCTTTCTACACAGTGGGAGTTTTAAGTTGTTTGTATAAAATTTCATTTTAAATACTGATCATGTAGCTTCCATGTTTCAATTTTGATCCTAAAAACAAGCTGCAACAGTGGGTATTTGTGTGTTGTTCAGAAATGGGAGTGATAGAAAGATTTGACTTTTTCCTTAGGCTTTTGTATCAGGGTTTTCCTATGCTAAATATTTTGGAAGTGAGTGGGTGGAAATGAGCAAAGCAAGCAAAATGGTATGAGTATCTGACTTGACTTCTGTGGTTCATGAGAAGAAAATTTGGTCTTCATCAAGTTAAATGTTCTGACTAAAAGGATAGAGGCAGGCAAGAGTCCAGAGCATGGAAGTGCTTGAACTGTTAGCTCAAAGTCCGTAGATCTCAAGAGAATCAGGGGGAAGCATGCATCTTTTGTTCACTTTAGTATCTTTTTATTCTAAAGAAATATATTAGCATTTTTTTCCTATCAACTGGGATCATGGAAATGCCATGGGAATTCGCGTGGTAACCAATGGGTTGTTTTCTCCCTTGAAGGAGATTCCTGATCAAAAATGACTCTCAAGAGTGAGTGACTGCACAAATTGCTTTCTTCTAATTTTTTTGGTATTAAGATTCCTAGGATAAGCCAATCTTGATGCAAATTTCCAACTAATTCATAAAAAGTTTTTAGAGCAGTTACGATCACATTTTTAGCTATAATTACACCATCTGCATAGTTTACCCTATTTTTGGATTGAAAAAAAAGTACAAAGAAGCCTTTCTTTGTCCAGTTTTAATGACTCTAGATCAAATGTGCTGGACTCTAGCGTTAAAAAGCTGTTTCTGTCTGTGAGTCCTGTGTACCCAAGAATCTGAACTTACTCATCATCCGGAATAGAAGGAATTGGAAACAGATATGCCTTGGCTAACATTCATGTGCCTTTGGATGCCTTTGCATGTGAAGTGATGAACACATTGATAAAAGAACTTGGCAGCCTTGTGAACTGACAACTAGGTGGAACTCAGCTTGATACTTGCCAACTTGGGCTGCATTATCTCTCCTCTACCTTCTGTTTTTTATTTTGTCTCTGCTCCACTCAAGCAAAAGTCATGGCTCAGAGTATATTTTCTGTGCATAAATATCTTCATCTGTATCACTGAAGCCATTGAGACACCGAAGAAACAAGAACCCATCCATGCTTCAAAACAAATGTGGCTTCAGGCTGTGGGATGTTGCCTTCTGAAGCTCTAGCTCTGAAACTTATTTCTTTTGTCACAGTGTGTCTTGTTAATATTTAAAATGTACAAAAACTGTTACAAAGTAGATGGAATTTCATGCAAGTGAAGAATAATATGAAGTGTGTATCACACTTCTGTGATTTGTGTGTACCCTTTTTATGATTGGTGGCATAAAGTACTACATACGTTAATCTAAAAACACAGCTGTTACTTTTTCTGTAATATTGTGTAGTATGTAATTCCACATGTAGTTTCCTTTCATTGAAAATTCATTCAACAGATGTAACCCTTGAGAAGTTCTCAATCTTTTCTCCACAAATAAATTTAATATGATATTTGTAAAGACTGCTTGCAGTGTAGCAAGGATTAGTGGTAAAAAATTTAATTACTGTTCAGTTTACTCTGTATGGACAAGAAAACTGTCTGGTGTCATCCAGTACAACTGGGACAGCTGTTGTGTTGAAAGTCTATAAATGCCACATTTTTAAAGACAGTTTGACCCATTTAGCTCTGCATAGCAAATAAATAAGGTCAGTTCTGTTTAATTTCCTCACTTGGCACTTTAAAAGTTGTATTAATTGCAAGAAATTGTAACGTCCTAGGACTTTGCATGTGTACTTGTTCATTCTAATTGTTTAGCTTCCTAACTAAGGCTGTATCCTACCTGCAACTGAAGTAATCATAACTCCTATTAAAATTGTCAAAATACTTGATGTTTTCCTTTTTTTTTCTCTTGACTACTTGTTTTCTTGAGATTCTTGTTTTCTTGGGGTTTATTTGCAAGTTTTTTTTTTTTTTAGAGAAATAACATCTTTGTCTTGAAAAAGAAAGGAGATGCACTTAGCTAGCAGTACTTCAGAAGAAAAGAAAAGCAGGGATTTAAGATTAAAGGATAGGTTCAAAGAAACACACACAAAATTCAGACAATTAAAATTAGAATATTGACTGTTGCTTTAGAAGTGTTGTAGAAGACTGCTAACATTTTCCCTTAGGGAAAAAAAAAGCTAAGGTAGTTCTAATATTTATGCAGGTGGTTTCCAGCTAAATCTGATTTGTGTTATACAAGTACCAGAGTCTGTAATTTGGGTAATCTTGGAATTGGTGATTATGTATGGATTCATCTTTTGGTGCATCAAGATTCACACTGACTTTTGTGTTGGAAGAGTCTTCAGTCTGATGCTTAGTTGAGTGTACTTAGGTGCAGTTGAATCCTGGTGTCCCAACACCCAGGATCAGGAACCCAAGCGTGTCTAAAGATAAGCAAATACTTAGGGGTTTTGCTGGATTAACATGGCTGGAATGTCAAGGGCTAAGTTGCTAGACTTCCTTTATGGAGAAAGCCTCAGAAAATAGGATGAGTAACAATTCCATTGTCACTGGAATTGATACTCAGTTTTATCAATGATGAACCTTGAACTCAAAAAGAAACCAACATTCTTAGACTAAACTAATTTTTTTATTTTTTATTATTTTAAATAAATGCATTTATTTGTTTATTCATTTATTTATTTATTATTTTAATTTATTTTTAACAATCTGAAAAAAAACCCAAGGCATTTACATTTCAAAGTGAATTGCTGCATTTTTTTTCTCTAGGCTTCACAGCAAGAGATTTTGTAGGAAGTGCTGCTTAGCATTTTATGTGTTGTAAGTAGCTATGGTGAGGATCTGAGAGCTCTTTGGGGTATTCTTGTGTAGAAAAGGATTGCTCTTTATCATACTCAGATGTTCTTCCTCCAGTAAAATGAAACATGGGTTTTGTGCATCTCCTTGCACTGCAGCAGCCTTTTGGATCAGTGATCCAGGAGACAGCAGGTGGCGTTTCTTGACCGTGCTCTCCTGCCAACCTTATTTCCAGGGATGGCCTGCAGTGCCACTTATGTAAGGCCAGAGCAGAATAAATTGTTTGCCCTATATTTAGCATGTGCCATCTTAAAATGGAAAACTCAGACAACAGAAAACTGCCTCGAATTGTTAGTAATGGTTGGTGATGAGTGCAAACCTAGAGATTTACAAGCACTTACTTTGAAATTTACAGCATTTATTGAAATGTGATCTTTGTCAATGATCACAGTACAGTGTGTGCAGTATTCTGTGGAAATCCTAATCAAAGACCTGTTAATGTTGTTTCTTGTACACCAATGACAATTGTAAGTTCTTACATTGGTATACCTTTAAAAGAATGTTGGACCCCTTTTTTAACTGAATTTTAAAAGCATTCATTTTTACATTCAAATAGGATCTGGATTGCATGCAGTCTTCAAAGGACTGACATTCCTCTGCTGTAGATGCTTCTGCATTTCTCCCTGTTTGTTGTTTTTCCTATTTCTTTCCACAAACTTCTTGAGTCTTGGTGAGAAAGGTTCACCTCTTTTGTGCTTCTCTCAAGTTAATTTTCTTGTTCAACACAGTAAAAAGGGAGGTGAAAGGGTTAGTCATTGCAGGAGAGCTCAGGAAAGTTTTCAGGCCTCAAGAAGAGCATTTGCATATTTAATGAACCTTCTAAACAGGTTTAAATAACATGAAGCAAAGATTTGTTTGAAGTTGCAGCAGTACAGAAAGCAGGCAGACCTACCATGCAGAGGTCTAAAGATGCACAACTTTGTTTTTCTTTTGGGCTTTTTTTTAAGGTTGCTTCAGATTTCCATCCTTCTAGAAATTTTTGATTATGAAATAAAGGCTTGTTTGTTTGTTTTTAAATTACATCTGTTGTGGCTCCTTGCCTGACCTTCTACTGTCACATTCTCCTTAGAATAAGTTTTTAAAAGAAGATGTCATTCAGCACCTTCATCTACTGTTTCTTTTAACCTGCTGCTTATTTACAGCACTTTGAACTCAGCAAATGCCTGGTTGCCTACTTCCAGACTGCTTTTTAAGTAATTTCATTTTCGTGTGAATGATAAATTTAAGCAGCAAGATGAACTAGGGAGACTTAAAACTGCTACTCATACTACTGGTCCAATTTTTGTAATGTGAAGTATAGTGCTATTTTCTTACCTATCTTAGCTTGTGCTATTGAAGATGGCTGGCTGTGGACCTTCAGAGACTTTTGTTGAGTCTTTATGCAGTTGTCTGGATCTCCTAATAATTCCAGCAGCATGTGCAGTAAAAACTGAGATAGTCTGACTTACCGACTCTCCAAGCAGAGATACTGGTTTTTTCCAAGTACAGATGCTCTAACCGTAAGCCCTTGTGTACCATCAAATAAAGTCAGCTTTGAAGTTCTTGTGCCAAGCAGGAACTCAAAATAAATGCAGGAGCACTGATACAAGAGGGAAATTGAGTTAGGAACCATGCACAGAGATCAGATGTATGGGATCAAAGTCAGGTGGGCCTGAACCTTGTGTCTGCATGAAGGGTAGAAGCCCTCTGTTAATTAAAGGAGACTCCTTCCGATGGAGATGGAGGCAGTAATGCAGCAGCTAGTCTGGAATGTGTGGAGGTGCCGCTCAGGCTTGTTTATCCTTTGGATTTTTACCCTTTGCTAGTCTTCCATGTGGGCACCTGAGAGCAACCTGGAGTGCATTAGGTGTGGCTACACTTGAGAGGAGGGTAAAGGGCAGGTGGAACAGATAATGTCTCTCAGATCCTGACCAGGAGAGAGGGAAAAGTCTAAGTGGACTAAGCGTAGCAGTGTGTCAAAGCATGGCTGGTTTCACAGACAGGCGTTTGGCTTCTGTGACCACAGTCACAGAGAGAACTGCTTGGGGTGTGCTTGACAAAGGGGGTCTTTGCAAACCAGCTTCCTAACCTAGTGAGGGTGGCTTTACATGAGGTATGCCAGGAAGGGTTACCTTAACATGGAGAGAACTGAGGGCACTAGAGAAAGGGCAGCAAACAGCATGACAGGGAAGCCTCTCTCACTTCCCTATAAAAGCAGTGCAACTTGGGACCCATCTGGAATGCTTGTACACTAATCTACGAGCATAAGGAATAAGCAGGAGGATTGTGTATACACAGCTGTAGATCTAAGACGTTGTTACGGTTATGGTGATGTGGTAGGATAGCTCTCATGACTATAGTGCTGCAGCGAAGGGATGCAGACAAGACCGGGTGGGTAAGCATGGTAAAGAGGAGAGGTTGAGCTCTGTATAAAGCAGGTATGTGGATTTTGCCTTGGGACAGGTGATGAGTGAATAGTGAGCTTTTGGGTAAGGATCAGAGGACAGACAAGCACAGGGATGCTTCAATGGTTGTCTGCTACAAGCCTGCACACATTGAAGCACTCTTTAAGCAGCTGGAGAAAGTCTCAGTTACAGACCTCTCTGGTTCCTCTCTAGATCTTAGTCACCCTGTTGGAAGGACAGCATAGCTGAACAAAATTAGTCTAGGAGATTTCTGAAATGTACTGAGGTATCTTAGTCCATGTGACAGAGGAACGGGTAAGGGAAGATGCTGTCTTGAACCTGTGACTCATAAATGTACAACAATTGCTGGATCGTGTAAAGGGCAGCATTGTTTGCTGCAGTGACAATGATTCTTGTGGAGTGAAGAGTGTGAAGTTTAAGATCCTGAGAGTAATGTAGATCCAAAACTTCAGAAGAGTAGGTTTTGGCATGTTCAGTGACTTACCGCCAAGTTCCTGTAGGAAACTGTTCTGGAAGGAAAATGTCTGGGGTGATCTTCAGAGGCAACATTCTCAGAGCACTGGAATGATCTGTCTCAATGTGTATAAAGTCAAGCAAGCTGGCAAAGGGCCAGAAAGAATACAGAGATCCTAACTGAGCTTAAACGCAAAAAAAAGATGCACACAGAAGATGGAAGTAGGATAGGTTACTGAGGAGGAATGCAAAGACATTGCCTGTCCATTCAGAAATTAAGTCAGGAAAACCAAAGCTTAGTTGCACTTGAAATTAGCAAAGAATATGAAGGATGGCAAGAAAGGTCTTTTCTGAGGATATTGGCAGCAAAAGAAGGTTTGAGGAGATTGTGGCCCTACTGGTCAGTGGGACGGGGAACTAGTGACAAATGACAGGGAGAAGACTGAGGCACTCTGCCTTTTTGCCACCACTTGGCAGAGGAAAAGATGCTGAGACAAATTGGTTTGCTCAGCCTTAAGAAGAGAAGGCTTAGAGAAAACCTTTTTCCTGTCTACAGCACCCTGATCAGATGACAAAGAGATGGTGGAGTGAGACTGTTCTCAGAAATGCATTGGACACAATGGCTACAAGTTGAAACAGGACATTCTGGTCAGGTACTGGAATAAAAGTTACCATGAAGGAGATCAAATACTGAAAGAGTTTACGAAAGAGGATGTAAAATCTCTATTCTTGGAGGCCTTCAAGAGTCACCTGGAACCTGGACACGACCCTAAGAAACTTGAGCTGATTAGACCTGCTCTGAGCTGGGTATTGGAGGTCCATTTCAAACTGAATTGTTCTGTTATACACCTGGATGACCTACTGACTATCCTGTCTTGTGAGAAACAAATGAAGATTTCTTATTCCCCAAACACCATGATGTAGCTGTCTTATATACAATTATACAAAACAGATTCTCTTTTTAGTCTCTTTGATACTGAGACTAGTGATTACCTATCCTGGCCCCCCCATCTCAATGCTGACTTGAGATGTCAGGGTTATAAGTCACAATGGAAGTTCTGGACTCAAACCTAGCCTCTCTGTTTCCCCATTTCTACCAGAATATAGCAGTGCAAATTCCCAAATCATATGACAACCATGTGCTCTACAAATAGTCATGATGATAGCTAGTCTGGCTAATTCCATCACATTCATTCCAGCGTACTGGGATGTATACTTGCAGCAGTCAGCCCCTGTATCCACTTCAGCACCTGGCCCAGAAAAGAAATTCCTATCTTAGTTTACATGAAGGTGTTTTTTTCAAGGTTTGTATTCTCGATAGAGTGTAAGTTGAACTTTATGTGTCTGGTTTCCTAAATTGCAAGCTAGTCCTTGTTTTCAATTTCTATGCAGTTGAGAGAAGTTTGTGGAGTCTCACTCCCAATGACCTGTGAGCTGCTTGAAGAGAGATTAAGGCATTCCCCATATCCAGCAGAAACTGCAACATCAAAATGAAATATAAAATCACCAGTCATGTGGCTGCTAGGCAATTCAGGCAAGGAAATTTTCACATTTACTTTAAGAACTGGACATATCGTGCATCAGGAGACTTGGCAGCACCAATCTTGATGGAAAATTTTAGAAAAGAATATTGGAAAAGATAATTTAATAGTAATGCTTGAAACAGCTGAGTGAGAATTCCCATGGCTTAACCCCAGTCAGCAGCTCACTGCTCACTCACTCCCTTACCAGAGAGATTGTGGAAATAATTGGAAGAGTGAAGGCTGGAGAACTCATGGGCTGAGGAAAAGGCAGTTTAATAGGGAAAGCAAAGGCTGTGCACCTAAGCAAGGCAAACCAAGGAATCCACTCACTGCTTCCCATGAGCATGCAATCCCATGGCAGTTCTCTGGGAGAGCAGGGCCCCATGATGCAAAATGGTTACTGGGGAAGCAAATGCTATCCCTCCAGAGGTGCCCCCACTCCTCCTTCTTGTCCCCACTTTATACTCTGAGCTTGGTGCCACATGGTCTGGAATATCCCTTTGGTCAGTTTGGGTCACCTGTCCTGGCTCTGTCTCCTCCCAGTGTGGCTGCACCAAAAGCAGAAAAGGCCTTGGCTCTGGGCAAGCCCTGCTCAGCAATGACAAAAGCATCTCTGTATTACCAACTCTGTGTTCAGCACAAATCCAAAACACAGCCCCACAGCAGCCACTGAGATGAGAATTAATTCTACCTCAACCCAAACCAGCACACCAAATAACAATTGCCTTGCAATTATTCCATCCATAAGTACTTACAAGTGCTCTAACACTTCTTTCAGCTTTATGACAGTAAATGAATCTTGCTCTAGATGGCAAGATTTTAATAATGTTTTGCTTTTTTTTATTGCTGACTTAACTGTTAGAAAGAGTGGTCCTGCAGTCTTTTCAGCTACCATGTGCTGCAGAACTGGAGACAGAGAGTCCAACATAACTTGTTAGAACGGAAAAGAGAATTAGTTCACAAATTCATTTTCCATAATTAAAAAAGTCCTACATTTATGCTTAAACATGAGCAAAATAGTTTGGGAAACTTCTCATCCTCCTTCTCTACAATACCATCACTTGGGGAGGGGTAAAGGGAAGGGAGGAATAAAAAGGAGAAATAAAAGGCAGAGACATTGTTGAGAACTTCTTCTTTATGTTTGAAGCTTTATCAGTTCTCATATCAGAATGACAGAAAAAGAGAACTGTGATGGAGAAAGGATGATGCATCTACAGAATTGCCATAGTGGTTAGGTACTTTCAGGGGAAATTCAGACCACAAAATTTGCTCTGCTGCACTTTTACTACCCTTTGGAAGGGTTTAATATTTGTAAGTATTAGCAAATAAAAGCTTTGAAACATTTCTCACAAAATGCTAAGAAAATCATGTGCTTGAATTTAGGAAAGAACCTGTAGCGTCTGTTACCCTAATGCAGCTCTTTATGAACAGCCACACATATGAAAACATCAGCATGTCAAATTTCAGGCCTAAGAGTTTACACCACATGTGCCTTTGCATGGTCTCAATGGGTCAGACTGCAAGGCATTTTTCCTTTGAGCTGTCATGTATCTTTATTCTGTGCATTTCCAGATAAAGTAGTTTCCTACCTTGAAAAAAGTGATGGGAAAAGTGTGGTGCTTTGCAATATTCACATTACCAAAGTTTTAGATTTTTCTTTTTTTTATATGTCTTTGTAACTAACTTAGTGAAACCTCTATTTTGGGTTAATTAATTTTTTTTATATAAACTAATCACTGAACTGTAATTTACTGTGGGAGGGATTTCTGGATGTCACCTTGTCTCACCCCCCATTACATATCAGCAGAGAATAGCATGAAACATCACCAGAGAAAGGAAATTAAAAGCCTTGCCTTTGTTATTGTAGCCATGTGCATGTAGCTGCCTTTTTTACCAGTGAAATCAACCTTGTTCTTTCACTTTTTATTCCTTTTAAGAAACATGTATTTTTGGTTAACTCACTTGCTTTGCACATGATTACAGGTAGCTCCTGTTCTTGCCTACTCCTAAAATGACTGTGAGTGTTTAAGTATGGCCTCAGAACCACTCCAAATTAGGGCTTATAAAAATAACTAACTTTTACTGTTTTGTGCCTAACTTGGGATGCCTAAAAGTATCCTGTGATCTCCAGAGAGCAGAGCAAAGAGCTCTTCTTGCACTGACAGGTGATTTTAAGTAACTTACCACTGCTCCATTCTTTTCTGTCCCCAGACTATTTCTTATCTACTGGGTAAATATGATCAATCACCTTCTGCTACAGGTGAATCTCTACAAAAAACAGTACACAATTTGAAGTCCCATATACTTCATTCATGTTCTTTTTATATGTATGATATTTTTTTAAAATATCTTTTCCTTTGGGTCAGAGTATATGTTCAACTTCCTGAACCAAGTCAATATTTCCCATGTCAGTCATCTAATGGAATACTTACATAGCCACAATTTTTTCCTTTAAGTCCTAGAGGTTGGAGTGTGATATTGGTGTGATCTGCTTTTTCCAGATCCTGATGACATGTCTTGAAATGTCCAGATCAAGAAAAGACATTTCACACTGCCAAAATAGCAGCAGTAAGAAGCAATATCCCAGTATGGCTCTGATTATTCCTGTGTGAGAGTATGTTACAAGGCTTATAAGTAATATTAGTCTTGCTGTGCTGTCTCTTCTCCTTCACTCAGGTTTGGATGTCCAAACAACAAGCTGCTTTCTCTCCCAATCTGAGCAGTCATATGTTTGCTCCAGTCCCAAGGTGACATGTCAGTGTGTCTCTTTTCTCTCGTGCTCACATATAAAGCCAGGTGTGATTTTGTTCCTCCATTGTGCTGTGCTTGGTCCTATTCCTGCCCTATAATTTAACAAGAGGTCTAAAACTGTGTTCAATTTGCCAATTATCATGCATGTCACTGTAATGCTTTGTTCACCTACATGCTTAAAAGCTGAAAGTCTTCCTGTTAGCTGCAGGGAATAATTTACACAAGTGGTGTTTGTCTTTCAAATATTCAAGGTCATTTCTATAAATAGTGAATCAGGCCATTAGCGTATGTTTTGAGCAAGACTGCTCCTGTAATTAGTCTAGACATTTATGCAGGCAGCCTGGGAGCAGCAAGTTAGAGTCATACTGTTCTGTTCTTCTGTTTCATTTCTTAATATTGCTATTCTTACACATTCAGAAAGGAGACCCATAAAAACAGGGTGCTGAGGAGAGGAAACAAGACCTGCTTCTCCATAGCAGAAGAAAAGAACATCACTGTGTGTTTACTTCATCAGAGCTACTTTCCTATCCTGGCTGCAGTCACAATTCCTGGTGTGAATCAGGGCAAATAAAAGAGATTACAAAGGGTAATAACAAATCATATGGTCTCTATTTAAGCAAAGAATCTTTCCCATTACTTTCAACATCCATGATACCTTATTAAATAGCCCAGCATGCTTCCAATAAATAAATAAATAAATAAATAAATAAATAAATAAATAAATAAATACATAAATAAAATTATTTATTTATTTAAATGGAAACAAATTGAAAATTATTGTAATGCTGAATAGCTAAACCAGGTATACTATGCAATACCTTAGAAAATTTCCTGTGGATAGCATGAGAGACTGCCATCTCTCTCCGATTCTGAGTGCTAGTAGAGGCGTAATCTTAAAATGATTCTGTGACCATAATAAAAAATTAATTGAGAACTGAAATCTGTTCTATGGAATACCTGAGATAATTTACTCAACCTGATTCCTTAGCTTCTAGCCAGAAACACCAAGAGTCTAAGAAGTAACATTCATATGAATGGATTGTTCCATGTATTTTATGGATAAATATGTACTTACAGCCAAAATGTTGATATTTGCCTTCGTTCTAGAAAGATCATCCCTGGAAATTTCGGGACAGAATTTCAGATACTGTTTCACATGGATTTTCCATGCTGCCTGGCAGCTCAGAAAACTGAACAAGGTAAGGTGTCCCAGAAATGAGGCACCTCAGACTGGATGCCTTCCTTAAAATTGTTGTTGGCAGTTTTGGCTGGCAGCTGTATGGTATCTTGGTGACTTCCTCCTGTGAAATTAATTAACAGCTCTTGGCAGTCAAGTCACAGTCAAGTCACTCTAAGTGTACTTAACCTGGGTGATTTACTTCACAAGCCCTTCCTTGCCAGAATATATGTGGTAAGGATGATGGGAAATAGTGTGATCCTGTATTTTTTCCTACATGCCTTGTAAATCCAAAGATCCTGAAATCTTGATAATTAATCTGAAAACTTCCATAAAACATAGATTATTTTGAAGTAGAACTGTTTTTGTTTTACAGTATCTTAGATTACTTCATTCAGATACATGAAGCACCTGGACTTCCACAGAAACTCAAGAAGATATAAAAGTCAGACTGACTGGTGTAAATTACTGTGTGCCACTTTGCTTCATTTCAGTTCTGATTACTTCCATAAGAGAATTTTTCACTGGGTTCCAACACTAAGCACCAAGTCTTTAGACCTTGTAAATGTGTTTAAAAGGCCAGCTCAGCAAATGCTATTGTTTAAACAATAAGCAGAAATTTAATACGTGAAAATGCTTCCTGTTCCTCTAAATGACCTTAAGGGAACAAATGAAAGTTTAAAACTGAGAATATCAGACATTTCTTAAAACTGCCTTTTTGGGTAATAGAGACAAATTCAGTCCAGAATAGAAAAATCCACAGCAGATTTGCAATTTATTGCACAAACCAAATTTTGGCCTGGTCTAATCTAACTTATTTTCCTCATCGCGTGAGTCAATAAATGCTGCATTTATATTTTAAAATTCATGCCTCATCATTGGCAAGGTTATTTTGGTATGGCCTGGCCTTCAAGGAGGCAGTTCTCCCTGTATTGATCTTTATCTGTGCACACAGATTTGCCTCTTTCTATGGAGCAGTATTTTTGCTCAGGACACGCCTCCTGCTCTGCCAGGTAAGAGAAGAAGCAGAGTTCACTATAGAGGGGTCTTTCTTCATGCATTTCACAACTACAGCTGCTGCTGCTTGTAGCTGCAGCCATTCTTTATTGTTTCTTGCTCCTTTACACATACGGACTAAATTGATCCTCTTCAATTCACCACTCTTACAGCAAAACAGTGGTAAAGGTGTCTTGCTACATCTGGACCCATCTATGTCTTTTTCTGCAAAGCTAAGGCAAGACTGCAATTAAATGTACTGCTGGATTCACATGTTTGAAAAGTAGTAAGGCCAAAGGGCTTTCTGAGGGAGAAAGATGTTCTGCTTGCATGCTCTAATGAAGCCAGCTGGTGCTTCGTGCACTTCCTCTCCTTAATGATGAATGTGACACTGCTCCTCCGGCATAGAACATCTTTTTGTCTGCATAAACTTTACACTGTGGTTTTAGGCTATAAATTTCAGCAGTGTGGACAGAAACTGGGCAAATCCACGGAACAATATTTTGCTGTTTCATGGGACCAGGTAATTGCGTGTGCATATTTGAAATAAGGTAAATGAAATAATGGGAGATCAGCTCACAGTGATACAAAGCATTTACATCTGGAATCAGGCCTGGCAATACAGATATCATCATCATGCTGAATCAGCAACAGCAGAAGGCAAGACAATGAAGGAACGACAAAGCAAGAGCTTTTCAGGCACTGAAAAAAGAGCTGTATCTCAAAATCCTGTACATCATACACAGAATGACCAGTTACGGCACACTGTATCTACACAAGAGAAACTATTTTCAGCTGAGAGCAAGTGCTAGTTATACTGGATAGTCTACAGAACAAAATCTATTCATACAGTGAAAAAAACAAAACAAAACACCCCCCGCGAAAATAAAAACAAAAAACCAATGAAAAATACCCCCAAAAACCAGATCAAACAAAAAAGAACCAACCAACCAACCAACAAACAAACAAACAAACAGACATATAAAAACTCAGAACAAAAACCCAAACAAACAAGCCCCAAACAACTAGGAAACGTTTAATCTGGGCAATAGTTCCTTAAAATTTACTGTGTCTATTGCATGACATATAAATGAAATTAATTCTTAACATACTTTGTATATAGGGAGGAATGTAGTTCATATTTCTGAAGTGTTAAAAGCACAACTGCAAGTTTGTCGTTGACCCTGTAAGCATGGTTTACCTAAATCCAATTGCTTTCTGTATGTATGTACTGGGTTTGAATGGCGTGGTTTTTGGTAGCAGGTGGGCCACAGAGGCGGCTTCTGTGAGAAGCTGCCAGAAGCTTCCACCATGTCTGGCAGAGCCAATCCCTGGTTGCTACAAAGATGGACATGCTGCTGGCCAAGCCTGGACCAATTAGAAATGCTGGTAATTCCTCTGTTATAACAGATTTAAGAATAAATCAAAACAAAAGTTATTGTGCAGTTGTAACTGTGGCCAGAGAAGAGCAGAGTGAGAAGATGTGAGAAGAACAACCCTGTGGACACCGAGGTCAGTGAAGAAGGAGGGGCTGGAGATGTTCCCAATGCAGAGATCCATCTGCAGCCCATGGTGAGACAGCCCTGCCCCTGCAGCCCATGGAGATCCATGGGGAATGCAGAGATCCATCTGCAGCCCATGGTGAGACAGCCCTGCCCCTGCAGCCCGTGGAGATCCATGGGGAATGCAGAGATCCATCTGCAGCCCATGGTGAGACAGCCCTGCCCCTGCAGCCCATGGAGATCCATGGGGAATGCAGAGATCCATCTGCAGCCCATGGTGAGACAGCCCTGCCCCTGCAGCCCATGGAGATCCATGGGGAATGCAGAGATCCATCTGCAGCCCATGGAGGAGCCCGAGCTGGAGCAGGTGGATGCCTGGAGGAGGCTGTGACCCCGTGGGACACCCATGGAGAGAGGGGCCCTGCTCCCAGGCTGGAGCAGCCTGCCCTTGGAGGATGCACCCGTGGGAGAGTGGCCACCCCACAGCAGTTTGGGGAGGACTGTGGCCTGTGGGATGGGCTCACTCTGCAGCAGTTCATGGAGATCTGTCTGCATGGGAGGGGAGCCCACAGGGCAGCAGGGCAAGGACTCCTCTCCCTGGGCAGTGGGAGAAGCCACGGGTCATGGACTGCCCATAGCCCCATTCCCTGTCTGCCTGTGCCACTGCGGGAGAAGGCAGAGCTGGGAAGGAGGGAGGGCGTGAGGGGAAGGTGTTTTTAAGGGTTTATTTTACTTCTCATTGTCCGGCTCTAATTTTGTTTAGTAATGAATTCTCTTCATATCTCTAAGTTGAGCCTGTTTTGCCTGTGATGGCATTTGGTGGGGAATCTTTCCCAGCTCTTATCTCAGCCCATGAAGCCTAAATTAATTTTTCTCTCCTCTGGGCAGTTTGCAGAGAAGAGTGAGTGGGTGAGTGGCTTTGGTGGGTGCCTAGCACCAGTGTCAACCCACAAGAGATATTTCCAACATGATTATTCTCTCTGTTCAACACCTGTACAAAAATATTGCTGTCTTGAATTCTTTGCAGGTAAATATGACTTTTGATTTGTATTGCATGAATTATGTACTACATTTGCTGATAGTAGCTACAAAACTTGTAAGTATTTAGAAGATGGTTTGCTTAAACCTCACTACTGCTTTTGCAACCCCATGGGGCTATGACCTTAGTTTCAGCTATCAGAAGACCGAACATTGAGGAAACACATTCTTGTGTAAAAGCTTTTGATCACAAAATCAAAAATTGTCTTACTGTGACGCTGATAAATTAAAAATATTTTCTCATTTAGAGAATGAGATGTTTACTCTAAAGAACTTAATAAACTGTTATTCTAGTAAAGTGATTACATTTTTTGAATAGCTTCAAACAGTAATGGAAATATAGAATAATGCTAGAAGTTATGTTTTTAAAGATGCCCCAGAGGTTATTGTGACCTTCATCCATCCACCTCTACACAAAAAAGAACAATCAGAAGAATTTTGTCGTTAAATATATTTACTTCTCTTGACTCACAGTACATGCATTACCAAAATGCTAAATAAAAAAAAATTTAAATACCATAATATATAGTAAACATGATGGGGTTTTCTATTCTGAATGCATGTTATACTGCTTTGTACTGGTGCCCCAAATTTGGTGTCCATGGTTCTCAGCAGCCAGGAGTCAAATATTATGTGAGTAACATTTTACCTTGGAAAACTTTTGAAATATCTGAAAAATGCTCATATGCTGTACAAACATATTCCAGTGAACAAAACTGAAACTAGTCTTCGCTAAATAAATAATGAGAAAGTCAGTGTTCCCTGTTCTTGCACCTTGTCTCTGCAGCAGAACTAAAAATAGACCTTCATATATCATCTTAGTTACAAAATTTTAATCACTGAGGGAATTATGTTCTTAATGCTCTCTCCAAGGTCTTATATAATAGTATGAAAATGCTATTTTCCCAGCATATTTAGGATGCACAACTATGAATGCTGGTGTCATATGGACTCTGCAGTTTGTCCACAGAGGTACTGATGTTCTCCCTCACATATGCTACAGAGGCAACTAGAGATGCTTCAGACTCCACAATGGAAAAGCTTAACTATTCCAATCCCTTTCTACTAATACTTTAAAAACAAAGTTTTTGGAACTTGTACTCTTTAAAGTATTTCTCTGTGGTATGTGATTGGAGGGAATGTGGTTTCCCTAAGCTGCTGTGCAATATAAATAGTCATCCTTTTCCAATTAAGAGGCACCAAGACACGTTGACTCCTCCATGCTAAGTCATTTATTATTAATGCAGTTTTGCAATATACATTAATGTAATTTCCTTTACCAGGTGCCCACTGTGGATCTTCTTACTTTTCCTATGTGGGAGAACAATAGCAGGAAGGAGAAATATGTGCATGTTATTTAAGCGGAGGAAGGGACAGGTGCAAAATTGAGTAATTTTTAGCTGAGTAGCACAAAATGCTTACACAAATTCAAATGGGAAACTACTTAGGTGTGTGTAATGAGGGATTTGAAAGAGCTGATGTCATGCAAGCATGACACAGGAGCTAGAATACTTTTGCTGCAAAGTTCAAGGAGGTAAGTACAACATCCTGAGAAAGAGTGCAATGGAGATTTGTTAGAGCACATCAGTCATTCACGAGGTCACATGGACGTTGGAGGCATCACACAATGTTAACTTTGGTAAATATGTGTTGGTCTGCTTCATTACAGGGATTTGTAAGGAAATAAATGGACCATCCACACAGTTTGATGTGTTGTACAACAACAACAACAATCACAATAACTATTATTATTACTACATATTATTTTATATTATATAAAATATAATATCATTAAATATTAGTCTATTACTATACTATCAATATATAGTAATAATGTAGCAAATGTATATAATGAATATGTAGTAACAGAATACTTTCATAAATATATATTATGAAGTGTTATGATAATTATATTACTATAGGTTATTGTTGTTGTTATTATTATTATTATTATTATTATTATTATTATTATTATTATTATTAATGTTGAGTATTCAAACATATACTTGAAATATTTATTTGAATAACTACAACAAAAGTTTCAACAATGGCTTGCAAGCAGACATTTTATTAGGAGTGCCTTGTGGCATTATGAAAAGGCTACATAAGGGTCATCAGTTCTATCTTTACTTTTAAAGCACATGACTTCATTTTCAACTAGGTTCTAGGGATTCACCACATCTAGCCTCAGCCAACAGATTGAAAATATTTTCTGGCTAAACTGATCTTCAGCAGAAAACTAAATTTTTAAATTAATATTTTGCCCAAGTACATTCTGTCTTCCGTGAAGAAAAATTAACCCTTATTTTGGCCAAATAGTGGAATTCCTAGAAATCAGTAAAGGTTTTCATTGTGGTTAATGTTTACTATATTTTGGCTGAAATTAAAGACTTCGTTTTAATATAGAGTCTTTGCAAACTGCTGCCTATCAGCAATGATCAAACAGTGTCTTCTATCACAGGTCTTGGCTTTGCAAGTGCAAAAAGGCTTTTTTCTTTTCAGAAGAGGAGAACACATAGTGCCCTTCTCAGAGGCTTCAGGCAGCCCAGGGAACCTGGCCAGTAAAGAAAAATAGTGTTCTGACTGAAAAATATGTTTCATATGCATGTTGTGCCAACTAGCAGAAGTAGTTGTGCAGGTCTCCTTTCATGGGCTTCTGTTCTTCTGTTTACCCTTTTCACATGAAATTTCAGACAGTACTGTGTTAAGTGGACAACTGAAACCACAAGTTTTAACTGCATATAAGTAGCAGGATAAAAATTAGAAAAGAAATTCAAAGAAACAGGCAAAAAAAATCAAGAAATCAAAATGAATCTTTAGCAGCTCAAACATCCCTGCTCCCAAACCTACTATAATGACGTAGCTTTGCACTTTGCAAAGCTTTTGATGTGATCTCCCATAGTGTCCTAGTAACCAAGCTGGTGGGCCAGGGATTGGATATGCAGGTGGTCAAGTACATGGAAAACTGGCCTGATTGCAGGACTCAAAGGTTGTGTGACCATGAGTAGAGGGAGTGCAGTCTGGTTACTCACTGTATCTCCTCAGGGAGCCGACGTGAAACCCATTCTGGTTAATGTCTCTGTTAATGACCCGGGTCATCAGAAGTTCAGCTGCAGCAAGCCTGCCAGCCATGCCAAGCCAGGGGATGGCAGATATGCCCGAGGGCATGCTGAGAGGAAGCTGAAACTCTCAAGAGCCTGTAGAAACAAGGTGTCAGGAGCCTCAGAGAATTTAACAAGGACAAGTCCAAAGCCCTGGTGCAGCACTACAGAGAATGGGATGAGTGGCTGGAAGTTATCTTTGATAGTGCCAAAGCCAAACCCTTCATGGAAGTGCACAGGGACAGGACTGGAGGGAACAAGAACAAATCAAAACACAGGAATAAGAAAATATTTTCATGGGAGAATTTCCACTGCGTTGGAACAGATTCCCCCGAGAGATGGTGGAATTTTCATCCCTGGGAGATATTCAGAAACTCAACTGACATCTTCCGCCTCCTGATCTAGTTGGATCCATTTTGAACAAGATGTTGGACTAGATGACTCCAGAGGTCCCTTCCAACCTCACTTCTCCTGTGATTCTCCAATTCCATAAATACTGTGTTCTCTTCAGATGCTGAAGTTATTAACACAACAAATCTATTTTCCTTTGTAAGTCAGACAACTGGTAGTTTCCATGGTAACAAGGGGAATTCCTATACCTCAATTTTCCCCACTTGTTAGATTAATTACCATACTTTAAGAAGATGCAAGTGAAGGTGAAGAAATTACTGATTACTACAGGATTATCTTATTTTTCACCATGATGTTTCTTTATCAGATGGGGATTTTGGAAGACAGTGTTCAGTAAATTGTCTGCACAAGGCTGTTGGTGCCAGTAAAACCTGCGGAGAGACATTTTACCATCTGCTTATTGCACAAAGGTAGCTAGAGAAAAGGACACTACTCTTATCTCTTTTACTGGACTTTTATTAACAGTCTCTCAGTTAAGAAAAACTCAGTATTACTCCTGGTTCATACCATAAAAAGGCAATGAGGTAATATTCCTAGATTTAAAGGTATTATTATTAACCAACAAACAATTAATTGTTTGATATTACTTGCTTTGGAAAGGAGCAATTAGGTTTTATATATCCACTGAAATCCCTTATTCTGTTTCCCTGATTTTGCGTTGCTCTTTAGGTGATTTAGAAACATACTCCATGGTGCTGTAAAACTAAGTCTTTTTGCTGTTTACCTTAATAGTTCTCAGATTGCATCCCACTTAGTTACAAAAAGGGAAACATCAGCTATATTTACAATGTCAAGAAAGACAACTTTTTTTTCCTTAAGCTTTCATCTTGTTTGCTGCCTTAAAAGCACTAAAAATGAATAGAAAAGAATTTCCTGGGGAAAACCCTGAAACACTTAGATAAAATAGAAGGAAATGACAGTGAAAGAGAATGACAGGCCTGTGTGTCAGGGATGGGGGTGGGAGACTCCAAATTATGAAGCAGAGGGTAAGAAGCAAAGTCTTTCTTCATAGTCAGTGGCTAAAAAGTCATGACATTATTAATCATTTGTATAGGACGAGAAATGTGCATGGCTCTGTGCTGTGAAAGATAAACAAATAGAAGGATCTGTCATGGGTTTACATTTTAAAGGAAGGGGAAAAGTCAAAGGAGCACAGTACTGTACATGTAACCATCGCAGTTTCAAGTTTTAGAGAACAGTTGAAGTTTTTATAAGGTCAGTAGTAGCTACAATTGAAAATTGCTTTCTGAGTAGCTTCTATCCAAAAAAGTTGCATCAAATCAACCTGTTTCTCTCCTGGAAATCTGTACCGGTTTCAGTGAAAATTTCTGCAGTCAGAAAGGTTCTTGATTCAGAAAAGCTTCAGACCGCATTTTGGAATTTCTTCTGAAAAAAAATAATGTAAGCTGTCCTTTTAGATGTTTCTGGGCACCGAAGAGAAACACCAGTAGCTCATTATTTATAGTGTAATGTGAGATTTGCATTATACTGAAACGTTAGATTTGCATTATACTGAAACATTTTGTGGACAATAAGTTGGTGTATTTGCTACAAAATTTTATCCAGGTAAGTTCAATAGGAAGAGTGTCCTTACACAACCAGCAGAGAAAGTGATGCGTGTGTCTTTTGAATCACAGCATGAATCACAGAACAGGTAGAGTAGATTTGGAGGCTAAAACAATTATTGCCATCCATTTGCTGAAAGGGAATTCTAGAAAAGCTTGAGCTTAGAAAGCATATTTCTGAGGCAATGTTTCCAATTACTCTTCAGTTGCACTATTTCAGCTGGCTTTAGAACCAACACACCAGCTTATTCATGGCCCTTTCCCAGTGATGAATTAACAAACTCTCCTATTTGATTCCTAGACTGGGCATATTCCTAGAGATATGCTGCATTTACAAACAGCCAAGAATTTACTAAATTGGAGTGTTTTTGACTCTCGGCTAAAAGCCATTGCTGCTAAGAGCAATTTTGGCACAGGGGCTGTATTGTTATACCTTCTGGTTTGTGTATCATCAGCTGGAGCAATTTTTTAGAACAATACTGAATGCTTATTTCATACTGCTTCAAGCACGACAGTATATATTAATGTTACTCTGAGCAGACATTTCATTTCACAGAAGGAGTCAGGAAGGCTTAGATGTAAAAGATGACACTCAAATATACGAAACAAAATTAATTTTAAAGTACCTAAGGTAAGAGGCATTTAACCTTGTTGTGTACTGTTTTTAAAAGTAAAATTTGTATCTAGTTTAATTAATATTTAAAGGGAACTTTATCAAGTCCTATCCACACTACTGTAGCCCTTAATTATCTAAATCTGTAATAATGCTCCTCTTTACATACGTACTTGCGTATAGTTCATATTCATCTTCTCAATAGCCCACCTGCCAGCTGAACTCCTGTGTATATAAATTTGTTTTCTTTTAACAAATAAAACACTTCTATGCTAAAACATGTTGGTAACCATCAGGGTTCATAATTTGACATATTGGTAGTTCTCTAACCTCTGTATAGCTAGCTAGTAGATTGTCATATAAAAGAAGAAGACTGAGAAAAGAAGAATACTAAGAAAATTTTCAGACACCTTTTTTGTTTAGCAAGAGAGGAAACAGTAGAAACTGCTATCTGAGTCACAGACCAGCAAGTTTCTAAGGAAAGCCTGGTCTGTATCAGTGAAAAAACTTTCTTTGGGACATTCTGCAAACACAGATGACTAGTTGAGACCAGATCATATGGGTGCATATGTGTGAGTGTTACTTGAATCTAACAAAAATGCAGTCAAAAAAGAGTCAGAACCAGCCAAGGAAGTACCAGCAGCATGGATGATCCTGGAAACGATCCAGACTGGGAGAGAAAGTTCTAATTTTGGACAGAATGCTGGCTTAAAACAGATTTGATTTTCTGAACAAAGAAACTGCCTCCTGTTGCTTGTCCCTACTGTATTCAAAGAGAGAGAATTTTGTGTACTTTCTTTGTAAACAGAGAGTAACGCACACCCCAAATTGCAAGCTTTCCAGATTTAACATGTTTTATGTAAAGATTCTTGGCTGAAAGTGGATATATATACCTCAGGCTACTTGATGTTTGATTCAAAGCTACTGCTTTTATAAAATCCACTGCTTTATGAAACTCTCCTCCTCAGCTTTTTCACACAGTTACAAGTGAGTATTTATCCTAGGCAGAGAAATATAGGCAATTCAACGATCTACATGAAACTTGATTTTTTCCTCCATGCATACTGTGCATAAATAGCAGAACACATCACTGTATCTTTCTCTCCCTGATGATGTCAAGCACACCTCCAGAAAGGCATAGAATCAGAGAATCTATATTGGGAAGGACGTTTAAGATCACTGAGGCATAACACTGCCAAGTCCACCACTAAAATATGTCCCTCAGTACTATACCTACATATCTTTTAAACACCTCCGGGGCTAGTGACTCAACCACTTCCTGTGCAGACTAGTCCATACTTGACAACCCTTTCTGTGAAGAAATTTTTCATAATATCCAATCTCAATCTTCCCTGGAGCAACCTGAGTACCTCCTCGCTTATTCTATTATTTGGAAGAAGAAGCGGATCCCCATCTGGCTACAACCTCCTTTCAGGTAGTTGTAAAAAGTAATAATGTTCTCCAGAGATTCCTCTTCTCCAATCTAAGCAGCCCTAACTCCCTCAGTCACTCTTTACAGGATGCGTGCTCCAGACCTTTCAACAGCTTTGTTGCCCTTCTCTGAACACACTCTGTCATCTCAACACTTTCCCTGTCATGAGGGGCCCAAAACTGGACACAGCACTCAAAGTGTGGCCTCACCAGTGCTGAGTACAGGAGGTCAATCCCTGCCCTGCTCCTGCTGGCCACACCATTGCTGGCACAGGCCAGGATGCCATTGGCCTTCTTGGCCACCTGGGCACTGCTGGCTCACGCTCAGCTGCTGTCACCAGCACCCCCAGGGCCTTTTCCTGTGGCAGCTTTGCAGCCACTCTGCCCCAGCCTGTGGCACTGCCTGGGGTTGCTGTGACCCAAGGGCAGGGCCCAGCACTGGGCCTTGTTGAGCCTCACACCACTGGGCTCGGCCCATGATCCAGCCTGCCCAGATCCCTCTGCAGAGCCTTCCTGCCCTCCAGCAGATCAACACTCCCACCCAGCTTGGGGTTATCTGCAAATTGCCTGACAGAACAGGCTAACATTGTCTTCATTTCTGAGGAGGCTCCCTAGGTTCTGGCCTGGACTGTTTTAAGCCAGTGTGGACCCACAGCCTACTGTACAACTTTGTGTGAGTGTCCCCTGCCTTAATTCACCTCTCAGTTTTCTGGGAAACTGGTGGAAAATGATCGGCAAGAGGTAGAGGATTGTCATGGGGTCTTGACTCAAAAATGCCATGGTCACAATGATGAAGTAGCTTGGAGGGAAAGTTCTTCTGCCAAAAGTGTCATATTCTTCTATGAATACTGCTGCTTCATTCCTGTTGTGTACTTCTTATCTCTCTGGCTTAGGCAAATAGAGAGTACACTACAGAGCCTATAGCAGGATATTACAAACTTCAAATTATTCTAATTTCCTTAAAGTCTTTCATATCAGTGACTTTAATTTCCAGTTGCTCAACTGAACAGTAAAAAATGTAAGTGTAAGTGTATAGGCTGTAACAGGTCTTTTCTGTTTCAGTTGGAGACTAAAATAAAGGCTCCCCACTTCTTTCCTGCTGCTGTTTCAAGCTTCTCCTTTCCCTTCAGATAAGGACCTAAGGAGACCCTTATTCAAGCATATGGCTTATATTGATGTAATGAGATTCTTAGATGGAGCAGATACTCCTTCTAACTTGCTGTCCTCTAGGAAGAATACTGTATATCAGCTCAAGTGACAAAACTAGTGAAACCCATTTGTGCAACCCGTTGTAGACTTTCCTTTAATAGGATTAGAACTTTCCATGAGGACAGAAAAGAACAGAAAGAAAGTGATCTCATATTACCAACTTAATGGACAGGTCATGAAGCCCTTCCTACTAGGTTAGTATCCCTAGCCAACAAGATTAGTATAATCAAACTATGCAGTGGCATCTTGAATTCCTGTTTTGATTATGACCTTTCATGGTCCAATTTTTCCCAGGGATTTGCAGGTCACAAATTTACACCTGAATATGGAGTAAGTGCTTCTGTAGGAGCTATAACAGTGATTCTTTATTGCAAGAACTCATTTTTGTCTTTTCCAGTTTTCCATGGGAAAACAATAGTTTTTTTCTGCTGGTTAGCACAAAAAAGCTGAAGTAAAGCCTTGGGTCAGGACCCATATTTTATAGGGTCAAATTGTTCTTTATCTAGCTCAGCATCTTTGACTGCACTGCTGCTCAGGCAGAAGAAGAAGGAAGTTTGCATGTCAGGAAGATTGCTTCCTATTGCAGCATGAATAGCCCAACTGGTAGCAAGTTGGCTGTGTGCCATTAAAAATTGAACAGCCAAGTCAAACTGGGTCAGGTTTACATTTTACCAGGGTAATGCTGTCTAGTCAGACACCAGCACAGCAGCATTTTCGGCTCAGAGTCTGCTCAGCCATGGGAGAAGGAAGAGAGAGCAAAGGAAGTTTGGCTGTCAGAAACCTTATTTTATCTTCCATTGTAAATACACAACTGGCAGCTGGTCAGGCATTCGAAGTTGAAAGGTCTACTGGCACCTGTTTTAGGTACATCCCTTCCTCATGGGAAGTAATGGGCTGAAAATGTAAGCTGCAGACAGCAGCCTCAGCTGAGAGCTAAAGCTGTTTTCCATCTGAGCTGTGGGGTGGGCTATGTTGTCTTGTAAGTCCTGCCAGCATGACTTGCCTCAGGACAAACAAGTCAGGTTGGTATCATCATTGCCACTGGATGAGGTGACTGCTCTGGCTATCAGGCCCAATCTGCTGCCCATTAAAGACAGGAGGTAGACGTGAGATGCTGTTCAAGCATGCTGAACTGTCTCTTTGAAGTCCTCTTTACTCTTACATGTGTTACCCTTGGCTTGTGGTAAAGCTCATCAGTTATGAAAATCAATTCAACTTTCCCATAGAGCATGGTTTTAAAATTTATCCCTCAAAAAGCAATATTAATAAAATGGCTGAAGACAAAAGAATCAAAATTTGCATTTAGACATGGAGATTGCAATCCCATCCCCCACAAATATCAAGCTACTCTTACTTTCTCACACAGTGAACCTTAACAGGCTTTGGAACAGCATGCAGTTTTGCTCTATATTTGGTCTTACAGTCTGGCTAACATAACCGCCTACAGCTTCCCACTTGTCAAGAGGATGTGCCAGTAGCAGCTGCCTAGAGGGAAGAATAAATAAAAGGAAGATAGAGCAGAAGGAGAAAAAAGATTGCTAAAAGGCAGCTGATGGCACTTGAAGCAAGTGATGCTATCCCCCTTCTCACAAAGGAGGGCTCCATAACAACTAAATGTATGCCCAAAATGGACACTCTTCAGGTTGTAAAGTCAAACACAAAAAGGCTAGCAGAAATAAAGTCGTGAGGAGATGGGCAAGAAATTGGTTCAAATGTCTTCATCAGCATGGAAATCAAGAGAGCTCCCACACTCAGTGAGGAAGATCAGTGAGTCACCTTGCTGAAGGAGCAGCACAGTGGAGAGAGGGATTCTGGAGGGATGAAGGGAAGAAGGGCTGTTTCCCCTGAGCTTGGAGCTGAGGGTGTGTTTGCTTTACAGACGCGGGAAACCCATAACAGTAAAATGTGAAAAGGAGCACAAGGGCATCCTTGTCAAATGGCTGCTGAAGGTGTTATGAGAATGGCTTGTAGCCTGCAGTTGTGAAGGACCTGGGAAAATGGAGGTAGAGCTAAGTGAAGGGAGAAGCTAGAAGAGGTGAAGTACACAGTTGTGTCTCAGGTATGACTGCATTCTTCTCCTCTGACTGAGATATAGGGTTGGTTTTCAGCCTAACTGACTGCTCCTGAGTGTATTCATGCTCTCCTGAAGGGCACCTTTGTGAAAATAATTCCAACCACTGTACAGAGTGTGTCAAATCAAGACCATACCTCTTGCATCCACTCAGACTGAGTTTTATGGGAGAAATTATAAGTGCTGACTCATGGTAGTCATGGCATACAGATGTAGTTCTCTTTTGTACACTTTTTCAATCCTTTTTTTTCTTCCCTAGAACAAGGCTGACCCCAAATTTGCTGTGTGCCACAGGGCAACCCAGACCACTTTCTCCCTGGGAGCAGAGAGTCTGAAGCTTGTGACCCTCTGTGACAGTGGGGAAAAGCCTCACATCTCTCCCACAATCCTGACTCAGAGGCTTATATCCCACAAGACCAAGATGAAAACATTTTGCTCCATAACCAGCTTGCAAAATGTAGGAGAGTTCTTGGCTGGAGAGGATAGGGCTGCAGGGTGAGGGAGATGTGGTTCTGATGACAGCCTTGCCTCCAGGCATCCTCCTGTGGAACTGCATCAGAAAGTGGCAGGAGAGTCAGAACTGAGAAAGTACAATATAACAAACATAAAATGCTGACTAAGTCTTGAAAAACTACATATTTCATTAAATGGTTTTGGAGGGCTTTCAGGTTTGAACAGTGTAGGACAGCTTTCTACTTCTACTTGCTGGGTAACTAGACCTTGTCTTCATGTTAACAACTTAAAGCAGCTCTAAAACAAAAGAAATTTTAGGAATGTTTACTACAGAGTTTAGAAAGCATTTAATATTGGTAAGATTATCTATTTTATTAATCAAGTAGACCTCCAAAATGATTATGCTGTCTTTCTCTGCTCCCCTAACTCTATTTGGTATAACTCATGGATATTTGGGACAAGATTTTACAGTGAAAAGCTGAAGATAGTTGAAAACAAAAAATCAAGATAGGGAAATTTTCTGATGTACAAGCAATTGCTCCTCTCCTTAAGACAACACTGTAATTGAGGTGCTTGAGCTGCAGGAAAGAGAGTCACAGAACCACAAAACTACTAGTTTGGAAGAGACCTTCAAGATTATCGAGTCCAAGCCAGCTCTAACACCTCAACTAAACCATGGCACTGAGTGCCACATCCAGTCCTTTCTTAAACACATCCAGGGACGGTGACTGCACCACCTCCCCGGGCAGGCCATACCAGAACTTTATCACCCTCTCTGTAAAAACTTTTCCCTAATATCCAACCTGTATTTCCTTTGGTGCAGCTTGAGACTGTGACCTCTGGTTCTGTCAGTTGCTGCCTGGAGAAAGAGACCAACCCCCCTGACTGCAGCCACCTTTCAGGGAGTTGTAGAGAGTGATAAGGGCACCTCAGAGTCTCCTGTTCTCCAGGCTGAACACCCCCAGCTCCCTCAGCCGTTCCTCACAGGGTTTGTGTTCCCAGCCCCTCTCCAGCCTCGTTGCCTCCTCTGGATGCGCTCAAGCGTCTCAAGGTCCTTCCCAAACTGAGGGCCCAGAGCTGGACACAGCACTCGAGGTGTGGCCTCACCAGTGCTGAGTACAGGGCAGAATGACCTCCCTGCTCCTGCTGGCCACACTGTTCCTGACACAGGCCAGGATGCCTTTGGCCTTCTTGGCCCCCAGGGCACACTGCTGGCTCATGTCCAGCTGGCTGTTGACCAGTACTTCCAGGTCCTTTCCCCCTGGGCACTTGTGCAGAGAGTGGCAGATAAATTTTGGCAAACAGATCTTTAACTGTACAACAAACCCACATATACACAAAAGCAAGTGTAGATTTGCTGGCTGTGCTGCTTTATAAAGCTGTTGCTTTGGGATGATAGGAACAGGATGAGAACTGCTCTTAATAATCTGATTGCAGAATTTTATGGTTGCTGACAATCCAAAGGGATTTTTGTTTTCATTTCTCTTTGAAAATTTTACCTTTGGAAATTGATGCATTATAATTTTAATCTATCTGACTGGATTGTTAATTCATGAGCTCTAAAAATAAAAGCAAGATTAAGATTTTTGACCACTCCATGCAAATCTGTAAATTCTAACTGTGTGCTCTTACTCTCATACTCACTCTGTAATCTGAAAATTGCAAACCCTGAAACATACTTAAAAATTAATCAAAAATTTATTAAATTTAATCTAAAATTGGATTAAGTCTTCATTTTGCTTAGTAGCAAGGACTGTCTTACTATACTCACAGTCTCTTGGAAATGGCAAGGGCACCTGTGCCAGTCATTCTGTCTACTCATCCTCACATTGGGCTGCTCCTTTCTCTTTCAAGTATTTAGTAAGAAAGGATTGAAATGGCTCTGCAGCAATGTTCTCAGAGATCATCCTGACCTCTTAGAGTGCTTTGTAGAAAGGCGATTGGTGGTCTAAGCACTAGGATCCTAAGAAATAAATGAGAACAAGTAAAATAAAGAGAGAATAATTTTATTTTATTTTAATTTTAAAAAAGAGCAGAAAAGTAAGAATTTTGCTATTTTGCTGCTATCTGTCAAAAACTGGTAATTAATCTTTCACTCTCCTCTATATGCATAATGGGATCTACACAAAATCTGGCTCTACATGAAAGCGTAAAAATGCACAATTAAAGCCCTAGATAAAAGCCCTAAATAAATCTGTAAGTATTCAACAGGAATGAGTAGTGGCATGGTTTCATGCTGTACAGGGATTGGATCCTGCAAGTCAGGTAGGAAGACCACTAATGACACTGCTGAAATCAGGAATGCTAGTGCATGTCCTCATCACATGTTCATTAGTGAAATGGGTAGTGAAATATTTAAAATACATCTGTCTTACAGCTGCATGTTACAAAAGAGTGGGTGGGACAGGCAGCACTAGCATGAAATCATGCCTCATCCCCTTCAGAGTAAAATTAGGCAGGTTCGCTTAACCTGGGGACAATATATTTAAAATGAAGTAGCTGCAGCGTAATGGGTGACATTTGCAGAGCACTCCCTCATGATCCATTCTGCCAGCTGGCTGGGGGTGGTTCCTCCCACAGAGCACTGGTAACAAACATGTGTGAGCCACTCTGGTCGTGAGCAACCCCAGTCATTTCTGTGGGAAACATTTCAAAATGTGGAATTACTTTAGCTGGTGTCTAGTCTTGACTGTTCATGTGAACTCTGCCTCATACAATCCATTCAGAGGGATTAGCTGCTACTGCTATGCAGTAGCTTTCAGAAAAACTCTCACTAGGGAATGGCTTTTAATGCTTTCCAGCAAAGTAATACCAAGCTTCCAGGCAGCGTCTGCATGTATGTTTATCATACCTATATAATTTTGGACCAGTCTGATCTTGGTGCTGCTCTCACAGGCCTCCAGGACAGATTGTACTAGGCACTGTTTCAATTTTAGTGTAACTTTCTTCACAGCAAGACTATGCCACAGATGTCAGTTGTCATTAGACTTCTGTTGCTGGCTAGCTTTATAACCTGATTTTGAAAAATCATCTTGGCCTTTGAAACCAATAGATTTAAAAATCATGATTACTGATGATGTATCAGTATCAAATCACGAAACAATTGATTGAAATCATGACTTACTGTTTCTAGAAAAGTTGTATAATTTGTAGTAGAAATTCTGTAAAGAATAAAGCAATTTGCAGAATTCCCTTGCAACATATCACTCTGTATCAATATATATTCTTCTGGGTTTATATCTGCCAGTTATCTTGTATAACTGTATTTCTTTAAGAGACATTTATGTGACACCTTCTCTGGCATTATTAGACAGTTCCTATCTCCGTTAACTTCATAATAGTCCTCCACAAGGTAGAAATATCTTTCTAGTTTTCCACAACCCCATCATTGTCAGTTTTACGGCAACCCATTTTTAGTTAGTTAATTAGTCTTGAATTTTTTAGCATCTTGAATAATAATTTAGTGTCTTGAATAATTTATTCCTCAGTGATTTTCCATTCAGAAGTGTAAGAGTATTTAAGTACTGAAAAAAGTGCAGTATAACCAGAGAATCCCAACTCCAAAAACACAAGCTAACATTCTCTACTAGTGTAAATTGATAGAGGTCTTTTGAATAAAATGTTCCCACTACAAGAAATACGTCAGTACAGGAAATAATTCAGTAAAGGGAAAGTCTGGCCTCATCCAAATTAAATCATTTCTGTAATGGGATAGATGTAAAGTATATTTTCAGAGAGCATAATCAAAATGACAGGACACCAGAAGACTTCTTCATAATGTATCTGTTCTCTGTTCAGCTGTACTTTCATTACAGGCAATCATTAGGAAAATCCATGCTTTATGATTCATCATATAGCATGCCCCATCATATCACACATTGTCATATATAGAAGCAGCATTAGCAGTGTGTTTCGTCATTTGCAAATGCTGAAATTACTGACATCCTGCATGTGTTTTTTAGATCAGATTTTCACTTTAGGGAAATCTGTGGGCAAATACATTAAACTGTATCACACTACAGGAACCTAAGAGAGTATTAATGAGACAAATTTGGAAAGAGGTTGTGTAATAATTTGGCTGTCTCCATACCTTTAGATACTCTGGGCCTTTCAAGATGTCACGATTTTCACAAAAATGCCCCCCAGGAGCATTTGAGGCTCTCTTTCTCTTCTAATTAATTTCTGATGGTTTGAAAGTGTTATTTAAAACTTAAGTGAACATGGCTCAGTTTTGAGCTAAGTTAAAGAGGAAGTTTGTGAAAAATTCAAACATATATTTTTTCCAAACTTTATTTTTCTAACTGAGTTTCAAAGGAGAAACTTTGAGATTCACTTATACTGAGTCACATGGGAATGAACTAGCTCACTGTCTAACATATCTTCATCCTCTTCATGTAGAGGTAGTCTATAATCCTAATAGTAGTTGTTACCTACCATCAAAGCATCAGGAAAAACAAAAGAAAATGGGGGAAAAATCAAAGGCTTAGTTCTGGGGTTCTATTTTAGCTTCCAGCATGTATTTCTGGTGTTCGCATAAGCCCTCTTCCACTTTTTAAGGCATATATCTCTGAGAATTAGAAACAGAGTATCTTTGTTATTATTTATCTTATAGCAAACATTCCTGTTGCTTTCCCTATGCTGAAAAAGTTTGAAATTCTCTCTGTGAAGTCTGATGATGCCAATTCAATCAGGGTCTCATTTGAACAAACAAATTCAAGAGGTTAGTTAGTATTTAAAAGTGACCCTTTCCTTTAGAAAAAGCAACATTAAATCTCTTATTTCAATCTTCTGCTTATTCCTTAATATAATGGTATTTCTATTTTTTAAACTTCAATCTTACAATACATCTGGTTGTTTTTTCCTCTCTTTTTACATGATGCGGTTCTTCGAAAAATCTCTAAGAAAAAGATCTTTCTCTTTTAGCTTGTCTAAAGCCAAGTTGACAAATGCCATAATCACTCCAGAGCATTTTTATGTCTTCCATGTAGTCTGTAATGAAAAAATTATCTCTCTGCCTTAAAGGACCTGGCAGCTCTTCTGCTCTTGTCTTCTAACTAGTCCTTCATCATGGATTTAGCCTTCCCTTAACAAGAACCATTCTTCAGGGGTGCTCAGAGAAGAATGACCTTGTCAGACCAAACCCATGCATTTGCCATATAAAGTACCTAGAATGCCAAGAACTCCATATCCATTTCAATACAAAGTACAGCAGCTTCTCCAGTACATATTTATTTGCTTAAATTAATACAATACATCATACATGCTTTTACTATTGAGACAGAAAGCCAGAAACTAAAGATTCACATATAGTTTGTTCACTTCACAAGTTGTGGCTTTAAACAGGAACTCAATGTTCTACATGAAATAAATATGCAACACATTATTTGCAAAATCTGTTAGGAGTACAAAATGTTAGCTCTGTTACATCTTGTTCAGCTAAGCAGACATGACATTTTCAAAACTGTTAATAATTATTAAAACTTCTAGGAATAATAAATATGGTACTTATATTACTTCTTAACTGTACACTCAAAACAGCAGAATCGAGCAGCACCATATGAAGAGAGAAATCAAAGAATAGGAAGTAGACAAACACAGAGTTGTAAAAAGGTGGGTGCAGTAGCATTACTTGGTCTTTCCACTAACTTGTTTTACAGGAAACAGCACAGAATAAACTTTAATTATTACATTAATCACAATGTATTTTAGCCTTTGACCTTCTGAACACAGAGCACCTGTCTTTGCTGTCATAAATTGAAGGCTGTCTGGCAGCCAGGAAAACTCAGTTTCACAAGGAGATGGCTGAGTCCTTGTGGCCAGAGACTGAAAACACTTTGCTGCGAGGTCACGTATAACTTTGCTTTTCCTTTAAATATGTTCTCTATCTTCACCCTTAAACGATACTAGCTCAGATTTTGGGTTTTCCTCCACCTACTCTGTGCTCCAAAGCGTCTTGCAGAACTGTCCCTTCTACCCTTAACATCAGAAAAGCCCCTAACTTAACATGCCTTCACTTGCCCAGACTCTTTATGGTAGGGCAAATTTATCTTTTCCTCAGCCTGACTTCTGGAAACATTTCAGCTGTGCAAGTTTGTAGCCACTCTTATTTGCTGTAATGCTCTCGGAAAGGATGAAACAAGGCTGCCTAAACAATGCAGGCAAATGGTATAAATGTGCTTTTATATGGAGGTGGTGGAGACTGGGCTTTAGCTTCATATGTCCCCATAAAATGAAAACCCAAATAACAGTGAACAGTAGTAAGATAAAGCCTTTTTTTTTTTCCCCACAACAGAGCTAGAAGACGAGATAAACTCACATTAGGAATGAGAAAAAGAAGAAAATGTATCCCCCAAAGTCCAGGACACAGACAATGTCTCTACTGAACTTCTGAGCCTCTACACAAGGCAAAATAAGGAAGCTAATCCCTTGAAAATTATAAATGGGAAATAGCTTCATTATGAGAGCAAATTTCTATAAAGCATTTTCAAAGCTATTAAAAAGCAAAGGCTGTTACTGTCTGTTCCCAAAGCGGTGCCAATGTAAATAGTGTGAAAATAACTTATGTTTGAAAAGCAAGGTGCTTCACAATGAAGGCTGTTATTTCACTTTTAATTTGTCCCTTGAGGCCTCTTTGTAACAAGTGCCACAGACCCATCTACATTATGTTCTACAGTAGGGAGGACTGTCATCTTCTAACCATTTTGCTTGGGTCACTTGGCACTGTCTTCTTACTTCAGTAATAATTTTGTTTGTAATTTCTCTTATTCATAATTTACAGTTTTAAATTAGGTTTTTACTATTCTGACATGAATTAGACTTGCTTGTTTGAGAATTAACTTAGTATGACTTTGTGTCTGGGCAGAATCTTGGCACAATGGGCACAAAGTCCCATTGTGAAGAAATACTCTGCTTTCTAGTAAAATGTGATTAAAAAGAGTTCGCATTATGAATTACTTGCAAATAGTATTGCCATTTTGGGACTATTTCCCAGCTGTATGTAGTTGTCCAGTACTTCGGCTCCAGTGATAACTGCACCTGTAGAAGTGGGCAAATTGAAGTGGGGAGTGTGGTTGACGGAGTTTGGAGTAACCATTTAGACAACGCACAACTTTCTGCAGTGATTTCCTTTCCTAAGGACACTTCTGGCACATTCTCTTACAAGGTCAGTAAGGAAACTCTGGACTGCATGCTTCCAATAAACATAGTTTTTGCAGTTGCAGAATCACACAATCACAGAAGCATTTAGGTAAGAAAAGACCTCTTAATATCATGAACTCCAATGTTTAAACAATCACCACCTGGTCAACTAGACTAAGTCCTACATCTGATCATTTTTTGAACACCTGCAGGGATATCTGACTTGTAGCCCTTCTCTGGACATGCTCCAGCACCTCAATGTCTTTCTTGGAGTGAAAGGCCCAAAATTGGACACAGGATTTGAGGTGTGGCCTCACCAGTGCTGAGTACAGGAGGTCAATCCCTGCCCTGCTCCTGCTGGCCACACCATTGCTGGCACAGGCCAGGATGCCATTGGCCTTCTTGGCCACCTGGGCACTGCTGGCTCACGCTCAGCTGCTGTCACCAGCACCCCCAGGGCCTTTTCCTGTGGCAGCTTTGCAGCCACTCTGCCCCAGCCTGTGGCACTGCCTGGGGTTGCTGTGACCCAAGGGCAGGGCCCAGCACTGGGCCTTGTTGAGCCTCACACCACTGGGCTCGGCCCATGATCCAGCCTGTCCAGATCCCTCTGCAGAGCCTTCCTGCCCTCCAGCAGATCAACACTCCCACCCAGATTGGGGTTATCTGTTAAGTGACTGAGGGGGCTCTCCATCCCCTCATCCAGATGGCTAATAAAGATATTAAACAGGGCTGGGCCCAGCGCCGACCCCTGGGCAACACCACTGGTGACTGTCTGCCAACTGCAGTTAACTCCATTAACCACCACTCTCTGGGCCTGACCATACAGCCATGTTTTAATCCAAGCAAAGACTTCATCCGCCCAAGCCACGAGCTGTCAGCTTTTCCAGGAGAATGCCATGGATAATGTATCAAAGCCTTTGCTGAAGCCCAGATAGAATGCATCCTGTGATCTTAGTGGCTGGGAGCTGAACTCTGCTGAAAATGTCTCTCTTGCTCCATTTGTCTGGACTGCAATTGGTATGTAATACTTTGTTTCTTTCTTGATAAGAATTGTCTAGCTGTCCCATAGCACTCTCCAATTAATAGACAAGAGTTTGCAATGGAAGGGCTGTGTACTTTCCTGCTTTACACACCACAGGACTGAAGGACTTGCTAAATTCTACCCACCTGCATGATCACCTTTCTAGAAATTGCAAAGAGATTCCCCATTCCTTGCTTGTTCTTCTTATCATGTAAATGAATAAATCTGGAAATGTGGAGCTAACTGATACTGAACCATGCACAGCTGGAAACTACACTACCAAGAGGGAGAAAATTCTAAGAGTTAGCTACTCCCAGCTCTTGGCTGTATACATGCTCACATGGAGTTTTTGTCTGGTAGAGACAAGCTAGTGCCAATAAGTTAACTGAAGGAGTTGCTCCCATTTCTGAGGGACCATCTACTAGACCATGCTGAATTTCTACCCGATCATTTCCCCTAACGTCTAAGAAAGAGTACAGTTTCACTCATTATCCTAAAAATTTCCTAACTTTTTTGCTTGTCCACAATGTCTTCCTTGAAAGAAAGATAGCTCCTTTTTCAATAGGCATCATCTTACAGCTAAAGCAAGGAAGAGGAATGTTTATGATAGAACAGTTAATCCCTGAAGAAACATGACCATAGACCTCTAAAATACACCTCAAAGACTTTTTAAATTCTGAAGTGACCTACCTTCCAGTTCAATTTGGCATAACATTTTTATTTTTAAAAATATGCACATCAGACATAGATTTAATTTAGGAAAGTCACCTGGATGTTACTCTTTCTTTTATCAATAGCTTTTTCTGCATGAATTTCTGCATATGTTATGCCATGTTTGAGCCTTGAAAAAGGAAAACACTGCCTGTAGCCTTGGACTACACAAACCCAGTTATATGAAAAATAAGGACCTTGCCCTGTGAATGCTGCTTAACTGGTAGGCATGAGGATCATTAATTTGAGAGGTGTGTGTTTTCTTATAGGGGCAGAGAGCTGCAGCTACATGACTGGTCTTAGCAAGCCATAAAAGTAGATTACTATATTTAATTATAACTTGCTATATAGAGAGCATGATTGCAATGCATTTCAAATCAAGAACTCAGCAGGTAAGTGAAGAAGGCAGTAATATTTGGAAGAGATGTACCATATATATGGATTTTAACCTTTTGAGCTGGGATGTCCAAAGGACATAGGACAAATTTTATGATTAATTGAATTTTTATTTCCACGTAAGCAATAGGACAATTCAGGGCTGCTTCTCATCTTTCTTGAAGATGTAGGAACTAATATACTGTTCAAAGTATTCATGTCATTAATGAAAAGTTTAATGAATAGGCTTTTCCCATGTTGGTTATAAGCTTATAACTGTAGGGGAATCAGAGGATGAAAAGCTGAGTTTGACTCCATAAAAACAGCATGAGTGAAATTTGTCTGAAAGGCCTGCCACTTACAGCTCAAGAAGTGTTTAATAAGAGAAGTTTTCTGACCTTAATAAGAGGAAAGTTTTCCTCTGTGAGGTACTGCTTGTTCTGTAAGGGTGGTTTTTACCCCCTGAAACAAAAAATGACCAGATCTGTGTATTCCAAAATTATCCTTACTAGCAATGATAAACTGAAGAGATAAATGGTGAAGCTGCATAACTTTTTCATTTTGAATTACTCATACTGTGCTATGTGTAACTATGGCAAGATTGTGAATACGGCATGCTGATGCCGCCCAGTACATGTGTTGGTCCAAGCAGGCAGTAGAACAAAATGTCAACACAATCTATGCTATTTCACTTCAGAATTTCTGAACTCTCCCATACTGGCTGAAACACAGCAAAGCATGAATATTCCTTGTGCCAGAGAACTTTTGTAATAAATTCCTTTTAAAGCCTTAGAGAACTGTCCTTTACTGCCTCCCTAGACATTAGTTCTTCTTATTATTTTGTTTTACATTTCTCATTGTAAGTAGTTGCACTAAGAGTCACTTCAGTAAATCAAATATTTGGACTGTGTTAGTTCTGAACGTCGACAGCACTTTCATGCATGCCATGTTTAATAGTACTCTGGCTTATAATGTGAAATACTTTGTATTTTCAGATATTTTTGAGGCATATGGTTAGAAGTTTTCATATATATTTAGTCAGATAAGAAATCAGATGCTAAAATATATTGCTTTCTGCTAAGTAGAAAATTGCATGTAAGTATCTATCCCCATATAATAGGAAGTAAACTTCTGTACCCAACCCATTGTCTGTTATACATTAAACGGATAAATATTAAAGTGTTATTTTTCAATATCTATTGCATTTCTTGGAGACCTCAAGCTGTTTTATTCTTTTAATGTATGTGGTTTACCCTAAATTATTTTTAATAATTTGGCTTATTTATTTCTAAATACTACTACAGACTTCCAGGCTTTAATAGCTTACAATTCATGTTAAAATATTCCTGGTTACCATTTTCCAGCTGTTTTAGAAATGTCCATTTTAAATGCCTAGAAGCATTGTTTGTTTTTCCATTTTTCTTTCCAGCAATTCTTTCAAACTCTTGTTCTTGTGCTTGAAATACAAGTAATCAGAGAGAGAGTGACCAAGTCTGGCCTTTTCAAAGGATCTAAAGCTGAGATGTTCTTTGCTGTTAGCAAGCTCTCCCTCTCCACGTCTCTCCTCTTTGTCTGAATTTCCTATTCTCTTCCCCAGTCCTCCCTCACTTAACACCTCTTCCTTCTCATTGCAGTAGGACTCTCTGAAGTCCTTCATCATGCACTCAGGTTTGCCAGAGAGATCTTGAGCCATGTACAGCTTGTTGTCATCATGATGGTACGTGGCAGGGCTGTATCGGTCCACCTCATAGCAGTTGTCTTCCTCTTCTTCCTGGCATGAGCTTCCCTTGGCACTCTCACCATCAGAATGAAATGAGATACCCTTCCCTTGGCTTTTCTGGGACAGATCAAATGGCTCTTCCTGTTCCAAGCTTCTCAAGACATTTGTCTGGGACAGAGCAATCCTTCCTCTTCCAAAACCTTGTAGTGGTTTGAGGGGAGGAGAGAAGGAAAGAATTATATATAGGAAATTTTACTACTTGATACATGGCTAAAAACCAAAATCTGAGGTGTCTTTGCATTTAATTTTTTAACTTTGTCATCCATCCAGCTATCTCCAAGTACTTCACTATTTACATCTCATGGCATCTCCTTCGAGATGCTGCAAAAAGGAGTGCTATTGTTTACGCTTCACAGCCAGATTAGGACACACAAAACATTCTTTTATACAGCCAGACTCTGGATGATGCAGCTGGGAAGAAAAGTGAAATGGTCTGGCCTTTTGTAAACTGAATTTTATCTCAACGTACTCACTTCCTCCTTCCTATTATTTTTCTAAAATAAAACTTGAATCTAAAGCACCACAGTCCATAATCCAAGTCCCAGGTTTTGTATCTTATGTTTCAGAGGAGTGGAAGAGACTAAAAACATGGTAATGTATTTGTTCTATGGACACTGTGGTTCAAAGTTAATACTTTACAAATGGAAAGACACAGTCTCAGCAGCCTATGACTGTCCTTAATTTTTCCCCTTTCATCCACTGAGAAACAATCAACTGAAGAGCTCTACGCTTCAGCTTGAGGGAATCATTATAAACAAATGATGATTTTGAGCAGTGTATATGAATATGCATCTAATCCTAGATCTGGTTTGGCTTAGTATTTGTCAGTGTCTTCCCTCTTGCTGAAAATACAGATAATCCAAGAGGCATCTGTGGACTCAAAAATACTCCAAACATCATCAGGATATATTTTAAAAAATCAGATACTATAGGCATAGGTCAGCTTCATTAAAGACTAGTGACAAAGTGAGGACTTCACCCAATACCTATGAAAGTCACAATTTTACCTGCTTTTGTTTCCTTTGTTTTTTACTTTCCCCTCAGTAAATGAATCAAGTTTATGAAGAATCTATGCAGTATCACTAAACGGCAGATTTTATTTTGCAACAAGGTGTATTTGTTAAAAGGATTCATAAACAGGCATCAGACCTCACAAATCTTCTCATAATTGATAAGCCTCAAGGGCCGCAGAATCTCTGTACAACGAAAAGATCTTAGGCAATCTCCAATTACGAGCAATTCTCTAACTAGCATGATGCTGTAGGAGATTTACAGAAAAAAATACTTATTTCATTAGCCATTAGGATCTTCAAAAAATTTACACCAAATGTCATTAGAGTAAGTGTTTTGCACATGTGCTAAGCTGCCCTAAAGTTTGAATATATGAGAAATGCCAAGAAATTTTGCCCACTAAAGAATTATTCATATACTTAAAAAAGGGATCTTGGATACCCAAGCCCTCAAAAAATTCTCCCTAATTCCCCCACTTCTTTAGATAGCATTGATCAGTTTACACACATGAAGATGACTTCAGGAAGTGTATGTGGTAAGTGGCAGACAGGAAATGTTTCACAGGATGCCGTCAGTAGTCAAAAATCCTTATACTGTGAGACTTATACTGTGAGGAATATTCCCTCCTATTCATGTCCTTCCTTGTAAATGGGATCTTGAGCCTATGGTATTCATAGGGCACCAGCTATGCCAATACAGCACAGAATGACCACGGCTCCTGGATGTAGAGCCATTGAAGATTCCATTCCTGCTCCAGACTGGAATCCACTAACCTGTCAGAAAGGACCATAAGTGTTTCAGATTTTCTTTTTCTGTCAAATTAGGATTAATTTATGATTTATTTGGGACATGCAATGCTGCCATGTAATGCTATAGTAATATAGCTAATAACAACTTCACAGGCTTATGGGATTCTACCTCTTGCAATAACATTGGATCTATGGCACAAGTTTGTGGATCTGTCGTACAAAGCCCATTTGTGTTTACTGATATGCATATTCAGATCTCACAGAGAATAATCTTGCTGAAAATTATTACCTTGAGAGTGAAATCCTCTTTCCATGACTCCATGTTTGACTTTCATGTGTCTGGTTAGGTTCCCCTTCAAGGTGAATTTGCTGGGACAGTAGAGGCACTTAAATGGCTTACTATCTGAGTGCAAGTGCATGTGTCCCATTAAATTGTGCATTCTGTTAAACTCCTTTCCACACAGCTGTAAAAATGGTAAAAATGAAAATTATTAGTTTGAAGCAGTATTTTCAAGGACAACATTTTTAAAGGAAAGAGGACCTACACTTCTCAACTTAAATTCTGGCAGTTTTTGGCTGCAATAAGTTTTTCAAAGTTCCATCAAAATCCTACAGGCAAAAACACTGAACTGCTGATAATTTTTTATATTGGTGACCAGCACACATAGTGCAGGATTCCCCAAAAGCAGTCAATGTTGTTGTAAGGAGGGGAAAGACTTAAGGGAGTAATCTGGAAGGCTCATAACTTGAATGAGATTCAAAGTAAAAGTTTCTGCCCTGGTGAACCATTCCATTTGTAGCTTATACATCTAGCCTTTAATCAACTACAATGTCAGGCAGGAATAAAACCAATTAAGGGTTTCTGTGAAACAGAGTAACAGAATATTACTTATTTTTAAATGGAAATTAAATGGCTGCACATTTTGGTTAAAGCTAGAAAAAGCAATTCCTTGTTTTTCTGTGTTTCTTGCTCACTCTTTATTTCCCTTGATTCCTTCATCATTTGTTTATCAACTCTTGTGTTTTGGTGTCTCTGGTGAGTAAGCTGCAATTTAAACAGCCATGAGGCTGCAAGAATGACTCAGCTTTCCGTGAAGCATGTTCCTGCCAGCTTAAGCCATTGATCGTGAAATTTTTCCTTTGATGGAACAATACCAGTGGGTTTAATTCATTGTTGTTTATTTAGATGGGTCCTTTTGTAGTCTGGACTCTTATGTACTCTTAAGACATGAGAGTTTGACATCACTATTACAGCCACCCAGTCTTACTTATCTTCTGGTCTTTCCTTACCAGGATTTATAATTTTATTCACATTCAAGTGGCTATTTCCGTCCTCTGCAAACTTCTGTGCTTACTTTCTACTTTTTTTTTCCTGACTTGTTTTATCATTGGAATTTAATTTTTTAAAAATTATTCTTATTACTATATGACCCAGAGTCACCATTACTGAGTAACTGAAACCTTCATCCAGCAGGGTAACCATCTGGCAGACAATTAATTAATAGAAATTACTAAGACTCCACCAGATTTTTTATATAATCGGGATTCAATTTTTACTTATTTGGTATTACAGAAGAACTGATACAGAACTTGTAGATGTAAATTCAGAAAGTCATCACTTAGAATATCTGGATGAAATGTAAATAGCGAAAGGATCCTTGGAAAAGTAGTACTGTATGCTTTGTCTTTTAAGACTTCTCTTGAGGAAAAATTGAATCAGTTCATAAATGCAAAAATTAGCAGGCCTACTGTTTTAAAATAAAAACTAGAGCTGAGTCAGAGCTGTAAAAAGACAGATTCTGAAAATATTCATTTGTTTTTCAAAAAGTTATTCACTTCAGCTGCATATGTACCATTCGTGTTTTTCTGTCTGTGATTTTACTAAAATGAAAACTCTAGCAAATAAATTTATCACAAAGTGTTAGACATGACCATTGGTGGAAAAAAGGAATAGCCACTGAAAGTGAGTAATTTATTTTTAAGAGTAAGATGGCTGCTTCCAAGGGTCATCCAACCACTGAGGAAAGAATACTGTCTTCTTCATGTTCAAATAAAGTTAATACGTAGGATTATGTACACTCAGAGAAATTATAGAACCAAAAAATACCTCAGAAAGTGCTGGGAGGCATCAGACTCTCATCTACTGAGACTACTAATGAGCACAGAAAATTAGCAAGGAGTAACCAGCAGCTGATTGTATCTTGACAGCTGCTGGAACAACCTATAACTTGTCAATATTACTCTTGTTGCAAGAATGTCAACAATAATATCTCTCTTACACCTCTTTGCTGAAGGCTTCTGGTTATCTGCTTGTATTGTGGCTGACATACGTTATCACCAGAACCTGCTTTCTGATATCTACATCTTCTCTGTCTGAACTGGTAACCAAGGAAAATCATGTTGAGTGGATGAGTGGCTTCAGTACTGCATGCAGACACTTATCTTTATAAGGTCTTGAGTATTAAAAATTATTTAGAAGGACCATTTAGTTGTTTTCTGTCAAGGCAATATTTGTTTCTCTTTCCTCTTACTGAAAAGACAGGGACTTGGTAAAGCATAAAAGTTCTGTGTCTGAATAAAGTTGATGGGTTTTCCATTTCCCAGAGTCAGGCACATCATCAATATATGTAATGTGTTCTTGTCCTGAAATCTCCTCTGGGGACATAAGGAAATGGTACTAGAGTGCAAAGGTGTGGCAGGAAAATTAAAGAAATGCAGATAGGAAAATTGGTTTTTGGAATGATGGGTCTCTATGGCATAATCTCTGCTTTACTGGTCATTTCAAAAAGGCACGAGACATCTTTCAGAGGAATATCTATGATCCAGATGTAAAAGGAAATAGGTTTCTCACTTGTATGCTAGGAGACTGCAATTCAAATCTAGCTGGAGTACATAGCTAAGGCTCAATAAAGACCTTGAATCTGCAGATCAAATTAGAAGCCTGTACAAGATTTTCTTTCTCTCTGACATTACAGACTTGTGAGAAGAGTGTGAGAGATGATCCCGAGACAGTTGCATGGGAGGAGCTCCAGCAGAACCAAATGCACTATAGCACTCAGGGAGGTGAAAAGTTTATGCAAGAGAACTTGGGATATCAGGAACAACACGGTTTACTTGTGAACTTTCTGTTAGGCTGTCTAACAAAATAATCTTCGACAAGATGTTTAGAACAAAATAAAATTAAAATCTTGAAGAGAACAACTCAGCTGCAAGTCTGCTGAACAGACTTAGTTGCACTGGCTGGTGAAATGGACTTCAGTATAGTTTGCTAGAATAGTCTACATTAGTTCCAGCCTAGATTTTTTTCCTCTTAAGCCAGCACGTGAAGTATCATCCTTCTAGATTTGCCACCAGTTTTGCTCCTTCTCAAAGTACTTCTCTCTCTCTGATTAAAAATTTTTAGATAGGGAAAAAAGTGGTGTTCAAAACATCTGTTACAGATATTTGTCTGAGCTGAAGAAAGATCCATTGCATCCTTTACTGGAAGTCTGAAAAATTTATTACTTCAGCACTAAAAGCAACAGTAAATTTCATGGAACCTTTCTATACAAATCCAAATTAGTACTGTTGCACCAGTTGTTGGAATACCTTCATAAGTCTTCAGTGGGTTTTTTTTTCCCTCTTAAACAGAAATAAACAAGGCAAAATGGGCTCAGGCCTTTAAATACTATAGACAAGTTCACTCTTCAGCAGAAAATCAAACAGAGATCCAGGCTGCAGCTGGGTGAGGAAACAGAAGGGACAACTATTTGCTACTCCCTCACTTCTGATAGTATGTGCTTAGCTGTGATTAGACACATAGGAAAGCTCATGTTTTCTTTTGCTGTGAGAAAAAGGTAAAGAAAACCATTGCATGCGGTGAAGTATAAAGGCTACTGCTGTGCTCTCTTTCCCTTGCATTCTTCTTCTTCTTCTTTTTTTTCTTTATAAGAAGGGTGTTCCTTTCCTCAAAGAAAGAAGGAGAGGGAGAATGACTGTAAACTGTCCAAAAGGACCGTGAGAAAACAGGAAGCTTTGAAAAGTACAAGAGAAAGCAAGATGAAATCTATTTGCAGGCGGTTCCCCGGGGACATGTGAGCCATTGTTAAGCAGGCTGTTCATACAGCTATATCCTTCCTTCTGCTGAGGAGGAGCTCGGTGCCAAAAGGCTGCTATCTGGTCATTGCCTTAACCCTCCAAGTACCAGCCAGAAATATTTGCCTTCAAGAGTCTTCAGGGGCTCTATCAGAGAGGTAGTGTTAGGTAATGTTCCTAATGCAAAAAAACAATTCCTGATTCTGTGTCTGCTTATTGTTGCAATCTTCACTGTCAGAGGCACTGATGCTGATTCATACCCCTTCAGACATATGAGAAACAGATTCACTATGCTTACTTGTTTCTTTCTTCATTGGAACACTGGGTGGGACAGAAAAGTAAAAAAATAAGAAAAACAGGTGTTCCTGTAGAGCTTTTGTTCCTGTCTGGAAAACATACTGGTGATACTCTATTTCCCAGTTCCAACTATTGCCCTCTCCAAGTTTCAATAGTCTGTCATCGTCAAACACTGAGCTGAACACAACCTTCCAGCTAATCTGCACATACCCAAAAAGGCATGTGGATCCATATACTGCCCCCACAAAATCTGATCAAAAATTTGAGATTCTTTTCTGAAGTTTGAGGAGTCAGAGAACTACTTCAACCAAATGGGAACAACAAGGCATGTTTGCAGATGTTCTCAAAGAATGAAAACCTCCAGCAGACCTGACTTGTTACACCCATAGAATTTCAGTAAAAGAAATTATTTTATCAATATAGAGTAATGTAAGCACTACTACACAACATACTACTTTCATAAGACATAAATTAGAACAAAGTACTGAAGGTGGAAGACTTTGCTGCTAGTGTTTCAAAGTAAAATGTTTTGATGTTAAGAAAGAAAAATTATGAAGTCAGAAATATTCATTCTGACATTTTCTTACTAAAACCAGCACTGAACATCATATATTCCTATGACATTTTGAAATTCTACATTTTTTCAAGATGAAATAAGGATCATATGAATTAAATATGATGAAAAAATATTTCCAGTTAAATTTTTCATCCATCTCTGCTTCTTCATGAGAAATTCCTTTTAAGAAAATATCAATGCCATAGAGATGTAGAACGAAAGAGTTCTAGAAATTGCTTTCAGTCTTTAGTTTCTTATGCACAACCTCGGTAATATGCTCCACTCTGTATTTACAGCCATCTTAGAACAAATTAAAGTGGGAAATCTCCAGCCTTTGACTTCACAAAGTACGACAACAGTAATGAACCAGCTAGGCATTGGAACACTGGAGGCAGCAAAAGAACTTATGTAGCATCCAGTACTGAACAAGAATATAGATATGAATAATTCATAAGAAATGTATTAGAAGTAAACAGGATCAATAAAGTCTTTAGGGTTTATGGGGAGGGAGGAGAAGAGAGGATGGAAATGGAATGCCAGTCTCCAGTGCTGGGGGACAGCGGCAAACTGGAATTTAAAGGACTGTAGAAAGGCCAGGTGGTCTCAGAGGCTGTTTTGTTAGCATACTAATATCCTGCCTTGAATTCCAGTCTGGTAATTACACTCTACCCATTCAAATCCTTTCTGTAGTTTTATTTTGCTGTGGCTTTTTCTAACCTCTTTCTTGAACTGTTGCATAGCATCACTGTGTGAAATTCTGGCTGCTGCTTTTTCATGATCTTCTGCAGGGTGCATGATTTGATTCCTGCTTTTTTTCAGTGTTTCAAGCTATGAAGCACTTAAATTTCTGTTTGGATGATTGTACTAAGCAAATGTCAGATATGTTTTTGTCCTCAAATGTCTGTGGCACTTAAACAATCACAGGGAAAAAAACCCCAAAACTTATGTGAGAAGGAATGATCCTGATGGGAAAGGGAGTAAACCACAGGTATTTATCTCCATTATTTTGTGCTACATAAGCAGAACCTGGGTAAAGAAAGAAAATCAGGCTGGTTTATGTTAATTTTTGAATACAAGTGTTAGCAGGTTTTCACTATGTGTTAGCAGGTTTGTTTTTCTAATTCTACCATATGATAAGATGACGACATCAGAGAAATATGCTTTAGGATCATACCTCTACCACCAAATGTACTTACCTTGCATTTAAAGGGTTTGACATCAGAGTGAACAATCATGTGGGCCTTGAGAGTCTGCTTTTGCACAAAGCTCTTGAAGCACAAATGGCATTGATAGGCTCTGATATTGGTGTGGATCAGGACATGTCGCTTCATGTTGGCCAGCAGAGTAAATTCCCGGCCACAAATTCCACATTTGTGCTCTTTCACACCCTGAAAAAAAATAAATTCTGTAGATGTAAAATTTTCTAGGTAATTTAATCGTCAGTACAGCAATTTATGAATTATTCATTCTGCATTAGCAAAGTTGATAATAAATTATTTCACTTTTAACATTTTTCAAGGTATTTTCTCCTGACAAATTCTTACAAGCTTCTGAGAAGCAGAGAAGTAAAACAAAACACAAACTTAATGAAGTAATGAAGACTGTTTTCAAATAAATCTAACATAGTCAGCGTCAGAGCTTCCCTCTCCTGCTCTGCTGCTTAAGTAAAGTATTGATTACACATCTCACATTTATTGCAGAGAGAAATATCTGCTTATTCCTGGTGGGATTTTCAGTAACCACTATGGAATGATTTCATTTTATATGAGGTTTATAGAACATTTCTATCACTTTTTATGCTATCTACTCAATTTATGATTACATAATTCAATATTCTTACTCACACCCATGTGGTCTGTCAGCTTCTCAGTGATTTAGATACTATGAAAATCAAAGAATTTGCTACTATACAGCTGAAGAGGTTTATGTGCTGAAGGTAACAAGGATTTACTAGTGAGGTGCTGAGAGCAATTACTCCTTCCACAGCCCTTCTTTAAAAAGTTGTGAAATGACTGTCAGTGGTTTTCCCAGTTAATTACAAAGCTAAAACTGGACATCACTACCAGTTTCAAGTGTCTGCTCATTTGATATGAAGCTGCGTTTAGTCAGCTAAGTACTATTATTTTCATGGTGAATCCACCTGTGGCTGTGGACAAAGAAGCAAAAGCTCTCTAAGGGCTCAGGGGCATTTCATTCCCTGTGACAAAAAAACATACCAAGTCTTCAATTAGTGGAATCTTGCATGGTAAATCTGAAGAGCAGGGAATCTCCAGAAATTATAAGCATGAAGCAGAAAAGAAAAAGCAAATGTGGAAGTAGAAGTTGTGCAGTTTTCAAAGAATATGTGACTATAAGACTCAAGGGCCATAGCTTTCTGTATTTCTAATGTTTTTCATGTAAAAGCCAAAATTCAAATGTTAAAGGAAAAATACGCTAATCTGGCAGCAACCTTTTTTTAAAGTGAAAGAATTTGACTTCTCTTATTATTTTTGTAAAAGTGGATTGTCAATTTCAGAGTTTCTTGAATGTAACAATTGCATTTTTCCTATTTTTGGAAGCAATCTTTTCGGAAGAGTTCCAAAGCTTTCTCGTACCCTAAGCTGGCCCTGCTGTCACCACTGTCTGCAGAGGAAAAACTGCTACTTGATATTAATTGGCTGTTATTATGATCCTACTTGTCCATTTATATTAACTGGCATTCTGGATAACATATGCACAAAGGGGAATTTTTCTTAGGGTTATTTTGTTTTTTAAATGTCATCTCATTACAATGATTCTTCAAAATCTGATGAGTAATAACATACTTTTTTTTTTTTTTTTTTTTTTTTGCTACAGTCCACTACAAACTCACGTACTTCCTAATTAAGGGAATAAAGTATCACAACTGGCTTTCACTTAAAAAAAATCTTTTAAAATTTTGGGATTATGGGGTGGTTATACAGCTTTGCAAAATTTTACAGAAGGTCATTCTGAAAAAAGCCCCAAGAAACAGAGAGATATGAATCCGGTTTGGGGAAGTGATACAGGGGGTTTAATTGAATTCCTGCTTATAACAAAGTTGTGTTTGCGTGTACTTTTTTAAGGCTGGCAAAGACATCTGGCTGATACAACTACCAGCAATGCTGGAGTTTCTGTGTAAACCTCTGCAGCTGGCAAGAGACCACGTTTCTGAGGAGGTACCTGCCCTTGTGTAGCTTTCATTGCCTGTAATCCTTATACTACCTTCATATGCAAGGTGAGAGCTGGCTTACCTTGTGAGTCAGGGAGTGTTGCTTCAGGTGGTGGGGCTGCACAAACTCCATGCCGCATTCAGTGCAGATGTATGGGCGGATGTCTTTGTGCTTCATCATGTGGTTTTGCAGCTGACTTGGGTACTGGAAGGTCTTATCACACTCGGTGCAATTGTACTGTATAGGGCCACGGTGGGTGGTTAGGTGTCTCTTCAGCTGGGCCAGAGTTGGAAAGTCCAGACCACACTCCACACAAATGTTCTCTCGTCCACTCTCATGCTTAGACTCATGTGCTTTCAGCTCACTGGGGTAGGCAAAACCCCTGCCACAGATCCTGCAGTTGTAAGGTTTGATATCACTGTGTTGCATCATGTGTCTCTTAAGGTGACTGGTTTGAGTGAAAGCCTTGTGGCACACCTGGCACTTATGTGGCCGAGTGCCCTGGTGTGTCAACATATGCGTGTGCAAGTGGCTCAGCTGCTTGAAAAGCTTGCCACACCGGGTGCAAGCATGTGGTTTAATGCCACTGTGACCCAAGATATGGGTGACCAAATTGTACTTGGATGTATAGGACTTCTCACACATGGGACATTGCCAGCGTTTCTGCTCACCCCCCACATCAACATAGTAGCTGTCATCTATCTGAAGGTTGACATCTACTCTTTCCACTTTCTGTTTGTTTTCACCACTTTCTCTTACTTCAGCCCTCCTGAAGGGTGGTTCTGTAGGTCTTTTCATTTGCAAAGGGTTCCTGAAATGAAAGTTTGGTGGTACAATGAAAGGAAACATTAAGCCAGGATGGACTTTAGGATAATAAGGGTAAGGAGCCTGCATGAATGCTGGGTTACTGGGCCATGCCATGCTAGGCTTCACTGGTTCTTGCTTAATGGGCTTGGCTCCAAAATGCTCCAGAGTTCTGTAGAACTGAAAACCAAAGTTGCAGAGGTCAATCATCTGGGAACTGTACTTGGGCTGAGTTGGCTGTTGGAACACCAAGGGGAGACTGGAAGAGCCCATGTCGTGATCCTCAGGTCGATCTGGTGATGATGAGGAATCCTCAAGGGTGATGGGAGGAGGCATTTTTGTTGGCATGCTCTTACGTTTGCGAGACCCTCCTTCCAAGGACCCCTGGAATGTTTCCATGTTTTCAAGAGGAGGAGGACCATAGCGGAAATGTGAGAGGTGTGTTCTGAATTCTTCATCAAATTGTGTTGCTCTGTGTGGCTTTGTAACGGGGCTGAGCGGCTGCAGGCAGAGGGAGAAGGGAGAGGCTCGGGTATTGTCCACATTAAAACTTGTTTCTTCGTTCTTCATCATATTCAATTTTCTTCTCTGTGGCCCAAATTCCTTAAAATAAGCAAAAGAAACCCCAAATCTGTTTATTTTTTCATGTTCTTCTGGATTTAACAATCTATTGACCATTTTATTGTTTTGAAGATTGTTGGTTTTTTTTAAAATAAATAAAACTAAGGATTTCTTAGGTCCATATAGGATAAAGGCCTTTTAAAGCAGAATTAAATTGGTAAGTGAAAAGCAAAAAAGCTTTGGTCTTCCTGCAGCAGATTTGACCCAGACAACATTTTTACAACTTAAACATCCTGTACTGTGACCCACTACTTCACAGATGAAACCAGTATGGCAATGCTTCTGCCAAACTTTATTCAGTCAGTCTGTTTGTGGGCAAAATTCTGTCCTTGGCTGTGCATGAACGGCTCTAGAAATTGGCAGTGCATATAAAGGATATAGCAATACAAACAATAATATGCACATTTATTATGGTTGTGACATGAAAAGCCAAAGCCAAAAAATGTTAAGCTTCTTTGTATCATTAACATGTGCTGCTGTGAGAGAAAACAATGGCCAAGTGATCTAAGGACACTGTGTACCATCAGGTTTTGCGCCATGTTTCCTGGCTGCTCGCACTTTGTATTGTAATAAGAAGGCGGAGATTAATTTATTTTCTTTGTTTTAATCACAGAGATATTTGCCTGGCAGGTCTGGGGGAGGAAAGACATTTGACAACTCTCCAAATTACACTTAGTTTAATAGGTTTTATCTAAGATGTTTTTTTGTTTGTTTGTTTCTAAACAGGTGGGCAAAATCACCACTATAAAACTAAATATAGAACTGATGTCAACAAAACCCTGGGGACTGCAGAGTAACTGACATCTAAAAATGCTCTGAGCATATCTGATGATAGAATGTGATGAGGCAGATAAATAACTTATTCCTGGCAAAATTTTATGTTCAACTGATCATACGGGGAACTTCATCTGAATTTGTGGTTCATCTAAAACATTGGTTATAAATTTTGGTTAATCTTAAATAAGGCTACTATTTTTTCCCTCGTTCCTCTAGTGTCATAGAATCTGAAAACTTTCATTAGAAAAGACCTTTAAGATCATCAAGTCCAGACATTAATTGCCAAATCCACCACAAAAACATGTCCCTAAGCACCACAAGTCTTTTAAATACCTCCAAGGATGGTGACTCCATCACTTCTGTGGGCAACCTGTTTCAGATCTTGACCACTTTTTCTGTGAAGAGGTTCTTTCCCTGGAACAACTTGAGGCCATTTCCTCTTGTCCTATCACTTGTTACCTGGGAAAAGAGACAAATACCCACCTGGTTATAACCTCTTTCAGGCAGTTGTAGAGAGTGATAATGTTATCCTGAAGCTCCTTTTCTCCAGGCGAAACAGCCCCAGCTCCCTCAGTCACTCATTACAGGACTTGTGAAACAGACCCTTCACAAGCACCATTGGCCTTCTCTGGACATGCTCCAGCACCTCAATGTCTTTCTTGGAGTGAGGGGCCCAAAACTGGACACAGGATTTGAAGTATGGCCTCACCAGTGCTGAGTACAGGGGGTCAATCCCTGCCCTGCTCCTGCTGGCCACACCATTGCTGGCACAGGCCAGGATGCCATTGGCCTTCTTGGCCACCTGGGCACTGCTGGCTCACGCTCAGCTGCTGTCACCAGCACCCCCAGGGCCTTTTCCTGTGGCAGCTTTGCAGCCACTCTGCCCCAGCCTGTGGCACTGCCTGGGGTTGCTGTGACCCAAGGGCAGGACCCAGCACTGGGCCTTGTTGAGCCTCACACCACTGGGCTCAGCCCATGATCCAGCCTGTCCAGATCCCTCTGCAGAGCCTTCCTGCCCTCCAGCAGGTCAGCACTCCCACCCAGATTGGGGTAATCCACAAACTTAGCAAGGGTATGCTTGAACCCCACATTCATCAATAAAGATATTAAAGAGGGCTGGGCCCAGTGCTGACCCCTGGGCAGCATCACTGGTGTCATCAGCCAACTGGATGTAACTATTCACTACCACTCTCCAGACCAGGGCATCCTGGCATTTTTTTATATAGGAAACAGTGCACTCATGAAGCCATGAGAGCTGTCTGTTTCTCCAGGAGAATGCTGTGGGAAAATGGTGCGAGAAGCTTTGCTAAAGTCCAGGAGGACAGAATACATAGCTTTTCCCTCTTCCACTAAGTGAGTCATAAACCAAGTTCCTGTTGGGGGAGTAGAACTTGCCTTCCACAAACCCATGCTGGCTGAGCCTGATCCCCTGCTGAACTGTTCTATACAGTCTGTGTGATGGCACTCAGGATGAGCTGACCCACAACCCTCCTTCCAACCCTTCTTGTAGGTGGGAGCCATATTTTCCCACCTCCAGTTAACTGGGGCCTCCTCAGACATCCAGTAGTGCTAGTAAATTATGGAAAGTAGCTCAGTGAGCACTTTCACCAGCTCCCTTGGTACCCTTGGATGGATCCCATCAGTCCCACAGACTTGTGCAGGTCTAATTGTTGTGGCAGGTTGCTGACTATTTCCCCTTGGAGTATGGTGGATTCATTTATTTGGTTCCTTGTCTCTGTTTTCCAGCTCAGATGCTTGAGCATCCTGAGAACAACTCGTCTGCCTATGTAAGATTGAAGCAAAGAAGGCACAAAGTACCATCATTCAACACTAAGTTTCATCCCACATCCAAGAAAGAATGAAAACTCTCCTTGGCCCTCTATTTTATGTGCATGTATATATGGAAACATTTTGGACTATTTTTTGTGGGAGTAGCTGGATTAAGCTCAAGTTGGGCTTTGGCCTCACCAGTTTTCTCTGCAGCCCTCCTGAGGGACGCACTTACATGAATGTGTGTGTTTGCATGCAAGTATCTAACCAACCAGGCAAAGGTTAGGTTGGAAAACTAGACACATTTTCCCTCTATCATCTGTGACATGCTGATTCTATTTATAACATCATTCTTGGAAATGCTGGGTGGAGAGCATGAAGGTGAGTGGAGCACTAAATACACTCCTATTTCTATTTCAGGAAGCTCCATGCTGGATAAGCCTTCTTCCAAAGATAGATGAAAGCACATCTCTGTGACCTAGTTAAGCCATGGGCAAGAGAAGGCATCTTAAAAACCTTTCGGCAAACAGACTGTTTCCTTCTAAGACTGTAGACTCAGTAATTATCTTTGAGATAAAAGTGTGAAACTAAAGGCTCAGTGACAAAACTCCAAGACGGAAAGTTTAGAAAAAAGGATCAAACAACTCACAAAGAAGGAGGACTAACTAAAGGAAAAATTGAAGGATATCTAAACTTACAACTCAACACCCACACTGGATAGAGGGAAAAGATAAAATAATTGCTTACAACTTGGACAAGTAACTCATAATTATACCACAATATTACTTTCAGTTGTTAGTGCACTGACTGGAAATAGTGCACATATATATACACAATATCAATTCAAGTAATCATGGAATATCCTGATTTGCAAGGGACCCCCAAGGATCATCAAAGTGCAACTCCCAGCCCTGCACAGGACACCCTCAAGCATTACTCCATACACCTGAGTTGTCCAAATGTTTCTTGAACTCCCTGTCAGGTTTGGTGCTGTGACCATTTCCCTTGGGAGCCTCTTCCAGGGCTGAACCACCATCTGTATGAAACATCTACTCTTGATATTCAAACCAAATGTCCCCTGACTCTGTATCAGGCTATTTCCTCAATTCCTCTCACTGGTCACCAGAGTGAAGGGATTGTTACCTGCCCTGCCTTTTCCCCTCATGAGGAAGTTGTAGACTGCAATGAGGTCTTCCCTCAGTCTTTTCTCAGGCTGAAAAAGACAAATGACCTCAACTGCTCTTCATATGGCATCCCCACAAGGCCCTTCACCATCTTCATTTATGTCTTTCATATAACACGGTACCCAAAACTGCAGATTATGATGTCTGCGTGCGTGCATACATATATATGTAATATATGTATGCATGTTTCATCAGATAGAATTTCTACTGGCTTTTTATCCTAATGTTTCCACCCTAACTCCCTAGTCAAAATAAGGAACAGTTAGATCTTGAAAACCCTTTGGGTGTAAAGGTTTGCCTTATTAAGAAGGGGAAAGGGGTAAGGAATCCCCCAAATATTGAAAAATCCTCAATTTCTTTCCAAAAGAAAAAAAAGGCTTTTAAAAATCCTTTTTAGCAGAGTAAACTCGCACAATTTGAACACAACACTTATAGATCAAAACTTTCCCTATAAAGTGTGTGCTTCAAACATTTCCAACTTTGTCTCATTTTTCCCCAGCAATAAAGGTACAAAATTCTTTAGAGAGCGCATAGTAATTGAGGACCCAGCTATGTTATTTACTGCTTTTGTTGGATTATTGAAATGCTGCCAAAAGTACACAGAAATGACAGTGAGTTGTTTCTAATTGCTTTCTTGTTTCTTGGCTGCCAGCTAATCCCCTCTTCCACATACACAGTTTTGTATGAAGTTTCACTCTTTCTGGAACACAGAGCTGTAGAACCCCTTGAAATTACTAGAAAGAAACATTTTCCTTGCACTACTAATCTTTGACTGCTTTCACTGAGCATATGGGCTCATTCCACTGGCTACAGCTACAAGCATCACAGGACCAATCCTACAAGGGAAAGTGTTTATAGTCAGCAACCAGCACAATCAGAGATATGGTGTATAATTCACAAGAGTACTTTAAAAGAAAGTAGAAGTCTATATATGGATCACCATGCTGTTTTATCTACCCCCAAAACCACCATGATAATGTATAAATTATTTCTTCTTTCATTTGGGGGACGAAGCCTTGCTAATTTGAATGGAGGCATGATCTTAACTATGTCCAGAACGTAATTCCACAAAAACATGAGTTCTGACAAAACCATAGAAGAGACAACAGTTTTGACCCCAACACAAAATATACTTAGGGAACAGTCCTTTGTTCTTTAAATAACTTCAGCAGAGAACTTTAAAGTTTTAGTACAAGTCCACAGTACTCTTTTTCTACCTGGCCCTGGAGTAGCAGACGCCATTTTAATGCTCAACACCAAGGAGTTTGAATTAAAATTTTTTTGCATTATTTTAATATTTATTTTTATTTACATATTTTTATATTCAAATATCACCTAGGTACCTTTTGCATTTCCTATATAAGAACTTTGAACTTCTTTTTTTCTGTAGAACTTATTATTTAAAATGTAGTGCTATGTAGTGTGATTCCAAACATTGGATGGTCATAGAAAATCCTAGCTTTTATCCATAACAGACAAGTTACTAGGTTTGGAAGCTCACTGAGACAGGGATTTCCATCGTGTACTGGTCCTTACACATAAGACAGCCCACTAAACTGAGCTCTCCAGACCTAAAGTCAGTTTCTGTAGAAGAGACAAGCATCCTCAAATTTTATTTCTTTATGTAAATGGAAATACAGTATTTTGAAGAATAGAACTACAAATTAACTCTTCCTGCCCTTTCAAAACAAGAAAATAAAAGTTAGAGTGAGTTGAAATAGTTGTTGAGGAATTTCTGAAATAGAAATCTATGCAGCAGCTAATATTCTTGTTAACTTCCATGAAAAGGAAGAGAGTTAATGCAGAATATAAATCACCATTTATTTTCTCATGTCCACTCATTTCTAAGACAAAGGATTAGAGAAAGTACGTAAATGATGCTATTCACGCTACAAGCAAATACGTTGTTACAGTTTCCAGTTAATATCCAGTACTGGAGTCAACAGCAAATTTTCCTAAGAATTCAGTAAAATCAAGATTCTGCTTCCTGGACAAAAGAACTTTCTGTCTATAGACAAATAACATGTCCTGCCATAAAAATGTGAGGTTATGAAGCTTCTCCAATTTAAACCCTGACTACAACAGTTCTGATTGTTCTCCTGGGCAACACAATCATAAAGCCAGAAATAAGGCTAAGATGAGTGAAAGAGATATGACAAAGGTTAATGGGTTACTTCATTAGGATATTTGCCCTTATGTTTGCTCTTTCAGAATAAGATGAAACACACAAAGTGGAGTAGGTCAAAAGGGGGCCAAATTGGCCAAACAACTTCTCTTCTCTGGAAGAGAAATTCCATGGTTAATTGAACATGTAGGACTGTAGAAACCATGCCCTGTAAGAGTGCAATTCTGCTCTCCTTTTGAGGCCTGAAATATGGGTGTCTATAAGCAAAGAATTAAAACTAACAGCTCGTTCTGTTGGATGTGGTGAGGATTCCCGACAGATTTAACACTATTATATTTCTTGAGCTGAAGTTGAGCAGTTGGTGAGCTTCAGCTTTATTGAACAACCAGCTGGGTTTTTTTTTCAATCACTGATTCTTGTCAACTGTTATTATGGCGATAATTATCATTATCTTAATAGGTTTAATGAGCTCTCAGCCTGCTCTTCCAAATATGTTTTGGTTTTAAATGTAGTATTCAGTTATACAGCTGTTGAACTAAGCAGCAAATTATTTACACAGTTTTCTCTCATCTGCTATTTATGCAAAACTTGCATCTGGCTCATGATCTGACTGAGGGATTTTATTATTATTTTATTATTTTATTCTGAAGTAATTTCATTTCAGTAGTAAAGCACTCCCTACTCAATCTAAACAGCTTTAACTTATTTGTCAGACTTTGAAAATGCCAAGAACACCTGTACAAAGGTGAAAATGCCCATTACTGGTAACCAAGAATTTTCAGGTGGTACATATCTGATCCCTCCTTACAATTTTCCCTGCTACTTTCCTTCAATGAAAGCATGAATCCTTCTAGGCAGAAAGTAATAAAACATGTCCATGCCCATATCAGAATTTCTCTAAAATCAGCGTCAAACCTACCAACCTATTCTTTAGAGAAGCCAGTGCATGGTGTACTCTCTATCCCTGCTCTCCAGGCATAAATATCCACATTTCAAGCAGAACATTTTGAAAAATGGACCCCATTAACACATATGGAGTGTATGCTAATAAATTCAATGTGAGTATATAAACTCTGTGTATATTATGTGCATGCAGAACTAAGTATGTATTAATACACACAAATCAGCCTTCAATTTTCTAGCTACAATATTTGAAGCTAACTTAAAAGATTATTTATGTTTTAACTGAAAAGAGCACTTTTTCCGTGATAGTTTGGAGCTGGGAGAAGACAAAAATTTGGACTACCTGGTGAAATTTTGACTACCTTGTAAAAAAAAAAATGGATTTGTGGAAAGTATCCAAAATCAATGAGTGCAGATGTTGATGAGGAGACACAAATATAGTGGAAGTTTTTAGAAAAACAAATCTGAGCTGGGAATAATAGTCATCGAGTTTAGTCAAATCCTTTTCAATACCACTTCTACAAACACTTGTTTTCCTAGTCTCACATGCATTGCAGTGAGATGTCAAATGAAGTCCATGATTTGACCATTAACTTAATTGTCTATGGAGATAAGGTTTCTTGTCCCATGCCTTTTACAAGGGATATGTCTGCTTAAATGGAGAGTGCTATCAAGATAAAGACACTGCCATATATATTTCTCTTCCCTTTTTGGATTATCACCACTAGTAGAACTGGAAATAAGTAAGCAATTGTTCATGAAAATTATCTGGAATGACTGAAAATGAGAAGTGGACCAGATCAGGTTTTTTTTTCCTACATTAGTATGATAGTACTAAGAAGATTACTGTCTTTTCACTTCTCCCTGGGAAATTACCTTCATCTGCTGGTAGTAGGCTTCAGGATAAAACTTCTTCTTTCCATCAGCAAATGTGAGGGCTTTTTTCTCAGTGAATGCTTTGTAAAATAAAAGTGATAACCTCTGTCATTCATCATAGGACATAATCAAATTTCACTAAGGCCTATGGGAAGACTTCCAAGGGCATCAGAAAGTACTTCTCGCAGTTTGTCTTATTATTTGTTATGGGTTCTGAAATAGGAACCCATCTATTCCTCAAACAAATGAAAAAATACTTATGTCTTCAGAACATATGTCAGCAGGTGCCAGCCTGCTGCAGACAAGCTTAATGAAAATCAAAGGATGTTAGTTGATTAAAAATCTGACAGCTTGACATGACACAGTAAACAGATACAACAAGAAATGAACTGTCAAGGACATCTTATTTATTAATTTTTTTTTCTTCATTTGCTATTTTGGTATCATCCTAGCTTCTAGTTTGAAGTTAGGTCATTTTAGATATGCCTTCTGGTCTAAGGGCTTCCTATCCAGCATAGCTCCATTAATATTGTCTGGGAGGTGCCACCAATACAAAGAAATGGGTCTTCTCACAGGAAACTGTGCAGTAGAAAGTCTCCCTGCATTGTCTTTGCTTCTCCCAAATTTTAATATTTTAACTTGCATAATTTTTTGTATATTAGCTGAGAAATGCAGAAGTTGAACATACCCATTTGCCTGCACTGTCTTTGAAATCATCGTGGATTTGTGTGTAACTTGTATTCATTTATTTAATTGTTTGCATTCATTTTCAGTGAGCAAGACACTATGAGCACTTTTAGTTACTTTGGTATTCATTATAATAGAGGAAATGCCTTAAAACAATATCAAAATTACACACATTCACTTTTTCATAACTTACAGAGAATTTTTACTTTAATAATTACTGAAAGTATGAAACAAGATTTTCAGATTTCCTCTGCTGAAAGTCTGGAGCAGTCCCACCATGCAGCCTGCCAAAGCTGGGGTACTGTTTGTGGCATCAGATGTTTTATGGCATAATTTGTGTTCCATGATTGCATTGATTCAATTTAAACCAAAAATAAGTTGACAGATGCTGTAGTGAGATAGCTGCAGATTTATTTCTTCTCTCCAGTATGAGTGCTTAGTTGTCAGTTTAGCAAAATGGTTTGCTATCCCTCTTGCTGCTTTTATGTGCGCTCTGTCCTTCTTCTAGAGACATCTTTGTTACCACTTTCTCTACCCTTCTGCCACCTAACAATGGAGTGGGTGAGGGTGACAGAGCAGTATGTCTGGGTCACCCACAGACCACCCACCCCAGGGGCTTACGGGCAATGCCTCTAGCACTACTTAGCCCTGCGGACCTCTCTAGTCATTTCAGGTCATTAACAAAGTAATTTTTGAGTATAGTCTAGAGTGCTGGTTTGGATCTTTATTTTTCTTTTTCTTATCCTTCTTTTTTTTTTTTTTTTCTTTTCTTCCTCTTCATGAGTTTTCTTAGTCCTTCTCCTCCCTCCTCATTTCTGTATTTCACCTGTTGTTCACTCCCTCTCTATTTCTCTATTCTGTTTGCTAAAACAGAACGCAGAGGCAACCTGCGTAATGAAACACATGTTGCATGATCAGCAACACAGAGGCAACCTGCATAATGAAATTAATGTTAAGTCAACAGACTCTGAAGTATTACCTGTTTACACAAAGTCACCCCAAACCACAGCCACACAGGATGGGAGCCTGCAAGGCACAGCACATTATATGGTCTTAAAGCGTGTTAACGGACCAAGATATTTTACGTCCTCAGCTGAGCACCTGCGTCTGCCTGATTTGCTGGTACTGCCATGGAATTCGAGGCTGCCCTGGAGCGCAGGGCAGCGGGAGCAGCGGCTCGCGGCCCGGCCGCGGGCCCGCAGGGCAGGCCCGCCCCTCCGCTGCCCTCAGCGCGGCGCGCTCCGGCCCGGCCGCTCGCCTTTCGCGCCTCCTCCGCAAAAACTGGCTACGCCTAGCTTAGGGGAAACAGCTTCTGGTGAGGCACAGGGCGATGTAAAACCAGGCATGTCAGCCGTGTAGCTAGCCCAGGACACTGGTCTTGGGAAGAATACAAGAAACAGGAAGACATATTATGTCAACATTCCAGCCTGATCTTCAGGCATCTTTAAAAACTTCCTGCAAACAGATTGTAACCTGAGGTTACACCCGGGAGGAGTCTAGACTCCAGAGGGTAGCAGTCTGCAGCCCCTAACAATCACATCTGATTCCCTTCCCTCTGATCTCTGCCCCTTGGCACTTGCACTTTTATTAGCCTAAAGGCCCAGCTCCAGCCGAAGGAGACCAGAGAGACCAACACAGGCTTTAGGCAGGGCACTCCCCTAAGAGGTTAGAGATGTAGGTCCAAACACCTTGGGAGGGAAATTAATCAGTCGGCTGTCTTGTGGCTGTTGTATTTTTCCCTAAATTTTGTTGTCAGTGTATATTCAGTTACATGTAAGTATTCTTACAGGACTTGGTTCCTGAGAGTATTTGGACATGGGTATCCTGAGTTTTCAGACCCTGCTCAAAGCTCAGGCTGACAAGATCAGGTTTGCCATAATGGTGATATTTGCAGCACATGTAGTAGTAGAAGAGTTTCAAATGTGCAAAGTGTAATTGGTGCCAGAAGACAGGGTGGAAATGCAATTTGATCCTGCCCTCGCTAGGCATTGGAGTTAATGATGGATTGGCCAGCTCAATTAATTACTCAATTAAACAACTCTCATCCTACTCAGCCTTCTTAATTCTCTCTCTGACATCATCTGTGTTACACTGAAATAATTATGGAATATCTGGGGTGTAGCTGAGAACAAGATTTGGGATTAGACTGCTGTGAGGTGATGACAATTAGACAAATTTCTTCCTTTTCTTAAGTGGGTAAGGTGATTTCATGATGTAGACTATAACCATGGATATGTCCCTGCCTTTATAAAGTATGTGGAGTCACTTTAATCACTGTTTATAGAAGTCCTATCGCTCCATCCCTGTTTCCTGTCTATCCCATATCTGCCAATGCAAATTAAAATGATGCATTTTTGGCATTGTGGAAATCCTATGTGTTAAATACTTTTTCCTCTGGAAAATCACCAAATCATGTCCATGTAGCTTTAGGATGTTTTTCTCTCCATACAGATATAAAAAGAGACAGGGTGAACAAAAAGAACAAATGAATAATATGAATATTAGGAAGGGTTTTGTAGTAAAATAGTAATGTTTGACAGAGTGTGGAGTCCTTAAAAAACACTTTGGATATAATCTTTCCACCTACAATGCACAATCATTAAACACTATAAACAGAACAGAGAGGGTTTGGGCTGTTATTTTAAGAAAAATAACAGAGCTATGAAGAACATCCAAAATTAGAATGATCAAAAAAGCATGCCCTTCCATAACCCTCATGCTGTCCTATTTGAGCTTTTATTTTGAAGGCAAACCTTTCACTGGCACTCATGACCTTTAAAAAGGAAATAGACTGAGCTTTCCTTCCTACTGTAATCCCAGTGTCCTTATCACCTATATGGAGGCCAGAGAGATGGTCTGTTCTCCTCCCATCTCTTTGTTGTCTTAAAGGGTAGCTAAGGGCCCCCTTCAGCTTGGTTCTTTAAGCCAGTCAGCTGGCTCCCCCATCAGCAGTTAATGGCACTTTATGGGTGGCACATGTACCTCAAAAAAGAAAGGACCAGATAAAATGTGTACACATGATTGGAAAAGGGCCAAGGGATTAGAGGATTGTATGGAAGAGATTTTGTAAAAAGTTTCCGAAACAGATTAAGTTTTAAGTAAAGGTTAGGTTTTTTAAAACGTGGAAGAGTATAATTAGGCCTCAGCAGAACCATTGCTTTTTTTGCTTTTTTGTATTTATCTTGTGCTCAATTCCTTGTTTCACACAATTCAAAACTCATAGTGAAACTGAAGGTTGCTAAAGTGGTAGGTACCATGTGTTTCAGTAAGACATGTTCTACCATACAAGAACTGAAAGAAGAGGATTTCACCCACAGAGTGACAGAAGTGTATATATATTTATGTGTGTGTGTGTGTGTGTGTGTGTGTGTGTGTGTGTGTGTGTGTGTGTGTGCGTGATTTATAAAAACATATCTGCTACCAAACACTTATCAGTGTCCAGTTATTAAAGGTAATCACCAGATAATGCTTTCCTATTCATTTAGGAAAGATGAAAAAATTTTATTTCAGCTGAAGACTGAGCAGATTTCTTGCTGGAAAAGCTGCTTGGCTGTAAAGACTGATTAATCCTTATTAGCCTCTATTACTCACTTGTAATTAAGCTGGCTTAGTAATGACTTAGATATTTCCCTCTGAACCTAAGTACAACAGAAAACACAGTGAAGGAATTAGACCTATCAGTGCTGTTCCTAGGACACCACTGTGTGTATTTTGTTGAGACCCAACAAGAAAAAAATAGGAATCATACCAGTAAGAAAGCATTTTAAAAGACTCCTAAGGCAAAATGCTGCACCATTGGAAGGAACTTCTTTTGATATATCTGCATTGTGATTAGGGAGCTCTGCTTTCCAAACTGTCAGAGCATAAAACTTCTGTTAAAGCTTTGAAACTGCACTGAATATGTATTTATTGTCCAGAAAAATTATTGCTTGCACATACATCTCACAATTTCATTCAATGAGGTTTTTTTTTTCAAAAAATTATTTACTTTGAAGAGAAATGTGTTTACTTCTTCAGTTCCAGCACAGAATGGCATTCTTGACGGATCATATGAAGTACCTGCAAGAAGTAGTTTAAGATACCTTCCTCTCTGCCTTTGCCTTTCACTTGTGTTGCCAAACTTGAATCTTGTCCTTGACTGAACAACAGAAATTCTTTCCCTCGCTGATCCCCAAAACACATCCTGCGTCTTGCTCTTAATGATTCTGTTAACTGTAGAAAGTTTTAAAAACAAGCACTAGTTTGTTGCCAAAACTACAGAAAATCTGAAATTCAAAACAAATTCTATCTTGCTTCTACAATTTTCATCAATTAGAAAACAAATTCCTTTGGTCAATATGGGGAAAAATTCTTGAGTTTAATTATTTTAAACTGAAACAGATTTAAAGTGCTAGTTTTACTGAATTCAATAAAGTAGCATATTGAGTGGGAAAGACATCTCAGACTTAGCCAAGTATTACCAGCAGATACTGAAATGGAGACTAGAATCACAAATAAGTACGCAATTCTTTTTTGCCAAAAAAAAAAAAGTAAAAAGAAAATCAGCATAGTTTGAAACCTTAAATTCTGAACATTTCCCAAACCACTTTAGTACTAATCCTTCCTTCACCATGAGCGATGCTCTGGATACTAACTCAGTTCAGATTTTCATCACAAGAAAAAGGAAAACCAAAAATCCATCGAACCACTGTTATTCTACAGCATGACTAAGAATGGCTGACTAGCATCATAAAATGAAGCTTTGTGAGAAATCACCTTATGTATTAATCAAAATGTCTGTACCAATCCCTGCCCATACCTCCACAACCCCATCCTGAGTCATTCTATCACAACCCCATCCTGAGTCATTCTATCCAGGACCTTTTCCCCAGAAAAAACAAACATCACATATGAAAACATGTAAAAATTAATAGGAATTATTGCACTCTTTTAGGAGAAATAGCAGGTAAAGCTCTGGTCTGAGCATGGGAACATTACCCAGTGAATTCTGTCATGACTCGCTCTCCTAACCAGATTCATTGCCTTCCAGTGGGAGCCTGTTCATTGTTTTTTAGCAGGAAACAAACTAGTCAGAATTCTTGCAGCAAGTCATTAGGGTAAACTCTGAGTCCTGATCACTAATGATTTCTGCAGAATCCAGCGATAGCCATTCAACTGCATTCCTTACCCATGTCTGAAGTTTAAGTGAGATTCATTTTCTGTGGGATGTGAAAAAATTAATATGTTTGAAATGAAAGACTGGTACTTCCATTTTTTCTGGCAGAGGAAAGAGGAGTTGGTGAGCACCATTCCTCTGATATATGTGACTCTTTCTGTGACATCCTGACAAAATGTTGCCTACAGACACAAAATTCTTCCAGAAATCTGGATGACTTCATATTTTGAGTGCAGCATTGTGCAGGAAAACTGTTTGATATAGCATTCATACTGCTGTGATTCCTTGTTGAGTAGTTCTGTAGAAAAAAATATTTTCCTTCTCATTTATAAATGGATGGGCTTAATTTCTGGTGAACCTATGAACAAATTGTTGCCAGGTGGCTATTCCAGGAGGTTTTCTACAGTTTTCTGGAATCCCTATCACAGGGCATGGTTTTGGACAAATACAGGATGGTCTTCACAGCTTCAGAAATCCGCACTAAGGAACTGACCCAGTGTGGGCTTGTGCCTACCAGATGCCTCAAACAACTTCTGCTGGTTCTTAGAAGCTGACAAATGCTCTAAAAGCAGGTTATTCCTTCCCTTTCCACCTCCTGGTATTGTTTTCATTACACATGTATTCTAAATACTTTCCAGCAAAAGCAGACTAGTAGAAAAATATTCTGCTAACTGGAAGTAGGACATATGCTGCCTTTTCAAATAGTGCTCTCAATTTTTATCTGGAGCTGAAAGACCAAAGCTGAAACACTATATGCTCTAGAAAGCAGCTCAGAGAAACAACTAAACCTGAAATACTCGCTACATTCCAACACATCCATCTGGGATACCTTTTGATTTGTTCTAGATCCCATGTACTTCATGTTGTTAAGAGCAAGTCTACCTCTGACTCTTTCCAATTTAAAAAGTTTTAAGTGGCATATCCAGCACAGAGCCCACCATGAAACAGGAAGTCTTTCATCACTGCAAAGAGGGTCTAACAGTTACATTGCAACCCGAAAAAGGGAAGACTGAAGTATAAGTCTTCACAACCAGCAATAGCAGCAAACAAATTTAAAGAATGACTAGAAATCATCTTATCCTTCCCAGCCAACACCCTTTGCTTTATCAGAGGGGCTGTCAGAACAGGAAGGGGCAAAGCCACATGGTTCTCTCCCAGAATCACCACATCTGATCCTCTGTTGTGGAAAGACCAAGATTCCTCCATGCAGGGAAATTAGGTGATGTCTATTCTTCCTCAGACCTGCAGACAGAGGACTGTGTGGGTCTTGCTGTGCATTAACATCACTTCTACTACAGCATCATCCAAAAAGAACAGCTAAAAATGTGTGCTCCTTCTCACAGCCTTGCTTTCAATTTTAAATCAGTTTTACCTGTTTCAGCAAAATGTGATGTTATCAGTGTAGGAGACTCATTTTAACCTATCACTTTTAGTAATTAAACCAATCATCAACTCTGTATTTTTCAGCGTTCTCTGAATTCTAGTGGTTCTAATGGTATGCAGGTGAAAGCTGGGTGTTTCCAGATTTACTTTTTTGAAAATTGACAAGGGAAAAATAGGTTTTTGGGAAATACACTTCTTACTCAAGACTTTTCCTTTCAAATTAATCAAATTAATTACTGCATATCCACAAAGTAGAAGGAAAATCTGTTAGGGTTTTAGCTTTCATGGTAGAAGAGGGAAGAGAAATTAAAAATAGGGTGGTATTTTCATCCTACATTTAAATAATTAATAACAGTTTTTTTCTAACTTCAAAAGCAGGAAATTAGAAATGAAAGTAAAAAGAAAAAAAAAAAACAATTATTCACATAATTTCTTCTCATAACCTCCAGAGCACAAAAATATTTTCTTTTACTACATGATTACTTAGCTTAATTACTACCAGTGACATTACAGTTTTTACAGTGCATTAAGAATTGTTGGTTGAGAAAGAAAATACTGTGTTTGACTTATCAAGAGCACAGTAATAAGTATAAAAAGTTTTACAGAAACAAGCAAAAGCGTTTTGACACCTGGAAGGATCTATACCAAACATTAAGTAATATTTTTCACTGGATCGTTATTATTTAAGAAGTCAAGCAAGAAGGATCAGTCCCTGTCAGGTAGATACAAACAAAAAATACACACCCAGCATGCAACTCAATGCATGTTTTAAGTAATTGCTGAGGAGTAACTTAGGCCTCTTCACTGGATAAAAATCTGAATGTCATTTATAAAATGGCACTGCGTTTTTACAGCAATGGAAAGCTGCAGTCTCAATTTCAGAATAGGAAATTTTCAGCAAAAATAGGCCCATCTCTTTTTTTTCCCCGGATTTGTTTCTTTCTTTTCAAAAGCTTGCATTATTTGTGCCTCTATAATTCTTTCTTCTCCAAGATGACATTCCTTTCTTTTTAGTGATCTTCTGAGATCGTAAGCTAGATCATGGAAAATTACTGGTCATAAGAAGAAAGTAACTATTTTGTTTTAATAGGTCGTTTATTTTTAAAAATTTGCTGGGTTATAAAATTAATCCATCAAGCAAATGAATAACTTGACAATAATCTGTAGGAGTCTCACAGCACTTACAAGGTCTGTTTGAGGAGCTGTTTGATTGGATCATTGGTAACAAAGAACATGCATTGGTGCTCAAAAACCATGGATCATTTCTTATCAGCTAATAAAAGCTGTTGCCTTACACACCATTGATTTGTGTCCTTTCAGCACAGCCACAGAAAATCCCCATTACCTTATGCAGCCTTCACTGCTTTTGTTTCTTATGATGAAATTCTGCTAACATGTCCAGAAGAGTGGAGCAGTCCACTCAGAAACTTTTCTGCGCCACTGAGTCTTTGCATTTCAAAGATTGAAAACAATATAAATTCTGTCTGAAATCCATACTCTTCCGTCTCAGTGTATGGGGCTTGAATTGGGTTGCTTCCATGATTCATCGCCTCATGCTTATCATGTTCTAAATCCTGTGTATCTCTCTGGCCTCTGGCACTACTAGGAACAGCACCGTAAAGACATGACACTACATTTCTCTGTGAGATGCACATTGTGTCTTTCAAACCATCACTTTCTCCTTGGCACCCAGATAGTCCTAAAACAAGGCTCTTGTTGGTGTGTTTTTTTCTAAGAATGAAAAACTATTTAAAAAACAAAACAAAACAAAACAACAAAAAAACCAAAACAAACAAACAAACAGAAAACCTCCTTGAGATTCAAAGCTTCAAATTATCTCCTGGCCAAAAATGTACATTAGACATGTCAAAATTTACTAAGAATGTAACTCAGTGCTGCTATTTTGCATCCAAAAAGTCTCAATAGTTTACACCATTAAAGAAGCTGGTATTAAATATAAAAAGCCAATGATATTTACAGAAAGACATCTCTTAGCTTCTATGCTTTTTGAACCTGACCTGTTAACTTGGGATTTCCACAGGCTACAAATTGTTTCTGTAGCCTCTCAGCCGTTACTGGTATAGGTTTATTTTTCTATTTCCAAACAAAAGCAATAATCTTCTGAATTTTATTTCATTGTAATTGAGAACACATCAAATCGAAATAATAGCTTGAAATAATTCTCTGAGGAAATATACATACACTGACTTATCATTTACTTATGTTACATACATAAATATGGCTATTATGAGTAGAAGCAGTAAGACTTTTAAGCAAAATAAACACAAATTGTCTCTTTTTATTATTGGCTTATAATTTTAAGAGTTGATTTATTAACCATTAACAGTCCCGTCTCTTACAAACATTGGGGTGAATAACTGAAAATTCATTACACAAATATTGAATTTGTGCCATAAACTAGTAGCAAATCTGTACCCAATACAGACTCAGACTCTCCCTTTCTCTGCTGTACATATCTCAGTGACGTAGGAATAACATGTCAGCCAAAAAATCACCTTTCTGACAGCTTAGGAAAGATATTAGACTGTTGTACTAAATCATGTGACAGAGGTTCTGGCAATAAATCATACAACGTGAAAATAAATAAACTCCAAAGGATTGCAAAAATGTATTTTTAAGAGGAAAATAAACCTAATAGGTAAAATATAAGAATGAAATTCAAAATTCAAGTCTGTTTTTTACTGTCAAATTACTAAGCATTCCTTTTAAAAAGGTTTCTCTGTGCTTATTATTTGGGACTGGGTTTTAAAACAGTAGGTACTCCTTTTATTCACCTACTATGATTTGAACAAATTTGTTCATATTTATGTATTTCAGATGATGTCTCAGAGAAAGGATTTATTGTGTATATGATCAAAATCAAGAAAACACAAATGTTTATCATGTTTAGCAATAAAACCTGGACCTAAAGACTGCAGCTTACTTTTACTTACATGGCAAAATTAACTTTTGAACCAACCAGACCAAAAATTTAAAAGTGATTGCAATCCGGACCAATAACCAGCAGTTTGAACAAAATACTGCCACAAACATAGAGCTTATGTAATTTTCTGTGTGTGTTTGGAAGACACCTCACTTGATGTAAAAACTGGGATTCCAGGTGTTTGACATGTCAAAATAGCTGTCCAAATCATGCCTTTAATTTGAACCAGTATATATTCACATAAAAATAAACCCAGATATCTCAAGGGGAAGATGTGGCAGATGGTTTTCATGTCAAGACCTGGCACACATTTGTTATTAACAGATAACAAATTTTTTGTGACTTAAATATAACCAAATAAAAATTAACTCATACCTAACTAGTCTGAGTGGCAGCATTAAGCTAAGGAGTTCAAGAAAGAAGTTATTTCCATATCCTTTGGCAAAGCCCCCTTTGGCTGCTCCCAAAGCGAAAGAAATCTACAACTTACCCAGAAACTGGGCTGAATTTCTGGTAGATCATTCCTCCTTATGGAAAAACCTGGAGAAGGACGCCAGATAGAGGGAGGCAGAAAGTCCTTTCCACTAGTTTTTTCAGGGAGGGCTGGGAGCAGGAGGCTGTCCCAGGGTGGAAGCGCAGCCCAGGTACCCTGGCAGGAGCAGAATTTGGAGCAGGGCAGCTGGAGCTGCCTGACAGCTCTCTGCAATATCTGCCCACTGTTTGTAGCCTCCCTGTCTGGGCTCTGGGCATTCTGCACTTCAGAGGACCCTGCACTTCAGAGAGCAGCAGCTTGAAGAAACAATCATAAGATGAGCAAATTGTCCTTTTGCAAAGAAATGGACACCTCTCCTATTTCTTGCCCCACCTCTGCATTCTGCTAATATGAAAGTCTTCAGGGGGGCATTTTTCTCACACACTATTTGAAACATACTCTTGCATTCAGTCATTCATTTCACATGGAAATTCTAATGATTCTGATACATTTATGATCAATATGAAAAACATAATTGATGTCTAAAAACTTGCAAACAGATATACAATTGAGTCCACCCTATTACTGATGTTGGTGTTCAGCCTCAGTGCTGTTATGTACTGCACAACATGAACTTCTGTTTTGTTTTTTTCCAAGTGAGATCCAGGAACCATCTTACCACCTCCGAAATGTCATTGTTCATAGACTGATCATATACACAGATAAGTAGAGATAAACATGTGTAGTCCTAAACACAATGCAGTTTGAAGGGAGCAAAAACAGCCCCAATAATTCTTCTCTCAGTATAGCACAGGTTGGTGTGTTGGAGCAGACTTCAGTACTGGCAGATGATAAATGAAATACATTGATCCCCATATGACACAGCTCCTCTCTATATTTTAGCAACGGCCCAGTGAATCTTGCTGAAACTGTTGGGATAAAGTTAGTGAAGCCTGTAACAAGATTCTCGCAGCAGGACTTATATATGCAAAATCAGGAGATTATATTATGAATATTACCAGCCTCTTTGGAAAATACTTTCCTATCTGCATAGACTAAACCATATGTTAATAGCACCAGTATCGAAAAACCATACTATAGGTATCTCTAGCGTAAATAGACTGCTTATTAATGCATATGGTTATTATTATTTTATCGGTTAAATGTGTATCTAATTAACGCCTTTTCTTAATACTAACACAGATATATATATATATATATATATATATAACTTTTAAAGAGTTAACCATAAAAGCATTTTACTTAACTTACCAGTTGTTGAAGGTGGAAGGAGTCTTGCCCTAAACACTACCTGCTCTGATATTTGTAATATCTGTCTCTCTCTCCCGCTGTCTCCCTACCCACCCCTCCCCATGCAGAGATTGCAGTAAACTTAGAAAACTAGCAGTGACAATGTTTCAAATGACTTAAGAAGGAGAACAGGAACAATCATTTCGTTCTCTTTTTTTTTTTCAGATGAGTACAGTACCTTCAGAAAGAAGGAAGGAAGGGAGGGGAGAGGAAGTCAACAACCCTTTGCTTTCCTGCAAAAAAATAAGGAAACAGCAGATAGCAATCTCGTTTTCTCTCAAACAAAATGTTTGGAAAAATAAATATATCCAATCCAAAAGGAATTCCTCAAGTATTATATCTGCATTATTGGCTTCATAAAACCTTCTTTACAGCTTGTTATGTGCAACTACATGAAATGAATTTCCGAAGTAGTAGGTAGGAATAAGACACCCATATCTTATGCAGAACAATTAGCTTTAAGCTTGCATGGATAATGAAGGCTTTTACTCTAGAGAAAGACTAATCATAGATGTATACACAGATCTTGTTTCCATGGTGATATAGGTAAAAAAAATGCCTAAAACCCCTGTTTAGAGTGATCACAAGAAAATAGCACATTGGCTATTTATAGAACACTATGGGGGAAAAAGAAGGGTGATGAAAGGGGTCAGAAAAAAGGCAAGGATCATAGCTTGATACTGTCAGTGCAATAATGAGTAATTGATCTCAAAGAATGGCATTATAGAAGGCATACTGATTTAACCAAACAGAACCAATGTACTATGTTCTAGAACAGATTTTATACTTCATTTGTTTCTTTCGTTCTTTCCCCATAAAACATATTTTGACAACCAGATACTGGCCAGCTGGCAGGAGTTATACTTGGGATAAGTTTAGCCCATTGTGCTCCACTGTGTTTTTGTTTGCTTGTATCTTTCCCCACAACTTTATCATCCAAAGGTCACTTAGAGTGATTAGATGCTCCCTTCTCTTTCCCATTAATTTTTTTTCATTCTAACACACTTGCCAGTAAATACCTTCACACTTCACACACATCATGGAGCTGTGTCTTTAGTTTGTCTGGTAACACAGTAGTGAATATGGAGCTGCAATTCAGCTTGATTTTTGTGAAAGGCTTTTTTAAAAGCCCTTTTAAAAGGCCCTCTCCTACATACTCTATATCCAGTGTTTGCTCTGGTAGCAATATCTAGATCAATGCTGCTGAAATAATTTAGATTACTGCTGTAAATCCACTTTTAGTGGAAGAACAAGTTAGTATGTTATCCCATAGAGATTACTGTTTCATTTATTGTACAATAATGAGAATTTATGACCTTTAAACCAACATAGGAAGTAGCTCTTCAGCACCTGTGTTTTTTCATATGACTCCTGGTGCTATTTCCTGAAGCTATCTAGAGATTATTTGGTTGGAGACACTTTTATCTTAATATTCACAAAATGAAATCTTTGATAGTGGACATCAGCATTTGACAAAGCATGGCAGGTGCTATGAGTGGTCTTCCAATACCCCCAGGGTTTTCTGAAATGGGCAAAACCATATAAAAGCAAAAATATGCAATGCATATTATATATTGCATTGAACCACATAAAAGCAAAAATATGCAATGCATATTATATATTGCAAGTGAAGTCCTTTGCTCTTCCTTGGAAATGGAGGTCCTAATCAAAGAGATATCCTTTGCATACTGAGCACATGGAAAGTAAAGTGGCATGGAAAGCCACCAAAGTAGTGTATTGTCCTTCAGGGTCAGCCTAATAGCACAAAACCTGTAATTTTATTTCAAAATTGTTTTTATTTGTCTTCAGGATAGTAGCAGCTTCCAATCTATTCTAGATAGTTTAATTTATTAATTTTCCAGGCACAACAAGCTAATGAGACCCTGTATGCTGTCATTATGTAGCATTTTTCTTTCTCTTAATTGGGAACACAATGCAGAAGCATATTTGAAAACCTATACTGATTAAGTTAGGATCATTCTTAAGTAAGTCTCTGAGCATATGTGATAGTCTGTGTAGTCCTCTGTGAAGTAATTAATTGTCACAGCTATCCTATACTTCTTCAAAGAGTCCTTTCTTGAGGACTGCAAAGCTAAGGAGCTGGAGAAAAATATCTATGAAGTACCTTCAACAGGTACTTTGCAATTCTGATTAAAGGGGACTGTGAGAGACCCGTACTTCAGCAAGGACAGCAGGAGATGTAAGGTCTTCCTTCACTTAATTCTATCTCATGTTCCATTGTCAGCAGCCCTTACACCTTTCCAAGAGGTCAGAACTTACTCAGTTGCCCCAGCCAAGTCCCAGTATGCAGCCACTGAAGTACTTGACCTGTTCTTACTTGTGCCAGTTTCTCCCAACTGCTGACAGAAAATCACAACCAATGAGGAAAAGGCACTAAAACTGTGATTTTCATGCCATAAAAATACCTTTCAAGATCATGTATTTTCCAGTGCATGTCTTTTGCATGTCAGGTCAATGTGCAATTACTGACGGTGGAGGAAAAAACAAGCACGTACAAAATCATTAGTGTCAAGTGTCATGCAAATCCAGTAAAAAGGCATATTTACCCAAGTTTTAAGGGACGAGTTGGTGTGGCTTTCGGAACATTTCTGGAAGAAATATTTGCCTGTTTTTCTGTTGTTTTTTTTTTAACCTTTTCTCAGTGTACTGTTATCGAAATGACGGTCTTGATACAGAGATTCAGAGAGATACAGTGTCAGCCTCAATGCAGTTAGATGAGCACTGTTGAGTGTAAAAACTTCCTGGGTCCAGTGCATAATGTCCTGGAAGGAGTGGTCATGAAAAAAAAAAGCCAGTATTGTGTTGTTCATGGTCAAAGTAAATTCTAAAGATCAAGAAGATTCCTCTAGTACCAGTCTGTATTATTAGACTAGACCTTTAATTTGATTAGCATATGAAGTTTAGGCCCTTTTTTTTTTTTTTTCCTTTTTGCTTCATTGAGGAATAAATTCTGTTTCACAGTCTCTTTCAAATAAGGAATACAGCAGGGATACTTTCCTATATGTTCAAAATAAGAATAGAATAAACAAATTCAGCCTCTATCCAGTATAATAGGAGACAATGCAGAGGTAACTGCACCAGTAATAATATCCCACTTCATCCTGAGGAAATCAAACCAGAGGCAAAGCCTAGACAAATTTACTGGCTTTCTTCGTTGCTTTAGGACAATAATCATATATATCTGAACTGCCTGTGAAAAAATAAGATTAATGTCTTCCTTCTGATCTACAGCATACCTGTGGCATTTTAGCCAAGTAAAAATAATACAGTTCTCATTCAGAGACAAAAGTACTGAAGGACACGTAATTGTTTTGCATAAATCCCTCTCTTATGTGCTTTCCTGGTCTATTTTCTGCATTGCATGTTCAACAAAGATTGTTCAGGAACAATCTGGCAGAAGGCTAATGGGAGCAGGTACAGGCTGTGTCTAAAGAACTCCTGTGTTTCCACCATGTGGAGCACATAATTCTAGTTACAAATATTATGTAATGTTTTGCAAGTTATTGTATTGTGACAAAATAAACATGCATACACTGGCATGTATTTCATTTAGTTTCTCAGTTTATAATATATTAGAATGCTAGGAGATATTCCAAAGGTTTTATGCTACTGCCTATCTTTCATTATTATAGTATGACCAGAGTATTCTCATGAGTATGTGTATGTTGCACAGCCAGATTTACTACTGTTTTATCCATGTATTCCTTACTTTTGAGAGATAGGTAACACCCAATTGCCACTTTAAAGAACAGTTAGCATTTGCAGACTCTAACCTCTGGACCAACCACTATGTGTCAATTGTTTTGGAGAAATTTGTATCAAAGAGAGCAGTGTTCCTGGCAATAAATATCTTACTATAATTTAAAGTGGCCTTTAAAACTTATCCTGGGCCAAGATAATTTCTGGTAAATTACATTGCCTGCAGTCTTTTAAAGACATGCTTTTCCTGTACTCTGTATGCAATCATCACAACTACCTTTACTAAAACAATGCAATCAAAAGCTATTTTAAAATTTGGTGATCTGATTAAGAGGATGTATTTTTATCTTCTAACATGCATCAAGTTAGGAGAGCAGGACTGTGAGACTTATTCAGTCAGAGGTGGACAAGAACTTGGCTTTGAGCACTATGTTTGAATTTGGTGTCACAATGAAGATCTGTGACATGTGGAAATGGACAAAATATCCAGCAAGTTTTTTGATGGTTTCTCAAAATGGCCACTTGACAGCAGTTTTACCTGCAGTTTTACCTCTACTTAAATGGGAAAATAAATCCAGCATTTGTTCTGGTCTTTCTTGGTTATCTTGCCCAGTTAAGTATGCTCATGGACTCTGATGTCTGATTAATGTACTGTAGTACTGAAATTACTTAATATGTTTACATGAAAATACTTAATATATTTAGAGGTGAAGTGATAAAATGAGTGACTCTCCACAAAATATGAAGAAAAGGCATTTTTGCGTATTCTTCCTTGTATTGTGATTTTTCTTACCTTGTTAGGTCTAATAATAGAACTACTTCTTCTGGAAACCTGATACTCTATCTCAAGATTAATTTGAAAAGAGTATGAATTTATCTTTTTTTTTTTTTTAAATCAGTGTCCAGCTGCTGTACACTTTTTGTCCTTTAGTTTCTGACACTTTTCCCAAAGTATCCAGAGATTGTGCTACAGCTGAAGTTCTGTGGGCACTTTACAAAGGCCCTTTCTGAGAGCAGAATGAAGAAGTGCTACCTAGTGTTGCACCTCTAGACAGTGGAGACAAAATACTGTAGGGAAATGTGTGTTCCATACCAGTGTGAGTGGTGCTAAATTTTGTCTCCAAGGCTTCCTTATAGCCTGAGTGTGGGAGGGTGAGAGGGAGGAGGGAGGAGGGAGGCAGGGAGGGAGGAACTGCGTTTGGGGTTGTTTGTTTCATTATTTTGGGTTTGGATTTTCTTGTATTTTGAGGATTATTTTCTTTGAAATACTCAGCAGAGCAAACACTCCTGAAGTGCTCATTCATTTGATACTCTCATTGACCTCTTTAAGACTTCTCCATAACTGGAGATAATCATGTTAGGCCACATACATGTATTAAAGACTACAGTCGGTAGTCACAATGTAAACTAATTGAATGTGATAGAGCATGTGGATTGACACATGAACTTACTTCAAAGCTGTTATCAATAAATAAAAACTGAGTGTTATGATATGTAGCAAATAATAATTTGGAGGAAAGAAAAGCAGACCTCTTAGGTTTGTTAGATTTCCTCTTTTCTTCCAAAAGCTGAAATGGGTTTAGTTTTCAGACTGTACTCTTTTTATTTTAACAAAACACTTTTGCTATGACTGCTACTGTTGTGCAAAAAAGCATTTGGTTAAGATTTAAAGCACAGGAAAAAAACCCACTTACAGGAAAAAACTCAGACTACACTAGAAGTCTTGTTACTAGGATTTTTTTAGCTCTACATTCACCTTTGGTCCATCAGGGCTGCTTGCTTTGGTTCATACACCATAAGCATACCCTGATACAACTCTGCTGGTGATCCTTCTGTATGAGCATACCACCAGAATATCCCTACTGCGAAGTTGCTACGCATGCAACTGTGTTGCCGGGTTCCTAAATATTTCTGAAGAAGCTGTCTGTGTCCTAAAACTTCTTTAATGCAATAATTTTTAAAAACAACTCACAGATTATGAAGATCTTTTCCTTTTCTTTTACTTCTCCCATGTCTGCTTGAAACACAGATTTCCTTTTTATCTTCCTTGCCAACAGCTGTCACTGAACCAGATACATGGAGAGATAGTCACGAAGCTCACCTGTGTGTTAACAACAATAATTTGCTCCTATAACCTACAAAGTGAAAAGTCTTCAGTCTCTGGTGCATCTCATTTTCACATCAACACAATGTCACTGAAGGATAAGATTTGAAGCACTTTGCAATTGCAAGACAGATCGCAACCTATTGAAGAATAAAGTGGGAGATAAACATTTCATAAATGTATCACCCATTCTTGGAAAGCACGAAAATGTTCATTTTGTAGGCTTTTTATTGCATCGTGTATATCTTTGATATAACAATCCTAGCCTCATGATTCCCTTTGCCATTGCCTTGGAAGATAGAAGAAACTCAGGCGCGGCCAGTTATGTCAAAGGGGCCTTTACAGATGAGTACCACAAAGGACACGTGTGCAAGCACACAGCAGTGCTTGCTAACAAGGGACCTCCCCATGCCCCAGTCATAGTCCCCTGCAGGAGGGGGTCGATCAGGAGGAGAAATTCTGGGGGATTTTTGCTCCCTGCACCAGCTGGCAGCACCTGCTGCTGGAGTTCAAGGGAGTGGAGCTTCTGCAAATGTATAGTCTCAATATTTTGGATCATTTTGGACTTGTAGCTGCAGGAGACAATGCAGAAGAACCAGGGGAGAGCCTGGATGCCTGAGCTCACACAGAGTTAATGGAGAAAGAGACAGGACTCTTCAGAAGGCTAGTTAGAGCACATGCATTAGATATGTAAAATTAGAGAGTGTGAACACACCTCTAGGGAGCTTATGTTGCCTAGGTAAGCTCTAATTGTCTTATGAAGCATCCTAGGAGTTGATCACAGCTCAACTGTGATCAGCTGGAGAAATTGAATCCACAACAACACTCACTTTTTTCATGGCTGTCTCACTTCCCTCTCCATCTAGCCCTAAAATGTCTCTGTGCCCTGGGACCTGTTGGAATATGAGAAAGAGCATGAGAGAACCTGCTGTATGTCTGTGACCTCCCTAGCAGGCTCCCCAGTGCTAGCAGTCATTCTTCCAGCTGAGCTGCAATGGGGCAAGAATGAGCTACTGGTGACAGAGGAAATGAAAATTTAGGACAAACCTGCAGTGCATTGGGCAGGATGTGCTTTGGGCAGGAGGTGCAGAGCTGTGTGCTTAAAAGTCACGCCTGGAACAATGATTCATCCATCCCAAACTAAAGGAATAGTCTCTGTTTGCCAGGTCACTTAGAAACAGCAGCATTGCCACACAGAATGCATGTAGGGTGGCGAAATCAGGACTGCAAATCTTGAGCAGGTTCTACTGCAAAAATGTCATGTCATGAAGTCACAGGTGCATGAATCAACCACCTTCTGAAAGGAAGGTGCATGCGGAAGGAAGGGGAGAGATGACGTTTTAGCCTCTCATCCTAAGGTCACCTGGCAGTCCTGCAGAGTTCTTGGATCAACAGCTCCACATCTGCAGCAAAGAGTGCTCCTGGAACAGCCAGGGACTCCCACCCTCTCATTCCCTGAGGCAAAGCTGGAGTCAAGTGGTCATTAGTTCTTCCTTTCTTGATTTGTCTTGCTGGTTTGCTGCTGTGTCTTGGAACAGCCCATTGAAATAGACTTCCTACTTTTATATCCTTTTTTGCTACAGCAGAACAATAATATTTGGTCTAGATATACTTGTGGGGTATTCCCCAAACAATCATTTTATTTATGTGTTTTGGATAAAACCCTAGATAAGTAGATTGCAGCATATAGGCCTGGTTCTTAAAGTATCAAAATTTTACTTTCAGTGTGCAAACAATTCTCCAACCACAATTTACTGAGGGAAGATTTTCTCAGCTTTACAGAAAATTACAGCAAAACACAGCACTGTAGTTCCTCAAACATAACCCAGTTCTTGCAAGGTGCTGAATTCACCGATCCTCATTAAAAAGAAGAAGTGAGGGTGTTCAGCCCCATGCTTTGTAGGGGCCTCTTCTATTCCCAGCCAGGGAAACTGTGATTTGAAGAGTCAAATAGTGAAGCTAGTACTCCAAAGATGAGTCACTCTCTTCATTGTCACAGCAAATGTCCATGCACCAGTGTTTTGCATAATCTGTTCCCAAGCTAAATCTCTTTTCACCAGGTTTTAAAAGGTGTCCAACTTGTCATTTGAAATTCTAAATTCAATATTTAAGTGCACAGGTTTTGTTTATGTGATTTCTTACTCGAATTCAAAAACATATCAAGTAGAAGTGAGTCTAAGAGTCTACCATAAGAGTCCTGTGCTAATTCTTCCAGCTTTTGACCTGCCTTCAATGAGCTGCCCCATCTGCCTTACTTTAGTACATCAAGTGTTTATTTTGTCCCAATGTCACACATTTGATATAGTGCTCTATTGCTACTGGATAGAAACTCTGTAGTTTAATATTTATCCTCCTCTTATAGTTTTTATATTAGATAATAATTAGGTAATTAATTAGGTAAAAACATTTATTTTTTTTATTTTAGCACAATCCATTCCTATCTGATTATAGGAATGGATTATGCTAAAATAAACATAAATGTTCAATAAAATAACTTTCTATGTAGCATAGGGCGGAGATCCTACTGTTAAAAATTTTGAGGCTGAGATGTAGCCAAACACCGAGCTTCCAGCAGTCTGTAAAACTTTGCCTTTTTTGAAATTACATTTTCCAGAATTAATAGGGCCCTCCTTGGGATTTGAAATGGTCCACAATGATATACTGCAAGAAATTATTTAAAACCCACCAGCATGAAAATACTACTAGTTAAGCTTTGTGAAAACTCACAAGAAGACTCTTTCAGCTACCAGCCTCAGCCTTCCATGCTTACCTTGTCACATCGCACCCAAGGAAAAAGAAATTGTGTTAATATATAATTATGCTATTAATACACCTGTTTTACCTACAAATTGTCTACAGGCCTCTAAGAAAACAGATTTTTTTTTTAAATTTCACTGTCTGGTTGGCTTTAGTCCAGACAAGGCCCTTTCCAAATGGCAGAGAAGAGAGCAGGCTTTCCACCTGAAATCCACAGAATTGCCTGTCCCTAGTGGCCATGATCCAGGCATGTACTCTCCTCATCCTCCCTGAAGTCAGGGTCAGCATCATGTTACTGACTGTCCCCAGATAAAATCAACCCTGTTGAGATGAGCTGGGAGAGGAATACATACCCAACACTCTTTGGCATGACTTAGGGTTGGAAATAAATCCACAAATCCAGCCATGCATGATGTAGGAAAAAAGCATGTTTCAGCAATTAGTTGTGTGGAGTTTCTCTGTCCCAACCAGCAAAAAAGAATAAAAAATGACATAATCTTTTTGTATTCCAGTTAATAGACTAAGACTCAATAGTTGGTGTTTAGTGTGCTTTTTAAAATCAATAATTTTTTAAAGACTGATCTCTCCCCAGAGATCTTAAAGAAAACAAGGCTATTTAAAATGTTTGTCATTTAATTTGAATCGGAGCATTTTAAAAGGTTCTTTTTATTTCTTTAGGGTTTTGACTGTTGTTAGTTTAGTCCTTTTGAGTCTCAGTTCTCTATTCTGGCTTTTCTGCAAATTAAATCTGAGATAAACATGATATATGAAATAACATGGATTTCTCAAGAGCAAACTTTGTGAACAACTACAAATTTTAACAAGAAGTGTCCATACTGCTATATTGCTATATTAATAGAACTTTTTGATTTCCTGCAGGGTATTTAAAGGTTCCAATCAGTGTTGAGGCTCAGTGTCTGAGATATGTGTTACCAAACCAGCTGCTGTGTACTAGAAACACAGTGCAGTCATTTTTAAGAAGGGTTATTTTAAAAAAGATCTTCAATTTGAAACTACAAGAAAATTGAAAGTTAACACAATAGAGGTAAATCAGAATTTTACCAGGACAACATGGAGTAAATCTCTTATTATTGGTCAAAGTGCTGATGACTTTTAGTCAAAGCTTTGAATGCAGGATTTTTTATCACCTTGCCTGAGTGCAAGTCCTTGCTTCAGTTAATAATCTGTTACTACTAAATTATCAGCAATAAGGCTTTGGAGTAGCCTGTTAACCACTTCAGAAAGTTGTTGTGCTGGTCAGGTAGTTTCACAAGAAGCTCCACAAAACAATGGGGATATTTAAATGTGGCAATACATTTTCAAGGAGAGATTGAAAGACCTGTTTGTGACATTTTATATTTAGTATGAAAGAGCAGTAAAGGCTTTTAAAAAAACTTCTATTTGTCCTGCACGGCTTATTTATTTTCAGTTCTGTTTCAGGTTTTCTACAGCATCTGAGTTCAAACTAACTATATATTAACACACTCAGCACTTCAAATTTGAAAGAATATTCTTTAGAGAATTTCTTGGTGCTAGTTTTGCATTTATCTTACAGGCAAGGGGAAATTCAGGTTCTCTGTTTCTTATTCAGCTTGCATATGCATAAAAGATCAGCCATAGTCTGTCTCTAGTCATGGGAAGGAATTTTTCACATGAATATTTAATTAGGAATAGTGACATGAAATTAAGAAAAGGAAATTTTAGGATGGATGTCAATAATACCTCTGTGACAGCAAGACAGCAATTTTGAATTGTGAAATAGACTTCAAAAGCAATCCAGTACCTAGGACTTTAAAGATGACTGGACAACTATGTAGTGGAAATTATAACACAGGAAACAAGCGAGCCATGTGGGCAGAAATGTGTTACACCTGAGATGACTCTTGTATTCTATATCTGCATTTCATTGTATGGAACTGCAGCAGCTCAATGCTGCAAGTTGAGGTCTACCCAGAATTATGACAACCTGTAGCAGCATGAGCAAACAAGCTTCTGCAGCCATTGGGGAGCCATGGCACAGCTGGGGACACTGGGAATGCAGAGACAAGCACCAGGCCACCTCTCGTCTTTCTTGCTTGAGGAGCACCTCTGTATCTCAACACTGATAGAGCTTCACTTCCATAAATGCAGGTATCTCCTTGCTGTGTCTTCCCACTACTGGGAATGGTGGAAAACTGACATAGAAGGTACTTTGCTTGGAGCCTGTTGTCTGGTGGTGAAAGTTAACCACAGGAAATGTGTAAGTATACAAAATCTTAGTAAAACTTATGAAAATACCCATGCTGTTGCCTCTGACTCTAACTCCTAAATTAACTTTGCAGCTTTCTCCAGAGCACTTTGTCTCAATAACAAAAATTTTTTGCCCCCCTCTTCCTGAACTAGAACAATTGTGGAACCAAAAATACGAAAGGAAAAGACCAAAATACCTGTACAGGGGTAGCCCCAGTTAGGGAGAAAGATAAGCCTCATCTGATGCTGTGAACATGTTGTAAGCCTTCCCATTTTGTTTCCCAGCTCTGTTAAAACCACAGAAATACAGGAGTCAACCTAGCACTTCACAGCAAACCAGTTATTGCACTGTATACTGTGAAAATCACCGCTGTTCCTATGGAAATTGCTTATAATTCATAGGTCATTGATGAGTGAGTGGTTGTTTTTCTCCTGGATGTGCTCTGCAGTATGTCAGTGGTTATCTAAATATGACCCCTAGTGTTCAACATGCATGACAAAAATTTCAGAAAATTATTGTCCTTATTAGACTTCCCTTAAGAAGAGGATTATCTTTTCTGGTTATCCCAATATTTTACCTGAAAAAAAATACTAAATTATTCCTGATCATAAAGTTAAATGTGTTGAAGATATTGCTTTCAAAGCACAAAATACTGGAGACTCATTTGAGAATTTTAGAAACAATTGTTACAGACTGGAAATAATCTACATTGAAAATTTATATTCCTGTCTGCGTGGAAAAATATTGCTAGTGATAGAGCATCAGTGGAAGCAGTTGGACACTTCTATGCATTGCATTTAAGGACAGTGATGAAGACTTTATAGTACAAGATGGCTGCTGAGAAAGGACTTCTTTATTTTTTGTTTTGTTCTTGGTCCTACCGCTAATTTTCTGGTATGTTTTTCATTTGGTCATTTAACCTCTGTGTCCTTGTGTTTTCTTCTTGACAAAATGCGCAGACACATTTTTTGTATGAGGTTTGTGATGTCTAACAATTGTCTGTGAAGTTGCTTGACATCTGAATAAAAAGCAAAATAAAACTGAATTATTACCTGATTTTTTTTAATTGTAGGAAAAAACTGAGAGAAACTCTACTTATATTCTATTTGCTTTAAACAATCTGAGACACAACATGGGACCTAGGCTGCAGAAGAATGCAAGGCCACTAGATAACACTGGGAGTTGCATTAGGTTAAGGGAGGAAGGGGAAAGGTGCAGTGTTTCAATGTCCTGGCCGCAGATATTTAACACCTGCTCTGCTTTGACCAAGGATTGACGCAGTTAAGCTTCTGCTTTAGTGATGTTTCTTTCTTCCCGATACTTGTGATATTGCCACATGTTTTTTAGAAGCACAGAAGGCAACAATATGGTCAAAACAGAGGTCACAGAAATCTTAGAGAATCAGCAGTGACAACCTGCTTTGCAATGCAGTCCTTTGCTGATTGCTTTACAGTATGCGAATCTATGGATACAAACAAACACTTTATCACACTGTGATAGAGAGGAATATGCATGGCATGTGAAAACATGTAAGAGAGCCTCTTGCTTCCTGATTGTCTTTGTTAGCTCTGTGCACACAAGTGTCTTGCAAACTCTACTACTTTGCATCTTGTTCAGATATGGAACAGCTCCAGCAGGCTCATTTCCCATCTCATCTAAGTGCCTTAAGCAGTAATGCATATCTTGGATGTGCTCTCAAAGCCCTGTGGCTTATTTGCTTGAGCATTGTTATCACCAGAAAAATCAATGTCACTTCAGCTCTGGCCTACAGATCCCTTTTACAGTATGCTGTTTCTTACAGTCTTATAAGAAGCAGCACGCTTTGTTGTTGTGTAAATGTTTATTTATGCCCATTAAATTTGATCTCTCTGGTAGGAAAGCATGCATCTCCTGGGGGCAGAAATCATATATTATTTTTAATTTCATTGCCATACTCCTCTTAGCGCTTTCGAGCTTAAAAATGGAGTGCTACTATTTCCCAGTGCTCCCATCTTACTTGCCTATGTCAGTGAGACATAAAACGTGTCCAAACTTGTTGCTTTCTTCTTTATGGCTTTTTCCTTGATCCCTCCTGCCACAAATGGGGAGGAACCCCAGTGGCATGCACATACCTTGCATATAGATGTGAACCAGTTTGTGCTTGCAGCCAGGGTAAGCATAGTGTTCAAGGCTGTAGTTTATTTTTCCAGATAACATAACCGCTGTCCTTTCTGTCTGAAGATAAAGCTTGTTCTGGATGCACACAGTGTGAGAATCTTTTGCTTCCTTACAGCATTCAGCTCAAGGGTCACATCCCTCAGACAGCCTATGGCACTGGAGTCACAGCAGGGAATTGTCACCAAGGACATCATTTATGCCTTTCCCTGCAAGGAAACATTTTGGTGCAGGACCAGAACCAAAGGGTCAGGAAGGAAGGTAACCAACCCACCCTGATGATCTCTCCTGCCCTGCCCTGACACAGTTCTGGTACAGATGGTCCTGGTGCCCCAGTGTGAGTGCAAGTGTGAAAATAAAAATCAAGAAGGGCCAAGATACAACTTTAGGAAAGGGCACAAAGCCACAGACAATGGGGGCACATTTCCATCAGTACAACATCCAGGGTTCACTGTGGTGGGTCACATAAAGTGAAGGAACATCATCTGCACGGGATGCCAGCTCCGAGGCCAACTCTTATGTAACCATGGGATTACGGCTGGTAGGTATGGTTCAGATAAGATCTTTTAGGAACATGCAGTCTGCTGCAAAAATGCAAAATTGTTTGGTCAAGCATTTCATTTGCCATTGAACGAAAGCCTGCTATGGGCTTCAAATGGAGCAGTAAAATGTCCCTCCTGTCTTTCTCTTGCTTTGACCAAGGACCATAAAAAACACTCAAAGCAGCAGCAAAATTAACACATTAAGATGCTATCAGCAGAATCTGCAGTTCTGTGTTCTGTCTCCCAGACAGAGCAGCAGGAAGCCAGAAGGGGTTTTCTGCATGCCAAGCATTCCCAAACATTGTGGAAAAACTTTCCCATCCTTTTTTTCCCAACGTTGCCTGTTTTCCAAATAGTGATTGAGTGCTGGCAGTATGTTTCTGAGTGCTTGGATGTGAGCAGACCTGTTTGTGCTGATGCACTGCAAGGTGAAAGCTATTTTTTGTTTTCAGAGCATAAAAATGGCAGAGTTTCAGTTCTCATCTTCTTAGTCCAGAACTTCTATTGCTGATGACTGTCAAACAAGCTGTGGGTATACCCATAACTATTGCAATTACTGCTAGTCTTTCCAAAAGTCCCAGATTCCCTTCCCCCCACACTCCCATAGAATTACTGGGGTTTTTAGATCTTTTAAATTTGCTATAAAGTGTAGAATTTGGGAAAGCTTTGAAAACACCTGTGCTGCTCTCTGATTTGTCTGTGCCATTGCCCTTGTGCTGAGTGGCTGTGAGGTTCTTGCCTCCCCAAGTCACAGGCATTTCAGTAACAGCATTTACATTATGCTTACCCTGGTCAGTGCCTGATAATAGCAATAGTTGCAGCTCCACATGATTTCAAGGCTGGGTGGAAAATGTTATAGCAGAGACAGGTCATATAATGTCCCATGCTGGCACTGCAAAGCCATGTTCTCTCATTCCAACGACTGGAAGTGCCTCTAACATTTACCAAAATTTTATTTCTGTCATCATGTGTCTGGTGAGAATCTGGCCACGCTGTATCGCCATCATTGGAGGGGTTGTGAGGTCTGTTGTCTCAACAATCTGCTGTCCACAGCAATCTCCCTGCCTGTCCCTGAGACTCTTTTTTTGAAAAATCAAAAGACTCAGTTTATGCATTAAATTTTGAGGGCTGAAGATAAAAATTCTGCTACATACCGAATAGTTTAATGTTTAGAGGCTGACAAAAAACAAGAAAATATAGCAGAAAAAAATATCTAAGGTAAATATCAACTTCTTTTAAAAAGTTTGGTTTGATTTCGCTGTTTGCTTGCTTTCCTGCTGTAGTGCTTTCACACTCCCAGAGGTTTTAATTGAACATCTGAAATCTGCACTTTGACCCTGCAATTAGAAGAAGGAAAAGATAACTGGAGGGGATGGATTTTTAAGTCTGATTGAAAGGCTCTGCTCATATAAATTAAGCTGTGCAGATTTATACCAGAATATTTGGCCCAACAACTTAGTATAACATCACAGATGGCTTATTATCTGTGATCTGACAGTCATTTGCTATTCCATTATGGTGCGAACCACGTTCGTTAAATAAGACATAAAAACTACAGTTTTCTCAAGTTCCAGAAAAATGAACAGATGAATTCTGAAAATAATGAACTAAAGATAAAGTTATTATGTTCACAAGATAAAGTTATTATGTTCAGCATTAATAATAATGAAAAAAGAATTTGCATCCTAAGCAGAGCTTCTGTATGTCTTCTGCTAGAGATTGATGACACAGATAAAACCTAATGTCACCAAGAACAGGATTTCCTTGAGCAATACAAATGATAAAGACATGCTATTAGAGCAGCATTGCATTCAGTCAGAAGGTCAAGTTCACTGTAATGTTTTCCATTAAGCAAGAAGTTACATAGTCCTGAGCCTGTACATTTCACAAACAATGTAGAACTTCATTGGCATACATTACCTGTGCCTGTGTATAGTGTACAGCCTGGAAACAAATGCAGATCTTATGAGTCTGAGGGTTTTGTGGTAAAGCGTCTGAGATAGTGTCGAACTTGGCTCTGCAGGTACCTGAATATAAAAGCGATGGAGATGTAACTACATGGAGAGACTCAAAAAATGAGACAAGAGGGAAGGAAGCTCAAGCACTGCAAGGCAGCCACATTTCCCATCAGGCCACAACATAAGATAAGCAGTGCTAGAAGAAAAACGTCTGAGGTATCAGAGGCTACTGCTGTTCCTGTCCCAGGTCCCAGCAATGGTCCTAGTAACCATAATTGTTTTCAGGCAGGCAACCATAGAGTTCTCCTTTCTCACCTGAATGTTACAGAACACCTTGGTAAAAGAATCTCAGCATACAATTACAAAAACAAGTTAAGATGACTGAGAGGAGAATGAATGCTTTCCCTCTCAAAAGAAAACCTCAGAAAAAAGTTTAAAAAAAAAGTTATGCAGTCCATTACTTTTGCTGGATGGGAAAATAAGGGACATTTTCCATGCTTCTTTTGCTGCTGTCTTTTTCTCTTCTTATAACTCTCTGCTGTTTTCTTCAGTTTTGCTTGACTTTGCTTGGATCCTCTGAGCTTCTTCAGGTCCATATTAGGGCAGACTACACCAGGCATAAAATCTGAGATTTCACTCCCAGTGTGACAGAATGAGTGCTTGCTGAGGGAAGCATCTTCATCTTTCAGATCAGGTCTCCTGTAATCACAAAATATGACAGGCCTGAAACCATCTCTCAAAAAACCCAAGTGTGAATGTTATAAAATTAGCCACACAAGGAAATATGTACCTGTACCTGGGTGTGCATGTGCACATCTTAGACCAGCAGAGAATTACCAGATTTGAAGCTGATAATTTTATTTTTGATTATTGAACCTGTTTCATTACTTCTTATTGCTCTTAGAAAAGCACTGTATCTTAAGCTCAAGTCAAAGAGGTAAATAATTGAATGTCAATGTCATCTTTCTATGCTAGAGATACATTGTCATTTTGTTACTTCATTATCACTTTTTCTCCTTTTCATTATTCTATTTTTTATAAGAATGTTAGGAAATATGTAAAGGAAACATTTCATTTTTTTCTTGATTAAATTACCATAACCTTAGCTTTGTAGCTAAGAGGAAGGACTGTATTGATTGCAATATGTGCTGCACTTGGCCAAGTCTGAAAGTCAATCCTTTAGCAGTTACTGTTTAAAGTTCAATTTTAAGGTAAATCTGAGGGGTTTTTTTTAAATGACCTGGTGGATTATTTTTCATTCATCTTGAGTGAGGTGTAGAACTGGGGGCACCTTCAAGGAGCATGAGGGGGTAGGTGAATACATAGCTTCCTGTCCACTCCTTCCCTTACAGACGCCCACCTCTGACTATTACATGAAATTTGCTTTACAAATATCTTTGGAACAACAAGGTACAAAACCACAGGGGAAGTCTTGTAATATTTTCTTAAGAATAGCTGCATCTGGTTTTCTCTGTGATTGCCTGGGTAAGTGTCCTAGGGTGACATTATGATCTTTGTATCCCCAATGGCCTGTTCTGTTTATGCTGAATATTATATTCTGTGCCTTCAAGACTGGCTCTGAGAGCAAAGGCAGAGAGAAGAAGAAGCATGGAGTTTGTTATCAGAGACTGCACTCACTCCTCCACATTCGGCTGGAACACAGAACTCCACTGTGGAGTCTGGGCATGGACAGGGCAGAACACGGTGCTCCATTGTTTTTTAGTTGGTTTAGCTAGCTAAGGCAGAGAAGTTCCTGGTCTGGTTTTCTTTCCCTTGTCTTGGAGCCATTACAACCTGCTCTGGACTGGGACCTGGGGAAACAGCAAGAGCTTGCACTTTGTAGCCTGCTGGGGCCTACTCTGGGCAGCAGCATTTCCCAGTGGCGAGGGACTGATGACAGAGCAACCACCCACAGAAGAGACTTTCTGAATTTGTCATATGGTATTGTTCATTTTTTGTGCTGGGGTGTGCTTTGCCTGTTAAATAAACAGGTGCTTTCCACTTCTCTCGGAGGAAATTCTTCCCAAACCAGTTGCAGGGAGGGGCCGTGTGGGTTTGCTTTCTGGGGGGATGAGGGGGGAGAGGGCCTTTTTGGAGGTTTTCTAACAAATTTTCCCTAAACCAGGACATCTAGAAAGACCTTCAGAAGGCAGTCTCCTCAAGCTCTCACAGTCTGAAAGTTCTCTGATTCATGATTCATTATTTTCTTTCTGTTGCTTCTTGTTGTTTTTGTTTGGTTTGGGTTTTTTCATTTGATTTTTCTCATGCAAAGCACTCCACGTGCCCAAGTTCAGAAAATGTGCTTAATGGTTAGAAGTGTCCAGGTTCTGTGTCCCAGTCAGGCACTGACTCAACTTGGGTGATTCATGTCATTCCTCATGTTTCATTTTCCTCCTTATACAACAAAACTACTTACTTCCAGAATGTTGTCTTAACACTTAATTTATTCATGACCATGAAGACCTTAAAATCATCAAACAATCATCAATTAAATAAATGCAACATGTTACTGATGTTGTCCTTACTTATTATTCATCATAACTGAAAATTGAATAGAAACCAAATGTTAGGATTGAATTGTGTTGCTAAAAATAGATAAGAAGTGTATTTCTAAACTTATCATTTCAAGGTTATCTAGTTTCCTTTGATACAAATAACAGATTTGACCTCCAAAAATTAGGGCCTGATTCAGTCAATCCTCCTGCACATAGGTAAAAGCACTGTGATGGAGTAGTTAACTAGATGAGAAAGCCAGATTAGATCCTTAATATTTTCACCTTCTTGCACTGAGTTTTGTATTTCATTACATTAATTGAAATATTCTGGTGTATATTATCTCTTTGAACCATATATATGGTTATATATGTTTATGAAATTTAAGATGTCACACCACACCACAAAGCTACTACTGGCTATTAGCTTTGAGTCTATCAGTATGATTTCCACCTGAAAAGTAGTACACTATATCTTTAGTCTAAGTAGGCTCTTTGTATAAGAATTTCTTGACTGATTCTCATGTATTTCACCGATTGCTAACTATTCTTGTTTTGTGTGTTTGATGAGGAAGTGCTGCTAAACTCCCAGATGCTTGACATTAAATTATATCATGGAAATATTCAGAAAGGAAATTATCCCATTTAGATTAAATAACATTACTGCTTTGAAAAGTTATCCAAATTTGACAGAATAACAATTTCACTAAAGCTGTTATACTTTAGAAGATGAGATGACAGGAATTCTGAAGCTTACTGTATGTGTTCTCAGGCTGACCTGATGCTTTTTAATCTATCAGTTTAGTGATACGAATTATGGAAAAAAGTAATAAGATTGATTGATTGATTGATTGATTGATTGATTGATATGAGAGGGACATGACCTTGAGCTGAATGGAATAGGTGAGTAGATTTTGACTGGGTTCTGAACAGTTCTTTGCACTGAGATGGCATTTGGAATCTGATACTTCATACTCTTTGTCCTGATAACACTGGAAAAGGGCTTCCCATGTTCTTGGAAAAAGTCTAGGAGAAATGTGTCCCAGAAACAGACATATTATCTTGTGAGGATCTTTTCTAAAGCAGTTGCCTATAACTATTTTCCCTCTGTATTATTAGCTTCAGATAAAGGTGGGGACTTTACATGTCTTCTTTGTCCTCTTTGTACTTAGGGAAAATTTGTATCCCACTGCAAGTCTACACTGAAACTTTTGCAATTACATTTTCATTTTGAAGTAGTGGTGACTGAAGGAAAGACCGGAGAATGAGATCCAGCTGTTCAGAGGGGTTCCCAAGTTCAGGGACCCATCCGGCAGCCCCTAGACCTCATCACAAATCTGAAGCCATTGGACAAAAAACAGGGGCATGGCACAGCACTGAGGGCAGGGCACAGCACTGAGGGCAGGGCACAGCAATGAGGGCAGGGCAGGGCACTGAGGGCAGAGCACAGCAGTGAGGACAGGGCAGGGCAGTGAGGGCAGGGCAGGGCAGTGAGGGCAGGGCACAGCAATGAGGGCAGGGCACAGCACTGAGGGCAGGGCACAGCAATGAGGGCAGGGCACAGCAATGAGGGCAGGGCACAGCACTGAGGGCAGGGCACAGCAGTGAGGGCAGGGCAGTGAGGGCAGGGCAGGGCAGTGAGGGCAGGGCACAGCAGTGAGGGCAGGGCAGGGCAGGGCACAGCAGTGAGGGCAGGGCAGGGCAGGGCAGGGCAGGGCAGGGCAGTGAGGGCAGGGCACAGCACTGAGGGCAGGGCAGTGAGGGCAGGGCACAGCAGTGAGGGCAGGGCACAGCATTGAAGGCATGACACAGCAGTGAGGGTATGGCAGCTCCTGCTGGCAGGAGGGCAGGAAGGGCTGCCCTCTGACCATCTGAGAGCAGCAAGCTGAGTCAGGAAACAGACCCAGTAGCTGGTAAGGAAGAACAAAGAAGTCTTTTCAGTCTTTTTAGCATACTAGATTAAGCTTCCTCAGATATGGTGTTGACATGCCCTGAAGCTCAGTCCCATGTAGCTATGAGGGCCATTGAACCAGCCATGTCAGAGGCCTGCAGACAGACAGACAGACAGACAGACAGATAGACAGACAGACCTGCTGATGGTAGGCACAGCTCTCCAGATCACTGACTGCTGGGAGTGCCTGATGCCTCTCCATGAGGCTGGGGCAGAAAGTCTGCCATAGCTGAGGAATTGTGTCACCAGGTTAAGGAACTTCGGGAAGAAGTGAACAGGCTATATAGTAATCAAGTGAAACAGTAATTTTCAGAGATGCTACAGCCTTAAGACCCTCAGGAGTCTTGAACCTCCATTTTAGTGGAGAAGCAGGTGGGCTCCAAACCCTGCATGGGGAATTAGTTAAAGGACCCTAAATTCACAGGGAAGTCTGCTGTCTCCTCAGGGCTCAGATGAGGGATATCATTGCAGAACACTCCAGTCTAATAGGGCCCTTTGATTACTATCTGCTATTGATTGTTCAAATTGGAAGCGACAAAATTACAAATAGAAGTCTGAGCGCAAAACAAGAGACTTCAGGGTCCTGGGATGATTGGTAGAGGGATCAGGAGCACAAGTAGTGATTTCCTCAATTTTTCCAGAAACAATGAATAATATTGCTAGGACTAGGCAGATATGTGAAGTCAGTGCATGGCTCCAAGGTTGGTGTCAGGGTAAAAAGTTTGTGTTTGTTGACCATGGGATGACCTATTCAACACCTGGTCCCAGGTGGGATACGCCCTATCTCAGATGGGGAAAACAGTTGTAGCACAGGCTCTAGTGGGGCTTGTTGACAAAGCTTTAAGCTAGGTTATAAAAGGGGAAGTGTCAAAACCAGTAATGAACAATGGGATGTTATGCCAAAACGTGAGGAAATGAGCACTAACGAGATGACTTAATATGCTTTACCAGGCATTGGCTACAATGTACCACACTTAAAATATTTCTACACTCATGCACAGAGAATCAGGAACAAACAAGAGGAGCTCAAAGCTCAAAGCTTTGACCCAGTCCCAGAGATTTGACATCACTAGCATAAATGAAATTTGGTGGGATGACTCCTGTGACTGGAGTGCTCTGATGGATGGTTACAGGCTCTTCAGGAGAGGTGGGCAGGAAGGAGAGGTGGGGGGACAAAGGGGTGAGCTCCATACATTCTTACCCTTCTAAAGTACATAGATGGGTAGGAGTGTTTGGAGTTCACAGTTGGCAATGGCACAGTTGAGAGCCCCTGGGTAAGGATCAAGAGGAAAACAAATAATGCCATCATGGGAGTCTGCCATAGACCACTCAGCCTGGATGATGGTGCTGATAATTTAATAATTCTTTGATTTATTCCAAGTCAACTGCCCTTGTCCTTATGGGGGACTTCACCTTGTCAGAAATTAACTGGGAGCATCACACAGCTGGTGCAAGAACGGTGCACAGCTGGGCCAGAAGGTTCCTAAAAAACCTGCATGACAACTCTAGGGTACAAGTCCTTAGAGAGCAGACTCAGAAAGATGTCCCTCTTGATCTTGCCAAGAGAAAGGGTCTTGTTAGTGGAGTGTTGGCTGTCTTTGCCACAGCAACCATGAAGGGATCGTGTTTAAAATCTCTGTTGACCAAAGGAAAAGCACCAGCCAAACCTCAGTTCTGGATGTGAGGAGAGCAGACTTCAGGCTGCTCAGGGAATCAGTCAGTAAGGTACCCTAGGAAAATGCTCTGCAGCTGCTGGGGTCTGTCAGTGCTGGCTACTTTTTAAACATCACCTCGTAAGGGCAAAGGAACAGGCAATTCCTAAATGTTGGAAGTTAAGCAGGCAAGGCAGGCCAACTTGGCTGAACAAGGATCTTCTCTTGGAAATACAGCAAAAATGGAAGGTGTATGCCCAGTGGAAACAAGGTCAGGTGACGTGGGAGGAATACAGAAATACTGTGTATCAACATGGGGAAAAAAACTGTGCAGACAAAACTCAAGTAGAATTGAAGCTGGCCACAGTTGAGGGGGACAATAAAAAGAGTTTTAAAAAATATTAAAGGCAATAGGCAGTGTAAAAATAGAAGTTTATTGCGGGATGAAGATGGTCACATTACAGAGACAGTGATAGAGCAAATGCTTATGCATTTTTTGCCTCTTCAATACAGAGGATGCATCAAAGGGGCCTAAGTGCCCTGAGTTGGAGGACCAAGAATGGAGGACCAAGATCTGGATGACTGCAAGAATGACCAATTCCAGTGCAGGATCTGCTGCTCCAGCTGAATTCCTGCAAATCTATGGGCCATAACAGGATTCATCCAGGAATACGCAAAGAGCTGCTGATGTCATAAAACTTCTCTCAATGATTTTTAACCAATCTTCAGAATCCAGAGAAGTTCCAGCTTACTGGAAGCTGGAGATCATTGTCCCAGTTTTCAAGAAGGGAAAAAAGGAGGACCCTGGAAACTACAGGCCTGTAACAGTCTAACTTCAGTTCCTGGTAAAGATATGGTCAAGATTATTCTGGAACATATTGAAAAACACCTAAAGGATAATGCAGTCACTGGTGTGGTCACTGCCAAAACAGGTTCATGAGACAAAAATTCTGCTTAGCAAACCTGATTTCCTTTTACAACAAAGTAATACACCTAGTTGATTAAGGGAATCCAGGTGATGTAATCTTTTTTTATTTCAGATACTGGCTGTCACAGAATGTTTCTGGACAAAATGTCCAGCACACAGATGGGTAAACATTTCAAGTACTGGGTGAGCAGCTGGCTGATGGGTCAGGCACAAGGGGTTACAGTGAATGGGGTGGCATCAGACTGGGGACCTGTCACTAGTGGGGTTCCACAGGGCTCCCCCTTAGATTTTGTGTTCTTCAACATCTTCATTAATTATTTGGATGCAGGACTGGAAGGGATACTAGGCAAGTTTGCAGACAATGCAAAACTGGGAGGAACTGTTGACTGTCTCAGAGGCAGAGAGTTCCTACAGAAAAACTAGACAAAGTGAAGGGCTGTACATTCACCAGCTCTATGAAGCTGAACAAAATTATGCAGGGGTGGGACAGCTCTGGATGCACAGACAGACTGGGGAATGAGATGCTGGAAAGCAGTGCCACAGAGAGGGACCAGTGGGTCCTGGTTGATGGCAAGTTGACCATGGCCAGCAGTGCCCTGGCAGCCAGGAGGGCCACCCGTGTCCTGGGGACATCAGGGACAGCATGGCCAGCCAGGCAAGGGAGGGGATTGTCCTGCTCTGCTCTGAGCTGGGACAGCCTCACCTCGAGTGCTGGGGGCAGCTCTGGGTGCCACAGTGTAAGAGAGATACAAAACTATTGGAGACCCACGAGAGGAACCCTTATGAAGAGCAGCTGAGGTGACTTGTTCTGTTCAGCCTGGACAAGACTGAGGGGACACCTCATAGCAATCAACATCTTCATCATGAGGGGAAGAGGAAGGGCAGGCACTGATCTCTTCTCTGTAACAGGACCCACAGGAATGGCCTGAAGTTGTGTCAGGGAAGTTGTAAGTTGGATATTAGAAAAAAGGTTCTTCATCTAGAGGGTGTTTGGTCACTGGAACAGACTCCCCATGGATGTGGTCACAGCACCAGCCTGACAGAGTTCAAGAAGCACGTGGACAATATTCTCAGGCATGCTCAGGCATGTTATGTGGCTACTGGGGATGTTGCTATGCAGGGACAGGAGTTGGACTCAATGATTCCTCTTGCTCCCTTCCAACTCAGGATATTCTGTGATTTTGTGATTCTGTGATTCTGAGTTGCACAAGACTCAGTGCTAACTTTAGCCATCACTTTTGAAATAATGTTGTGATGTGAATCCAAGAGTTCTTTTTTTTTTTTTTTAAGTTGTTTAAACTAGAAGGAAAAAAAAAGCTTGAAATGGGTTACTCACCTAGCTAAATCTTTTCAGCCATATCACTCTGCTGGATCCTCCCTTCTAACACATAGGAGAGAAGTTACCTATCTTCCTTTTCACAAGCCTTCTATAGGCCTCTCTGTCTCCCATTCAGTATGACAAGATCAGCTCCCAGATCTGATCACTCACAATGATCCTACAGAGCTCCAGGACGGATCTTTAACACAAGCTCTTTTCTGCTTGTTCTGGTTATCATTTAAACCCCGTTGGCAATTAAGACCAATTCATCTGCCCACTCACTCCCTCACTAGCAGGACTGGGGAGAGGATCAGAAGAATAAAACTGAGAAAACTCGTGGGCAGAAGCAAAGACACTTTAATGGGTAACTGAAAGCCACACACAGAAGCAAAGCAAAACAAGGAATTCGATCACCACTTTCAATGGGCAGGCAGTAGTTCACCTATTCCCAGGAAAGCAGGGCTCATGCACACACAATGGTGACTTGGGAAATGGCATCACTCCAAATGTGCCATGCTTCCTCCCTCTTCCCTCAGCTTTATTTGCTGAATATGATGTCATATAATATAATAAATCACTGTGGTGAGTTGGGCACAGCTGTCCTGGCTGTGCTCCCTCCCAGCTCTTTGTGCACCCCCAGCCTTCTTTCTGCCAAGGTCATGTGAGGGGCAGAAAAAGCCTTGATGATGCGCAATGGCTGCTCAGCAATAACCAAAATATCCCTGTGTTATCAACACTGTTTCAGCACAAGTCCAAACCATGGCCCCATACCAGCCACCATGATGAAAATTAACTCTATGCCCAGAACATGGACACTGCTTTATGTTTTGTTGCTCTTTACATCTTCTGCTGTGCCTCAGCTCATTCACATCACCTGTCCTCTTGACACCTACAATGACTGTCTCTTTCTTTGAGCTAAGTTAATAAGTCTTTGACTCATCAGGCAGAATCTTCTGCCTTGTAATTCACTGTCTGACAATATTAATTTGTTTATTTTGTCTTACATTAATTGTCAATTTTTTGTTAATGAAGTCTCTGTTTGTATGTAGCTGCAAGTTTTGGGACACCAGTTTCGTTTCGGTTCTCTAAACAGGAACATTACCTGTAGGCAAGAGAACTGGAGAAGAGCACCACAGCTGAACAGATATAACTGCTATTATTTACAGAAGAAAAAACACACAGCTAGGCTTTGGGAAAATCACTGTGGAATGCAAAAAAGAAATAAACAAGTTAATGGGAAAAAAAAGAGGAATAGGACAGAAGGCGGCTAAGACAGTACAGGAAAAATGAAGGAATATGAGGCAAAAAAGGAAAAAGCGAAGCTGAAACTGAAGTAAGAACAGGGAACCGGGGTAAAAGACAATATGAAAAAATCAAGTCTCTGAAAGCTCATTTCACTGAAGCACCACTATATTATCAAGTTGAGCTGATGGATATTAGACATTTTGCCAAATTTTTTCTCTTTCCTGTAGAGACTCATAAAACTATTTCCATCTGCCTATGAGAACAGCAGCCAGCCTGGATCCTCTCTCACAGTAGCCCTGTTCTAGGAGAGTGGTGGAGCTCGACACCAGATCCTCCCATGTAGCCCTGTGCTTCCATCCACACATCCCATCTACTTCTTGGCACAGCACAGCTAATTTTTATGACACTCTTTAGTTTAGAAGTTCCCTGTCTTTCTTCCCTCAATTGTTCCTGTACAAACAACAGATTGCATTGCATCGGACATGTCGGTTTGATCTACAAAGGGAAAAACAAACCAATAATCCAGCTTTTCTCTTCCTTCTGTCAGGCCTCCCATGCCTCCTTTGCCAGATGTTTTTTCTTGGACTTCTTCCTAAAGATTTCTATTTCATTTTCAGTACAGCTATTTAACTTGGCTTTCTATTGGCTGTCTGTGTTTCTTCTACATTGCTTTATAAACACCCTGCTAGTTCTCCCATTCTGCTTAAAATGGTGAGACATTCCTCCCATTTCAAATACAGGGAAAAATGAAGGAGAGAAGTTGTGAAGTTCACAGAAAACACTGCCTGCACCAGACCCCAAGACCACAGTATCATCTCTTATTATTACTGCAACAAATGTTCTGTGTCAGCTTCTCATTCCCAGATTTCTCCCTCTGAGTATCATGCACACAAAGACTTCAGTGCCTATATATTTTGGTCATAAACAACTTTCTTTAAGCCTGGGCTGCAGGGCCATTCATAAGTTAGGAGACACTCAGTGAACTCCGTATTGCCTGGCAATATGAGTACAAAATCAACTACAAGTATTGTACCCTGGGAAATTGAATAAACTGTGTTGTTTCACTGTGCCTTTTTGCAGGAACAGTGCAGTCTTGAAGATGTGAAAGGCTCAGGTTTGTGGCTTGGGTTCGGAGAGAATTTTCAACAGCATCGGAGAGTAAAAGCTGCTAATTCAGCTTAAAAGATTTAAATATAGAGCTAATTTATGCAGGTGACTATTTGAAGTATTAATACCTGTGGAAGTACATCTTTGTCAATCAAATAACATAATTTTTTTTGGCCGAGTTGTGTTCCAAAATGCTGTTGTGACTACTACAGAATTAATTTGCTTCCACCCCTCTAAACAAAAAAGCAAACAGTTCACACATATGCTCCCTTCTATCTGAAATAAAAATTCTGCTATATGTTGATTTCAACTCAAAACTAAAGCCTACCAGTTTTTAAAAGAAATTCTCATTATATGAGCTATTCCCATTGTAGTTCATAAGTTCATAAGATTGCCTTTTTGCATGCTGTCTTGGTTTTGGGCAAATTTGGGAGGAAAGGACCAAAGGAGTCCCTCTGAAAAACAGATTCAATTGGTCCCTTCCCCTACTGGTTTGGGAAAATATTTCCTTGGAGGTAAGTGGAAAAATCTGTTTCTTTAACAAGCAAAGTATCCACAAGTATAAAAAATGAATAATATTAAACAATAAAACCTCCCCCTGTTCTGAAGAGATAACAAATTCAGAAATTTTCATGGGCTGTAGTTTGGCTCACTGAGTTTCTTATCAGTCCCTCCTGCGCTGGAAAATGCCATGTTCCAGGCCCCAGTGGGCCACAGGTCTGGGCTCCTGGTATTTTTTCTGGGCTTTCAGTCTAGAGCAGGCCAATCAGTTCCAAGGAAAAGAAAAGCCCCAGATCAGGGAACTTATCTGCCTCAGCTAGCTAAAAAAACTAACCAAAAGCAAAGGAGAGCTCTCTCCTGCTGTCCGTGCTGCAGACAACACAGTCCTTGAGAAGGGAATATGAAGCTCTTATCTCTATATTCTTGAACACAGTCACTTCAGACATTCCACTGCTTCTCCTTCTGCCCCCCTTCACTCTCAGATCTAAATTTAAAGGTGCAGAACTTATTTCTGGGCCAAACAGATGAATGGAGATACAATTCAGCATCATAAAGACACCCCAGGACACATGCCTAACTAAAACCTGAATTTTATAATTGCAATCAGAAATGCTGTCACATCTGGGGATAGAAACAATGTTAGTGATAGAATTTCTCTGTTTCATAAGAACTGAGTTAAAAGGATAAGATTTACACATAAGATTAATTATGTGTAATCCTTAAAGTAAACAGCATATACTGAAATTGGCTACATAAGTTTGAAAAAAATCTGTTCTTGGACATTTCAACAAAAGGAGCTAAATTCTTTGATTAAATTGCTTAGTCTTGTTGACCTTTTACAAATAATGTATTCTGGATGGTGCTTAATTTTTTGGGAAGTGCACAATTCTTACTCCACTTGCAGTAATGTACATTCCATTCTTTTCTGAAATGATCTATACAAAGAAAAAATTGTTTGCTCCATTGAAGCATCTTTTTTAACAGAAAAACATTTGTTTTTTCTAAATCTCATCTGTTCTGCAGGGTGCTGGAAAAGGCTACTTTTTCTCAACAAATATTACAAGCACTTAGAAGGCAGATGATTTGATCAGATGATGAGCAATGAAGTACATATTATGAGCAAGTTGGGGGATACTTGTCAGCTGTTGTTTTTTCACTTGGATCTACAGTAACAATTTTTGCTTTATTAGAAAAAAAGCAGTTAAAGTTATCACCTGCCTGACAATATTCAATTGAGTCAATTCTGTAGTAAAATCACAAGCACGATCGTTACTGGTGATTCACTGACAATTTCTTTCCAATAGTAATGAGGAATATATTTCATTCATCATTGTGGATATAATTCTACCCTTATTTTTCTGATTCATCCAGTCTTTCATGACATTCATATCCCTCAAACACCGAACTCTTTTTTCCGCAGGCCTTCAAAGGAGAATCTATAAAACACTCATGCAGAAAAGCAGTATCAGATCAGACAACCTGAAAGGAGGTCCTGTGTCTCTCTTTACACAGCTCTACAGTAATGTACAGAGAGTCCAAAGTACCACTTCTGGCAGTAAAAGCATATTGACACAAAATCTTGGCGGCTTTCAGAGCTTTCTTGAGACTAGCCAAATTGACATAAGATAATTAACATATTATTTAAATTAATGTACAATTTCAAAGATTAAAAAAACTCATGGAAGGACATGAAATCCCCTAGTAGTCCTTGTCTTAGTTGCAAATGTATCTACTTTTCTCTCTGTCTCAAAGCAATTAACTTTATACATAACTCCAGCGGTCCTTATAGGAAACACATTTCTTCTTAACATTTTATCTGGGAATAAATTAGAATTACATCTTACCCTGAAGGATTTCCTCTGTATATAATTTCTAGCATTGTGTTGGTGTGTGTTGAAAAAGAGATACTGTGATTATCACCATCTGATAATTTCTGCAGCAGGAAGGCTCTTGCAAATTCCTACCAATAATTTGACTGCATAACAACATTTATACATTTATTTAATGAGTATTCAGACTAGTTCAGTCCTTTGTGATATGCTTGTTTTCACTCTACCGGAACCATATTCTCAGGTCACTCCAAGAGAGAGTGATGCTTGGCTACACTGAAATTGGTACTACAAATGGCACAGACAAAGACTTTTTGGCTAGGTTATTCACCAAATGCCTGTGTTCTGGTTCAAGAATCCAAACTTTCATTTCCTGATAAAGACTACTTGTTTTCCTCATTTTATTTTACTTAAGTTTAGAGTAAAAAATCCCACCAATTACTTGCAAATGTGACCGATGGTACTCAATTCTTCAGAGCTGCACTGCTTAGCTGTTTGGTATTGATGAGCCAAAAGATGGCTGTTTGATTTGTCTTTGTAAAGAGATTTGTCTTTGTAAATTTGGGCTTGCATGTGGGTAAGCTGTCAGGTGGGAAGGTACCAGGATGGTCAAGGTACTCCAGGAGGTGATGGTTTCATTGGCATCACATCATGGTGAGACACATTGCCAGAAGGTAGCAGTGAGACTCCTATCTACCCAGACCCTTCACAGTAAATCCTCTCCAAGCTCATCTGAAAAAGGGACCATAAAGGTTCTTCCCATATTTTATTTCCTTTGTTGTATTTACCCAAAACATAATAAAAACATTCAGTATTTACATTCATCCATCAGTGAGTTGTATGGGGCATCCATGCTGAAGCATATCTAGAGACCTAAATACACATTGTTCAGAGCTTTATTTCAAGACCAATATACATAATAAATATTTCAACTATTTTTTAATTTCTAAGTCCCTGTAAGGCAGCTGAAGTGAGGGTTTCCTGTATTTGTATTCCTCTGTCTCACAGTCAGTATTCCTCTTCCTGAGGCTTCGAATTGTGGTTCTATTATTTATAAAGAAGCTCAAGGATCTCTCAAACAAACAGAAAGATAGTTCCTCACATCAGGGGTTCACAATCTAAATAACGAGGCCTTGGGGGTCAAATCTACTGCTGACACAGACTGCACAGCTCCACTTTATTTAGCTGAGTTTCACTTGCACATTCTAGCAGCAAAAGCTTAATCTTTGTGTTCATAAAATCAGTTGTTGTTGTTTTGATGCACTGAATTTGATTAAATTATTTTACAGCAAGAGGAAAAGACTGTTTATCTGTTGAAGTGTCCTCATTTATTTCACTGAAGTTCCATAACTAAGATCTGAAATAACGGTTTTAAAAGCTAAACAATTATATGTCTGCTTCATCAGGAGCATATAAGTTAAAAACCAAAGTGTTTACATTGTTCTTCCTACGGTGGAAGAGCAAGGGCTACAGATTTAAAACATAAAAGAAAATAAGCTAAAGCAGCACTCTATAGTTCCAAGTGTATATGTGAGCCAGATCACTCTTTGTGATGAGCTGAAACTTCAATTTCTCTTGAACAACTTCAACCATCTTGATCTGTCTTCTGCCATTAACCTCAAAGAAGCAAAAAGTCTTTACATTCCTTATATTCCATGAATTATCATTACATCCTTAGTATTGCAAGTATAAGCACAAAACTTTGAAATGTGTTAACGGTCACGGGAATTAAAGTTTTCTCAGTATGCATACCACAGGCAAGAAACAGATTTTAAGTATTTCATACTTGCAGTGAAGGTACAGCACCATAACTCTCAGGACTGCTGTCTCCATAAGGAAAATAATAGAATGTACACTACATATTTTCTAGATCAAATTTTCACTGACCATTTTGGACAGTCCTTGGTTTGCTTAGTGATCACTGTCTTTTTTCTGCTGTAATTTTTTTTTTTTTCTTCTCTTTACCAGATCTGGATGAGACATCACTGCTGAAAAGGACACCTGAGCCGGCCTCTGAAACTATAGAGTATTAAAGAAGAATGGTCAACATCTGCCTCATTTTGGTGGAGTGGCTTTTGGCCCCTGCTGGAAGGACACGGTCAGGGCCCAGACATAAGGAACAGTGCTCATCTCTGTTCAGCCCTACCTCAACACAATGCACTTGAGGAGTTCCTGGAAGTCGCTACAGATGATATTTTGCAGAACAATTTCCCCACATTTTGCTTTTTATTTCTTTGCAGAGAGTAGGAAGGCTCTAACACACAGCCCACCCCGCAGGAGACCCCGCTGAGGATGTGGCAGGATACAGTGTCAGAGGGAGTCACTTCCATGGGGAACTGATAGCTCTTTCTCTCAACAAAGGAAGCAAGAGTTATTTAAATTTCCCTTTTTCATTCTTAGTGCCCTTAGAAGTCTCAGAGAATCACAGAAGAATCAAAGCCACATAGCTCCTGCCCCAGTAATCTGTGTCCAGTGATGGCTTTTGCCTCTGAGTTCTGAGCTAGAACGACAAATTTAATGCTTGCATATACTGTGTATATTCTCAGCTATTTCTCAGATTTTCAATAATCTCAGAATATTGATATCAAGTCTTTTCCTCAACAGTCATACACTAAGACAAGAATGCCAAGCACAATCACCAAATTATTTCAGATTCTTCTATCATTTTCACATCCAATATTCTTATCATTTCCTTATTGACCATTGAGGCAGGATGTTTATTACTTAACATTGCAAAATACACTAAATAAAATGAAAACAACCATTAAAAGGCTCTTGTGAGTTTATGTCAATTACAAAGAACATACGTTTATTGCCCTGAGATGTACCTGCATATTTATATTCTGTCAGATGTTTTTATCAGAGGCTTAAACAGACTGCACAATTGCTGTGCCTCTCTCCCAGGCTGTGCTCTGAGGTGTGCTGTCTCCCACACGCAATCACTTCCTACTCAGTTCATAGGACTGATCTCAGTGTGACAATTCCACTTTATCCATCAAATCTAGTGAGATGCCAGGGTCCTAAAGAGCAAGAGTGAGAGCAGCAAAACTTGTCTCTGAGTGAAAACAGCATTGCTAGCTGGAGTATACTCACCAGGGGCCTTCCTGCATCCTTAGTCCACGTCCATTTGGTGAAATTAGTTAGTTCTGCATTCTCTCATGCCAAGTCTGAACTTGTCTGTGGTCAGATGAGTGCTTTGTCATACAGCTATGAACAGATTTCTACATCTGTAAATGTTTGTAGGCTCTGACCCACAGCTTTGTGGAATCACCACATTCCAGACAAGTTTTTAGATTGTTTCTTTTCAAGGGTTTAACATACTTGGCATCTCAGCTACAGTTTTTTACTACATTAATTTAGATATCAGTCATTGCCACCACTTGGTCACCATGATGTCATCTAAACTAGAATCTGATCTATTGTACAGCAAAAGAACCAGAGTAATTCTAAATTAGCTCAAAGTGGCTTGGAATTGAGCAAAAACATGTTTATTCTCATCAACAGGTTTTGAAATAATTTTCAAATGCAATCCTCTTGCTCATTTGCCTAATGTGACCTGTAGGCACATTATGTTATTAAAATGTCACTGCAGATTTTGCTTTGATCTATACATTTCTTTTCCTGCAAGTTAGATCAAAAACAGATCTGAAACAAATCTGAATCAGAAACAAATCTGAAGGGAAAGAAAAATAAAGAGTGGACCATTTTTATTAAGATTTTTTCATTATTATTGCTACATTTAGTTTATTTGAAGAGGGAGGGAGAGTTGGTTCTCATATGCAAGCAGTGTATAGATATAACTCACCCACAGCTAATTGTCATGAAGCTCAAGAAAATGGCAACACAAAAGGCCTGCATTTATTTTATGGGTAACATGTTGTACTTTCTTTCAACTTCCAAAAGAAAACAAATACTGCTTTTCTGTAGAAATCTAGAGGGACTGGAAAAACAACAGAGGGATGAACAGAAAAGCAAACAAATTCAACCAAGTGGATGTTGATTTTATGTCTCTCAGAACAGTGCCCAGGAATTAAATAACTGAACCATGAAGTTATAGCAAGTAGCTGAAACTTCTTAGGTCTACATATAATCAAGTTTGTTTTCAAACTTTTTCTAACATATAGATGCAAATTAAAATGAATGAGAAGATGAAATAATTTGCCGAAATATATTCGCTATTGTGTTCTAGCAACACTTATAATCCATGCTTCTGGACCCTGGGGACAGTTCCCAAAAAACAGAGTTAAGGATGTCATCTCTGCAGCCAATAGGTCTATCTACTCCCAACATTCTCTGGAAAATTTTGAGGAATCCTGAAACTGTGCCCAGTGAAACCATAAGTCTCCATTTTATGCTACTTCACAATTAGGGTATCTTAGATGAGGCATCAGAAATAGAGAAATCATTCAAAGTTCGAATTGCTGGAGGCCCCTTTCCTTAAGGGGCAGCACGGATCAGGTTTATACAGCGGTAAAACGCACCCAGGTCCCCAGGGGCCCTGTGTGAGCAGCATCCCTGCTCGCAGGCAGTGCGGTAAGTTCTTCCGCTGCGGATCCTGCCGGGACCCCTGCCGGGACCCCTGCCAGCCCCCAGGGGTGCAGCTGAGGGCGTCTCCTGGGTCCCGGCTCCTTTCCCAGGGCCCAAGTCACTCCTGCAGGCAGCTCTGCTGCGGCCTGCTCCGACTCCGAGCGCCTCCCGCGCCGGGGGCCCGGGGGCTCTCTCTGCCCCCGCTGCCCTCTCTGCCCTCTCTGCCCCCGCTGCCCCCGCTGCCCCCGCTGCCCTCTCTGCCCCCGCTGCCCTCTCTGCCCTCTCTGCCCTCGCTGCCCTCGCTGCCCCCGCTGCCCTCTCTGCCCTCTCTGCCCTCGCTGCCCCCGCTGCCCTCGCTGCCCTCTCTGCCCCCGCTGCCCCCGCTGCCCCCGCTGCCCTCTCTGCCCTCTCTGCCCTCTCTGCCCTCGCTGCCCCCGCTGCCCTCTCTGCCCCCGCTGCCCTCTCTGCCCCCGCTGCCCCCGCTGCCCTCTCTGCCCTCTCTGCCCTCTCTGCCCTCTCTGCCCTCTCTGCCCTCGCTGCCCTCGCTGCCCTCTCTGCCCCCGCTGCCCCCGCTGCCCTCTCTGCCCTCGCTGCCCCCGCTGCCCTCTCTGCCCTCTCTGCCCTCTCTGCCCTCGCTGCCCTCTCTGCCCCCGCTGCCCTCGCTGCCCTCGCTGCCCCCGCTGCCCTCTCTGCCCTCTCTGCCCTCTCTGCCCTCGCTGCCCTCTCTGCCCCCGCTGCCCTCTCTGCCCCCGCTGCCCCCTCTGCCCTCTCTGCCCCCGCTGCCCCCGCTGCCCTCTCTGCCCTCGCTGCCCCCGCTGCCCCCGCTGCCCTCTCTGCCCCCGCTGCCCTCTCTGCCCCCGCTGCCCTCTCTGCCCTCTCTGCCCCCGCTGCCCCCGCTGCCCTCTCTGCCCCCGCTGTCCCCGCTGCCCTCGCTGCCCCCGCTGCCCTCTCTGCCCTCGCTGCCCTCTCTGCCCTCTCTGGCCCCGCTGCCCTCTCTGCCCTCTCTGCCCCCGCTGCCCCCGCTGCCCTCTCTGCCCTCTCTGCCCCCGCTGCTCTCTCTGCCCTCTCTGCCCCCGCTGCCCTCTCTGCCCTCTCTGCCCTCTCTGCCCCCGCTGCCCTCTCTGCCCCCGCTGCCCTCTCTGCCCCCGCTGCCCTCTCTGGCCCCGCTGCCCCCGCTGCCCTCTCTGCCCCCGCTGCCCCCGCTGCCCCCGCTGCCCTGCTCGCACCTGCGGCCCTCGGGCGCTAGCTCGGGGTGTCGCATCGCTCGTGCTCTGCGTGCCAGCAGCACATGGTTTCTGTATTTCACCTCAGCTGGGAGTTGCGTGGCCTGGCCAAATGTCAGAAACTCTGTCAACAAATGTACAGATTTTTTTTATTATTTTTCTCTTACACAGCAGAGCTGTAACAGCTGTGTTCATGTTTACTCAGCGTGAGCATGACTGTGTTGCAGTGACTAGAAAGTTGGGAGGGTTGGTTCGATTTTTGTTTTCCTTTTCACTTCCTTTTTCTTTTTTTTTTTTTTTTTTTTTTTTTTTTTTTTTTTTTTTTTTTTTTTTGAATTGAGAGGAAAGAATGGCTTTAACCTCCCTAGGAACACAAAACCACTTCTACATTCTTGTTGACAATGCATCACTGCTAGATTTTTTTTTTTAAGCTTCTTGAAGCGCATCATCAGATTTCTAAGAATAGAGCATTATTACATCTTATGCACTTATCCAAAACACAGGAGGTTTTCCGAGTGTCAAGGGATGAGATCGGTTGCTAGAAAATGTGATGCTTTTAGAGTCATTATTTTTTACATGGAAATAGAGCATTCTGTCATGCACAGAAGGATTGGTGTAAAGCTTATGCACTGGCGCTGTAACTTCATTGATATTATTTTTCAAATGTGTTCTTGCTATATATATTCATTTTTTTTTATCGAGAAAGAGAAATCCACACCACTCACATTTTGACATAGAGATATATTAAGTTATATGCCCATTCCCCAAAGCCTCATTTTTATAAGCATATAATAGTTATTAACTATTTTAAAATATACAAATTATATATAAAAATAATACTATAGTATATAATTAATATGTGCTCCTAGAGTATTTATTTGAAATAGAATTTCTGTTGTTCTCATAATTCTAGCAAATATTTTTATTACAGTCACTGTGAATCTCTAATTGTGTTTGTAGAATTTGCCCAAGCTGGTTTTATTCTATTTTTTTAAAGGAATTTTTAATTCTTATATGAAAAAAATTGTCAGTATTTAAAGTAATACACATTATGCATATTACTGACTGCATGATAAGTGAATGACACAGGAACAGTAGCATCAGCTTTTCTATTCATTCCAGTGCCTGGAGACACTGATTGGTTTTGTCCTCTGCATTTTACAAAGCATGAGTACCTCCAAGGAATGAATCCTCATAATCTAATCTGGAATCTCATGGAAAGGTGTTCAATCACATAGATTTTTTAAGAAATACTGAATTCATACAAAAATCTGTTGGATCAACAACTATTTTATCTGAATATCACACACAGAGGAATATTTCTGCTATTACATTACATCCATTAGATCCCATTAGAGGGGCACTTTATTAAACCCAAGTATTTAAAAAGTAATAAATTTATTATTCTGTTGGGAAAAAAGATGGAAAGCCAAAAGGTGTTTCAACTAGAGGAGGAAAAATTCATTTTTCTGTTTATATGCGCAGTGAAAAACTGCAATATTTTGAAGTAATCTGATCATTTAATGAAAAGTAATGGGTGCAAAAATAATAAAGCAATTTCCTAAAAGTAGTGATTAATTTCTTTTCACTATTCAAGTTCAGAATAGGTTTGCAAGAGGAAAGCCATTTTCAGTACATTTTGATATTCCAGAAAAACTGGCTAAGAAAATGACTCAATAATCTGTCACACAGCAAAATCTAGGACAGCTTTGAGTCCTAGAAAGTATTTTTTAAATTTTTTTTTCAGAGTTTCAGGTTATATATAACTGACTTGTGTTGACATAAGAATGCTGTTAAGCACGTCCAACCAAATTTCCAAGAAATAATTTTATTTGTGAATTTTGTTTTAGACTATGAACTGCCTTAGCAAAATGTGCCAAGTCTGGCTAATCCACTAGATAGTAATCTGTAGAGAAAATACTTTCTCTTGTTACTCATGCTACAGTTTGTATTTGGTGAGTAAGATCTCCACACCCTCCACCTTGTGTGCATCATACAGAGAGCTTGACCAGATAACTTGCTAGTCTTGAGAAGACACTGTGATTTCCAGTCCCCTTTGGCAGAATGGGTTAACCAACATAAAGGTGAAATTTCTTGGTGAAATATAAATGTGGCCACAAGAGTGGCCCGAGCACAGAAGCTGCTCAACTACAATCAGACTGGACTGTTTTGTTTAGCAAGGCACCAGACAGAGCCTTACAGTCGTGCAAGCCAGCACAGGAGGTGTGCTGCACCTTTCCGTGGTGAGGATGACCAAGAGGAGATAAGCAGGGCTCTGCACAATGGTGTTCTCTTGATCTGAAAGCTTTGCCAGTGGATGATCCACAAAGTGGGTGGGGAACTTAGAATCAAATCACTTGTGGGCAGCTTTGAAAGTTGAAGCAGGCACTATAGTTATGTTCCCATTCTGCCTACTTTTGTTGTGCACAGGGCCACAGCATTGTGCCATTCATAGCAGGATCTGCTGAGTTACCTTGTCATCCTGGTAAGGCTCTGGGATGTGAGTGGTTGGGCACTGGCCGTGCTCCTGCTTCTGTGCCAGATTAATCCCAAGCTGAATTAAACATCATCACCATTTGGGTCCTATTGGACAGCAATGACAAAACTCCTACTGGCCTTGGCATTTCAACCATTTACATTGTTGAAATACTGGAAACATGGGAGTCTTTATGAGCATTAGCAGGACAGGAGAATGGAGTGGCTGGAGGGCATGGGGTTAATGGGAATATGAAGATGAGTCAGTAGCAGCTTTGTCAGGGCTGCTACAGCTGTTCGTATCATTGCTTCTTCTCTTTCGCTGGAGAAGAGCTTTCATGATTAAAGCTCTTCATTCTTCCCTGCTGCTGTAGTCAGCCTAGAAGATATTCTTTCATAACACTCCATGACTTACAGCAGCAGCAGCCTTGCCTATAACTGGACTAAATCCAAAAAACAGCTCTTAAACCACTCCATGTAACAGGAGCCAAATTCCACATACAGTTAGAGAATTCACACAATATAGTGATCATCCAAGTGCTTGAATGTTCTGATACTGACAAATATATTCAGCTATTCCATTTTAATTTGCTGCAAAATCTTGGCAGAGCTTGAAATGTATTCGCTTTCAGACTCGGAGTCACTACAGCCTGGGATGGGCAGCAGATGAAGCTCCTTTCACAGGATACCTTTCAGCACCATCTGTGCTTTCCTTTGGGTTGTTGAGATCTGACAACTATAGTTTGAGGACAGCCTATTGTTTTTAAGTATTTATGGGGTTGTTTATTTTGTTAGGAGTAAGACATATTTTTCTGCTCTTTTTTCACTGTTTTCATAAATTTAAACAAAAATCACTGCTGATACAAAGTCAATCTTAATCAGAATTTCATTTTATACTAAAACTATACTTTTAATTCACTAATTTCCTGACAGTTTACTTAAACTATAAGCACAATATGTGTCTTGTGAAATGCCTATCTTGCAATTACAGAGAATTCTGAGGCTATAATATGCAATAATTGTTCTGCAGGACTCATAGTAGTTGTTAAAGCCTTAAATGTTCACATTTCGTTACTAAGAAAGACTTTTTATTATTTATTTTGTGTTTTCTTGACCATGCAATGCAGTCTCTGTTACAGTGTGCATAGTACTACTCAGTTCAAATCAGATCTGTGCATTAGCTGCTTTAAAAAAGAAAATGGTTCGTCAAATCTTTGTCATGTAACAGTAGATGGAAACACTTTTATACATCCTTGTATTTGGGACCAGAGGAGAAAACTGTGCTATGGAGCTGTGTACTTGGGAACCAGGGTGTTTAAATGACTCAGATGAAACCATTTAACTAAGCTGTCACCACAAATACAACCTAAGGATCTCAGTGTCCTTTTTTACAATACACAATACTGTACTGCCACCTAAAATCCTCATTTAAAAAGAATTGTGCTGAACTGTGTTATAGCATCATAGGGGTCACCTATTAAGGCCATTACATTACAGCAAATATGGGCAATGATTTATAGTTACAGATAGATAGATAGATAGATAGATAGATAGATAGATAGATAGATAGATAGATAGATAAATATGATATGCAGTCATAGTCACAAAAGAAAGATGCCGCCTTCTTAAGTTCCTGATAAGAAATCTAGGACTGTGGAAGTTAAGACAAGCCATTAACATGGAAGGGATTTGACAAAATATCAAACAGCTTCCTGATCTATTCCTGAGCTATTTTGAAAACTATGTCCCATTACATATGATCTGTGCTTTCAGCCTGTTGTGCCTTTCTGATTTAAACAGCTCAGTGAGAGACAACCAAGATGCTGGCATTTATTTCCAAAGTCACTCAATTCCCTTCAGAGCTGTGAAAGCCAAGGCATCTCTGCTGAATCACAAAATGGTTGAGATTGGAAGGGACCTCCTGCTCAAAGCAGGGTCACCAGGAGGAGCCTGCTGAGGCAATGCAGAGTTTGGGCTGTGTTTATCCAGAAATGGGCAATCTGTTCACTGCCTTGTGTATCCCCTGCAGCCTTTATTCAGAGTAGAAGTTTCACTGAAGTCACCAGAATATTCACTTCTAGTCCCACAGACTGAGATGGGAAAATATGATAACAGCAAGACATTTTGAGGTAGTGAGCAGTCAGCTAGACAGACTGCATAGTCTCAGGCAGATATATTACTGACAAAACACAGGAACCAACTGGCAATATTAAGTGTTTAATATAAGAAAGTTTTTTAAAGAGGTTGTGTGGGAACAAGCTATAATATATGAAAAAAAAAGTATATTATTACTATAATCTCATTTGACTGATAGTTGCATTACAGTTGACCTATAGCACTGGCTTTAACCCTTTAATCACTGTATTTAATTGCTATATACTTTCAGAGCTGTTTCATCCTCAGTCCAGCTGGTTAGAGATCTACAAGACAAAAATGTGAACTTTTTCCTTCTTAAAAGTGTATCATATGATGTCTAAATACTCAATCTCTTTCTAAATGTTCAGCTTCTATAGCTGTAAAAAGGATCTTCTGGACCATACAAGTGGCTGCATTCTTAAACTCTCTGTCTGTAAAAGCTTTTCAAACCAATTTTTTTCTATTCTTATCGTCCTGGAATTTGATAGTGCTTTGCAACAATTGCAACAGTGCTTGACATATATTTCTCAGACTTAGGAAAGAAAGCTCTGTAAGCCATCACCGTAACTCCTGATGACAACAACTTAGTAGAAAATATCAGGTTTTGTGCTACATATGTAGTGCTTTTTTTTTAAAAAAAAAATCTAGTATTTTTTAAGTGTCATTATAATTGTCTTTCTGGTTTTTTGTTTAAGGTCTTTAATGTCCATTTCTAATGTTATGTCCAGTGATGGACCAGTTACTTTTGATACAGCTGTTTTAAAATAAAATTTAAACAAAACAAAACATCACCTGCTATGGATGACCAGAAAATAATCCCATTGTAGTAAAATGGAATTTTAAAGTGACTCAGAAAAACATGTATTTTTTCATGAAAAAAATGTGTGAAAGATTGCTGGCATTTTCTGAAAAACATAACTTTGACCTAAAATTCTCAGATGGCTAAGCTAATTAACATTTCCTGCTAATGTTTCATAAATCTGAAAAGAGAACGACAGCAATAGAAACAGCAACTTTCCTTTTAAGCACAAGTTGTAATACTGGCATCAAAATCCACTTTGGCTGGAGATACACCTGAACTAATACACACCTGTATCTATATCACTGCTCAGAGTACAAACGTTTCTCTGCAATAAGCTACTTCCACATGAAATGTTTTCAACTGTATTAGAAATAGGATCAACACTCTATCTTCTGCTACAGATTGCAACAGCCCCTAGTAGAAGGTCTACTTGGCTCTGCAGAACTGACCTCACAGACACAGAAAGCAGCAGTAACTCAAAGGCAGGAGGCATCAGCCATAAGTCACATAAGTCATAAACCATGCGGCGTTAAGTCACACTCGCTAAATCTAAATAGCAGGAGTTTGAGTATAGTACTATTTCACTTCACATTTCCACTCCTCGGGGGGCTGGAGTGTGGCCTTTGGAGCATGTGTTTATGTAGGTGTGATATTCAAACTCAGCTTTTACACCTGGAGTTTCGGCTCATATCCATCTTAATCATTTATGGTCATTTGCTACTGCTTCAAAAAGTCTCACAGGTCTTTCATTTTTTGTCAACTTCAGAATATGGTGAGGTGTCAAACATAGTTCTTCTCACAGCTCCCATATGGCAGTAGTTTGCCATCAGAAGAAATGCTGAACTTAATCACTATGCAATTTCCATCACCAAAAAAAAAACAACTAATTGCTGTAGGGTTTCTTGTCTTCAAATAGATGGCAAAGAAATGCAAAACAGTGTCATTCAGCAGCACAGGGTACTGCAGAGTTTCATGATCATTGCTATGTTTTATGCTGGGAAGCATATGCTTTACTTTAATTTATGTAATCAATTACCATAAAGTATAGCATAAGCTATACTTTATGGTAATTGATTACATAAAAATTTCTCAGAATTTAAAGTCAGCTTGAAACAAAACAGAAGCTTGCTTTGTACATGGCTTCAATTTGCCGATTACATGAAAAATTCTACAAGCAGTTGTGGTAGGTGTTGGCTACTTTACTGCCAACACTTCCATACACTTCCATCTGAATACTGGTACTTTGAAGTTGGTGAACTCCATTTGGTGGAGACCCACAGCAACAGAAAGAATTCATGAGAAAAATGCTTTGAATGCACACCTGAGTATGCACATGCACATGCACAAGCAAGCAATCAGGGTTCCCCGAGCACAAGTCTGCTGAGAGGTGGCTTGGCATCTCCTCCTGTGGGTTTTGGCAGCCCTGGGCTGGCTCTCTCACAGCCCAGTGGACTGTTGGCTGCCATCAGTGGTAGGGACCACACCAATCTGCATCCCTGCTGGTGGTACTGCAGGTGGCAAGTCTCTGGTGCAGGGACAGCGTTACATGGCTCAGGGCATAAAAATCTTACCTTTTTCTGGAGATTGTTGTGGTGGACCACATCTGCAGGATCCCTGCTTCTAAACATCTCTCTGGAAAAGGAAAGAAGTTGTCAAAGTTATTTGGAGAAGAGTAAGACCTCTAAAAATGCAGGCCCTTGGTCTCACCTTGGGGACGTCCTAATAGAAAAACAGTCTTAAAAAATCGTTGATGATACAGTAATTGTAAATTAAGTAAATGCTTAAACATTTAATAGAGCATCATATTGAATGGTTGTACAAATCTGCTCTGTAGCTGATGGAGTCTATGCACTTTCAGCTCATCAGTATCTATATGGGCCCCAGAACCAGTATCACATAATCACAGAATCACAGAAATTCTAGGTTGGAAGAGACCTTTAAGATCATCGAGTCCAACCCATGTTCTAACACCTCAACTAGATCATGGCACCAAGTGCCACATCCAGTCTTTTTCTAAACTCTTCGAGGGATGGTGACTCTACCACCTCCCTGGGTAGATGATTCCAGTATTTGACCACTCTTTCTGTAAAATACTTCCTCCTTAATTCTAGCCTGTATCTCCCTTGGCGCAGCTTGAGACTGTGTCCTCTTGTTCCGTCTGCTGTTGCCCGGAGAAAGAGACCAACCCCCAGCTCACCACAGCCACCCTTCAGGAAGCTGAAGAGAGTGATAAGGTCACCTGTGAGTCTCCTTTTCTCCAGGCTGAACAACCCCAGCTCCCTCAGCCGCTCCTCATATGGCTTGTGTTCCCAGCGCCTCACCAGCCTCTTTGCTCTCCTTTGGACACACTCAAGCATCTCAACCTCCCTCCTAAAGTGAGGGGCCCAGAACTGGACGCAATACTCCAGGTGAGGCCTCACCAGTGCTGAGTACAGGGGAGAATGACCTCCCTGCTCCTGCTGGCCACACCGTTCCTGACACAGGCCAGGATGCCTTTGGCCTTCTTGGCCACCTGGGCACACTGTATGTACACAGTATGTACAAATCCACCTTTGCTCAAGCTCAGGTGAATGTTGAGGGGCAGGGTGAGAAGCTGAGATAAGACAGAAAAGATGGAAGGGGACCAAGAATGTCATTATCATTACAAAAAGATGAAAATAATTTTCCTGTCATCCTACATCAAACAGATCTCCAGTGATGGCTTGAACACCCAGAACTGAGGATTACATAAGTAATTGCATCAGGACAGATGTGAAGTTTCTGTACTGACTGTCCCAGTTTTTGGAACACTAGGCATTGTTCCGTCCATGTAAATAACTGCATATATGAATTGTCAAATTAAATATTGTGTTTTATGTATTACAGAAATGATGTATTGATATCTCATAATTGGAGCTTTAAGGTACATATTGTCCAAACAAGCAAACAGATACCTGATTTTCTCACCATTTTCAAAAGTACTAATATACTAGTTTAGGTATTCACATGCCTATGTGTCTTGGCAAGGGCAGTGATGTAACCTCTGTTTGTGTAAATAATTGTTGTATAGTGGTTTGAGCCTGTTTAACATAGTTGAAAAAACCAGAGATCACCGTAAGACAAAAATCACGCAGCTATGTGACAGCACCAAGCTTGCCCTTGAAGTGCCGCTGTTTAGATTGCTTTTTTCTTTACTATTTTACAGACAACAAAAAGACTAGTGAAGTTACTGAAGCAGTAAGTAAACAAGAAATAGAAAGGATTAAAAAATCCTCATAATTTCTACTGAAAGAAGATAGTCAATATATTTGTGTTTCTCATTAAGTCAAAGCTTATGCACAAAACAACTCACCTAAACAAAAAAAACTTTAAAAAGTTTGTAAGGACATGTGTAGGTATGTGTCTGCATACCTCCACATGCACACGTGGACACACACGTGTAAAGTACGCATGGAAGTTTCATGTGACAAGATGTTAGCTTCATCTGCTTACATTGATGAGGTGATGTGGGAGATGATGCCATAGAAAACAAATTGGAGTAACAGCTTTCCCTTTCACAGACCTGCTACAAGGTGTTTTGAAAGTCATTGTGTTTTCCTCTTCCTCTTTCTTTTCTATTTAGATACTAACATAAGCTCCAAGCTCTTGACAGAACTTGTTGCATAGCTACAGAATGCTTTACTCCGTGGAATCCCAAACTAGTTGGAATCTCTTGGTGTTATTACATCTCTTCGATGTAAAAACAATAACAGATAAACCCATTTTACTATGTTCATAAATACAAGTGCATTTTCAATAGCTGAATGCCACACCTTCCCGGATATTTTGCAGATGAGTTGCACTATGCCACCAAAGAATTTAACATTATGTCCCGGATCCTTGCAAGACTGCTCAGGTACTGTGAAAGGTTCAACCAAATGAACAACTAAGGTCCTTTCCAAAACAGGCAGATTTATGATCCCATGATTTAGCAAGTGAAATATGGATCTCTATATGGCAAGTGACAGCAAAGATTGAAGCAGTTGGCCAAGCTCATTCCTCAGGCAATGGATTTTGGTGGGACTGTAGAGTAAGTTATTTCATCCAATGTCTGTGGATATAACTTCACCCATTTTGTTTCAAAAAATGTTCAGTAGGAGAAACTAGAAGATTTCATAGAGTAACGTGAAATGATGAGCAATGATGGGAAACAGAATGGAGGTCATCATACCAGGTTAAATTTTTAATGAAGTGCAGCTTCTATATAAATGTTATTTCTCCTATTGGTCTTACTAAACATAGTGATAAAGATAAAATTGAAAACCTGGACAGATTTCTAGGCCTTGTGAATTTCATTTTCTGAATTAATAATGAAGAGGAAATGTGTTTGAAAGTGCTTTTTGCCCCTTCACAGGACATTTGGAAGGCTAACTGAGACAACAGGATGAAGCAGCCGACTGAATAAAAAGGAACCAAATAAATTTAACTGATGGTATGAAGAAAAAGTAACACAGTAGGCATTCTTCTGTGCCTGGATCTTCCTGATCTTCCTGGATCTCTGAGTTTAATTTGAGATATTGAAAGTATCAATCATCCTCAGGTAACATTTTCAAGTTGGTGAAAAGTACTGTAAAAGAGATGTTCAACAGTTTAAATAGTTGACTGTTTAAAAACAAAATCCAGAAGTGTGATTTGGTCGCTTGACAAAATATTTGTTTTTCAGATGCACTGAAAAAGTACCATAACCTTTCACACGAGTTAGCAGCCATGATAGTTTGAAAAATTAGCTTAAGAGAAGGTATCTACATCTGTGCAGTCATTTCATTAATCAGGTTTAATATGTTATCTGCAAATCAAGATTCAAGCAGTTTGTGTTTACATTATCTCTTTGCGTGGGTTTCGTCTCTGAAAAAAAACGTTTCACAAAATGTTGAAGACAGCTTCCGTTTATGGTTTTGTGATTTGGGTGAGTGCTTGGAAAGCTAAGAATGCCAGACTTCCTCAAAAAGAAATGCATTTTCACAGACAAAGCCAATGACTAGGTTTTCAGGAAGAAGCAGAAGGAATAATGGAGGAAATTTTTCCACATGTTGTTTCTAACATGAGACCTTTCTCACATCTCTCGCTACTATTACTAGGCAAAACCAAAAGTTATCATCACTGCACCCAACAGCTTGACAAATATTCCTCCTTCTTCCTTGCCAGTAATACCTCACCTGGCTGCAGACACACGATCCACTGCTCATACTGTCTCTTTGCTACATTTGTTTCATTCACAATTTCAGGTAATGCAGAGCACAAGTCTAAGACCATGGCAATGTTGATAGCTGCTCCTGTCTGTAGAGCCCCTGGGAAGTTGTGTAAACTGGTATCTAGTCAGGATTCTGGCCTCCAGCCAGAACACTGGTCATGTGCCACTGCCCAAATGCAAGGCATTTTTTCTATCTTTCTACATTTCTGTATGATGCTACAGAGCATTGCTTGCCACCAAGATATTGTTCCAGTTGGTTTCATTCTGCAGAGGTTATCCTGCATGAAAATTGTACTGCAAGTTGTGCCCTACATGGGTGGCTTTGAGCACACCCATGTGTGTTCAAAGGGTGTGCTCGTAGGTTCAAGTATTAAAAAAAGTTTCTATTTCTATACTTCTGGTCTACAACACCACAAGCTTTCTTTGAGATGCTCACCTAGAAGAAACATTGAACTCCAGGTGTTGCAAGTGTCCTGAGCAGATACCACCCCTTGCCCCATATACTCTGGCCAAAAGTTAATATAATTGATAGATAAATTTCTAGGTCTGAGCCATACAGTGAAGATTCTATTGGCCTCAGAAGTTCAGAGACCATAAATGTATAGATAGGCATTAGGAAACACCTGGTACAGGGAATTAAATGTAGGCTGGGTGAGCAAGATATTCAGGAAAATTCAGACAGGCCAAAGTTCTCTGTACTTACAAAAAGTGAATATGACTGTTGTCTATGATAATAATAGAATTAACTGAGACAATTTGCTGTTTTAACTAATTTACTGCTAGTTGTAATGATTCTTCACTGCCATTGCATTGCCAGATAAATGACTCATCACTTACAGCAGGAGTGGCTTTTCAAGCCACCCTTTCAAATGGGCAGAAAGCCAGCCAGCTGCTTTGTCAGGCATGCTGTAGTCTCTGACTCCTGGATCAGCATACCACCCCAGGAGCCTCTAGCTGAAATATGATGAGCACAATCTGCTTCAAGTTAGTCCCAATTACAGATAACCTTCCATCACATTTTTATTATACAACTAAGAGAAGGTTGCTACTCTACAGCACTTTGTCGGACGCACGAGTCTTTCAGAGCACAAACTGCCTATTGAGGCAAAGATTGAAATAACGAACTGGTCACAGCTGTACCTTTCACCTCTGAAATGGTTGGAACATTTCCAGCCTCAAAGCTCTACTAGGTTGCATGTTGTCGTGATTTGCTGCTGTTGGCAAGGCTTGGTGATCAGTGCAGCATAGGCCCCTGTAAATGCCAAGGCTGTAAATGCCAAGGCAGACTGATTACAGTGCTGGAGCTGTTGAACTGTTGCCCAAAAAGCCATGTCTCTACAACTATTGCACTGCTGTGCACTTGTTAAAAGCTTTGGAGTCAAGTAGACAAACTGTTCATTCCTTTTACTCACACATTACTCAGATAAGTAGCAGTTTTTTCTAAAATGCTTCTAATGTTTTCAAGGGTCTGCTCAAGGAGTAACTACTACAGAGGATGACTAATAGCATTACAGTTTGGGGCTTTGCTCTTAGTGGTATTTTGCAGCTTTATGGATTTCTCATATTAAAATCATATGGACATTTTGTAGCCAGTTTCAACATGACTGTGTGAGTATTAAATAATTAAAAATTAATGCAGTGATATGGGAAATTATCCATTAATGCCCTGACTGTCTAAGAACTCTGTTCATCACAAGACAAGAATTTTGTTCAAGAATATTGCCCAAGGGTGTTAAAAAATATCATCTTTAGAGAATGTTACCACGTATGTTTTGTGAGCTACTTTAGTCAGCTGCTTCTTGTGCCAGTTTTGACAGACATACGGCAAAATTTGTCCTTCTGCCCAGAATGCAAAATAAGTCCCAGTTCTCAGACTGGCTTTCTCTCAATCCTTAAAGATTTTTCTCTTAATGGTTGCTGTTATAGTACTATACACAACTTTCATGTGTATCTACCATCTATCATAAGAAAGACTTCAAATCATGTTTTTAATTTGTAATTGTATTTTTGGTCTGCTTCAACAGAAATTAAACAGGTAGTCTACCATTAGAAGGTGTTTCATCTGTTTCTCTGCTCTCAAAAATTGTCTCCTAAACAGTTCCCTGTATCTCTACATAAAGTACTACCACTGTAAATTTCAAGGTTTGTAAGAGCAATCACAAAAGGAAAATATATGAGCTGTGACAGGGAGGGCAGTTGTTTTGTTGCTTAACTTAAAGTAGAGTGACAGAACTTTCTTAGTCCTTCCAAAAGCCCTTTAGCAGAGGATTTATTTCATAAAATTTTATTTCTTTGCATAAAATAAACCTGTGTTATGTATTTTTAGATTAAATAATTCCACATTAAAATGCTATAAACTGACCTGCTGTTGACTCAACTGCAGGAAATCAGATTTTTAAAGTGACATTTACAAAACAGTTAATAAGCAAAATAGCAGTTAGAACTTCAGCACTTACATTGATGCTTAAATTAGTTTTTAGTTTTAGCAGGGAGGCTTGAGGTATAAAAATACAAAATTTCTGATGAGAATTGGCATGAAAGCATACTCTTACATTCATGCATAATTCTTCTTTTTGCTGAAGACATGTACAATACTAAAAAATTCTAATCCATTCAAAGTACTGGGGCCCTACAGTGGTGGTTCTTGTATGTATTATTAGCTTATATATGGAGAATTTTCTATTTCTGTTTTGATCCTCATGGGTACTGCCATGAAATAAATCATAACAAAGTGAATTCAGCTGGAGAAATTCTGTAAAATTATGGGACTGGGGCACAAAGATGAGTGAGCAGAGGTTTTCATGTCCAGTTTGTAGCTGGGTAACTGTGCATAGGCAGACTCTCTTTGGCTGAGACTCTAAGCATTGCAGCAATACCAATCAACAAGACTAGCAGCTGCTTTTCTGTCTGTGTTTCAGAAATAAGCATGATATTCAGGAAACTTTTGGGTGCTGGTCAGATGCCTTACTGCATCCAGAGTCAGGATGAAAACCAAGTTAATCAGCAACACAGAGAAAATAGTCACATTTTGGCAACAGAGGGTCAGTTTTACTTTCCTAGTAGATGAAGTGAGAAACACAAAGGAAGAATTGTCCTTGGATGTTCTCAATCTCTTCCTTATTCTAACTCCTGAGTTTCAAAAGCCATAAATCATAGTCAGAGCTTCTGAGGTATTTTTCTTTTAAAGAGTCTCCTTTAAATACTCATAAAATATTTAATAATTCTTCAGTCTGGGCAGTGAGCCAGGAAAACATCACTAGGCAATACTGCAGTCCAGTTCAAGACCCCAGCACAGCTCCAGTTGATCACTGGACTATGGTGATCTGAAACTGAGCAAATGGTTGCAGACAGGAGTCTCTGTCCCAAGGAGGAAGGGACACTGTTCCTTTGCAAGTATGTAAGCAAAATTCACAGAACACAACCGAACCACAACCCATGATGCAGATTTCTAGTAGGCACTAATAACACATAGTGTTTTCTGCATAGGTACAACTTTCACTACATTCCTGTGGAAAAATTGTTCTAAATGACCAAATTATTTCTGATTTGTTTATGCCACATACATAACATACCATCCCACAGATAAAACATAGCTTTGGATTAACTTCCTAATGCATTTGAGGTATTTCCCAAACTACTTTTGCACATTTAATCTTCTATTCAGCCCCATCTTGTGTTGCATTCAATCTTCCCCATGCTCAGTACAGAGCTGTCAAATATGGCAGTGTAGCATCAGCTAATTTCCTCTCCAGTTTTTTGATTTTTGTCTCTGTTCATACTGCCTTCTTGCCTTCTTTCTATTTAGATCTTTTTCAGAGACCCAGTTTATTTATATGATCTCACAGACACAGTAATCAGCTGTCTTCACCGCCCACATATTTAAGGTGAAGAAAGTGAACAGAAAAGTGGTGACATTTTCTAAGGGAGTGTCAGAACATTCTAACTTGTCTGCATTTATTTCCTAAATAGCTCAGACAGAAACACTTGGGTTGGTTTGTTTTTTGGTTTTGTGTTGTTTGTAGGGGATTTTTTAATACAGAAATAATATAAAAACATAACAACAACAACAACAACAACAACAACAACAACAACAACAATAATAATAATAATAATAATAATAATAATAATAATAATAATAGAATTACTATATATTTCAGAACAACACGGTCTAAAAATTTGTGTGTTCTTTGCAGCATGCATGTTGCATTTATATACGTTGCATAAAATATATATGTTTATATCCTGTAAATATATTTTCTTGTCATGAAAGTCCCTGTTAGAGAGTTTATAGCATGAGGCTTATGGATGTGTATTTCTCTTATTTCTTTATCAATGCATGTAAAATCCATTGTTTTGATGCCAGTCTAAGAAGGTTTTTCTGAGAATAGGATATGCTGAGCTGGTTGAGCCAGTGAGGACTCACTCCCTCATCTAAGCCCTTAAAGAGTCTGAGGACCTCTGTGCTCAAAGCCTGCAAATCATAAAAAATCTCTTCAGTGAGTGGCAGCATAACTTGTCTTTTTCAAGAGAATGGTATCACATTTTATAAGAACCTGCTGGGAAGATTAGTCTCAGAAAAATGAAGCAAATGCTGTCATGAGAATATATTTGTGACACATTCTGCACCTCTCTGCAACTTTATTTCATTGTTTCATCCCCCTGCTTTCTCACCTGCTGGCGTTGGTGTGAGCCCTTTGGAGCCAGCTGCTGCTTCTGACAGTAAAGGAGGGCCATTAACATGTAACTTCTCCTGCTGCACAACTCCTCTTTGGACTGCAAAGAGAAGTCATCCAGAGTTTTAAACCATGGAGCTGCTAACTCTGCTATAGCAAGAACACAATGTTCTATTCTGGGAGATGGCTGTTTCCCCAAAGTGTTCTCATTTGCCTAATGCATTTGCTGAAAGATAGGACATTATCAGCCTACACAGAAAATGCAGGAGTGGTGTTATTTCTCCAATATGCATTATTCATTCAGAAGGAGAAAGCTTTCCTTGTTAAAAGGAAGTTTGTTGGTCTGAGTTGATGTGCCTATTACTAATAAATAACTGAAACATTGTTTTAGTCATCTAAACACAGAACAATGCATTTTATTTGTTTAAAAGTCAGAGCCAAAATAATAACCAAAAGTTAATTTTGGTAAAAAAGAATACAGTAAATTCTACAGAAAGACAAGTTTGACACAACAACTGTCGTGGTTTGACAACACATTTTTACCTGTAGAAAGGGAAGGGGGGAAAAAAAGAAACAGCATTCTGACAGTTTAGAGTACTGAAATTGTACTTTTGATACTACTCTTTGTGAAAACAACAGGGCATAGAAGCCAGGCAGGAGAAGGCCAGGACCAACCAGAATAGGATCATAGAATGGTTTGAGTTGAAAGGGACATTAAAGGTTGTCTAGTTACAAACCCCTGCCATGGGCAGGGATGCCATTCACTATATCAGATTGCCCAAAGTCCCTTCTAACCTTGAACAGTTCTGGAAAGCGGCTTCCGTGGCTTCTGTGGGCAATCTCTTCCAGTCTTTCATCACCCTCTGAGTAAAGAATTTCTTTCTAACATCTAATCTAAATATGCCATATTTGAGTTTCATTCAAACCATTACCTCTTGTGCTGACACTATCTGCTCATATTAAAGGTCTCTCTCCCTTGTTTTCATAAGCCTCCTTAAGGTACTGAAAGACTACAACTAAGGCCTCCCCAGAGCCTTCTCCAAGTAGAACAATCTAGAGATTCTCAGTCTGTTCTCATAGGAGATATGTGCCATCCTTTGGATCATCTTTCTTGCCATCTTCTGGACCTACTCCAATAGGTCAATGTCTTTCTTCTGCTGAGGACCCCACACCTGGATGCAGCATTCCAGGTATGGTCTCTTGAGAGCAGAGTAAAAGGGGAAAATCCCCTTCCTCTCACTGCTGGTGCTCCCTTATGGTGCAGCCCAGGACAGGATTGGCTTCTGGGCTGTGAGCACACACTGCTGGGTCACACCCAGCTTTTCACCCAGGAGAGCCCCCAGCCCCTTCTCCACAATGAGTTCTTCTCCCAGTCTGTACTCATAGCTGGGAGTGCCCTGGCCCAGGGGCAGCACTTCACACTTGGACTTGTTGAACCTCAAGCGATTCCCATGGGCCCATTTCCCAAGCCTGTCCAGGTCTCTCTGGATGGGATCCTGCCTTCTCAGTGTCTCAGCTTCGTGTCACCTATGAACCTGCTGAGGGTGCACTCAATGTCACTGTTGATGTCATTGATGAAGATATTGAAGAGCACCAGACCCCAGACCTCTGTCCTGCCCTGAGGAACACCACTCCTCACCAGCCTCCACCTGGAGGGTACACAAGAGCCATTGACCACAGCTCTCTGGCTGTGTCTGTCCAGCAAATTCCTTATTCACTGAATAGTACATCCATCAAATCCATTTCTCTCCAATTTGGATGTAAGCATGTCCAGAGGGACTGCATCAAAGGCCTTCAGAGTCATAGGCAGATGACATTGGTCAGATCATGCCCTTTTATGTGCCTTAATATATCTTGTAGGAGGATCTGCTCCACGCTCTTCCCAGGCACAGAGGAGAGGCTGTAGTTCCCTGGATCTTCCTTTCCTCTCTTTTAAATATGGGAAAACAGTTTCCCTTTTTCCAGTCATCAGGGACTTCATCTTATGTCCATAACTTTTCAAGTACAATGAAGAGTGGCTTGGCAAAAATACCAGTTTCCCCAGGTCTCTGACACATCCCATTGAGTCCCATTGAATTGTGGCTATCAGAGATGATCAGAGCCAGGCAATGGGCTGCAGAACAGCTCTCAAGTGTTGGTTGTTACAACCCTTCATGTACAATGGCAGCAGCAGCCCAAAGTTCCGTACATCTATTATGGTTTAGAAACAGCAATACAGCTGCCCTTGTCTCCCACCTCATTGAGACAGACATTAGGTGTTGAGATAACAACAATTTACTGAAATCAACAATGAAATAAGAAAATGAGCTGGAACAGCAAAATATTAACAAAAAGGTGTACAAAGAGAGGGTGACTTACATGCAAAATATGCTCACCCTGACCCACTGTAGCACATCCTTGAGACAATGCTCAGAGTGATGAACCAATCCTCCCCGCTCACACTTTTCTTTCCAGCTGCAACACACCTCTCCTTGGAAGTGACAGTCCCTCAGTTGCACCCCAGCGGTGTGCTCATGGTATAGAATAACAACCTAGACATACCCATATAGCTGCAGGCTACACCGTCACACAGCTCATGCGGAAAAATTAACTCTGGCCTGGCAAAATCCAGGACAATATCTCACAGGACCGTGACATTTGGCACTGACGGGTTTAACATGTGAAGTATTTTTTTTACATTTTACAGAAGCATAAATTTGGTATCACTCCCCCGTCACAGGAAATCAACTGCATAGAAATTAAATGCTTTTCTTTTTGTCATGCTATCTTAACAGCTTTTTACTATTCTGTTTTTCTTAATAAATTCATAGTTAGAGCTTGAAAGTGTGGGAAGAAATATTTGAAAATACAAAGTAAATCTTTTCTCCAACATTATTTAGCTGAGGCTTTGATGGAAGTTCAGAGAGACTGGAAAGGGTTTTTTTCCCCTCACTTTTACTCATTCAGGTCGTATGAACCTCCTCTCTGTGGTGACACTGTTTTGTGCTACTGCAAAGAATGCAACCTAAATCTATCTCTCTGTCAGTTTTCCTTCAGTAGTATTAAAATAAATATGTGTGATAATGTTTGATATTTAAAGACATAAGAGAGCTAGATGAAGTAGGTAAAATTATTATTTGATATTTTATAAATATTATTTGATATTTAAACATGCAAGTTTAAGATACACTATGTTGGCCAAGAATTTTGTTCCTAACGTGTCTACCTGCTGTATTTCCTACAATCTGGTGTACATATGTGTTTCTGTATTTATGGTAATAGTGAGATGTCGCAGTGATATTATGCCTGTTAACAAGTTGTTGTGTCAGTTTTGCATGACACACACGACAGTAAAGGAATGGATAGATGAACAGTCTGCCTAAGCCTGCTTGCAACAGCTTTCCAGTGGGAAGGCCCTTCTGTTTAGAACTAATGCCACAGTGTGCACCATGGGTTTGACTGTAGCTGTGAATAGTGTGTACTTGTACTTCAGAAAGTGCTGAACTCATGGCCTGTGAGGATTACAGATTACAGATTAATTTCCTTAATAAATCTATTAAGAGATAGAACAAAATACATTTTACATTCAAAGAAATTCTGCAGAGTATGGCCAACTTAAGCAATGCCTTAAACAAACAAAACTGAAGTGCATTCAGGAGTTACAGGCTCACCCCAAAAACTAAGTATAGACACTTCCTTATTTGGTATTTGATATTCAATACTTTTTTATGAGATGCTTGAATTAGTGGGGTTTTTTTATTATTCCCAGAGCATATATATTTTCAATGCATCAAGTGGAAGTAAGTTACTAAAAAGTAACTTATTTTAAGAAAACAACATAAAAGAGTACAGTACATATATCTTATAGTCAATACATTCCAACACAGATAGTCAGTGGCAACTGTAGTGGCAGGTCTAACTCTACGGTACACATAGCCCATTCCTTCTAAGAAAAAACCAGCTAAGACAAACATTCATACTCACAGTTAAGTACAGGTAAGCTTTTCAATCTCAGCAGAGGAAACAGGTGTGTAGAGTTAGTTTCTCTGGCATCATGGAGTTTCCCACTTCACAGATGGTAATTTCAGAGGACAAGAGAGCATGTTTACCTGAGAGAAGCTTCTCTGCACACCACAGGCAAGCCATAATAAAATAAATCTTTCAACCTCTTTTTTTTTTCCTGTGGTTTAGGGTTTGGTAGTTTTTTTTGTTTGTTTTTATGTGTTTGGTTTGGTTTGGGGTTTTGTGGGCAGGAAGATTTCTTCAGAGTCCCAATTCCAAAAATTCACACATACTTTTCATGTTTTAGACAGATAAGAGATGATCAGAGTACCAGTATCACTTCACTGGTCTGTAACAATCTTGAGTACCAGGTCTTCATATTAGGCTTTTTTTAAATTTAACTGCACAAAATCTTGGAAAGGGGCAAATTTCTCCATTTCTTTACCTACTGGCTTCTGAAGATCCCTTGTCCTACTGAGCCATCTCAGCTCATATCAAAATATTTTCCTGCAACAGCAAGTAGGTAATAGTGTTACATTTTCCATGTTGAAAATAAAATTCTGAAAAAATTGTCTGTAGTGAGTGCTTTCACTCATTCTTTTTTTACATAAACTCAGTGTAGCCAAAGGAGTCAAGCTGGGGCATCAGACACAATGTGAAACTAAATGTGATTTTTGACAGGCCATGGAATTGTCTGAACAAACATGTTTTATAATACACCTCGTAGTCATCAAGACGGAGTGGAAATTGAGATGCCTTTCATCACCATCAAAAATCAAAATCCTAAAATGGTAGTAGAAACAGATCCCTAGTTGCTGCAGCAGCTACTACCCTTCACTGTCTTTTCAATCATTTCACACATTTTTGGTGGGAAAGAGACTAACAGAATGAGAGAAGAAGGTTGATAAGGGTGGTAATTCTGGCACCAAGTGAGCAAGCAGGCTTTCACTTGGCAGTGAGCACAGTTTTTGCAGGGTCTCTAGAACAAAATTAGCTTCCAAGAAGTTTTTGAAAGCAACCCTGCATGTCAAATGATAGATCCTTTCATTTTACCTGCTTTCTGTTCTCCCTCACTTAATTGTACAGATCCTTGTCCATTAAGCTGTGAATTCTTAAAGCAGTGAATACAGTGAAGTACAGTGAATAAAATTCTTGTTACAGTGGGTGTAAGAGACCAGAGCATTATGCATTTTTTCTTCACTGAATACCCTAACCTCTCTCAAAGGAGAAGAGCAAGTCCATGTGAGAACAATTTTTGGGATCAGAATGGCATTTACTCAGCATGAGACAAACTTGCCTGAATAATGACTTAAACAGCTATAGCCAGGGTCAGGCTAATTCTTTCTTCCTTAATTTGAATAGATAAAAGTCATGTGTCTTGTAAATGTTCAAGTTGCTCCTTCAAACAAAAGACTAATAAACCCAAAGAAGTCCTATGATTTATAAATAGAGTCTAACTAAGCCAGTTTAGTGCTGAGAATAGAGTGAAGGCTGAAAAATAAGTCTTCCTCTTCTAGCCATCTTATGTAATGCAACCCTGTACATGAAGAGGAAGTGAAAATTCACACTACTGGCATACACCATCAATGTGTCATTGTTGACATTCCTAGAGAATTAATTTTCCCAGCTTGGATGTGTCAGCTGTAATGAAATAGAATTTGGATTTGCTATTCCGGTTATTGCAAATAGTGATATTTACTATTGGAAGCTAGCCTCCTAAATACCCACCATTTGAAACAGTACCTCCTTTTCTTTCACAAACCATACTTTCTGTGCTCTTCGGCACTCTTATTTGTGATTTTTGGGATATTTTGGGAACCCTTTTGTAGGATGGTTTTCCCAGCATTATGCTTCATACAGCATGCCTCAGAATTGACCTCTTGAAGTTGCAAAGGACAGAGAGAATACAGGACATACATGAAGGAGGTAGAATGGGCATAGGTATGTATGAGGAAAAGGAAAAGAAGTGGAAATAATTTTATAGGAAACTAACTATACCTGTAGACTTAGTCAATGTCTGGTGTCTCTTTCTTCCAGTAATGCAAATATATATCTTTTTGTTCTATTGAGTCAATGTAATTATGTACACCTCTGTCACAGTCTGTCTGATATTATTGCCAACCATTTATTTTCAGATGGAACATCCCACAGTTGAATGGTCCATAACTTTAAAATTTTCATTATGGTTTCATTCAAAACCTCATCAGCTCATTCTTGATTGCTCCAAAGCCTCAAATAATCCCTTAGCACAGTGCCAATGTAAACTTTTTAAGCAAAGCAACTGGATAAAAGAATCAACTTGACAATTTGTCTAAAACTGCTTTTTCCTTTTTATACTCCCGAGAAACTCCTGCAGAAGATACTAAATTGTAATTTTAATAATTACTGGGTCATTTTAGTATACAAGCTTCCTTTGGTTGCCTCATTAATTACCAGATAGCTACAATTAGGGAAAAAATGCTCTTAAAAACATTTACCATTTCAGCAAACAATTAATGATGTTATCAACACTGCAATTTTATACCCTCAAATTAATAATTGGAATTATATGCTATTTTATGTCATAAAATTATGTCAGTATTCAGGTAAACTGCATCCTAAATTTTTATGGTATTTTTATTATATTGGTTTCCAAAATATATTTAGGAATTTGCAAATCCAAACATCATTTTTAATGTCTCAGACTTGTTGAAAAACAGTTGAACTATTGTCCTAAGAAACAAACCAGAGAACAAATTTGTCAGATTTGATGAGACATATCATATATTTACTTGCAGGGAAACAGCAGAGTACTTAGAAGGATAAATTAGTTATTTAATTGCAATTTCTTTATGTAAAAAATAATGCAAATTTCTTATATTAAACAAATGGTGGTTCTTCTCTTTCTTTACATTTTTATGTCTATTACAATGTTCCTAAAAGGAGTTTAAAAAGTTACTTTTAGATTATAAATCTCATTCATTCTATTATTAGGGGCTAAAATCTATCCAAGCAATTAGGTCAATGTGTTCATATGTACTGAAACAAGTTAATCTTTAGAAAGTAAAGCTATTTCTTATCCCATGGCCAAACATTCTCTTTCCTGACTCAAAATTCAGAAGAATCATTAAGTAAGAAAACAATGCTTAAATAAGCATTTTTTAAATTATAAAATAGGACTAGGTGCTCTGTCATAAAAAAAAAGGCATCATATGTTGCTGTCATCTGGCTTTCCTGATAGGCTATTTTTAGCCTTTATTTCATTAATTTATTACCAGTATAATTTTTCTTTCAAATTCTGATGTGGAGCTGTGCCTTTTTATTTATAGTAAAGACTGTTCTCTTAATTACATTGTTAAAAATAGCTTCATGAATGGACAGAAGCACAGAGTATAACACAGTGCAGTCTGGGTTAGGGTCATCAACAGATTATCTCCAGATCATCAGGATTACGTGATTACTCCTGTGAAATGTAGGTGTGTTACAAATTAAAAATTAATCAGATTTCTACAAAAAACTATTATTAGGTCAAGATAACAAATGTTGGCCTACATCTATTTAAGTCATGATGTATTTTAGTGTGGATTGGATCAATAATACAGTGAAGCATAAAAAGAAAGCTCAAATTTTTAAAAGGTCTTGCACTGACTATACTGAGTAGTCTTGGTATAGGGGTTTTGCTGTTATTACCCTTTCCATTCCCAAGTGAATTTCAAATATGTCTTTATCATGACCATTTTTCCCTCCTACAACATTCTTCCAACACTTCTAACAAAGCCAACTTCATTTTTTCTTGGCAAGTTGGAGATTTGATTCTCCTTGGAATATAGAACAGAAAGAGGCTCCAGCATTTTCCCAGTTATGTGAAATTCAGTGTAATGGATCAAAAATGTTATTAAGGCAAAGAACTCCTTTGGAAATCTTGTGAACCAAAATGACCCTTCCAAAAGATCTCGTGCTCTGACCAGATGAAGTAAGTCCATTTCAAGGGATTCTCCAAGAAGTCTGGCTCATAAAAAAAATTCTATTCTGCAGCAGCTGAGTGCAAAATTCACTGATTCCTCTTCTGGGGAGGAAATTACTTGATGAAATTGTGATGAAGACAGAGTTCTTCACTGTGCACATAACATTTACACACACAGATACTGAAACTCATTTTGCACCTATCATGTAACAGGAATTACCTTTTTAATAAGGGACTGGAAAATAATTGAAACACACCTTCAAAATTAACTATACAATTTCCTAGCACTCTTCACTAGGAAAACAATCCATGTAACAATGGTATTGCTAACATCACTTCTTTAAACAGGATATGTACTATGAAATGGAAGCACAGAGATGTTTAATGCTGCTGTGACTGTGCAGTATGGGACCTCAGCCAACAAAAGGAACGACATGAAAATACTGACTTAGACATGAAGGTCAAATTTAGTTCACTCAGATTTACAATGAAACAATTGTGAAATCAATGGAACCACTCAGAAGAGACAGTTGAATGACATGAAAATATATGAAAATAATATCTTTCTGTTCTTCATCATTAAATACTCCATGTGAAGGAAAATGTATACCTCCTGCCCAAATAATTGGGCCCAAAGTCTCTGGGTTAGCAAGGTTAATAGAGAAACGCATAAATGGACCATGATGGAGTAGACTTGAAAGCTCTTCTGGACATGCTTAAAAACTACTTGCTATTTGTAACTTATCTATGTGTGATTTATTCATTATTTCACTATTTCTAATGCAATCTAATTACTATTTGCATATCTACCACTGAAGATTTTCTCTACTATTTGTTTTAATTGGCATGGTACTTGTGTTTTTGGCAAAATAATTTTGACATACTCAGATGTCATCTTTAGGAAGTACTCTGTCAAAGACAACAACTGTCAGAGAACCTCCAAAGTCCTGGGAGAGACTGAGGGGGTCAGAGGTGATTCAGGATTTGCTCCTGTAATAGCCTGTGGTCATGAAATTCTGAGTTATTTGTCCATTATGATCAAGCCTGAAAACTTAAGTTTTTTGGCTCATAGCCATGCAAAAATCAGCCTGCAATTTTCTACCTGTTTAAGCTTGAAAATCTTATGCAGACTTTAATAAGTAAAGAGCCTTCAATTTGCAGCGTATACTACGAGCTGTTAGATTCTACTACGGAATTTGAGAATGCCAGCACATCAATGGATATAAGCAGGATCTTCCATGCTGGCTTCCATGCATAAAAGGCTTAATGGCCTGGACTTCACTGCCATATATTTACATTTCAGCTTTTACAGGGAGAAAGGCAGTCATATATTTCACCATTGTGATATACTATTAACTGGAAAGAGAACATCATTGTTATATAAAAATTTCTATCATCTCTTACTTTCTTGTTTTCATGATTAGAATTTTTATTAAAAGGAAAAGTTTTGGCAGACTACCACTGTGATATTTTAATTTCTACTCTGGATAGGATTACTGATACCGTTTCATGGCACCAGCATACACGTCTACAGGATTTATTACTCAGCTCATGTCTGCTCTTTTATGGATTTCATCCAAGAGATGTTTGAATACCAAGCTCTTGAAATGTCTCCCTTGTGGTGATTCAACTGCACTGAGCTGCATCAGCAAATAGCATTGACACGAAGGCAGCAACTGTTACATTCCACCATAGTTTGATTTAGAGCAGAATTTTTTTAGATGTGTTCCACTGTAACCCTTTTCCACCCATTACTTAATACAAGTCAAGTCAAAATATCAGTTTAATGGCTTTAAAAAGATTCTGTATTCCTCTGAAATTTGTCTTGCAAATATGAAAAAAATAGCATAGGTATGATTCATCATGTGAAGAACAATCCAAATGCACTATATTTTTTTCAAGTTATGCTTAAGAGCTTAAAGAAAAAATGGTTTAAGAAATCTTAATTATCAGAATATTTTTAAAAGTACTTCAAAATATGTAAAGTCTAGAATGTGAGGCACACAATCGCTATGCAACTAGCATTTTTGTTTACATATTCTGTTTCAATGATGAACTGAGGCTATCAAATAACAGTCAGTAAGCCTGCTGCATGCATAAAAGTACTTGTGAGTGAAAATTTGAGTGTGGAATAATCAACACATCATTAAATATTCGGCTCTAAGCTTTACACTAGTAGGTCAACATGCAGTGAATATAAAGCAGGTTAAAGGAAGAGGTCAGTATACTGCTAGTTCACTAATCAGCCACTGGCCTCTTACCAGAAACAGCACATAAATCTCATTAAACTGCTCTTTATCTAAGTGGGGGAAGAATGTACATCAGCTGCCTTCATTGAAGGACAAATGGCATACAAGCACTAAGACTCTTACTGCTCTCAGTGGTAGAGGCAAAGAACAAAAATATAAACACAAATAGCATCTGCCAGGTGTCATATTGTAATTGTTAAATAATGGAAAACACTGGAACAAGAAAAGACAGTGGCTAAAACTTGGTGACAGATATGAATAAAGCATTCTCAACTTTGTAATTATAAAGTGCAGATAGATCTGATAAAGTCAGTTTTACCTTGCCACAAGTTTCCACAGCACTGTATGAACTTCAACACTAAATTCTGCATGTCAATAGTAATTAATTTATGGATCTTGTTCTGGGAAATTATTAGCTGTGCTGAACTACAAAACTGATACACTAGAGTTGGGGTATTACTTGGAAACTATCTCTAATTATATACTGCAGGTTAAAGAGTGAAGTAAATCCTGTTTATGGTTTTTTTTAGAAAAATCACTATCATTACATTGTCCCTGAGAAAAGCACAGGAATAACAAAAAGAATACTTTAAATGCTAGGGGGGAAAGGAAACTAATTTTCTACAAGCAAGTCTCTTATAAAAAAAACCAAAACAGTACAAGAATGTGATTTGTTATGCAAAGACATTGCTGCAAGGAAGGCTAATGATACCCTGGGCTGTATTAGAAGTACTGCCAGAGAAGGGATGTGAAAATGATGAGGGGAGAAGAGAATGCTCAAGGGCAATGTCATCAATGTATGTATATTAATACCTGAAGGAAGGGAAGAGGTGTCCAGGCTCTTTCCAGTGGTGCTCAGTGACAGGACCAAAGGCAGAGCCAGAGAAGATTCCTCATGAATGTAAGGAACAACTCTCTTTACTGTGAGAATGACTGAGCAGTGGCCCAGGCTGCCCAGAAAAGTAGCGGAATCTCCATCCTTGGGGATTGTCAAACGCCATCTGCACATGGTCCCAGGAAACCAGCTCTATGTGACCCTGCACAGAGGTTGTACCAGCTGACTTCCAGAACTGCCTTCCATCATCAACTATTCTATCTATGAAATACATTAAGATTTGAAAAATATCTCCAGAATAAAGCCATTTCTGTAGCTTATATGGAATCATATGCTGTTATGTATTCAGAAATTAAATTTTTCTCACCTAGAACTGCCATAGCCATATGCTTCTTCTCTTGACAGCAAATTATTCACTTCATCAGTTCTAAAATTAATCATACCAAAGGAATGAATGAAACATTTTAAATTGACTTACTGTACCTAAACAGATTTTCTGGTTTATAACATTTTTTTTCTAATTCGTATATTGAGGAGGTTTTTATTATTTTTCAGAAAGGATGTAGTACAAAGTTACAAACATGGGAAAGCAATCTTGAAAAACTATATCTATGAAGAAAATTCTAAGCATAGGTTTTAAAGAAAGAAAAAGAAGCCCTTCTCCAAGTGGGCAGTAATGCAAATCTTGTGAGAAGAAACTTCAGTAGCTATTTCATTTATAATTGCAAGGGAAGTGAATATATTTATATTTGATGACTATAAATTCGATTTAAGATGACAGATGGAAAAAATGCTCCCCTCTCTGTGCAGAGAAACAAATTGGTTCACCAGAATGTAGTATTTCCTATGGAGTAAGCACACTGCCAGTTGAGCTCTGTAGCAAGCTGATGTCTAGGGAAATTATTTCCAACATGAAACCACTGATGATCCATGGGGTCATAATAACTGATCACAGACATATAGGGAAGGAACAATGTAAGCCAGCAAAAACAAAGATGTGGCATTAAAAATGTAATGTTAAATTGTGCAAAAAAAGGGAAAAAAGGTCACATGAAAATTAGAGAGGTGACAGAAGTCTGTCAAAGTCTGTAGGAAAGAGTTTGCAGTAATGCCAGGAAATCGATAGAGTCTTAGGCAAAATTATTACAAGCTCCCCTTAATGACAAGAGGATCTACATATAAACTAAATTCACAATCTGAATATGACAAGGGATGAGACATGAAAGAATATCTCAAGACTCCTAAAGAATCTTCTTAAAGAACAGAAAACTGCTTGGGACTTAAAAATACTATGTTAGCAACTTGGAGAAGAAAAATATGTTTTCACAGCATTGAAAGATTTCAAACTAGAAATGTTAGTGGCTAAATTTTTATGCTTATATTTATTTTTAACAAAAACAAAAATGCCAGTATTTTAAAATTTTGCCCACTGTGGCTGCTCTTCCTTTCAACAACCAAGATTAGAAAATAGTACTCGATGAAGGTCATGGGAGCCTTTTACTGTAGGCCAGTGAAAGAGAGCCACAGACATTGCATAAGAATAGATTAAGCATATAGATTTTCTCTTTTGTAAATAAAAACATTATCTAATAACAGTGCTATGAACATTGAAAGATACAGACAGCTGACTTTCATCCCTGATGGGGCACATTCCTTTCCTCAGCTCCCACATCTCCAGGGAAAGTGTGCAGAATGAAATACCACCCTGAGGGCATTTGTGTGTCTTCCTGGAAGTATCCTTTCCAAAGTCCAGGATCTCAGAGGCATTGAAAAGGCATGTGGGATAGGACCACAGCTGCCATGTCCTCCTCACTCCTTTACCTTTGGGATGGAAGTGAAAACCAGCCATATTAAATGTCCGAATATATGCATAGGGAATGAAAAGCTATCGTGTAACCTCCACCCTTCCTTTTATATCTACAATATGATCAGGCACAATTTGTTCACAAACAGTGAAATTATCATTGCTTTCCAGCTTCCACCGTGAGTTCAAGGGAGATTGTGCAACAAATGTCCTCCGTAATCTCTGGAATGGTTCTGGACAGCAGTCAGAATGCCTCTGGAGATCATGATGAAATACATTTCAAATCAAGAGCTCTGCTGCCATTCAACCAAACTTAATGTCTCATATATTGCAAATTAACTTAGCTTGGTTAACATCTGTTAAGTACTATGATATTTTATAAAAAGATATTTTGCAAGGTAAAGGTCAGTAAATCTATTTCCAAACATGTTTCCTCAGCAAGAATGTTGATAGCTTTTACTGGAATGCTTTCCAGCAATGCTTGTCCTTTGACAAAGTTCCAATATTCAAGTGAACTTTCGTCAAATAACTCATTCTTTCTTTTGGGGGCTTAGAGAGAGAGAAAGATTTTTTCCCCTCATGCCAAACATGTTCATAATTCTGTCTTCTTTTTTTTAAGCAGATTTTAATTCTGCGTTTCAACAGTCATTTTTACTGTTAAGAAAAGAGAGTGATGCTTTTCAATTACAGTGATTCTATCTTGCTAAAGAGATGCTATTAGACTTATCAAAGATGGTTGCCACAGCAGTACTGTGATAACACAGAGTTCTTTTGGAATTATTCTTCTGACTTAAACATAAGAATTGTATAAATACTTGACATCATGATTATATCTAGGTGGATATTCCCGTGTTTAAAAATTTGATGCCCTTGAAAAATTCAAGTCTTTGGCCTTTTGATCTACACTGGGCACTGAATGAAATCCTGGTACCACATAAAATATGAGAATGGTGCCAATGCCTTTGATGAAGTCAGAATTATTTAAGGACTATGTCATAATTTTGTATTTACTATACAACTTTCCTGACTGTCTAGACCCAGCTGTGACTTGAACGCTGTAACATATTTTAAATTGCAATTGTGAAACACATATATTATCTTCTTTATATTTGCAAGCATAACAAAAAAAAAAACCCCAACAATTTAAACAGAAGAAAAAAGCAACTTAAGTTTGTTTATAATACTGGGAGATTTGATAATATAGTTGTTATACTTATTGAAAGTTACATGTCATGCCATGTCATCATTTTAGCTTTTAGTACAAAGTTATTTGCAAACATGATGTACTGGAATGCAAACAATTGATTTCTCTATTTTTATGTCATCATGGCTAAGTGCTTGGGATCATGTATCCTAATGGTTCAGTAATTGTATTTGTTCTTAATGCAGCATAATGTGTGAGAGGACAGACAAATGACAGCTGTGTGAAACCTGGCACAAATCTAGCTGACTTGTCTACAGATAGAATTTTATGGTTTGAGTTTCATTCATTAAATGAAAATTCATTCAGCAGAGTTCTGAGAAAGAAATAAAATTATTATATTACTTGAGAAAAATACTGCAAGTATGTATTTTTATCAGAACATTTAGGAGCACATACAGTTGTGTCCTTGGGTATCTCTTGTATCCAGAACCTTGAAAATACCTCTGATAATTTTTTAAAGTGTTTGGTATTCACTCTAGATGCCAAAGACAGTGCACTGTGTGTGGGACTTCCAGTTATCACACAAACCAGTAACCTCTGCAATTTCTAGGCCACTCTTTTCCCAAATCTTTTAGTCAAAGAGTCTCATAAAAAAAATAGTGGCATTCCAGAGCACTCATTCAGCATCCCATTCCTGTCACCACCTGCGCTTTTCCCTGCCGGCTGTACTGCTGGTGCTAGGAGAACTCTCACCAGCCAGGCTGACCAGGCAGGCAGGCAGGATCAGCACTGCAGACAGGTTTGCCCAGGCTCCCCAGCACACCTGTCTGAGGAGCAAATGCAGCAACACCCAGGCTGCTTCTCCAGGCCAAAATGACTTCACCAAGTATACTCCATACTTCATCATTTGCAAAATGGTGCTTTCATAGAATCACAGAATCATGGAATAGTTTGAATTGGAAGGGACCTTTAAAAGTCACCCTGTCCAACCCTCCTGCAATGAGCAGGGGCATCTTCAACTAAACTTAAGTGAAGCATAATAATTTTTGGTTCCTGTTGTTACCATAGCTATTATCTTGAATAATTATAGAAATGGGCATTAAAATAAGCAACCTCTCAAAATCTCATGGAAGATCTCCATTTCCTATGCAGTTTTCCATTAAGTTGACATCCAATTGTAAAAATCAGTAATTTAAATATTTCTGAATTTGTAGTTGTCATGCATCATAATTCTGAATGCAACACTTAAATCATCACATGCAAGTAACTGAAAATATGAGAAAATCCTATCCTAAAACTTGACCCAAACAAACAAATAAAAACACTGAAGATTAATAGTCTAGTTGCTGAATTCTGTTGAAATTAAGCTCTTTTTAGGTTTAGGTTCTAACAATTCATAAAAATAGTAATCAAGAAGTAACAAATTAAGTTATAGAACTCTTTATCACAAGAAAGTAAAGTAAAAGGAAAATTAGGGACTTGGCAATGCTTCTTTTCCTTTTCTCTGAGTCCTTATTCCCAGTTATTCTCAGCTTCACTGCTCATAAATCTTAGACACCTACCTGACATCTTCACTAATTAGCTCTAGTTATTTTCTATTGTTTTTTTCATCTTTCTCAAATTATCTAATCTCTAACCTCTCATAATATTTTCTTTCAATCTCTAGCACAACTACCTTGGAGATAACTCACATCCCGATCTTCACCATTGGTTAATGTAGCCACTGGCATTGATCCTGAAAAGAGGAAAAGGTGCTTTCAGCACTCTTACTGCTGTTGCCTCCACTCCCGGTAAAGACAAAAGCAAGAGGACTATGCCTGTGTCTGTACAGCACTCTGTAAATTTTGTCATCCCACAAAACAAATCTTTGACCTGTAAGTACTTACATCTTTTCTGCTGGTTCTACTATTCTATGCTCATGGCAAAGTAGTTGGAAAATAAAGTCACAGTGGCAACAGATTACATTCTTCATGCAGCGCATTCAGGTCCTTCAAATATCTCCAAGGATTTCTTCTCAGACTTCTGCCATTTCCAGATGGACAAACTAACTTTATGAAACATGAATCAAAGGTTTCAGTCTTCCTTTGAAAAAACTTCAGCAGCCAACCAAGAACAACATGAAGATTTCAGAAAATGTTCCTAAAGAATTTTCTGTTTAAAAAAGGTACCTAGACAGATGATAACAGTTCTTTTGTCTGCAACTGCTAATGACCTTGATTTATGTGTTGATGGCCTGCTTCACAATTTTTTCCCATTCATTTATTTAACATCGCAGTTTTCAACCCTTCTGACCTTCAGTCAGCACTATGAAATATATGCTTTAAAGCATATATTTAATTTGTTTTAAAGTTTAAACACATTATAATCAATACAATTTGACATTTATTCCAGAACATTTATATTTTAAATTCCATTTAATGTGTACTTGGCATGCTATGACTAATCTCAGAGAAATAGCTGGTGTAGATTGCTTCAGGCAATAACAGCTTTAGTTGCTACTGCTAAATTTATCTTCAATTGTGAAGCAAAACCTTTAGGAAAGCAGCTTATTCCTTTGTAGGGGTACAAAATAGAAACTAACTTGAAAAATATCTCAACAGCTAACATTAAATACCATCTTTCCAGTATGTGGTTGAAAAAATATTTTTAGCTAAAAAAATGATCAAATTCCTACAAGCAATGACACAATCTCAAAAAATTGGTATGTAAATTCTCTTAACAGTAAGTCCCCAGAAGAATAAAGATAGTTCATGAAACTCGCTAAAAAGAAATACTCTTTCAATAGGCAAAATAGCAGTGATATTTTCAGATTCTTGCAAACCAGGAAAAACTTAAGTTTGTAACTGCACATACTGAAAATCTATTCAAAATTTTGTCTATGATATTGATTAATTGTGCCTATTAAATCAATTAAGTAATTTGTTATTTCTGTCTGACCAGCAAAGCTGGTTAATCCTCACATTTAATGTATTTCTCACATTTAATGACAAGATCATGGCCAAGATTATCTTCTTATTTGTCTCCACATATAATGCTTCCAAAATATGTAAATTGCATATTGTTGAACAAATCCTGCTTTATTTTATGATAGGAATTAACAGTACATGAATATATATATTTTTTAATTTACTACTTAAATCTTCCTTCCTTCCTTCCTTCCTTCCTTCCTTCCTTCCTTCCTTCCTTCCTTCCTTCCTGCCTTCCTGCCTTCCTGCCTCCCTGCCTCCCTGCCTCTTGGAGACAAAATTTAGCACCACTCACACTGGTATGGAACACACATTTCCCTACAGTATTTTGTCTCCACTGTCTAGAGGTGCAACACTAGGTAGCACTTCTTCATTCTGCTCTCAGAAAGGGCCTTTGTAAAGTGCCCACAGAACTTCAGCTGTAGCACAATCTCTGGATACTTTGGGGAAAGTGTCAGAAACTAAAGGACAAAAACTGTACAGCAGCTGGACACTGATTGAAAAAAAAAAAAAAAAAAGATAAATTCATGCTCTTTTCAAATTAATCTTGAGATAGTGTATCAGGTTTCCAGAAGAAGTAGTTCTATTATTAGACCTAACAAGGTAAGAAAAATCACAATACAAGGAAGAATACACAAAAATGCCTTTTCTTCATATTTTGTGGAGAATCACTCCTTTTACCACATTAGATGCCCAACCTTCACCTCTAAACCTATTAATTTCAGTAATTTCAGTACTACAGTACATTAATCAGACATCAGAGTCCATGAGCATACTTAACTGGGCAAGATAACCAAGAAAGACCAGAACAAATGCTGGATTTATTTTCCCATTTAAGTAGAGGTAAAACTGCAGGTAAAACTGCTGTCAAGTGGCCATTTTGAGAAACCATCAAAAAACTTGCTGGATATTTTGTCCATTTCCACATGTCACAGATCTTCATTGTGACACCAAATTCAAACATAGTGCTCAAAGCCAAGTTCTTGTCCACCTCTGACTGAATAAGGCTCACAGTCCTGCTCTCCTAACTTGATGCATAAGATAGAAGATAAAAACATTCTCTTGGCTTTGATGATCAACAAAACAGTGATATTAGCATTGAAACATGGTCCATGACTATGTACATTTGTTTCTCACTGATATGTATTCGGCAGTAATACCTCTTTCACTGCATCTTTAAAAATTGCAAACTCATGCAAATACCAAAACACCTTTACATTGATTTCTAGGTTTTATTCAATCCTAACTTTATGCTTACTTATAAATGGAAGACAAAATTGGAAAAATTACGGGACACATTATCTGTAGAGCATCTGTAGAACATCACATAGCATCTGTAGAGCACCTCAAGTTGTTTCCAATTCCCCTGTACAACAACTCAAAAATTCAATTAAGTCATTCTTTGTAAGCCAGAGGGCAAATTTTCATGGGAACTGTACAGTTTCCTTTATTACTAAGGAATTATGTATCTCCATGCTTTTAAATGATGAATCTCCATGTTTGATCCTGTCAAGAAAAATCAGGTGCTTAAAAACCACCTGATAATGATAAATCACCTGAAAAATTATAACAAATTATAGTGAAAATACCAAAGTATGCTCCTAAACACCACTTTGCAGTCACACAGACAGACTTGCAGTCTAAAATTTAAAAAAAATTAAATGTATAACTGTATAATGCATTATCAGCGCAATGTAGGATTAAGCTACTTTCAAATAAATTTAGGAATTGTTTAGCACAGACTTTTGGATAAATTAGCTCTAGCTTGCTATGTGCTATCAATACTAGGTTGCATCTAATAGCCACATACCTCACCTTGCCAAAAGACTTCAGTGCCATGGAGACAAAGCTAATTTTGCAATAACCTGTTTCCTTCATGTTTTGTTGACAGAACATAATGAGCAACTGAAATGGACCACCTTCTTTTGTATGGAAGATGCCTATCACAGATGATTTCTTCCAAGTGTGCATAGAAAGCAAAACTAGTTAAACATACTCTGCCATAATCTATCACTAGAATAAAATGGATACATAGATTATAGTTTAATTGCCTTAAGTACAGCAGACCAGTGCATCATGTCTGAAAATCCATTTCAATGAAGTATAGCTAACTGAAAATGCATTGCTTTTTTCTAATATTTCATTTTATTTAAACAAATAAATCTTCAGAAAGTTGTCAAGAAGTTAGTAATCCAAATTTATCTTAAATGTGGGTAAAGTCAGGCAAAGGTAGATCTCATCTTTCATTCTTCCATTTCTCTAGCCAGTGGACGGACACACTGGACCTGGAAAATTTTAATTATGCCAGCAAAAAACAGTTTGGCAATTGGAGATTGTGATGTACAACGGCAGTGTGACCACAGAGACTTCTCTGTCCCCTTAAGACGAATACTTGAGTAGTTGACTATGCTGCTTTTGTAGTTTTCTTGCACTATGGTTTAAAATAGCTGTTCCAGGTACCAGAACACACACCACAATATGAGTATTTGTAGCTCTCCTCTCCATACCAAATAAACCTTGTTACCACGAACTCACTCCCACATCTTTGGGCAGACAGCTGGGCCAGAAACAGTATTGCAACTCTCATTTTAAATTATGTGTGTGGGCTGGACCAACCAGTATGTTGGTACTGATGAACTGGCAGGATATCAAACAGGCAGAAACTATTCCTTCCTTTGATCAGTTCCAACATTTCCTCATAAGCAGAGCCCCTCTTCTGTACATGGCTCCCTCCTGTTTTATCTCAAGACTTGGACTTTGTTATCTTTTGGAGACCCTCATGTGTCAGTTAGATTTGACTGCAGCTGACTATCATGTTGAAAACTATCAGAAAGAGAATAGCAGAGGATTGGGCATCCAGGCAGACCATGAGCACACAGAATCTCTTCAGAAGGAAAACAGGCCAGGACTTTGCCAGCAGATTGCTGACAAAGGTGTATGTAAGCCATAAGACATATGTTCTGTACTCAGGAAGGCTGAACTTCAGAAGATACAGCCCCACATACCTACTTTCCTGTTGGCTCAGAGATTTTATTATGAGATAATGAATTTACAGTTATTGTTGCAGGTGTAAGTATTAAGGTTTAAATCACAATTCAGTATATAACTGAATTGTACTACAATCTGCTCAGAACAATACACAGTAAAATATTATTCAAGAAAATAACTAGTATTTAATTTAACTGTGGGCAGGAGCTTTAATAGAGGGAAGAAGCATTTTGAATGTGCATATAACAGATATTCCTGCACAAGATCTTCCTTTAGTACATAGTATTGAAGAGTTAATGTTTGCAAGATTACCAAACAGATCTTATGAAAACAAACAAACCGAGGTAACTGTCGGAGTAATAGACAATGAATGTGTTATGAGTATAAAATTCTGGTGTTCAGACCAGTTGTGTTTTCAGGTTTTCCTGTGCAATAATTAGGAAACATAGTGTGGTGCAATACTAGAGCTGAACTTGCGCAGCAACATTTGAGTGCTGACTTAGACCAGTGGCTGGGAAGCCCCGTTTATGGAAGACACTGTAAAAACTTTCGGTGTTGTGCAATCACAGTAGTATGTGGGCTCGTGGAAGGGTATGTGTATGTCAAAGAGGCAGACTGAGAGGATTGTTTTAATGAGGATTGAGAGAAGACCATGAGTTCCAAGAGCAGAAGACACACAACAGGACCATAAGCAAAGTTTGTATCAAGAACATGCTTTTCTAAATGGTCTATAAGCTTTAGAAATTGGGTGAAAATTATCAGCTTTCACTGTTTAATAAAAAAGTAGCTAATGCTTACAGTCAAGGAGATAGGAGTGCAGCACAATTAGAGATTGCTACTGTAACTTGTTGGGGTGCTCACAGCCATGAACAAATGTGCAGTGGTCTTCTTGCCACGACAACTGGCCACACATCAAAGAATTATAGAGTACAGTGGTTTGGGTTGGGAGTACTCTCCTCTGGACCTGTTCCAACAGGTCCATGCCTTTCTGGCATGAGGGCTCCAGAGCTGGATATAGAAGCCAGAGGGGAAGAATCATCTTCTTCAACCTGCAGGCCTCATGATTTTTGATGCAGCCCAGTATGCAATTGTCTTTCTGGGCTGCAAATGCACCTTGCCAGATCAAGTCCTGCTTTTCATACACCAGTACCGCCAAGTCCTTTTTCAGAGGGCTGCTCACAATCCGTTCACTCAATCCATTGGGAAGACCCTGCGTATCCATTTGCATTACCTGCCGAAGATGAAAGCCAGGATACGGTACCTTTGCCGTCAGCCTCATATTTTATTTTCTGTCCTTTTTTTTTTTTGGCTCATGTGTCAGACACTTCCTGTAGAGCAGCTGCGGCCGGAGGGCTGCGGGCGTGAGGGTCTGCGGGGAGAGGGGGCCGGCCTGGGGAGCCTGGCGCAGCCCAGGGAAAGGATTCCTGGGAGGAGCCCGTTAGTGCTGGGGGACCGTGAGGGGGCAGGCGGGACCGGGCGGCCATTTCAGCGCCGCTCCATCCCGCCCGCCGTTGCCAGGGTGAGCGGGGCAGCGGCGCCCCCGCCCCCGGCCCCGCCCCGCGGCCAATCGAGGGGCGGCGGCGGCCGAGCGAGGTTCCCTTTGTTCAGCCATTTCGGGGGCCGGAGCGGCGCCGCGCGGAGCTGTGGAGGGAGAGGTCGGGCCGCTCCCTCGCCACTCCCCTGCCGCCGGGCTCTGGGATGGTGTGGGTACGTGTCCGGGTTGTGAGGGGCGGGGTGGGACGTCCCATCCCCGGTAGTCGCCAGCGCCGCCGCGTGCCCCGGCCGATGTCAGGGGCCTCCGCGGTGCTGTTGGGCTGGGAGCCGTGGGGACTCGGCCGTGGGCTGCCTCTGCCGCTCGTACCGGGCATGGATGGATAGACATGGATGGATGGATAGACATGGATGGATGGATGGATGGATGGATGGATGGATGGATGGATGGATGGATGGATGGATGGATGGATGGATGGATGGGTGGATGGATGGATGGATGGATGGATGGATGGATGGATGGATGGATGGATGGATGGATGGATGGAGATACGGGGCAGGCAGCGGCTGGAAGCTGAGGATCCGGGCAGACCCCCGAGATACCCCCTCCAGGTCCCCCTTTCCGCCGGCTCCTCCCGGTGTCACGGCTGGCGCCGTCTCCGCAGCATTGTGCCAAAAAGTGAAAGTCGCTTCAGGATAGAGGAACGTGGTGCTATTTCCTACCGTGTTTTCTGGCGTGTGTAGGGTCCCTGCTGTACAGATTTGCCTAGGCGGGGTTTTAAATTTTTGTTCCGAAGAATTAGAGAGGCGAGAAATCTCGTGATTGTATAGTACTGTCGTTTGCATGGGAAGGTCGTTAATTTAGGCACTCAGTGGAAATTGACAAGTGGAACTTGTGAACCTTCTGTAGGGCGACTGTACAGAGGACAGGAGCGCTTTCTGGGTTGATTAGTCTGCAAGATATTTTCTCCTTGCTGTGAAGGTTACAATTCCTCTCACTTGACTTTCTGCTCAAGACCTGAGAAACTCTCCTACTTCTGTGAGGATTGTTCTGCGATGAATTCAGGCCACCACTTCTTCTTAACCTGTTTGCTTGTCCTCTTGCATAGTTAAGTAGTCCTTAATGTGGCATTCGAATACATCAAAGGGGTGGTTAAATCCTTACAACCCACATTGAATAAAAATTGACTTTGTTCCTTCTGGAAATTAGTAACTGAACAGAAAAAAAAAAAACAGACATATACCCAAACTCTTAAAAGGAGCCTTTGATAGAATTGGAAACTGAGCCCATAAGTCTTCATTCTACATCTGCTGTGTGAACTGTAGTTATTTTTGAGTGGTATGTGGGAGGATGGAGGAAAGGTGCCTACAGTTGGGAAGAATAGTTTCTGTATGATCAAAATTACTTAAGAATGCATTTTTCAAGATTTAGCTAGCTTATACTCAAAGCAGGATAAGACAGAAGAATAGTTATGATGGTGTAGAGACAGATTACAAAAGCAGTTCATTGACTGTGTTAAAGGAGGAGAGCTTAGGTTAGAATTAATATTGACTAAGGACCATGATTACTGTTGGATACAGGCGATGACACGTTTCATTGACTAATACAGGTGCAAGCACAGCTGCTTTATGAATGTAGACTTTTACTGGATTATGTGACACACTTTTTCTGTTATATTTATTTAGAATCCAGTATAGAAGTCCTGGTATGTGGATATTCAATAAAGCAGATATGTGTGCCTAATTTTTAGCTTCAGGGATGGGGCCTGAAACCTCTTATAGTCAGGTGATAGGTATGCACAGAACTGTTCAGCAGACTGGCAGAGCTGTGGTAGAGTATATCCTGTTCATACTTCAGGCACACCAAGATGCTGTGGCTACAAATGAGAGTGGAGGGAAGGCCAAGTATAATCCTCCTCCATCAAAGCTGATGTTCAGAATCTTTCCAGTTAAAGATCAGGGCTGAAATAGAGACTGATATTTTATCTTTTAAATGTCTTAATAATAAAGATCTTCTGTCATGGATCCAATGTTGTCAGAGTCATAAAAAAGGTTTTTGTCATAAAAATTTTTACAACAGTTTTATGAACTTGATATGCACTAATCAGTGCGTTAATATCAAGTTGTGCTGGTAACATGAAATAGGAAGGATTTTTTCTTTGTTTTGTGTTTGAAAGGCTAGGACTGCTTTTCCATTACTTTCATGCCTTAATATGTTGTGATCAGTTTTGATCACAGAAATAAATTTTACCCATTAATTTGGTTCCATATTCTACAAGTATTTAAGTACATGTAACAGTAGTATGTTTCAATCACTGAATCCACTGCTTTCCACTCACTGTTTTACAGTATTGATTTGGATAATTGAGTTAGCTTTTCTACATACATTGATAGATTTCAGATATATACTATACAAGGTTTTTATTGCATGTATTGTACATATATAAATAATAATATATTCATATACAGAAAGATACTAATATAGCTATATTATGCAAGTCATACTGAAATTATTTTAAATGTCTCATTGAAAGAGATATAGTTGTATAGATCTACTGTTTGGTTTATGTATCTGACCTGTCATGTACGTGTTCATATTTATGCATGTATACATGGATGCCTTGGAATATGGCTATTTTTAGTAACAATATGAAATAAACCTCCAAATATCACTTTTAACCTTTAGGGGGTTTTCTTTTCCAAACCAGGCTCCAGAGTGAAATTTAAACAATTTAAAAACAATTGTTTGTTAATTTCCCATGTACTGAATGCATTTGAAATTTTGAGTTTGTATATATGTCTGCATTTAGTGTGTATGTCCTTGTCTATGTGAGTCAAATCTCAAGGCATAAAATCAAATAAAATTTGTGTTTAAAGAAAATTTTTGCTTTTTAAACCTTGACTATAGAACAGAATCATACTCTTAAATTATTCTCCTATTAAGTAATTTAATTTTGTAGAGTATTTTCTACAAGTCATTGTGAGATACCCTTAAACACTGAAAATGTGCTGCTTATGGTGAGCCTTCCACTAAGTGCATTAGTATAAATATTAGGTCAGTTCTATATATGAAAGAAGAAAAGAAAAGACAAGACAAAATGTTTTTGTCAAAGAATAGAAAATAGATAGCTGGTGGTACAAAGATGCAAGAAATTTTACTGTCTTATAATTAAAAAAGAACATACTGGCAGGAGTGATGGTGTGATAGTATAGACCAGACATTCCCAATCCTAGTGGGTATATGATCACTGTCAGTTACTTCTGGCATCCTGGGTCATGCTTTTCCAACCATGCCAAACCAGAGCCTCATCTATGGCTCTTCTCCCACCTTCCCTACTGCATGTTCCTGTCATTCAAGCTAGGATTGCAGTCCAATGCTCACATATAAGCTTTTCTTGCACCCATAAAAGTTTATTCTCTATTTCAGACTTCAGTCACATAATTTCTCTTCCACATACCCATGTCAACAACCTTCACTTCCAGAAGGAAAAGTGGAACCTTGGCTTCCCTTGCATTCATGTACCTCCTTAATCCTGTTCCTCCTACTTTACCAGTCCTGGTCCTCTTCCTCTGTCGTGAACCAGAAGCCCACTCTGTGGGGACAGCAGAGTTATTCATTGTGTGTGGAGTGGGGGTGGTGGCTGCAGTGGTTCCGAACTGTTTCCTTGGGTTTTACGGAGGCCAGGGGGCCATTGCTGTGCTGGCTGCATAGGAGCAGTGAGACCCAGAATCTGTGGCTCAGTTAAGTTTTCAAACAGTCATAAGTGGCATTTGTGCTACACTTTGGCAACTTTTTTTATAGGCCAGGAAGAAAAATCAGTAGCAAACAAGCATGGAAAGGCCAGAGTAATTTTCATCAGAGACTAAAAAGCACACATTGCTGCTTCTACTAGATAAGCTAAATCAGTGCAAAAATCCAAACAGATATTTCAGGCTGTTTTACATCAGTTTTGCTTGAGTCAATTTATCAGGAAAAAAAGCCAAACTTAAATTAAAATAAATTATTTTTTCTTGTGCAGACAGGCCCCAAGCCATGTCTTTGGAAATCATGAGTGACTGCAGTCCATTAAATGTAATGCAAATAGATGAATTTTGCATAGGAGGCAGAAGCTTCAGTTGTTGAATCTGGCCCATGAAAAGTAGTTAAAATCAAACAAGACAAGCTTTGAATGAGAGCTTTTGAACAAATGGGAATCATATTAACAAGAACACAAGATTCATGTAATTGCATTCTTTGCTTGCATGTGAGAAAACAGACTCCACATTAGTGTCTGGAGCAGAGATACTTTTGGAGCTCCTTGAAAAATAAATGGAAGTAGGTCAATTGATGAGGGGAAATGGTTGGTTTGAAAAAACTTAATTTTGTTTCATTATTCTCTGTAACACAGAGAGCACATATGCCCTAAGTGCAAATATATTTCCAATACCTTCCTGTCTTAACATTTTTTAACCTTCTGTAAGTAAAAATTTATTTGGTCATTTGATTACATTGACAAATGACTTCAGACACCCTCCTTCCAAAATCTTCCATGTATCTGTAGAAGACTTGGTATAGTCTCCTTCTGTTTCTCCACTAAAAAGTAGGTAACACACTGTAACGTCACAGTTCTTTGCTTCTGGAGAATTCCTGTTCCCTCAGGAGACAATTCTGTTCGTTTTCTGAGCAAATGTGTACTTGCCATATATTTTACAATCTGTGATGGTAGTATGTTTTTCAGTTTAGCAAGGAATCCTATCTCAAGTATTGTCCATTCCAGTGGTTCTCTTAATTTCTTGGTGGTTACACAGAATCAAAATAGCAAACAAAAATCAAATACAGCACAATTGGCAGTATTCAAAGCATTCCTCATTTGCATTGTGCATCTCAAGGTATGCTGTGTTTTGGTTGCTACTTCCAGTTGCAGTCTTTCAGATGTGGGATGGAAAAGATGATGCTGATAAGGGAATTCTATGTTAGTCTTGAATGTAAACACCACTGAGTTCAGCTGTTGGGTGGATTGTTTTGTTTGTTGGTTCTATTTTTATTCTCAGCTATTGTTGCATAATGTTTTAAAAATAAATATTTATTCTAGGTATAAGAAAATTAATATACTATTTGAAGATGCATTTGTAATATTTTAAATATTTTTAATAGTTAATAATATGAATTTTTGTATCAGCACATGAGATTGAGAATTACCAATAATTGTGAATACTGTCCTTACCTTGTATCTTTTGTTCTACGTAACACAGCTAATGGATCATAGTGAGGCTTTGACAATTTTGGCTCCATTTTGGGGTGCGATTCTCTCTCTTTTTTTTATTTTATTTTTTTAAATGAGATAGCAGAGGCTGCCTGTTGACGATCTCTTTGTAGTCCTGCTTTGGGTAATAGTGCCAATTTAATTTAACATAAGGACAATTTCATAACCACAATTATTTCTTGGAGCATAGGAGAAATAGTATACCCCAGAAACAAATAACTATTCTTAATTGTATGAGGACATACAAGTTGGACCTAAAATGTGGTGGAAATTTTAAATGTTGGCCAGTGAATTATTCATAAACTGACTTGGTATTTTTGCACATAAAAGGAGGTATTTCTATATATTTGGTTCTAAAATTTTACTAATAGGAAGAACAATAATAGAAAATAATATTTTTTCTTCATATTTTCTTCTTGCTCTTGTTTTATCAGAGATAATAGCAAAAATCCTAAGTCTTAGAATTAAGTGTGATAAAGGGATAAATAAGAAAGTAAGACATTAAAAATTGAGAATTTGATATCGCTGATAAAATATTACATGTCAGAAGGAATTCTAGAAAAGGTGCTGTAGTACATGGTTCTGAGCTCTGCAACATCCCTTCTAGTGTCTTCTGTGGAGCTTACAAAGAGGTACCTCAAGTTCAGAGCAGTTAGATATAGTGTAATATTTTCATTGCAATTTAATCCTTGGGTCCTCCAGAAGATGATACCAATGAAAGATAATAAAATTGATTATTCCGTTGCAACAGTAGTATGTAGATTAATTACTTCATCCCTGTTATAGGTTGGTCTGAAAGAAGGCAAACAAATATTTACCTTAGTGAAGTTCAGCTATCCTGTTCACATTTTCTGTAAGTGTTAAATAGAGAAAACTATTTATTATACAAACATCCTTTAAGATTATGCTAATTTGGTTGAAAATGTGTTTGAAGCTAACCTCTGTTTTCCTCAGTTAGACTTTTCTGTTCAATTTTGAAATTCTGAAAAAATATTAAAGTCAATATTGGTTTTATCCATGCTGAACGGCTTTAACACTCTCAGTGTTAAAACATCAGGCAAGACCATTTTATATAGAAGTGTTTTCATTTATATATATGACACCTTGTATGTAAGACATTCAGTACATTGTCAAACAGTCAGTTTTGTTATTGAAGCTAATTTGAAGGAAGTTAAAAAACTTGGCTGCCTTCTTATGCAGAAAATAGCTTTTTTTCATTTTAATATATAATTTTATATTTCATTTTTACTTATGGTAGTGCCCAGAAGCCAAACATATGCAGCTCTAACATGTCAGATGTGTAACAAAACAGCCCTTTCTGCATATGGTTTACAACTGAATTACAAAATAGCATATAAATGTTTTCCAGTAGGCAAATACAGGGAGCATAAGAAGTATGAAAGAGACTTAAGACCTCTGTGAATATTTCACCTAAAGAGAATTTCCACATAAAATGTGAGAAAGGTTAGAAGGTATCTTGGAATGCCTTTTGCATTACACATTTTAAAGGGTATCATATGAGAAAGCATGGTGCTAGGGTCAATAAATTGATCCTCAAGGTGAAGATCATAAAATCACTAGCAGGGAAAAAAGACCATGCTCTCCATTATGATAATGTATAAGAACTGTTATATAGGGGAGCGATATTAATTTATTATCTTGGTTATAGCCAGTTTAGCCTGTGACTGTAGTTTAAACTTTTCATAAGTTTATGTTTCATGTACTGATTGCATTACTTTTTTAAGACAAAGATGATATGTAGAGTGTGAGCAAATTTATTTAGTGGAGTTGGTGAAGTGATTTGCAACTAGTTTTTATTAAAAATTTATTTAAGCAGCCTTCAATTTATCATATGACCTATGCATTTAAGGCAGATTGAATTATTTTGAATTACAGTTTCTCCACTAAATAAATTTCTTTTATCTTTTTGCAAGGAAAAAGAAAACCAAACCTTTAAAAACCTTTAATTTTTTGTTTTGTATTAGTTGTTTTGTTTGTAGCATTTTAAGGGAATTAATTTACATATGTATCATTTAGACTAAAGAACTGATCTCAGCAAGTAGTCTCTGATTCAAATACATTTTAATATCCTCTACAAACCAACATAAAAGTATTTAAATTACTAAAATATAAAAAACTTACAACTTAAATAAGAATTACAAATAAATTCCTCATCAAATAAATTCCTCATCCTCAGCCAGAGTTGTATTTTTAAATGTTCAGATTCTTTAAGCTTGTGTTGCTTTTCTAACCCAAATGCATGATGTACTTCTAATTTAATTTTTGGTTTCTAATGTTTCTTCTTTCATGAAATGCTGCATTTTAACCAGAAAGGTAAAAGAATTGCTAAGGAGACTGGCAGCAAGTTGATTAAGGCTGCATTAAACTGCCCAAGGAATTTTATGGGATCATTCATCTGTAGAGTAACAATCTCTCTCTGTGCAGAAACAGCTATGTAGCCACTTCAGCACAGGAGCTTTAGATAAGGTGAATTGCTTGCCTTCAGACTTGCTTGCAATTTCATTTATACTGGTTTGACATTGCTTCAAAACTGATCTCACAGCTACAGTTGTGAGAATACTTTTTAAAAAAAACAAGGCTAGAAATGAGAGAATACAGTAAGAATTAAACTGTTGTAGTTTTGGTTTTAAACTGCTTCCTGTATTTGTGCCTTTTTTTAAACTAGACAGTGTAAGTCCACAGTCTACCTGTAATTAGTCAGTGATCTCTTAACACTCATTGCTGGAAAGGGCCATGAAGATGTGTGTAGAGGAACTCCTTCAGTTTTCTTCTGTGATGTCTGTTGGCTTCAAACTAAAGCAACTTGAATATCTTGTTTATTTGGAAATCTGAGACCTCTCTAAAACGTCATCTTCAGATGTCGTATTCAAGAGCATTTAGAATATGACTTAATATGCTTAAACTGAAAAAGTTTAAGCATTTTTCCAGTGGCCATTCTATTAGATATTCACTGTGCATCTAATAATTGAAACAGTCTTCACTCCGAAGATCTTTCCTTGCCACAATATTCAGGCAGTTTTATTTCTTTGGTCAGATGAAAACTGGAAATTTTCCTTAGGAATTTTTAATACTGTTTTAATTTGTATCAATAATCTGTCTTTAATAAGACAGACATTTCTCTGTTCTTTTGTAGTTGTCTCACAAAATTTCTGCCAAGTTAATCTTGAAGCACTTGGATTCTAACTGTTGTATTAAACAATCATACATTCAATTTCTTGCCATCTGAAAATACTGATATTCAGAGGAGGCAAAAACATTGGTTTTGATGTGTCTGCAAATTCCACTGTGTATATAGATGCAGAAACAGTTTGGGGGTGGCAGTACTTCTGCCTTTATCCATCATTGTTTTATACTCCCTTGTTAATCTGAGGCTTCCAAAGGAGTATGCAGTCATTTTTTAGCATTTTCATTAAGATCAATAGGTCCTATTTCCTTATTTACCTTAAAAGTTTTGCTTCTCTGATTAGGGTGGGCAGTGTGTAATCCTTTTGTTTATGTCTATGATTGGAGCAGTTGACTGCTCTCACTGATGAACACATTCTCTTTTGGAAGAAGCTCCATTCCAGATCAGTAATTATTTCCTCACCCTTTTCCACAAGGATGTAATTTCAGAATATTTATCTGACATTAGAGACTAGAGAGCACCCTGAACTCAGGCTTACTGGATAAGATTTAATTCCAGTTTCTTTCTGAAGGTTTCTGTAGATCTTCCATTTGTGTACCTGCCTGCTCATATATGACTCCACCCATTTATCCCTATGCAGGACAGATAACTACATGCAGGGACTAACTAATAGAAACTGAAATACTGCCATTTCCTTGAGGCAACAGCACCTTAAGAACCTTAGATGAGCCACTCACTGCAGTAAGGAAATTCATCAGCTATGCAGGGAAAAATACACTAGCATTCCATTACAGTGACCAGTGATGATGTTTCAGACAGCACTGTTGCTGTCAGTAATGCAAGTATCACCAAAGCACCACTGTTGTTACCAATGACAGATCAGACAGTGGTGGTGTCACTGACAGGTGCATGTCCTAGTCCATGTTCTGTGTGTAAAGGTTTTAAAACACATAAGAGTGTTCAGAAAAGGACTGGGAGGAAAGTAGACGAGCGTGTGGTTCTGAATTCTGCATACCCTGGGATGCAAGGTATTTTGCCAAGAAGTAAAAATAACACCTAATCCTGATTAATCAGGTCTTAAGGCTCCCAATATCATTTTTGCCTTGAACTCTGTACTGAATTCCAAATTATGCCTGATGGGCTTTCCAGAGGAGACTTCTCAGTATTTTGAGTTTTCTTTACAGTTGGTTTCTTTATAGTGGGTGCATACTATGAAAAGACATTGATATGATTTAAACAGTGTAAAATACCTAATTTTAATAATTTTAATTGGAAGGCCAAAAGATTTAATTTTTTGTATTTGGTTTTTATTTAGCTTTTCCACAATAGATTGTTTTTACCTCATTTATGCATCAAAACATACTTAAAAATACATATGCCATTCGAATTGTATTTGTTACTTCTTTCTACTAGCAAAAGGTCTTCAGCACCTTTACAAATTCTCTTTCTTATTTAGTGAGATTCCTAATTTTTACCCTCTTATGTGTTATTATTTTTTACAATTGTTAAAATAGCGTTGTACAAAAAGGAATTTAAATTAGTTAATTGTTTCATGGGGTATATATCTGTACTTTATATATATTTTGCACAAAACTTGGTTGGTTTATAAGCACTACATATTGGCAACAATTAGAGAACTATGATGTATTTTGGTTCATCATTGTACAGATTTTTTTTAACACTAGCTTAAAAACAGATTGCCACTTACCTAGATTAAGTTTTTTTAAATAATGGTGAATAACCTTATTTTAAATAAACAATGCATTCTTTTCAGGGCCAAGAACTTCCCCAGATTTGTCACTGTTCCATGATGAAGTGTAATCTCCTTTACATTTGCTGTATTTAATTTTGGGATGATTTTGTCTGCAAACATTATTGTAAAAGAAGAGCAGCAGATGTTTATCATGTGCCTGTGCCACCAGGGCTCACGCACAGGCCCTGTCTGTCTTGCCTAAACCATTGTGAGAGGAAAGGGCACCATGGAGTCTCTCACTGTATGACATTCCTTCCAAGATTTGCAGGGACCACCTGCTCAACCATGCAGTAAGTCAAAACAGGAATCATGCATCTGTTAGTGTCTTTATTTTTATTAATCTCTGTTAGTTGATAAGAATGAATGTATACCTGAAAGAAAGTGAATGCTAGAATTTCAGGGACTGCATCTCTTTTTTCACAGCCTTATACCCATCCATGCATATGGTTATTTTCAGCTGTAACTTTGTTTGTAAGTTAAATCTACTAGTTTCCTCAGATGTTTTCAAAAGTCTGCATTCTGTACCATCACAAGGAACAGGTTCAAAAGCTGTGTATCATTTTGATTTTTGTCTGTATCTTGGGGAAGCCTGAATTACCAAGTGGAAAAACTGAAGTTCAGCAAAAATCCTCCATCAGATACCATTTGCTTTGCCTCTTACAGCTCAGACAAAGAAACCTTACTGTATACTGTAAGCAGGGAGTAGAATAGGGCTCATATGCACTTGACACTAATAATGCTTAAAACAATTTTAAGCAGGCAAAAAGCACATGCTGGATTTCAGACATAAAATTTGACAGTAGAGGTTTAAATAAGACTGGACTCGCAAGAATGATGCCTTTCATCCTTTGTACACTCCCTCTACCATTTAAGATTTTAGCTGATTGATCTGGTAGTCTTTGTCACAAATTCATGAGGTGATGTTTTTCTCAAACAGCTCTCCACTGAGTTTTAGGTTGTTTTCTGACTGCCAGCATTAAAAGTATGTATTTCCATTGTAGTATCCAATGTATGTGATTGTAGTGGGGCAAAACATTTTCCACTTGATATCTCTAGCTGTGGAAATGAAACGATCATAGAATCGTAGAATCATCAAGATTGGAAGGGATCCAAAAGCTCATCCAGTCCAACCACCTATCCAGCAGAACCACTGTCACCACTAAACTACATCACCCAGTGCCAGGTACAGATGCCCGTTGAACACCTCCAGGAGTGGTGACTCCACCACCTCTTTGGGCCACCTGTTACAATACTTGACCACCCTAACAGTGAATTTTTTTTTCTAATATCAGAATCTCACCTGTCTCAGCTTAAGGTAATTTCCTCTTGTCCTCTTATACTGATACATTTGAAGAGATGGTGCATCCTTGTCTAGATTAGTTGATCAAAGGCATTTTAAGTCTAGATCTTTGCAGTTTTGCACTGTCTACAACTTCATTCAGCTGTACATTTCATTAATGATAACAATGGTGTTATCATTAATGTGTTGCATCCTGTCAAAGCAGAATTTGAAATCAAAATGGTTGTAATGATTTTGTAGTTGTTGAAAGCTTGGCTGATTTTTGTCCCTGTAGCTGAAAATGTTGTGTGTCTAATTGAACCTATGAAACAGCAAGAGATTTGGATTTCAGTTCTGACCTGTAGTAAGCCTGTGCTATATATTGGTGTTTGTTATCCTAATTTGAATTAAGTCTTAATTGTTCTACGAAACAAGGAATATTAGCACATGCTGAGGCTGGTCATCCATTTTATCTGCATCGGTGTGATGGTTTTGTACCTTCATATATGTGGAAACTGTATTGCTGTGCTCTTTTCTCTATGCTCATTTGATGCATAAGAAGCAAGAGGTATTCCTTAAATAAAGAGGGAATGTACTTCTGTCAGTAGAGTGGAATTACAGGCTGACGGTTTTCCTGAGTACTATTTCATCTGTTCAATGGGATTCCACAGTGCAGGCTTTTACAGACATTATCTGCAAAAAGAAATACTGCTCCTGAAATCATGGATGGCGACTGCAACAATAATGAGCCATAACAGCTCTTCCTTTCACACCAGCAACAGTGTAACAAATTTCATGAGCAGATACCTTGTTGTAACTGTAGATACCCTCAGCAAAAGTCTATCATCAAATTGATGGTATTCTACAGGCAGCAAACCCATTGCAGATTTATTTGCCTCGAATGTTGAAATCCCAGTGCTCTAGGAAATCTGAGTTCAGCTTCATTACGAGGTGTTGTACTATGGGAACATTTGTACACATACACAACTTCTAGTTTCATACATAACATAAGACAGAATGAACTCTAGCTGGAATTATCTCAGGAGGGTAGAAAGCTAACATTTCTCTCAGTTTCTTCAACTTATTCAGCTCCTAGACCTACTGACCAGAGAGAATGAATAACAGTAGGAAACAAAGGTCAGTTAACAGTACACAAATCTGAAGTTATATTACTTCAAAGCCCAGATATTTGCTGCTTTGAATGTTGTTGTCAAATTGCTCCTCAGAGGTAGAAGAAGTTCTGTCTATAGGTAATAAAAAAGTTATTTTTTAAGATAGTCTTAATCCTACCAATGAAGCACATTCTTAGTTTGGTACATTTCACAAAACTTTTTTCTTTAGACCAAGGCTTATGATTATATGATGCATCATGTTGAATTTGGTTAATCTTTTGCTAGGTGATTTTCCTCTTGGTCTTTTGTCATCCAGTGTGACATTGAAGAGCTCTTAAAAATTAGGGGTTTTTTGCAGCCTTAGTTACGAGGAAGAGATTCCACTCCATTTGGCAAGTTAATACCCTTTGTGCTAGTCTTAACCACAAAGTTCTACCTTCAACAGAATTACACTTGCAGTAGGGGAATTGCTTAGTGTTGCATTAGAAAACAGTAATCTTCTGTCTCTGATTTTTATACAACACAAATTAATGTTGAGACTCCATCTTAAAAATATTCTTCTAAAGTTTGCTTTGTTTCTGTTTAAAACAATCCTTATATCATAACCAATCAGCCCTGGAAAACTAGAAAAGTAATTTCATAGACATTTCAGTGAGGCACACAAAATCCTTTCAAACTGTCTTCATAGTATCTCCTTAGTAACCTCTCTGGTGTGCTTCACAGGGTCAAAATGTCTTCTTCCTAAGACTATTCAAATTAATTGTGTAGTAAACATTAATCTCGTATCATACAGCTGAACTCAGACTGCATCAAATGTTTCAGAATGGATGCTTATTTGATATGTTGGATGTGAGGTCTACCAGTATTCTTCTTAAGTGAAAGCTTAGGGCATGTCTCCAGGCACAAAGCATTGCAAAATAGTATAGCAGTAGCTATTCTGCATGAGCTCCTTCACATAAACACATTTATTCTGTGCTATGAGAGCTTTTTTCCTGCTTTTTTAATCTACATCACTCTCAGCTTGACATAAGAGGGTTTACACAGAAAGCTATTATGGAATATGTGTTATTTCCTTGGTGCATATAATCCTTTGCAGAAAAACACTGTAAGCAGTTTGTGCAGAAATTCAGAAGGCTGAATTTTAGCAATTGATTGAATGATTGATTACCATTATTAAATACCAATATTATGGGTTACAGTGCCTGAATTTTATGGTAAGAAGAACACTATTAGAATTCTCTCAAAATTTTAAAAAATATTCTAGTATTACCAATGGAATAAAACTAAAGAATGGGAAAAATTTTCTAAAGGATTAAGTGGCTGAAACTGTCTAACAGTTCTGAAATTAGGACTGTTTTGAGAATTAATTTTTCCTAGAGAATAATTACTTGAAACTAGTTTCAAAACCACTGGCAGTAAAAAGTTGTAGTTTCCAAATGTACAGCTTGGAATGATGTCATTTGAGGGATGGGACATCTTTCTAGCAGTGCAGATCTCAGTCTCTTTTCTGGTTGATTGTTGGGAGGGATTTGCACCACTTTCCTGTTTCTTTTGTAAGTACACTGAGACTGGAGGGATGGGGTGGGTATTCTGTTATGAATCTCCTATTTGTTCTGTCTGTATGTGTTTTGACTGTCAATTAATACATGTGGCTGATCAGAAACCAGATTCTAATCCAAGTTCCTGTTGGCATCTGTTTATAACATTATGAAAAGCAACAGGAGAGATTAAAAGACCTAGAACCAAATGCTTTCCAATATGATGGTAAGGAGACTTTGCAGAAAAAAAGTTGGGTTAATCATCTTGGGAAGAAGCGAGAATCAAAGCCTGTCTCATGCATTCACAGCTACTACTCTAAGAAAACCTGGATTTTGAATAATTGTACATATTGTAGCCATTTCTTTTGTTTCCTTGTATGCCAGGTATGTGTCATTTCAGCCTTAATGGGGAATTCTGGGAGGGAAATGGAAGAGGTCAAGAAAACAGAAGAAAAAAAATTGTATAGGCTTTTTGTGGACACTTAAGTAGAAAATTGCAAGGTCTGTGAAGAGATAAATATCTTAAAGATATAGGTGTTTGGGCATGTAATTGTTTTGTTTGTTTTCAGTATCACACATTGTGATAATAGTGGATTATGGTTAGTGCATGACATCTGAAGTCTGGATAACAGAGAAATCAAATATTCCTCAGCATTAATAAGGCTTCTCTCTTCAGAGAGCTTTTGTAATCTTAAATTTTATAGATGAAGTGTGTCAAATTTAATTCTGCTGCATTTTGCTGATCAAGTGGGATGAACCAGGCTGTGTTTTGGAGGGTAGCATTCACGCCTTCGGTACTTTGTTTAACATTTATTCTGATTTCCTTTCTATACAAGAAGATTCTTGCTTGGGGAAAACAGGTAGTAGAAAACAAAAAAGGCATAGTATACAGATATATAAATGCAATACAGAAATAAACCATTTTCTCTCTTTTTTTTCTGTAGTGCTTTCAACTCAAAGGTTTTTTCCTTGTCTCAGTCAAATTATTTCGATTTCTGCTTCCTTACATAATTTGAATGACTAGAGATAGGTTCCTCCTCCGGTTTCATACAGGTTTCAGAAGCTGAAGGAGACACCTCATCTTGCAGAATACCTCATCTTGATAATGTCTCATAAATTATTCTAACCTGTCTTCGAGGATGGTCATGTAAAGCTTCTGTAGACGCTCCCATTCATACTTCAATTTGTAGGCTTTTTGCTGTCCTTTCCACTGCTGAAGTGGAAATTCTTACCAGGACTGAATTCTAGTTACATTCTTGGAAAGGAAACTTATCTTCTTCTTGGCTATGGATCCATGCCATGCTTCTCTACCTGCTCTTTCCTGTTCTGTCTCTCAATCTTCCTTTCTTTCCCTTGTTTCCCATCTTTAATGTTGTTCTTCTTTAGCACGCTTTGTTTCCAGATAATATTAGATATAATCCTTGTGTAAAAATTTCTGAATAGTAACTTTTGAATCTCTAATCAAGTTCAAACTTGACAGATGTGGGAGAAGTCTCAAAGAAACATCAAGTTTCTACAACCTTACTTCTAATGCACAGTTAGGTGAATGAGCCCACATTAGCTCTTTCCTGATTTGTTGGACTTCAGCTTTCATCTGTTAGAGCTATGCACACATCCCAGAAAGATCTCTCCTGCCCATACAGTGGGAGCCATTAACATCAGTTTTAATGGGTGTATCAAAATCCTTTTGTTTTGACATGTTCCTATACTGGGGGGAAATGAGTGAAGATTCACCCTGATCAGAAAAATCTCATGTAAATCTTGTGCCTATTCTTTCCTACTAAGTAGTGGCATGTCTTTATGTACCTGCCTTATTGACTTCATTTTAGGTACAGCAAACTCTCAAGAGGTGCTCAGCTTTTGTTGTCTCCCAAAAAGTCCTGTGATAATTACACCACTAGTTGCAATACTGATTTTGTCTCCGTCAATAATATCATCACCTAGTAATAGAAGAAAAGTTAGCTAAGGACACTTCTTAGAACCTTGGACTGGACAGTCAGTGTTGGGGAGGTGAGACAAAGAGGCATGCAGCAAATTATCTGGGATGCACCCTAGGAATCAGTAGTGTTCCCTGTCCTCAATGCCTCTGAACAGTTGTTACAGCTGAGATTGTAACGTTTCAACTGAGTTCTGTACTGCAGCAGAAACTAGTTTTCATGTCAAGTGAGGTGCTTACACAGTGACTAAAAGTAAGGTTATAAAACCCAGGGAATTACTGTCTTTCACTTTCACGTTTTAGACCAGTTTTAAACAGCATGTATTATTCTGTTAGTATATTTCATTAAAATAACTGCATACATACATGTGTAATGCATATTTTACATATATACATATGTATCTAAATTATCAATTTTAACTCGAGATCTCCCGTGATATATTTTGGGTCTAAGTTTAAGTTACAGTGGATATTCAAAGCAATTTCTCTGGAGTTTGCACGCCCCAACCTCCCCCTACTTCCATGCGTACTTTGTCCCGTTCCCTCTTTCCATGCGGAATTGGGAACTTCTGAGATCTGCTCAGCGCTCAGCCAAATGACGTAGATGTGCAGCAGGTACCACGTTCCTGACCCCGGGCGCTGATTTCGCGCCCGCACATCTCTTCCGTGGCAAGGCGGGAGCCTCGCACTCGTTGCCGGGCGCTATCCCAGGGGGCTGGGCCGGGCCCGGGGCGTCCCTCCGCTCTTCGCCTGTCCCGTTCGCTGGAGGTTTCTGTCTGTTCTCGGGTGGGCGGCGTGGGCTCCCCGTTTCCCGTCGGCCAGGATTGAGGTGCTCGCGTTCTGTCGCCCGCAGGCTCCTGGCAGTGTGGGACGCAACGGGGAAAGGCGGACGGCGGCGCCGGCGGCCCCGAGGCGGCCCGGGCGGGCGGAGCCGTGCCCGGCGCTAGGACCCAGCAGGACGCGAGGCGGCTCTTCGGGCCGGATCACAAATTCGTCGTGACTCAGTCTCTGCTCAGCGCGGAAGCAGCGGGAGCAGGTCGGTGGCCTGCGTCTCTCCAGCGGCTGCTGGGGTGCGTGGGGGCACGAGAGCCGGAGCGGAACGGAACGGAGCGGGCACTGCCGCGCCCCTTCCCTGGCCCGGCCTTCCTTCATCTCCGCCCGCCCCCGCCCGGGCCCTGCCGCGCCGCCAACCGCGGCCGCCTGTTGTCTGCTGTTTTCCAGACAGCCAAGATGGAGTACGAGTGGAAGCCCGACGAGCAGGGGCTCCAGCAGATCCTGCAGCTGCTCAAGGAGTCCCAGTCCCCGGACACCACCACGCAGAGAGCCGTGCAACAAGTATCCTTGGCCGAGGCTGGCGGGGCCCCGAGAGTGGGCCGGGGGTGGCCGTGGGCGGGCGGGGGGAGCGTGGCCTGCGCGGCAGCGGGGCCGGCGCTGCGGCAGCTGGGCCTGCCCGGCTCGGCCCGGCCGGGGAGCCGCCGCAACGCGGGAGGCCGAGCCCTGGCCGGAGCGGGCAGCCGTGGCGCGGCGTTTGAACCGGCGAGGCGGCCTGTGGGCCGCGGAGCCGCCTTCACCCGGCGGGCACTGGGCACCTGTTGCTAGCCCAGAGACAAGGGCCGCTTTGGGTTTGACCATAGGGGGCCTTTTTTCAAATTTATTTATTTATTTTCAAAGCGGTCACGTCTCCTCCGATATCCGCCGCTCTTTCGGGTTCCCTCGCCCAGCCCCCAGGGCGGCCAGGCGGGAACGGGGCCCTCGGCCCGGCGGGTCCCGCCGAGGGGGCCGGGAGTGTCCCGCGGGGTGTGCCCGCTGTCCCCGCGGCAGAGAGGGGGCGAGCTGGGGCCTCTCGAAGTAATCTGGCGCCGGGGTTCGAGGTGAAAGCCGTAGCTGGTGGGGGTAGTGCCGCTGGCAGAGCCGCTGCCTGCGCGCCCTCGTGGGCCTGCTGGTTCTGACACTGCGCATTTTGGTGCGTGGTCAGGATGTTTTTATTTGTCTGGAAGCTTGATCCTGAAACTCGGCTCTTTAAAATTCACGAAAATGAGGAGCCTTACAGTACGTAGTTTCTTGTACTGCTTTGATTTGGTGTTGTGGATTGATGTTTTTTCACTCCCATCCCTCCTCTTTCCCTTCCCACCGCGGCCCTCCCCCCCACCCCTCCCTACTGGTTACTCTTCATTGTAGAAGTAATGAATACCAAGGTTTTAAGGGGTAAGGATTGAGAAAGCAAAGTCTTAAATTAGGACTGATAGAAGCGTAGGCCTTAAAAAGTAAAGGCCTCATTGTTTCCTGCTCCTTGCACTAGCCATAAGTGCTATGAAATTTATAGAAGTGCTGAAATTCTATGAGGAGTTTGTTATCTGGATCTCTTTTTATTTAACGCATTTTCTTGAAGGTCTCCACAGAAGGCAACAGAGTTTATTTAAGTAGGTAAGAACATATGTGTGTCTGTAAACATTTATATTAAGAGTTTAGATTTAAGCCAAATTTGCTCCACTTCTAGACTTTTGTAGCAAATGCAGTGACTGTCAGGAAGGTTTCTGCTCCTGTCTGAAAAGTGAAGGTCAGTTGCATCTTGATCATCTTGTTCTTTCAGCTGTGTTCTAAATTTTTAAAATATGATTGCTTTCTTTAGAAAATCCTAAATAGAAGAGTCTAAAGAAGTAGTCTTCTGATAATGCCTCAAGCTTAAACTGATGCTCTTTAGTATTTAACATATCAAAGTGTTTATAGGAACAATGTTTATAATGTAGCTTTACTGTAAAATTACACTTTAAAGCTTTGCTTCAAATAACTTAATTACATTTTGTTTGTTTATTGAGCTATAGCATCATATATTCATGATGGGCAGTATAAGTGATCCTGTCTGTCTTGATGATGTATAGAACTTAACTGAACAAAAGTCCTTTTAACTGATGCTTGAAATTCTTTTTAAGTGATAGTGAAAACTCCCTGCTATGTTGATGTTGGCTAGTGAAAGTTAGTGGTAGAAGGCTTTGTGTGTGTGTGTGTGTGTAAGTGTAAAGGTTCCACACACAGAAAGAAAGGAATTGTGGTGTCTGTTCCAGGATGCTGTTTAATAGCATGTCCAAGTGGGATTGTGATTAATGGTTTCAAATTTAAAGTACTTAGTCCATAATTTTTTGTAGAAAAATCAAAAATTTCTGCACTTATTCTGCAATGCTGTTTCTTTATGATGCTGTTTTAGCACACTTAGGTGTTCAGGTGTCAAATACAATGAAGTGGGAAGTATACATTAGCTAAAACCCTTTGTTAGTAAAGTTATAAATTAGTATGGTTTCAGATGTTTTAAAGTTTAATTTATTGTATGTTTCATGGAATGAAAATGGAAAAGTTAAGTGGGTGAAGAAGTTGCTAAGAAAATTGGTCCAAGAACTAGTCTTAATTTCACAGACCAATTAAGTGTTTTCTCATTAAATTTCTCTTAAATACTGCTCTTTTTGTTCTTTCTTCTCCTTTCTGTTACATTTTGATCCATTTGACTACACAGTTGTTGGTAATGTTCAGCTGCCTGTTGCAGTGATACAGCTTTACAGGTATCTTTAAGGATCTGTTAATTTTTATGTCTTCCCATGGATTATTTTTTAGACTTCCCCATAACTAAAAGCTGTTGCTTCAGTGAGAAAATTACAGAAACTGTTTTTAGGTTGTTCATATTCTGTATGTAATGAGCTTATAGTCACAGCTGATTGAATTGATGTAGCAGTACATAACAAATATAACAATCTTCGTATCCAGAAAGCTGTAAATATTGTATGTAAAGATTCAACTTTCCTTAACAGTTTTTCTCTTCAGAAACTAGAACAACTTAATCAGTACCCAGATTTCAACAACTACCTGATTTTTGTTCTTACAAAGTTGAAGTCTGAAGGTAAGTCCTTGAGAATAGTGACTTTTATTTTAATTTTTTGGTGTTCGAAAAGAAATTTATTGTTTTGCTTCAAATAAAACAAGAACTGGCTCTAGTCAGCTTCTGGATTGGTTGACCTGTCTGTAGTCTTGTAGAATTCAGTGCACTCAGTGGTCTTTGTGGGGAAAAAAATCAGGTAACTTATTAGTACTTGCAGTATCAGCCTTAGACTGGAATCCATTCTAAATGGCCTCTGAAATCTTCTGAGAATGTTAGAGCATCATGCCTCTATTGGACTGCAGTAAAGTTGTGGATTAACTGTGGTGAATCATGACTATATACATTCTAAAACATACTGCTAAGTTCAATTACGATAATTATCTCTGTAGTAAGGAGACTGCTAAATACTTTGAAGACTACATATTTAGAGTTGTCCAAAGATGTCTGTCATAATCGTCATTCTGAAGATTTAATTGGAGTAAAAAAAAGTTAGAAACCAATCATGTTGTTCTATTGTTATGGACATTACAGTACAGACTGTATATGACATAGTGTATAGCCTTTACCAGTTGGTAAATCCAGCCAATTACTTTGTGTTCAGGGTGTGTGAAAGATTGTCTTCTCAGTGGACTGGAGCTATTGTTTTGAGGTGTTTTTGACAGAGAAAGGAAAATTTGTTTCAAGATCTGCTTTAGCACATCTGTTTCTTTACATTTGTTTTTAATTGTGTTTGGTTGTTTGGGTAGTTTTCTAGGTTTTTTTCCTTTAGTGTTTTGCTACTAGTGCTTTTTCTGCCACTTGATGTATCACATCTTTGTTTGTGAATGCTTGCTTTTTCCCTTTGAATTAGATTTTACTTATGTGTGGCCCTGTAATATTCAAAGAATTGTCAAGAATGTTTGTCTACATTTTAAGTGCTGTTTTGGTTGTATCAGCTTGCTTCAGGAGGAGGAAAACAGGAGGAGTATGAAAGTATGTTTTCCTGTTTAAAGGCTAGATTATATTTAAGTGCTTTTGTGTGTTCTGTGTAGGAAGTCACCTAGTAATCTGTAAAGTCTCTTAAGTCTGAGAACAAGACTTTTCAAGACTTGAGTCAGCCAGGATACGGTATCTTTGAATAAGGTGCCAGTGTAGATACCATGTCCTTTATACCATTACCAGAAAAATTTAAAGCAAAGCAGTTCCAGTAGTGGGACATGGAATCTGTACAAAGGATGTGACAAGGAGGATGTTTCATTTTTTCTTTTGTCCATGAATTTGTTTTCTGACACTTACACAACTTCCTGATTTCTCTTTCTTCATTCACCATTTGAGCCTGAGATTCTAGATTGTCATAGATGTTTGGTGTTTAGTGGTGTGTCAAAATCTACCTTCCGAACAGAACTATTTTGGTTATTCTGTAGTCATATTTTCCCTTCCTTGTGTTTAATCACATCGACCTCTGTAGAATTTGATAAAGAGTAGGAGCTGTTATGGAGTGTAAAGCTGTTTCATCTGAGGGGAAAACAGCAGTTTGCAGCAGGTTGAGGGGCCAAGCAAGCTGGGAAGAGTAGCAAGTTTACTTCCAGGGAGCAGTGTTTTGGATCAGATTGCACTGATATCTCTCACAAATACATCAGGTATATTGTGAGACTGTTGAAGAACATCTGATACTCTGGTGATGATCTTGTCCAGCATCATGACATTTTTAGGGTCATAACCTTTTGTCTAAAGCAACAATTTTTTACATCTGTATCTCTGGTTCTGGAAATTTGCAAAATTTGAAGGTACCATAACCAAGTCTGGTTGGTGTTTTTCATAGTGTTTGCCAAATTCCAAATTCTAAATATTTGAATTTGATTGTCTTGCTTAAGTAGGACTAATGAAGAATAGCAGGAGCTGTTGATTGGATTTGCTTTGAATCCACCAACAGCCTTTCACCTTCCCTCATGCTCAAGTAAGGTAATGAGACTGTTAGAACTGCTGATCAGCAGCTGCAATACTTGGACGGACTCATCCCAGTAGATAGCTGACTTCAGTACGACTGAGAAAGCATTCTGTTTTCTTCCCTGCTGAAGTGGTTCTGTTGGCTGTCTGTCTCTACAGCCTCGCCACAGACCAAAGCATGGATATTCATACTGTTAGAAGTTTATGTTTTATTGTGTGCATACTATTCCAGCAGAAGGAGCAATGAAAATAGTCTTATAACATATTTGACATCTTTTTCAATAAAAATTAAGGTGTTTTCATAGTCCATGAGAAAAAGATCTTGGCTTGGTAGCAGATGGAACTGAGATTTGATTCAATTTTTGCTACTGTTGAAACTTCTGCTGAGAAAATAGTGCTTAAGGATACATTTAGGTTACAGCTCCTGAATGTGGGAATGCTGTCGTTTGGTTAGTTGAATTGTGTGTTAAATAGTATCATTCTACTGCAGTGAATGGTATCATTCTACTGCAGTGAAGATTGGTCTGTCTTTGACCTGAGTTTTGCACCTTTGTGGACAATTTGCAAGAAAACTTCTACAACGCTTCATTTACAAAACTCGCTTTCACTGAGCCCTGCCTTTAAGATACTAAGGTAACCCTTATGTCTAGCTTTACTAAGGTAAACCTTTATTGTAGCGCTGTTACTATTCCATTGAAAAAAACTGTTACCTTCTTTTCCTCTAGTTATAGTTCCATCAGGCTTCTTTTTCTGAATGCTTATGACTTACTGGTTTAAGACCTATTGTGATAATCCTACATGTAAATAGGGGTTTTCTTGGCTTTGTTTTTAAATTTTTCTGGGCCCTGTCAAAGCTTATTAAGCTTGGGTCTTCCTGGAAGCAGGAGTGCCCTGTTGCCATTTCATCAGTGAAAAAATGCGGTGTACTTGGTGCTACAGCATATAGCCCGAAGTCTAAATACTTAATTTTTACTTCTTGGTTTTTTTGGGTTTGGTTGATGGGTTTTTTGGGGTTGTTTGTTTGTTTTGGTTTTGGTTGTTTGTGGGGGTTTTGTTTGGTTTTTTGTTTGTTAGGGACTTTTTCGTTTTTGTTGAGAGTTTGTTTGTTTTGATTATTTTAAAATTATTGTGCATTTCTAAAGACGGAGATGGGAATTTGAATGAACCCCAGTGCTAAAAATATCACAATATAAAACTTGTTAAGGGCACAGCATTCAGTTAGACAGTGGGCAGGGTGATGAAATAAAATAAGATCCCAAGCCATTAAAATTTAAGATATAGATCTCTAGATTGTAGTTCCCATGAAGTATGATGCTTAGTGATCTTCTTTAGGTAGGTTAGATGGAGTCCAGATTAACTGAAAAGTAGTTTGAAAGAAAAAAAGAATTGTTTTGTTAATTTATCTGTAAATATAAATATTTACAGAGATATTACATGTAGGTGCTGTGAGTCTAGTTGTTCCTTCTTGGACTGGAAGGTAAAAAACCTCACAGGTAATGTAGTAACACTGCCCTGTCCTTAGTGTTGGGTTTGTGGTTGTGTTCTTCAGTGTCATCTGAGGTAAGCTCAGAATTCTCTAGTCTTCTGTATTTTGTTAGTAATTTGTTTTCTGGAGTGTTGTGTGCATGTTGCTTCTCAGATAATTTTCTGGGTTTTGTGTGTTTGACTGAAACAGTCCAGAGTTACATGGAAGCATCAGTTCTGCTTGTTGCTTTTTTCATTTAACTACAGCTTCCCTTCTTTGATCCAAGTCATGCCACCTGTATCCCCCTTTCCTTGTTTGCATTATTGCATCCCTAGTCCAGGTATGTTTCTTTGAAGGAAAGTATGAGAATGTATTTTCCTAATTTCAGCCTCTTTGCTGTCTTGCTGAGTTCTGTTTAGCCTCTGCCTAAGGTGTGCTGAGGTAGTTCTCCAAGATACATGAAGCCTGAGGCAGGTCAGAACCTCTAGATGTCATAATATGGACAATTCATGCTGCAAGCAGAAGCACTGAGTTTGTTTCAGACCTTGCTGACTGCAATGACGAAATTTCCAAAGTTGCCTATATGAAAACTTGCTTTGTTTATGCCTTTTCTAAATCAAGATTTGTAAGATATTTCTTTCTCCTTCTACTCTAAATAGACAGAAATAGCATCCTTCTTAATTTGCATTGTCCTATTGTAGGACAACTGCATCAGTTTCCTGGTGTTTACTGCTTAGTTTCAGTCCAGAATTACACCACACTTTTATTTCAGACAGCATTCTGAACTTTGGGAATGGGAGATGGATGTGGCTTGCACTAAACTATGAAAAGATTATATCCATTGTTATTTAATGGAACATGTTAGTTTTGCACTATTTCTATAAAGTTCTGCATTCACCTCCCCCCCCTCCCCCCCCTTGAGAGCCCCTTGTCTGCTGGGCTCTCAGCAAGTACTTATGCTAATAGGAAAATACAGAGAGAAATGCATCATGGTCCTGATAATTTCTGCTGGCTTGTAAAACTGCAGTTGTCTATTCTGTTGCAGTTACACAACTGTGATCTTGTGAAGGTGCTTTAGTGACTGACTTTTCACCCCATCCAAACATGGGAACTCTAGTATTTATTCTCCGCAGAGTGTTATCTGCGTAGATTGATTGGTCACAGTCTGTGGTGTAAGGCTATTGCAGACAAGGATCAGAGTCCTTAAAAATGGTCTTTTACTGTGAAGGTGAATGAGCTGAAACTGAGAACACTGCTTTAGTGCTGTTTTTGTCACAGGCTTTAAGGATGGTCTTTTGAGCTTATTTCCAAAATACTTCAGATTTTTAGAAACCAGTTGAAGATAGAAGAACATGGTCTCTGCAGTTCTTGGTCTTGTTCATGTGATGATCTAGTTACTCAGAGTACTTTGATCTGAAACATTACCATGGAGACAGGTCCTGTCCCCACCCTCCTCTCTCCCCCTCCCTCCCCCTAGTTTTTGTTTCAACAGAGCTTTTTACAGATAGTAATTTATGCTCTGGTAATCATGACACTAATAATTAATCTAGTTCTGCACATATAATTCAAAACTGCTTATTGTCAGATATTACTGAAATCTGAAATGTTTATGTGAGTTTGATGTGAATGTTTTCTGCTGAGTCTTGAAATTTATACTTGATCCAGAGAGCAGTTTTCATGAATCCATTCCATTAGGACCTTTCTTGGCATGTTGGTATTGAAAGATAATTGAGGCTAAGCAAGAAAAAGACCGTGATGTGAGATTACATGTAAATTTGCCATGTACCCATTTCAAGAAGATACCTTTGAGAAGGATTAATCCAGAAAAGTGATTGAGGAGTTCTGACTGTTAAATTGAAACAGAAGCTCCCCTCCCCAGCCACTTCCCTCCAGTACAGTCACCCTACATATAACTATTAAATATACAAAAATAATTGTCAAGCAGTGAAACTGATTGCATTACCATTCAGAAATCAAGTCAGATTAATCTACCTTTACAGTTTAAAATGCTGCATGCTCTGTATAGCGTCCTACTTAACAACAGCAAAGTATTCTCTGAAGTTCAGGTACATGAAGAATTATGAAAAGACTAACTTCTGCTAATGAGTGGATAAATACAATAATTGAGTTGCCTAAAAGGGAAAGAGTAGAATCATGGAATATCCTGAGTGGGAAGGGACACATTCACAAAGTCACGAGTCCACCTCCTGGCTCTGCACAGAATACCCCCAAGAATCACACCATGTGCCTGGGAGCATTGCCCAAACACTTCTTGAACTCTGTCAGGCTTGGTGCTGTGACGACTTCCTGGGTAGCCTCTACCAGTGCTCAGTCACCCTCTGGTTGAAGGACCTTTTCCTGATATCCAACCTAAACCTCCCCTGACACAACTTGAGGCCATTCCTGTGGGTCCTGTCACTGGTCACCACAGAGAAGAGATCAGTGCCTGTCCATCCTCTTCCTCTCACCAGAAGATGATGTAGGCTGCAATGAGGTCTCCCCTCAGTGTCCTCCAGGCTGAGCAGACCAGGTGATCTCAGCTGCTCCTCACAGGGCTTCCCCTCAAGGCCCTTCAGCATCGTCATGGCGCTCCTTTGGACACTCTCTAGCCTTGCATGAGGCTGTTGTGGCACCCAGAGCTGCCCCAGCACTCGAGGTGAGGCTGTCCCAGCTCAGAGCAGAGCAGGACAATCCCCTCCCTTGCCTGGCTGACCATGCTGTCCCTGATGTCCCCAGGACACGGGTGGCCCTCCTGGCTGCCAGGGCACTGCTGACCATGGTCAACTTGCCATCAGCCAGGACCCAGTGGTCCCTCTCTGTGGCACTGCTTTCCAGAATCTCATTTCCCAGTCTGCCTGCACATCCAAGGTTGCCCCATCCACAGCTGCAGAATCCAGCACTTGTTAGAACTTCCTACAGTTGGTGATTGTCCAGCCCTCCAGTTTATTGAGGTCTCTCTGCAGGGCCTTTCTGCCTTTGAAGAAGTCAGCAGCTCCTCCCAGTTCAGTATCATCGGCAGACTTACTTAGTAGACATACTATCAGATAATTAATTTTGTAAGGTTAGTAGAAATTCCATGACTTTCCCCAATGTGCTAACTAATTACTCCTTTCCATGCTTCTTTAGGGATTTTGTAGTGCAGGTTTAAGTAAAGTCTTCTCCTATTTATTTTGAGTTTTGAAGGAAGCTGAATTTGATTGTGGATTTGTTATGTGATTCAGTGCTTCAGGAACACTTTCCTGGAGCTCTTTACTTTAAACATCCAGAATCGAGAATATGAAATGTCCATTGTTATTTCTTTCCTTGTTCCTGAGGGCCATAGAAGGAAAGAATTGCTATGTCATTGTCTGAAATTCAAGTAGTCTTGGATAAGATCTGTGTTTGCCTTAAAATAAATCTTTAGGTGTAAGATGGAGGTATTTAATCAGCTGTTTCAAACCTTTCCTTAATGTTTCTTTACAGGCTGCAATGAGTATTTCTTGATATATTTTAAAAAGTAAACTCTCATACTCAGTGATGTTTGGTTGTTTTTTTACATCAAACCTAAGTGTACTTAAAATGCCAGTACGAAGCATTCCTATGGGTTGTTTTCCTGAAGAAAGCCAAAGTGTTGCTGGTATTTCTAAAAGAATTCTGTTTAAACCAACACCAAGCATTGTTTGATTCAATGCAGTTCAGAGGTGCCGGCTATTTGGAAAGCTGGAAGCAATATCGCCACCTCTTTCTAGACTTTTAGAAAGCATACTTACTGTTAAGCATTGGGATGATAAAGCTTTTCAGCATGTATGTTACCTTGCAGTGCTGGGCCAGATGCAGTTGGACAGCGAACCATTTTATAGCACCAAATCTGTTTTAGTAAAGGAGTGCCCATTACCACTGTTCATGTACAAGTTAAACATCTTTCCTTTAATGTCACAAGTGAGTGGAACCTGGAAGAAAGAAAGCAAAATACTTTTAATACTACAAATAATAGCATCCACAGTATGTTTTACCAGCTCCAGAACTGAGTATCTTTACTGTCCATAGAAAGGGCACATCTAGACACCACAGTTTCATGCTAATACCAGTAATAGGATATTTCTATGGCTTTTGCAAAACATTTTAAACTCCTTTCTTCTCCTTCGGTAATAACATAATACACATTCTTTAGAACCCCGATGAAGCTCAGGCCTTGTGCTTTCAGTGGGCATTCAGGAGCGACTGTGCCATGACAGAGCTACATAATCATCAAAGAATGATACAGTAGTTTTGATTGAAAGGGACAGTAAAGATTAATTACAACTCCCCTGCCATGGGCAGGGATGCCATCCGCTATATCAGATTACTCAGGGCCATATCTAACCCTTGAAAAATTTCAAGGATGAGGCATCCACTACTTCTCTGGGCAACCTGTTCTTTTTCCTCATCACCCACTGAGTAAAGCATTTCTTCCTAATATCTAATCTAAATTTCTCCTCTTTTAGTTTAAAAATCTTCTCCCTTTTCTTACCACTATCTGTCAGTGAAGAAAGTCACTCTCTCTGCTGAGAGGCAGCAATTGAGGTCTCCCTAAAGTGTTCTCTTCTCCAGGCTTTACAACCCCAGATCTCAGACTGTCTTCACAAGCGAGGTGTTCCAGCCCTCTGATCATCTTTGTGGCCCTCCTCTGGACTTGTTCCAACAGGTTATTGTCCTTCCCGTGCTGGACACAGCAGAGTGGATGCAGCACTGAAGGGGGGGACTCATCAGCACAGAGCAGAGGGGCAGAATCCCCTCCCTCACCCTGCTGGCCACACTGCTTTAGATGCAGGATGTGGTTGGCTTTCTGGGCTGTAAGCAGACATTGTTGGCTCGTGTCCAGCTTTTCATCCTCTAGTCCTGTGCTCTCACTGGTTTCTTCTCCCAGTCTGTACTTATCTAGGATTTCCCTGACCTAGGGGCAGCACCTCCCATTGGACTCATGAGATTCTCATGGACTCATTTCTCAAGCTTGTCCAGATCCCTCTGAATGGCATCCCTTCTGTTTTGTGCTGTTCAGCTGCACTGCTCAGCTTTGTCATCTTCAAATCTGCTAAGGGAGCACTCATTCCCAGGTAACAATGACTGTAGTCTGCACTTAGACTGTGTAGGGGGTTGATAACTGCTTTGGCCTTTAGCAGTTGTCTGCTTCATCTAAAGTGTCACACATTGGCACTTCAAGCAAGTGTCAATTCAACGGGACAAATTTTTAGTTTGATAGGTCCAAGGAAAAAGCATTCACATAACTTCAAGTGATGGATGTTTTTCTCTGAATCAGTAGATATACTACTGATCAGAGAAAATTCTAACTGGCAAGCTGTAAGTCTCAGGAGCTTTGAACATTGCAAAATAATAAGAGCTCCCAGCTCTCCAAATGTTCATTCCCCTATAAAGAAAGAAGACTGATGAAGTCATAGGTGGAAACTGAAAACTGAAGAGACTAAAGATGGATTTATAACTGCTCAGAAGAGCAGCATGGTCACCCAGCAAAGCATCTCAGATAAGTCTCATTTTCACTGATATTTTTAACCTTCCTAGTAAGAACTCTTGTGTAGCAAAATTTAAAAAAAAATCTAAGGTCCTAAAATCATAACAATAATTAAATATTAAATGTCTGAAAGTGTGTTTTCCCTATTTTAGCTAGGTACACAGCTGCTTAGGAATAACACCTCCAGTTGTGCCAAACCTATGTTTTGATGTTAACCAGAGTGTAACCGAACATTTTTAATTGTCTGATGATAATGTTCAGAAAAATCAGCCAGAATGAAGGGAAGAAGAAAAAAAAAAAAAGAAGCACACTGAGTACAGACTTAGTAAATAAACAGGAGAAGGTTTTCCTTTCATTAAGTCCTTTCATTAGGGGAAGAAGCTTTACTGGCTGTTAAGGTATCAGAGAAACAAAGCAGTATGGCCTTAGAACATTTACACTTGTATGCTACCACACAACTTTCTGTCAAACTATACCTATAGTATATAGACAGAAGGAAAACTAATCAAAATTTCCACAGCACCCTATACAACACCAATGTTGTATCCTGTATTTTGTGTTTCCCAATACTCAGCAGTTTGAATATGATTCTGAATTACTCTTTTTGATAACACAGTCTTAGTTTACTCATTCAGGTAAGCCTTGTGTACCAACAGCTATTCAAATAACAGATTATCACATATTTTAAAGATTCACCTTTGATATATTCAGAGAGTGCCAAAACCTCTACTCATCTGACAAGGCAATTTCTTCAGATAGATTAATGACTCTAAATCTGTATTCATTCACTGCCAGGTGCTAAGCAAGTTCCATTGGGAATGTCAGTTTCCTTTTCCTGTGCACTTGACTAAGCACAAAAGTCCATGTTGTCATCTTCCTCCTCACCCTCAAAAAGTAAATGCCAGAGACGTGACATTATTTTTGAATGTAATGTTCTTAAATTACAGCACTGTCTTGCATTTGTTGTATAGTTTGGGACCTTTCAGTGAATCATGTTCTCATCATGCTAAATGCCAATTTCTTAATAATGATTATTCTGCTCTTGATAAAATTCTGGGAGTGGTTTAGCTGCTGAATCAGGAGACAACACGAGACTTCGTAAGAGAGGAAAAGTGCTGGGACATCCAGGAGATTATTGATAGACAAGCTGAAAGTAGAAGTGAAACCAGAAGATTAGTTCTGTAACCTTTTTATTTGTTTTGTAAGTCTGTGGAGATATACAGAACTTGGCCTTTTGATTGACATGTGGTAATTATTGGTTAGAATACAAAACCTTCCAAAACTAATTGTAGTGGGTTTACCTGGCTGGATGCCAGGTCCCTGCCAAAGCTGCTCTGTATTTCCCCATCTCATCTGGACATAGAAGAGAGAATATAACAAAAGTCCCTGGATTTAGATGAGGGCAGGGAGAGATCATTTGCTGATTACTGTCACAGGCTTGGGGAAATAATTTTCTCTGTGACCAGTCAAATCAGATTAGGGTTTTGACAAATAAAGCCAAATCTTAAAACCACCTTCCTTCCGCCAGGGCCTAATTTTACTCCCACTTTTCTCTACCTCCTCTCCCGCAGTGATTCAGGGGGACTGGAAATGGGGGTTGTTATTAGTTCACCACATGTTCTCTCTTGCCACTCATTCCTCCTCAGGGGGAGCAGTCCTCATACTTTCCTCATGTTCCAGTGAGAGGTTCCCTCCCACAGAAGGAAATCTGCCACAAGCTTTTACAACATGAATCCTTTCAGCAGGTTGCAGTTCTTGCCAAACTGCTCCAGTGTGGATCTCTTTCATGAAGTGCAGTCCTTCAGGAGCAGACTGCTCCCGTGCAGGCTTCCCACAGGGTCACAGCCTCCTTCGGACATCCACCTGCTCGAGTGTGGGATCCTGCATTGGCTGCAGGGGGATATCTCCACCATGAAACCTCCATGGGCTGCATCTCCTGCTTCTCCTTCAGTTACCTTAATGTCTGCAGGCTGTTTCTCTTATATAGTCTCATACTTCTCTCTACTCTGGCTACAATTGTTCTTGCATAGTAATTTTTTTTTTCCCTTCTTAAATCAGGGAATCATAGACTATGCTGAATTGGAATGGACATGTCAGGACCATAGAGTCTAGCTGGCCCGGCATAGGACATCCCTTGAATCACATAGTGTGCCTGAAACTGTTACCCAAATACCTCTTGAACTCTGTCATGCTTGATGCTGTGACCACTTCCCTGGGGAGCCTCTTCCAGTGCTCAGCCACCCTATTGGTGAAAATCTTTTTCCTGATATCCTGCCTAAACCTTGCCTGACTCAGATTCGTGCCATTTCCTCAAGTCTCATCTTGAGAGTGAAGAGGTAGTCACCTCCTCCTCTGCTGTTTCTCACCGTCGCTGATGGGCTCAGCCTTGGCCAGCAGCCAGGTCCATCTTGGAGCCATTTGGCACTTGTTCTGTTGAACTTGGGGGACACTTCTTGAAGCTGCTCAGAGAAGTCACCTCTGCAGGTCCTACTCTGCTACCAAATCATTGCCACGTAGACTCAAATGTAATAACTAACAAGTTTATTTTTGGGAAGCAGTTCAATACTTCTCCCATATTGTCCACAGTTCAATTTTATTTACACCATCATCTTAAGAAGCATAACTTACTCTTCAATAAATATGCAAAAATCAGTATCAGCAGAACATTTCCAACTTTGTTCTGGTCTCTTACAGACATTCCTAAGCTTAGGCAATTGAGTTAAATTATTTTCCATGACTCACATAAGTCAATGGAGAACACTGATTAACTTCAGTCTAGTCACAACATTTCAAGGTCATTTATGTGTTGACATTACTGAATGTTTTGAAATACCATCACTCCACTCCTGACGTGATAGTAACCATAATCATTTATGTCAGAAATGTTACACTTAAAGCATAGTCCAGTATAAAAAAAAAAAAGGCAGGACTTTTTTTCTGTTAGGAAGCTTGTGAAGCTGTTTTTGTGCTGTATTCTTATATATTAGGACAAAAGAAAATGTTCATTTTCCACTTCCCATATTACACAGTTCTGGTGGGATTCTTATTTTTTGGGTTTTATCTCTTTTAACTCAGTCTTATTAATACATCAGAAATTTTCGTGTGCAACCGTGACGCTAGTCATTGTCAATGCACATTGTGTATATGTACATAGTAAATCCATATTGATAGTTAAAATGCAGAATGACAGCTTATTTCTAAAAAAGGCTTTACAGCTTTAAGATGGGGATTGACAGACAGGCAGTTCTGCCTTAGAAAAAGTCTCACCCTCACATCTAATGTTGCCAATATTACAAGATATCAGAGCAAAATAATAGCCATGCACATAAATCATTATATCACAGCTTGTGAACGGAAAAATGTTCTCATCCCAGTCACTCAGTTCTTTTAGCAATCCTAGCAAGTTATGTTTGACCTGCTCGTCAAACTAAAGGGCAGGAAGGAAACGCAGAGACAGTGGAAGTAGGGACACAGCATGGCAAAGACATGGAACAGTCTAGAGGAGGACCACAAAGACCACCAGGGGGTTGGAATACTTGTGCAATAAGGAAAGGCTGAGAGAGCTGGTGTGTAAATCATGTGTGTCCAGCATGTAAAAAGTAAGGCTTTGAAGAGATGTTATTGCAGATTTTCATTACCAGAAAGAAGGCCTGTAGGGAAGACAGGGACAAATTTCTAAGCCAGGCCTGTTGTGATAGGACAAGGTGTAATGATTTTAAGAAAGAAGGATGGTTTAGATTACATTTATGGAAGAACTTTTCTACAATATGGATGGTAGAACACTGGAACAGGTTGCCTAGAAAGTACTGAGTGCCTCATCCCTTTAAACATTCCAAGTGAGATTGGATGTTGCCATGAGCAACCTGATTTAATTAAAGATGTTCTTGCCCATGGTGAGGATGTTGGATAAGATAACCTTTTTAAGGTACCTCCCAACCCAAATCGTTCCATGATTCTAAAAGGCATGGTGAAGCATGTGCTTACCTGGGCTTGCAGGTGGGCTACAAAAAGCTTCAGGCTTCCAGATACACAATCTTTGTTGTACAAACCCTTGGTAGAGGAAATGTGGCTGTTTGAGGACACACTTTGCTTCTTAAAAGCACTGCAGTAACCCTAAAATAATTTGTGTAATGTGGCTGTGCATCCATTTGCTCTGTGTTGCTAAAATTTGGAGCTAGTATGAGAATGTTAAAACAGAATTGAAAATTTACTGAGAAACAAATGATAATTGTTATGTGGTTCTATTTTAAAGTGAGGCAGTGTGGAAGAGAAATCTTCAACTGATGAACTGATTTGGCACCAAAGATGATACTAAATGCCAGAGGTCTGCTTCACATTCCTTCCTTTTCTTGTACTATATGTTCTTGTCAACTCTATACTCCAAGTTGCCTGAGACAAAAGGAGACAAGACTGTGAGCTTTTTTGATGGGAGAAGCATATGGCTGACAGAACTAATCACAAAATTTATGAAGACTGAGGGGTATCTTACCCAGCTCTTAAGCCATCTGCCTATAATTTTGATGTTACAGCAAGAATTCCATAGAGACCTATATTACTGTCTTCTGACAGTGTAGTGTTAAGTTGTTGAACAGCCTGTATTCCATAAATAACCTTGTCCAGTCATATCTGAATTTTTTTTCTTAAACTAAGACTTTAAGATGCAGTGTTATATCTTTATTTTAATGCTTGGATATCAGATTCTGGGCTGCTTCTCTGTCTCAAGTGGTTGGTGTTTGTTTAGCACAAAGTCCTTTGTGACTTCTGCTTGTCTGCTCTCAAATCTTCGATACTTATCAAAACTTTATTAAAGGTTTTGCTGTTTTTAAAAATTTTCTTCTCTTTCTCATTTTGTTACTTCTTTTTCATTTGTTAGAGATACCACTTCCATTATGAATCCCATGAAATCTTTGTTGCAGATATGTGGAATAATCACTTCCTATGAAGACTAGTTTTTCTGTTGTCTTGGCTAAAAGAATGGATTAAAGATATTTCATACTTCTGCATACCATAGAATAGTTTGTGGAAAAAAAAAATGGTCCTGAAGTTTCACGTGCATGTGGTCTTTCTTTTTATCTAAACTGGTTGACTAATTCGTGTGGTTTTGACAAAAGTAACTTTATAATGTGTGTATCTCTGCTTGATTAAATTGAAGCTGTGGCTTTGTCCCACTTGTAGCTGTAGCCGGGCATTCAAATGGATTAATGTTTTTCCATAATGCAGTGTTTAATATTTTCATTCTAGAGTATATCCTAATAGTGACTAGCCTACTGTATTCTAATCAGACTTTGGTTCTCACTGATTTCTTTCACACCAAGAAGTTAGTGCTGGATTATAAGGAGTTATAGTAACTACTGTGTTTGGTGTCTCTGGCTGTTAATGATAATGGGGTTTTTTGTGGCTTGCAAGTTTTAAAACATGGAAATTAAAAGAGGACTCCTTTGGCTTCTTTTCTCCCCAGGCACAATTTTAAATCATCATAACAATTTATGAGTGACTGAATTTCTTAAAGATGTGTGTACCTACCAATGGATGACAGTTATGTAAAGCAATCAGAGTTTGACATACTTTACTGGTCTAGGATTGATGTGAGGATTTTACTTTTAATTTGAAGACTATCTCAAAATTATTTGATTTGACTTTTCAAGTAACTATAGTAATACTTGTGATGGCTCACAACTGAGTTGTGAGGTTGAGAGAAGTTTGTCCACTCATACAAACTTTAGTTTTTTATTTAAAATAATAAACCCTTTTTCCCCTCCTTGTCCCAGAAAAGGTGCTGGCAAATGTAGTGCTGTGCAAGTGAAGTGAGTTTTATTTTTTATGTTGTTTAGAAGTTGGTATTTAAATCATATAGTGTAGGTAAAGTTGTAGAATTTTATCAAATATATATTCATTGGATGGGTTCCTGGTTTATAAAGTTATTGAATTCTAAAGGATGTGTTTGTTTCTATATCAATACCTTTGTAGTTCCAGAGCATTCTAACTAATGCTTCTTTATAACTGAAATATGTACATAAAAGACAAGATTAAAAAGTCTATGAAGGCACTCTGCTCTTGGCACTCAAAATCAGTTGATAAAAAATGAATTTTAATTTCTGATCAGCCAAACAATCCCCTATCTTCTGAAAAGCTCTGTTTCTCTTCCAACTGGCATAAAGTGTCCAATGTCTGTCAGTCAACTGTCAGTCAGACATTGCAGTATTGTGAGACTCTTGGTGTTGTGATGCAGTAACTTTAGTTTGAAAGCACTTTATATTTGAAAGTCATATATCTTATTTTGCTTATTTCTGTTAGGTTAATAATAGTTTTGAAGGGCAGGAATAGATCCCTGTGTGGACTAGTTCTTGGCACAAAGGAATTCCTTATTTTGTCTAAATCAGGACTTCATAGCAAAAATTCAACAAGTGGCTAAAATGCTGATTAAAATTAGCTTCCAGTGTTATTAGGGTTCCTGTAAACTAAATTTAAATTTGTTTATATTGTCAACTAACCCCTTCTATATAGAACATTCAGATCTTTCACTTTCAGCATGTGTCAGACGTAATACCAAGTTACTCATGTCCTTGGTTAAGAACGAAACATGAATCTACTCCATTAGAAATGGAAAATCTAGACTGTTCTTTTTCCATTCCTCTACTTGGCTCAGTGTCTTAGAGAAAGCTCAGTGACCAGAACTGAAACTGTTGCCTGAACTTAAATTCTTACTCAATTCAGGTCAGTTCTGTTTGCATTTATTTTTTAGCTCATACTATGTAACACTTTCCTGTTCATATTGTCTAAAGATTTTTTTCCTACTTCCTCTAATTATTAATTTAATATATCCAAATTTGGCATTTCTAAAGGGATTGAAGTCCCTTACTTCTTAGAAAAATTGAAGACTATATTCATGTGGGAATAGGGGTAGAGTTTTTACTGCACAATCACTACATCATTTCCATATCCTCCTGTGGTGAAACCGGGTATGTGACCAGTTCCTTACAGCGAGAGTATAGCAGCAAGCCTGTCAGCATAATCAGAATGTCTGAATGTCTTTGGCTGACAAACACCTTTAATAGATTTTCTTATATCGCATGACTTCCTATCTGTTCCTTGCTTGTATGAATATTCAAAACTTTCTCTTAAAATGTAAAGTTTGTAATCCAACATTCTAACTTTATATAAACAGAAATAATGTATCACAGAATCACACAATATGTTGAGTTGGAAGGGGCCAACAAGGACCACCAAGTCCAGCTCCTGGCCTTCATAGGACACCCATGTGCAGAATCACACCATGTGCCTGGGAGCATTGCCCAAACACTTCTTGAACTCTGTCAGGCTTGGTGCTGTGACGACTTCCTGGGTAGCCTCTACCAGTGCTCAGTCACCCTCTGGTTGAAGGACCTTTTCCTGATATCCAACCTAAACCTCCCCTGACACAACTTGAGGCCATTCCTGTGGGTCCTGTCACTGGTCACCACAGAGAAGAGATCAGTGCCTGTCCGTCCTCTTCCTCTCACCAGAAGAAGATGTAGGCTGCAATGAGGTCTCCCCTCAGTGTCCTCCAGGCTGAGCAGACCAGGTGATCTCAGCTGCTCCTCACAGGGCTTCCCCTCAAGGCCCTTCAGCATCCTCATGGCGCTCCTTTGGACACTCTCTAGCCTTGCATGAGGCTGTTGTGGCACCCAGAGCTGCCCCCAGCACTCGAGGTGAGGCTGTCCCAGCTCAGAGCAGAGCAGGACAATCCCCTCCCTTGCCTGGCTGGCCATGCTGTCCCTGATGTCCCCAGGACACGGGTGGCCCTCCTGGCTGCCAGGGCACTGCTGACCATGGTCAACTTGCCATCAGCCAGGACCCAGTGGTCCCTCTCTGTGGCACTGCTTTCCAGAATCTCATTTCCCAGTCTGCCTGCACATCCAAGGTTGCCCCATCCACAGCTGGTACTTACCCTTGTTGAACTTTATATGGTTGGTGATTAATTTGTGTACTCTGAACCTGAAAAGGTATGCTAGATGAATTGATGGGTGTAGCTGGAAGGAGAGATAAGGAAATGAAGATTAATATCTATATATAAGCTTTGATCTTGTGGCATTTTCTGAAAATATGTTTTATTTCTGTGAGCTGATTGAAGATTGACTGTAATTACTTTCTGTTGCAGATGAGCCAACACGTTCCTTGAGTGGTCTTATCTTGAAGAATAATGTGAAAGCACATTTTCACAACTTTCCAAATGGGGTAACTGACTTCATTAAAAGTGAATGTTTGAACAACATTGGTGATTCCTCCCCCTTAATTAGAGCTACTGTAGGTAAGTTTGTTCTTAATGCTGTCCTCTGCATACTGAAAATGTTTCTTGTATAGGTGTAACTGTAGTAGGGATATAAAGAGTTACTAAATTAGTAAAATTTTTTGTTTCTCATGATTGTCACAACCTCACCATGTTTCAATGAAATTTTTCTTTATTTTGGATATAAAGATGTCATACTTTAGATTCCTGTTATCTTAGAAGTGATGTAGCAATTCAGTTCATATTTCTTGAAATGTAAGATTTGAATCTTCCTAAATTGAGCTTGCTGCCAGCTTATATACCTAAAAACAGGAACACGGTAAAAGCCTGACTTAAGAGCTATTGCAGTGCTCTGATTGCATTAAAGAAATGCTTCTGTTAGCTGATTTTCTGCACCCCACCCCCTATATGCACACATATGCACATCCTCTCACAGGATCATCATACCATGCATAAGGCATTTCCGTAAAGAGCTTCTGTCAGAAAACAGTAGGTAGGTGTGGTGTACAAAACTTCATAGTATCATAAAACCTTGAAATTATCTCAGAAGAGGCCTTAAAGGTTATCTAGTTCCAATGAGAAGTTTTATTTGTTACTTGAATTTTTGATTTTGTAAATACCTTGTTTTGATAGACATCTTTCATAAAATACGTATATTTGTATTTTTTTTTACTTAGTTCAAGGTGAAGTTGCTTTTCTGTCTGTTATTTGATAATATGATTTCCTTCAATGTTATAGTAATTTTCCTGGTCTGATCAAAGACTAGAAAAACATAAAGTATGTGTTTGAATACTGAAAATGGGTATGGGTGTCAGTTCAGAAAGAAATTCAGCTTTTCTCAGATGACTCATCTTTTAAAATAATCTGTCAGTTACTATTTAGAATAATTTCCTTTTTCTATAGGATTCCTTCTCCAGGCATTCAGGTTATGGACTAAAGACTAGAGGAAGTTACTCATTTCTTAAAGTAATTTCCTGCTGTCTTGCCAGTTGTGAAGCTGCTTTACTATGAATTCTATTAATGATCAATGTTCCTAATGAGAGTAGCAATAAGTCTTTGAGTGGCAGGTACTCTTTGAATTTCAGGTTGTAGAAGTCACGCTTACTTCTTTGTTCATAGGAGTTCTCAGCGGAGTACAATAGACCTAGCGGAGTACAATAGCGGAGTACAATAGGAATGTATTCCAGCTCCATTTGTTTTGCTGTCTTAGGGTTGTTTGGTGATGGTCTGTGGGGTATTTTTTGAGGGAGTTAGAGGTTGCTTGTTTTCAAGCAGTTACTCTAATTTTTCCTGATGGGAGATGCTTGTGGATTAGTAGCTTAATTATTGTTCAGCTTTAGGTGATCTTTGCAGGGATTATTAGGCATATATGAACTCTGAAGATGAATAACAGCTGATGAACTGCATGCTTGCATAAATGTTGCTGTTTTGCATGTGTTTGGCACCTTTCTGTTTGAAGTGCTGGATCCTTGTAGCTATCTGAGCTTGATCTAATACCCACTGGATTTTAGATACTAGTGAAGTGTAAAGAGGTTACTGTCTAGCTAGACAGCCTTCTTAGCATGAGTTGGCCGGTGGAGATGAGGGCTGCTCTTTCTGCTGAGTGTGTGTTTTTGCAGTTCAAGCACTATCAATTTAATGTGTCAATTGCAAATAATATCTCAGGAATTCTGAGAGCAAGAACATCAAAATGGCATCAGAGAAGATTTAATGCAGTATTCACTCTCCTTTGTGGTCTCTAGCATCTAGTGCTAATCAGACAGAAGGTACCTTTTCGCCCAAATGGAGGCAAGCTGGTTAATCCTATCTTCAGAAGTCACCTTGCTGAGGAGAATGAGCACATGACTTGAGACCAAATGATAACTGCACATTGTTTTATCTTGACTTAGCTTGTCCTTATTCTAATCCCCAAATGAATAACACAGTGTATCTTCTCTGTGCTGTTCACCAGTCGTAAAGGTTTTAAAACCCCATGTGCTAATTTTGAAAAATAGATTCAATCTGCCTTTGTTGAGGACCCACAAATGCACAAGGATGTAAATACATCTCCTAAGATAAGATAAGTGTGTGCAACTGTTCTTAAAATTTTCAAGGGACTCTAGTCTGGGCAGGACCTTAGTATAATTCCCAATTGAAAGCAAGGAGGGTAAAGGGTTTAAGTGTTTTAAAGTAGTGGAGGAACTGGAGAGTTGAAAGCTAACAATTGCCCTTTAAGGGGGAATTTCATTATGAAGTTGAGCTTTTAAAAGTTAAGAAGTTCAGAAATCAGCTTCAAGAGTTACAGAGGCAAAGCACCATTTATACAGAAAGTTTATAATGGCATGTATGGCCTGAATTGCAGGCCAGACCATTTCATCCTCTGAAACTAGTTCTGGGACCTTGAAAAGATCCAGCATATTGCATCAAAGGAATAATGTGAAATATTTATTAATTACTGCGTGTCCTGTCCAGGATGTCCTTTGCTCTGTAATGCTGTCCTTTATTCTTTTGTATTTAACCAGAATTTTTGCATTTTATTCCAAAGAAAAATGATATATTGTGAGTAGCTCAAGGCAAAAGCTTGAGAAACTTCTTCCATCGCATTTTGCTTGGGAGATTACTAGTTGTAGTAGTGTTGACTTCTTCTGTGTAGTAACTGCCAGTAGCATTAAGGATTGTGCTAGCTGTTACATTTTGCATTGAGGCAAAATGGACTCATACAAATTCAGTTCTAGTTTATGAGCGGCTTTCTCTATCCCTGTCACTTAATTGGTTTTTCCCAGGATTTCTATATGTGCTGGAAACACAATTAGTGATTCTTTGGGCTGACCTGTGTGTTTGCTGGCTCTTACAGCTCCTAACTGGCTGACCTGCCATAGTGTTTAAGCTCTAGTAGGTACCTTGGTCTTAGAATGTGTCCTTAATGTTTTGCATGAACATAGTAAAGTTGTAAACATGTAATTTATCGCTAGGTTGTAAGTTTATTGAATGACAGATTCCCACATTCATGCTTTCATCTCGTAGTAAAAAAGGAAGTAACTTGGGATAGATATTCTGTATTTATTAAAGGTCCAGAGTTGCACAGTGTTTAGTAAATTTAGAGCCAAAACTGCCCTGCTGTGGTATAAATTATACAGATATATAAATGTTATAAACTACAGTTTCCTTAAGTGAGGTTACGTGGTGCTTGATTTGTAATACTTGAACCCTTCATAGCAGCAGGAAGGAGCAACCCACCTTTGCTGTTCAAAGCCCTTCAAATAGCATTTGCAATGAAAAGTACTTCCTCTTCTTATGCTTGCCAGTCCTTAACAAAACTATGACTTTCTTAGCTCTTTAGATATTGAGGGGAGAAAAATATGAAAAATATATATGAAAGAAATGAAAGCATGTGAGATCACATTTTCTCCATTCTTCTGTTTCTTTTAGGCATTCTGATAACAACCATTGCCTCAAAAGGGGAGTTACAGAATTGGCCTGAACTCTTGCCAAAGCTTTGCAGCCTGTTGGATTCTGAAGATTACAATACCTGTGAGGTAAGGAGATTTACAGAAAACAGAAGAGGATCCATCTGAATGCCATGATTTTTTTCTCTCTTTGGGGACACTATGTATATGTATTGTGTGTACGTCTGTATGTATTTATACATGCCCATATCTTCTCCTTGCAGAATGGTGGCTCAGATTTGATACTTTTTCTTCTAAATGTGTTCCATGTTCTTACTGTTCAAACAAATTGATTTTCTTTGCATAAAAGTGGAATAAGATTGCAGATGGATAATCATCATATCTCAGCTCAGAAGTCTCCTGAAATTACTGCTCTGTGATGCCTAATCTTTTAGGCGCCATTAGCATCATCAAACTGGTGTCTTTATATATAAAAGTCCTGCTCATTCTTTTTGTAACTTAACCTGGAAGAGTGATCAATTGCTATATCAAGGTGAAATTAACTGTTTTGTTTAGTCTGTATGAAGGGAAATAAGTAAATAACAGTTTTAAACTAATAAAAAATATAAAGCTCTGTCTGATGTAAAATAATTAAGATTGTGATCACAGCATTTGAATTACTTAATAATGTCTATATGAAAGTGTGAAACGTAGTATAAAGTGAACTTCAGAGACAAATAATGATCCAAGATGCCACGTTGTTTTGTAGGGTTTTGTACTTTTTTCTCTCTGGATAAAAACCCCACATTTGAAAATTAAACTCAAATATATCTCTTTTGTCCCGTAGTGAATCATGAAAGGAAATACAATTATATATGCAATTAATTTGGATACTTCTGCTCATCCTACTTATTTCTCAAATAAAAATTAACTTTTAAGTGTTCTTTGAAGTACATTTGGATACATAAGCATCAAATCAAAATAAAATTATCACTTAGTCATTGCTGACTCCTCCAGCTTGAGAGCTGACAGATGCTCAGATGCTGGTTTAAATAAAATGCCTTTAAGAATATTTCAGTTTAATCATTAATTAGTTATCTGCATTTACACTATTAATTAGCTACATTTACTGTGTTGTGCTGAAATTACCCATTCTATATGAAGTCTTAAATTTTTTTTTCTTCAGAATGCAAAAGAAGATACTTATTTGTTTATTCATTTTTAAACAGGGCGCTTTTGGCGCTCTTCAGAAGATATGTGAAGATTCTGCTGAAATTTTAGATAGTGATGTGTTGGACCGGCCACTCAATATCATGATACCTAAGTTCTTGCAGTTCTTCAAGCACAGCAGCCCAAAAATACGGTAGGTTTATGAGTTGTACTTACAGTTACCTGTTAAAATTCTTTTACATTAGCAGCAAGGCTGCTGTTTTGTAGATCTCTTTAAAACCTGCTTAGCTATTTTAAATGATCCTGCAGAAACCCACAGAGATTCCATGCATCAGTAATTTTCATTGTATCTTCGAATAAGCTAAACTTAAACTATGGAGGTTATCTTGATAGTTAATACAAGAATCTCACCTGTTCATACAATCAGTAAATGAATCCAAAAATCAAATAGCTTCTTTTAAGTTTTTGCATATTATTACAAAAAATTCAATGCTGTGCTTAGAACTTTTTATTCTGATTAGAAATAACAATTTTACATTCCTTTTGTAATGGCTTCAGCAATGGGAGAGTGAAAATTCTTTTGCTGACAAAAGTTTCTGATTCTGACGGAAGAAAAAATTCTGCATTTAACTGAACTTCCTGCTGAATCAAATTAAATGGATTCATCATCCCTACACTGTAAAACCGTATTACTCTCTCCAAAGTAACAGTATAAAACAAAAATTCCAGAATTAAATTGTATTCTGCTAGTATTCATTACAAAGAACAAAAAGCTTTTACCCTGAATTGAGCCAACGGAGTGCCCCTGCCATAAGGAAGGCTAATGGTATCCTGGGCTTGAGTATTGCCAGCTGATTTAGGGGAGGTGATCCTTACCTTATTCTTCCTGATGAGAACACACTCGAAGTACTGTGTCCACTTCTGGACTGTTCAGAGCAAGAAACACATGAATATACTGGAAAGACTCCAGCAAAGGGCTGTATCAGTAAGGGTCAAGAGAGTTGGGACACACCAACATATGTAAATACTTTAAGAGAGTGAGAAAAAAAAAAAGCACAGGCTCTTTCCATTGGTGCTCAGTGGCAGAACTAGAGGCAGTGGCCACAAATAGAAACTCAGAAGTTTCTTCTGAATATCAGAGAACAGCTTTTTACTGGGAGGATGACCAGTCACTGGCAGAGGTTACCCAGAGAGATGGGGGAGTCTCCATGCTTGGAGATACTCAGTAGCCAGCTGGACATGGCCGTGGGCGAGTGGCTGTAGGTGGCCCTACTTGAGCACAGGCATCGAACAGATGACTTTCAGAGGGGCTTTCCAACCTCAACCATTCTATAATTCTTTGTAATTCTGTGAAATGTGTTTTATCTTCTCTTTGGAATTATATTTGTTAGATTTAAGATAGCAATTCTTTATTCCCAAGAGTAGTAGATAGTGAAGACCAGGACTAACAATAGAACTCTAATACAGTTTAGAAAGTCATCTATAAAAGATGCTCGCTGAAGTCATTATGAAACAAAATGTGAACTTGGTTTTGTGGAAAGATAATAATTATCTGAAGCTGGTAGAGAGGCAGAAAAACATTCTTTTTTCCTCACCACACTGTACAGTCTTTTGCTTTTTTCCTGTGTTGCTATCTTCATGGCTTTGGTACTTAAACCAGTTTCAAGTTTAAAGACTACCTGCCTGCCCACAGCCTAGTTTCAGTATGTAGTGCTGAGGTATGAAAAGGACTAGTAATATCAGTGCAATACTTTAAATCTACTAAAAGACAATTTTTGAACAATGTTTTATGACACAGTCTTTCAAGAAATGTCTAAACAGAACAGAAATTTGAAGTTACAGTAGTAAAAATACTGTAATGACTCTACAAAGGGTTCTACGGGTAGTTTTGCCTTATGTCTCTGACTTGAGAATTTGACTTTTGTGTCTGAGAATGAAAAAGACCTGTAACTAATGGCTTTGCATGAAATGGAATAGAAGAACAGTGCTTCATTTCTTAAAATGTTTCTTCCACAAGTGTTGTAGTATGTATCCAACTGCACGTGTGTTTTTTTTCTAAGCTACATCTATATTGTAAACACATTCTGGTCTCAGTAAATTGTAAACATATTGCAAAGACAGCTGCATACTTAACAACGAAGAAGGTCAAGCTATGATACTGCCATATTGACTTGTATGGAATTATTATTATCTGAGAAGATCACAGTCTTAAAATGCTCAAAAAGAACATATATATGGTTCAGCAAAAATATGCCAGCTGTAGTCATCCTAGCCTATTTACTGAATACTTTATTTTTAAATATTTATTAGGTATATCAAAGTATACCTAATATATAAAAATTACTACATATTAAAATTTAGTTTAGTAATATTTCTTGGTAATGCTACAGATGCACAGATTTGTTCTCTCTTGCCTTTGAAGATATTTGATTTATGCTTTTGATGCCTGAGTACATGTTAAAAAATGTTCTAACTCATGAAGCATATATATTTTAATTGTTTCTGTTGTAGGTCTCATGCAGTGGCATGTGTCAATCAATTTATCATCAGCAGAACTCAAGCTCTTATGTTGCACATAGATTCTTTTATTGAGGTGAGTATATATTCTTGGTTGGAGGTTTAAGTCATATTACCTATCTGATTTATCAAGAGGTTTGAACTATGTTTTACAACCACCTCTACCCCTAAACTCTCCATTTCTTATTGCCCATTCTTAGCTTAAGCCTCCATGGATTGAAGTTCACTCTATATGCTTGTGCTTAGAGCTAACTACAGTGTAAGCAAAAGAAGTAGGTGTATTTCAAAAGATGTTTCCTTTTCCTAAGTAGGGAAAGCTCTTGTTATGTAAAGGCACAAAAGTAATGGCAGCAGTCTGTCCCATACCTGTCCTGAGAAGTGCCTGTCACTAGGCCTGTCTGCCTGTCGGAGTAGTGTTACAGAACTTGGATGAGAAGGTTCTGGGTTCTCTAGAGTATTTTATTTGCTCCTCTTATGTACTGACACAATTTATATTAGGACCAAATATAATCCAGAAGTACTGTTCTTTTGCCAGGGTTAATACACAGTGTCATATTTATGTATAAAAATATACACTGAGAGACTGAAGAGTTAATTTGCTAACCTGTATGTCTTTAAAAAATAAAATAGTATTCTAAAGTGTGCATTGGACAACTACAGAGATACATCTATCTCTTTTAGTCAGCCAGTAATGTAAATTCTAATAAAGTTGAACATGATGAATTGAGGTTTTTCAACTGTTACTACTTTCTAACAGAATCTTTTTGCACTGGCTGGTGATGAGGAGCCTGAAGTACGCAAAAATGTTTGCCGTGCTCTTGTAATGTTGCTGGAAGTTCGAATGGATCGCCTCCTTCCTCATATGATTAGTATAGTTGAGGTGAGTCTCATTTCCTGGATGTTCTGCAGATTCCCCTGTTTGACATTGCAGAAATAATGAACAAAAAGCATTCATCAGAATGTTGTTGTTCTTGCACTTGCTAGCTCTTTGTTTCCCTTTAAGACTGAGATTGCAAAACATTATTCTTATATAATTGCAAATTGACTTTGTATTTGACAGGCAGTGCATATGGCAGTTGTTTATTCTTCGTTAAATCAATTATCCCAGAATGCCCAGGATCACAGCCAGGCATTGCATGACCCTAAGTGCAAAGATTGTGTTAAAAAATCTAGCACTAGTGCTGAAACTGCTAAAGTTTACACATTGAAGCTGTCACTTTTTCGGGTGTGTTGACCATAACAAGGATAAAGCATGTTGTTTTACACTGCTGAGGTGCTCTTTGAGCTGCTAATGAAAAAGATTGAACATAAATGTTCTATTTTGTACAAGTAATTTATTTTTATATTGTGTAGTACATGCTTCAAAGGACCCAGGATCAAGATGAAAATGTGGCTCTGGAGGCATGTGAATTTTGGCTGACTTTGGCTGAACAGCCAATTTGTAAAGAGGTATTATGTCGGCATCTTACTAAGTAAGTATCAAGAATTGCAGCTCGTATTTATTTTCAGACAGTCCTCTTAAAATTTCAGTTGACTTGTTCATGGATACTCTTAGAGACTGTATATGGCTTGCAGTATGCTTAGAAGAATTCCATAGCTAGTTCTTGTTCCTAGTAAAATTGAAAAAACTTCTGTCTGTTTCAGACCCCGTGAACTCCAGAAGCAATTTAACTGTGTCACTTACTGTGTGCTTACTTCAAATTTAATAAGCTGTTACACTTCACATGAATGTAAAATGCACTTAAGTGAACAACTCTGTGTGACATTACCCATAATATCTCATGTATGAACATGTCATCTTGACTACTGCTATGTAGGCATCTCTATGCAGTGCTTCAATGTGCATTGTCATGCAAAGGGTTCTTCATTTTAAAAAGAGCATAAAATAAAATGACACATCTTGGATTTAGGAATCAATTTTGTATAAATTACTCTTACAAGTTAACTTGAAGAAAGCCTGTACAATTTGTTCCTTCATACTTCTGTAATGTAATGGTTTGAGTTTCAAAACCTACTTCTTCAAAGTTTCAAAAAGTCTTCCTGTGCCTCAAGAAACAGATCTTTGATTGAATGGGAGTAAACGTCCATGTGTGTAGTGTAAATCTTTTTTTTTGCAACAGTGCTTGCAATTTCCTCCAGACTAATTTGAAATTTTTTACAACAGGAAATTAGTTTTTCAGTGTTGGATCAAATGAATACTCTCTTTTCATTTATGAAGACTTTTTAAAAATGGACAGAGTTCTGTCAAAGTTTTGAGTGGAAGAATAGAATGACAGGAGATGCATCCTTTTCAGCAGAAAATAGCATTATAGATGTGAAGTAATTAAAATAGAAAACAATTTTTTTTCCTAACCAATTAACAAGTAGAAATTTGAGATTAAAACATGTACTGTTGCAGAGAAAGACTAGGATTTAAAACCAGAAGAATAAGTGTTACAAGAAATAATTTTTAAATTTCACAATGGTCTGATTTAATTCCTACTTTTTTAGTTCAAAAGGCAAAAGAAGTCTCTACACACACCACATAGTTAACAGCTACTAGCATTAAATCTCTTTTGGCCTACATGAGCCTTGACACTGCAACAGCATCACACTCATTTTTTTAAAAAGCTTTTAAATTTCTAGAAAAATAAATAATTAGAAGTCACATCATGTTTTCCCCAAAATCTTTCAATGTCATGTATGTTTAAGGCAACTTATTTGTTGGTGAGTCCTGTTTGACTAGGAAGCTATATAAACTTGTCAGTATTTGATAATCTTAAAATTTTGTATGTTAAATTAAAAGTGGGACAGGACCTTCTTAAAACTTGTTCATCTGGTTTCTAATATCTGTTCCATTTTATGCCTGGGAACTTCTTTATAAAATGTATTTCACAAAATATGCTGCAGAAATGCCAATGATAATATTTATATTTACTATTCCTTCATTTAAGGTTTAGAACATAATGTGGCACTTCAGTGTGTGAATATTAGAGCAAGCTTGATACCTTCAAAAACAATACTCACCTGCAGAACATAGCAAGATTGAGTCTGTCATTGTTGCTGTGTCATCCCTGGTTATTAGTTTCATTTGGCTTATATGTGCTTACTCGTTTTTTCTTTTATTGAGGTGAACATGTTTTAATGGGAAGTATTTGACTTTTTTCCTTAGTACTTTTTTAGCTGTACATCTGTATGGTTGGAGCGTTATAGCCATAACCTGTTAATTAATTAAGTAAATCTTAATATGGATTAGTCAAGATTTCTGCAATGTTGAAAGCTTGTCTTACTGAAGAAATCATGAGTTGATAGGAGAGATTGATGTAGTTAGGCCTCTGTCTTTAACAATAGTGAGGTAGAGTCTTCATCAACAAGTAAATAAAGTGACAAGCACTGTTGGCAAGAGTCAACTTATCACACATATTGTAGGAGTTTGAGTTCTTACTGAAAACCTGTAGATGTAATTTCTGAAAGGTGCTTCCGAATAAATTAATCAGTTGTGCCATTGGGCTACTTCTATTTAAAAGTTTGTCATTTGAAATAACACTTTTTCTCATTACAAAATATTGATGAATCTTATGACATAGAACTTGGCCTAGGTAATAGCTCTTTTTATCAGGCTAAGGTATTTCTCTTATGTGTTGGGAGGTGAGGATTACAACCAAAATTATGGCCCATATAAATTCAAACCGTTTTGCTTTTACATGTGTTACTTTATCATGTGTAAATATTTCTTTGTAGGCTGATACCTGTGCTGGTAAATGGTATGAAATATTCAGAGATTGATATTATTCTGTTGAAGGTGAGCATGTTTCTTTTACTCTCTTGGAATACTTGCTTAGGTTCTGACCTATAAATCAGAATGGTTCAGGTCAGAGTGGGCAGACCTAGCCTACCATCTCTTCAGTGGAGAATTAACTTTCTGGGGCAAAGTAGGCTGTTCCAAATACTAAATGCAACTGATGCCATGTTTGCTGGAAAATAATCTGTGGCTCTCCTACTTTGTCCCAGTCTCCTCTCACACAGCTTAGGCAGAGCTGGGATACTATTACCATGAACTACTTCAAGAATTCAGCATTAAGAAAATGTTCAAACTAATTCTAATGCCTTCCAGGTTGAATACATAGCTTTTTCCATCACTACCTATGTCTGTATATCAAAATTTCTGAATCACTTCTTTATATTTCATTCCCATTGACTAATTTTTTAGCAAGAAGGTTACTTTGGGGGTGAACATACCTCTCTTCCTTGTAGCTTTCTATTGCTTTTCTGGCAAATGCAGCAGTAGAACACAGAAACAGTGGCATCTTTTTGGTTGAGCAGCGCAGGTGGGATGTGAATCTTTTATGCACTTACAAAATCTTGAACTAAAACTACACTGTTAACTTCCTTAAGCAATACAGTTGAACTAGTTTATCTAATAAAACAATTTGGTGACAGGGGGATGTTGAAGAAGATGAAGCTATTCCAGATAGTGAGCAGGATATAAGACCTCGTTTCCATCGTTCGAAGACGGTGGCTCAGCAACACGAAGAAGATGGTATTGAAGATGATGACGATGATGATGATGAACTTGATGATGATGATACTATTTCTGACTGGAATTTAAGTAGGTGAAAGTAATGTGTTGAATGCTTTGAACAAGAGCTACTTACATAGTACAAGAACCACAGTAAAAAGACAAGGAATTTGAAGGCTTTTTTTTTGACTACACAAAAACCTGCTGACATAATTGGTGTGTTTGTTGGAGGGGAGAGCCTTTGAGATGTCACTTTGACTTTATAACTATATTGGCAAAAGCTATCCATCTGTAAGCTTATTTTGAGTATGGCAGATCGAGTTACAAGTATCTATTTGATACAATTCAATGGAGCTTTCAGGCCTAATATTTTAATTCTATGAAATAATAGAAATCCTGTATCACTTGGTTAAATTCAGTTTTAAAAGAGAAAAAAAAAGCTTTGCACATTGATAACTGGAGCAAGCTTAATTATTGCTGTCTTTAATTTCAGTCTTCCCTCTAAAATTGGTTTGTGTTTGATTTGGTTTTTTATTTCTATGTGAACATTTTTGGGGTCGTTTTTTATTTCTATGTGAACATTCTACTGCCTATAGCCCTTACAGGTATTTCTTTTCTCAGTGGGGAATTTGCTTCTCAGTACAGTACTTTAGTTGTGAAGGTAAGAGATGGCTCTCAGGAAACCAGAGTTCAGATGTCCTGTTGTGGGGGTCATAGGACCTTTAAGTTAATAGGCTATGTTATAAGGAAAGAAAACACCACAAACTTCTTTTTTAAGTTCAGTGACAGAAAATAGCTATTGAACTTCTGACAACTCTGATTTGAATTTGCTTTGCAAACAAAGTCATTGTGAAATAATGCTTTGAGATGTGGACATAGCTACTTAGGGTCTTTCCTTCCCAAGACCAGAAGTTTTCACAACAGGTGAATTTCACTTCGGGCTTATGGCTGAACAATTTTGAGACATATCTGAAGAGTTATTGCTCTTGAAAATATGCATGCAAATATGCTTGTTTCTGTAAAGCTGCATCTTGGGAAAAAAGTGTAGTTTTATATTCTTAATATTCTTTTTGTCGCTGCTGTGTGTAGAGATTCCAGAATTAAATATGCATTTTCTGAGAAAGAACTCAAATGACATAAGGTGCCCTGTGATGCACAGTTTTGATTAAAACAGTGAGAAAGCTGAAGTTATTCAGGAATGGTGGCCTAAAAGAGAAAGAGTAGAACACTTCAGAAATCTGTAATAACATATGTTATCTGGATTTGAAAAAATTTGTATTATCTGAAAATCAGAATTGCATGCCCTATTTCGTATCTAGTGTTCCATATTTGACTTCCAGTTTGAACAGAGATGAAGCACCAGCATAGCTTGACAATTACCACTATTGCTGACTAATGAGACCAGTGCAATTCTTTATGGCAGATTAAGAAAGAATTTATATTAAAATAGCTTTCTAAGAGCTGTGGCTTTGCTCAGGAGCACAGTGGATCCCCCTGTAGTGTAATGGAGTGGAAGTATGTTCCCTCCTAGTGCACTGAGAATCCATTTGCAGCTCAGAGTTAAAATGGGGATTATATTGCCTAACTACAACTGTTTGTATAATAAGCAGAGATTAACACTGTTAATTCCCTTCAGGGAAATGTTCTGCTGCTGCTCTAGATGTCCTAGCTAATGTATTTCGTGATGAACTCCTACCACACATCTTGCCACTGTTAAAGGAATTGCTCTTCCACCCTGAGTGGGTAGTTAAAGAATCTGGTATCCTTGTTCTTGGTGCAATTGCTGAAGGTAAGGCAACAGTTCATATCAGGTTGCTGATTTTTAAATTGATTCTAAAGTAGCTCGGGTGAACATACTAATGCAAAAAAATGTGTGTCCTTAGCTGGTTTGGTTTTGGTGATTAATCTTTTCCATCTACTGATAGGTGACTACAGTTATTTTATTTTTAATTTTCAAATTTATGCGTATTTGAGAGGCTAAACAGATTACATAATTTCTTTTAATTCTCATTTTCTAAACATTACAGTATAGAGGTGTTGATGTCTCTCAAAATACTAGCTTGATTTCATAGAAGATAAGTATTTAATAAATTTTATCTTTGGATTTTAAGTGTTTTCAGAAATGGAGAAGACCATTCCTGTGACTTCAGTACATTAAGATGCGTTTTTTAGATGGTCCTCCAATAAAAATAGGCTAACTTCCATTCTTATTTACTTACAGTCTTGCTTGGCTTTTGCTTGAAGCTCCAGCATCTCTAGTCTCTGTCCCTTTTGCAAGCTGAAGAAGTAGATTTGTGTTCATGCCTGGATTATCTTTTTTTTCCCTTACTGTCTAATGAACATAGGTTTTTTTACAGTTAATAGAAAAGTTTTAGTTGGTTTTGATATGAAGTCCAGCGAGGTGGAAGTCAGTACTTGTGGCAAATCTCAGTGTCTAATTGCCCTTGCTGACTTGAAGAGTGCAGCTTTTATTCGTGGTCAATATTGGTATGATTTTAGGAAAAATGAAGAAATTTGAATTTCTTAAGGAATCCTTTCTCATGTGATGATTTGTTGTCAAGACAGTCTTTCTCTGCTTGGTGTTTTCTTGCTTTTTCTGAGTAGACGGAAGTAGGAACTTAAAGCTTTAGAAACTTTATTTGTAGTACTTGCTGTACTGCATTCAATAAAGCATTTCTGGAGATTCGGGAAGCACTGAAGTAGAAACTGTAATTGAAAATAATGTAACTTTAATTGATGATGCAATAGTTATCTAATAATTTTAATATTTTCATTATTATGCAGTGTTATAATAATTATAATTATTATTTATGTAAGAGGAATTTTTTTAGAACCCTAAAAAATATTTTAGTTGCTTTGTTAAAATATTTGTATTTTTAATTGCATGTTGTGTTCCTATGTGATAGAGAATGAAAATATGTCTCTCATAGGGAACAGAAAACAATGGAATTTTTCATTATTTCTGGTACTGCAATAGCTATATTTTTCTTTCCAGGCTGCATGCAGGGTATGATTCCATATCTTCCAGAGCTAATCCCTCACCTTATTCAGTGCCTCTCTGACAAAAAGGCTCTTGTGCGCTCCATTACATGCTGGACTCTTAGTCGCTATGCACACTGGGTAGTTAGTCAACCCCCAGACACTTACTTGAAGCCATTAATGACTGAGTTGCTAAAGCGTATCTTGGATAGCAACAAGAGAGTACAAGAAGCTGCCTGCAGGTAAGCCAAAGCTTAAGCAAATGTCACTATCTATTACACTGCCTTTTTTCCCATAGGAAGCTATTTTCATGCCCTTATCAGTCAATGCATGACTCCATTTCTAGCTCTTAACGTATTCTTCCTCTTAAATTAGAGTAGATGCAACTTTCTCCCAAATTGTAATAACATGAAAAAAGTTAATGTCTATTTCTCTTATGCAATTTGTTTGCAGAGTATCTAAAACACCAGCTTAAAAAATTTCTTGTATTAAATTAGCTGTTTGCAACACTTACTTTCAATATATGCTGTTTCATTGACCAGAAATTTGGTCTTTTTTAAAAATGTCTGTGAACAAGGTCAGAACTGAATACAGTGGAAAGCTGTCCTATCGTTAGATTACTTAAAGTATTTGTACTTAGCATTACCAAAACGTTTTGCTTATGATTATTTCAAGGGATATTATCTTTCTCTTGAAATGAGGTGTTGAGAGGTAAAATGCCCTTCTCCTCCATGTCTACTTCTTAAAAAAAAAATTGATTGCTTAATTAATGGATGCAACATTAATGGAATGGGAATGTGTGCACCCTCTTGTGCGTCAAAAAAATTTACATGTCAGTTTTTGTCAGACTGGAGTGTACTCAGCAAGCTTTCAATGAAGCTTTCTTCATGAAGCAGTTACATATGCCTCTGAACACCTGAAACATAATAATAGTAGTAGTAGTAGTAATAATTATAATCATAATGACAGCTACCCCCAAATGTCAGTAGTGCCTAAGGAGAGTGATGAGTTCAGAGTTCTTGGGCTAAGCTTTGCTCTAAAGGAAAATATAGCCTTGCCTGAGGAAGATACAATGACTTTGTGAAATATACTTAATAAGATTTAGGAATTAAACCCTGTTTCCTTTTTGTCTCCAAATGTCGGCAAAAATTTGGCTAGCAAGTTTGGGTAGCTTTAACGTCTTTTGTCTTTATTCTATTAAAAAAACCCCAAATGGAAAACCCAAGAAACCAAACAAAACAAACAAGGAACCAAAAAAAATCCTCAAAGGAAACTTTTCCACTTCTCCTCAAACTTTCCTTGTCCAGAACATGGCTGAAAATCTGCATTTAGTCAAACACAGCTGTGTTGTGGTGTAGTTAAATAACCTCACCTGGTGCTTATGATAGATGTGCAATGGGACATGGAAACCAGGAAATCTAGAATGGAAATACTAAAAATTACAGTACACTTGATTTTTTTTTATTATTATAAGTCCATTGTCAGACATGGAGTGTGTTTTGAGATACTTTCTTTTGAGAAGAAATTCACTAAAATTACTGTTACAACTAAAAATAAACTGGGAAACTTCACTGTAAGGAAAATGTAGTTGTCACAAGTCAAAACGTATTTATTAGCTTTTTTAATGGTAAGGAAATACAGTGAACCTTCTTGGAAAACAGCAAAGAGCTTCATCCCAGCACTGAGTAGTTGCATACATTGTTTATGTCTACCAAATTGAAGACTGAACACAGGATACTGTATGTTTTTGTTCCTAAATTCAGTATGGTAGCCGATTTCTAACATTCACTTCTGTACTTTTAAAAAACTGCTTCTTTAGGTGGCAACACACAGATAGATATTTTACTGAAAGACATTTATTTTCCTGCTCAAGTTGTATGCCTTTCTGAAAGAATACTTCATGATAAAATAAAAAATAAATAATTCAATAAATAAAGTAAGAAAGCTATCTATTTAGAGTTTACAGTTCTCTTTTGTTAAAAAAACTGGATTTCTCTATTTGGTAGCACACAGTGGAGTGTTCATCTCTTGCAGTGGTGCATGCATTTTAGTGCAGATACTAGCTAATAATAATCTTATTGAGAGAGCTAGGCCAGTATATCTTCAATAGCTCAATAATTTTTTCCTTAATGTTTCTCTGAAGCGGTGTCTCTGGTGTGGGGGAATTTTTTTTATTTTGTTTCATTTTGGATGGGTTTTCTTAATGCTGCTGCTGAAACACTGGACAGACACGCTGAAAAGTATCTAGAATGTCATGATGTATGCTTTGACCAAGACCAGCTAAAACTGTTCATCCTCTGTATTGGTTTTAGTTTTCCATGTCTTTTTATGTATTTTTCTATGTCGTGAAAAACTGACAGTACAAGGTGATGTTTGCATTGTACTGGCACAACAGCATCAAAATGTCTAGGTGCAGCTACTGCAAACATTAAAGATAGTGGTCCATTTTTAACTTAAATAATCAGCTTTTGTGGTGCTTCCTTCTATTTTAATTAGTATATTGTAACTTTTTGGCTAATGCTTTTCTTTTAAGTGGGGGACTCCCTAAGGAATTCTATGGCAATACTTTAAAATTTTGTTCTTCACAATGTAAGAGCTGGATCCTTATGGGAGATTTTGTTAAAAAAGATCAAAGTTATTTAAGTACCACCTTTTTGGAAGTATATCTTGCGTGAATTTGAGGACTTAAATATAGCTTTATGTTTAAACAGATAGAGGTTAAGTAGGGCATTTGGGGGGTGTCTTGCTTCATTATTTCCAAGGTACTAACCTGTTTTATTGTCCTTCAGTGCCTTTGCTACTCTAGAAGAGGAGGCTTGTACAGAGCTTGTTCCTTATCTTGCATATATACTTGACACTTTGGTCTTCGCATTTAGTAAATACCAGCATAAAAACCTGCTCATTCTTTATGATGCTATAGGAACTCTGGCAGATTCTGTAGGACATCATCTAAATAAACCAGTGAGTATACCTTATGTTCTGTAGAAGGACGTACTATATTTTAAAAACTTGTTCAGTGTTTTTTGTAGTGTGCTTTAGATGTTATAAACTAGAAATGCTGATATTTCCATTTACCTTTTATTAGTACTACATGCTTACTGATAATTCTCCCATTACACAAATATTTGCCATTTTGAGTGAACAAGCAAAAGTGTGTGATTTGTTGTCAAATGTGCTGTTCATCATGGTTTTCTACGTGCTTCAAGTTTTTTTTTAGCTCAGAGGAGATATCACTATAGATACCCCATTTGGACAAAGCACAGATTACACACAGGCAAATGTGGTGGGGTTCTTTTTAGTGTACACGTATTAATTAGTTGAAGATGCACATGTCATGTATTTGCATCTTATGATGGTTATTGAGACTTGTTTTATTTCTCTATAGCGCATCAAATTACATATATGCCCTAGAAAAAAACTATTTTTCATTGTTTCCATTTTACTTGCCATCCGCACCCCACACCAGCAAAGGGCCTGTTTTGCAGTCTCTCTCTGAGCCTGGCAACCTTGATATTTTACAGTACCAGGAGGAAGCTAAATGGCAGCTCCTGATGAGGGTGGGACTTTGTTTAGTCAGTTAGAATTTTGTACCTTTGGACGTAGCAAAAGCAGTTGCCTCTTTGGATATCTTCTGCAAGCAACAGCACTTTAGAGATGCCTTGCTTAGTGTCCTTGTGACTGTGGCTGTGCAGTGGCAAGGAATCCAGCTTTATATAGAAGGGCTAAGTGCCTTCTTCTCGAGAGATAGGAAATTACTTTCTTTGTGGATTGTTAGTTTGAGGAAGAAATTTCAGAGAACTTGTGGTCATGGATCTAGGGTTGTAGCATCAGGGCAGTAGAAGATGGTTGAGAATAGCAGATGGCACATGTAGAGCCACAGTGTAAATATAAAAATGTTTTCTGCACGCCTTGTGGCAATCAGATAGGTAATCTGGGCAGGTATGCTAAAACCAAACCTGGAGGAAAAGATTCCCTTTGTAAAGGTACTTATGTGCTTTAGGAAAAAATATCAAATGCAAATTGTAAAATCTAATATTAAAATATTTCTATGAATTGCAACAGTGATTGAATTATAGTACACCTGTCTGTTCCTTCATTTGAAAAAGTAGAATATATCTCGGTTCATTTTAAACTTTGAAATAGAATAGTATGCAGTAAAGTGTTTTAGCAGCATTCTCATTCTAAACAGGAATATATTCAGATGCTAATGCCTCCATTAATCCAGAAGTGGAACATGCTGAAGGATGAAGATAAAGATCTCTTCCCTTTATTAGAGGTAAATGTTAAAATGTGAATATTTTTTATAAAGTTTTCTAGAAACCAATTTTTTTACTAAAAGTGTTCCTCCTAGGAAACATGACTATAAAAGCGGACATTTTTAGCTATTTTCCGTTAGGGAAAAAATATTCTGACCGTGGTAAGAAAATTTTATGCCTGAATAAATATCCTTAGATTTAGCAGAAATAATTTAGGGTTTTTTTCTGCCATTTTGGAGTGTTTTCTTTGATAGGATTCTTTTACAAAAAAAGGATTCTATCCTCCTATTGTTCTTGTCTTCTCTCTCCTTGCTCTCCCTTCATCCCTCCATTAAAACTATTGTCAGACAAGCTGAAGGTATGAACCAGGCCATGTAGTTTAATGCTCTCTACTTGCTAAGTGTGAAGCACCTCTAGAGGAAAACACCTCTAGAAAAATTAGTTTTGTAGCTCTTAGGTTATATTAGGGCTTGTTTATGGTCAAGATACTGCATCTTAGTGTAAGTGCTGTCTGAACTCTTGTAACTGGTTTTGTATGCATTTTCTTGGCTAACTCTTAAGAAGATGCTGCTGCTGAGAAATTTTCTCAACTGGTGTACACATGAGCATGTAACAACTTGTTGATAGTTGCCTTGGCTCAGCTAAATCAATACCGCCTTTCTAGGTTGTGTTTGCTTAATCAGTTAAATGTTGGTGTACTTAAAATCCTAAGTTCCACATTCCTTCTCCCAAGTAAAAGACTCTTCAGGCATGTGAAGAAAAGTAGTGACTGCTTTCTCTCTCTCCATTTTTTTTAATTCCAGTGCCTGTCGTCAGTTGCTACTGCCTTGCAATCTGGCTTTCTTCCATACTGTGAACCTGTGTACCAGCGCTGTGTAAATCTGGTGCAGAAGACACTTGCACAAGCCATGGTATTTTGCTATAACTATTCCAATGTTACTTCGCTAAACCAAAGTGTTAGCTATGTAAAATTAGAGATGTGCAGGGGAATTGAATATCTGCATGAAGGTGCAGTTCTGCAGCTTTTTTACTGTACTCCTGAGAAAATCTAGTATTATTTTGAAAATGTGTACTTATTTGTTGCAGTTGCATAATGCTCAGCCAGACCAATATGAGCCTCCAGATAAAGATTTCATGATTGTGGCTCTTGATTTACTCAGTGGTTTAGCTGAAGGACTTGGAGGCAACATTGAACAGCTAGTGGCTCGCAGCAATATCCTGACATTAATGTATCAATGCATGCAGGTGAGATGATAAGCTATCTGATCTACACATTTCCTTTATTCAGAGAATCAGAAACTCTTATAGAGTTGTAACTCTTTTCTTCCTCTCTTTAGGACAAAATGCCTGAGGTACGGCAGAGTTCTTTTGCTTTGTTAGGTGACCTGACAAAGGCATGTTTTCAGCATGTTAAACCTTGCATCGGTATGTTTCTTTTACGTGTTTATTAACTTGTTTTTCAAATGTCTAAGAGGTTGTATTAGCCATTGTTATGCACCCTGTCCTGTGGGTTGCCTTTTTATTGTGTGATACATGGTAATTTTCTGCAAAAGTCAGTAGTCTTTTGTCCCTTTAATTGTATGTTAAGAAAGTATGTTCCTATTTTTATGGACAGTGCAAAAGTTCATTTTTCTTCTTTATTTTTATAACTTTTTTTGTTCTACTTGAATTTATTTTTAAGTTAAAATATGTCTAATATAAATCCAGAAATGGGGTAGAGAATAAGGTTTCACTTTGTTTTTCTGCTTTTGAGATCTGTGGAAAGTAGCATCAGTGATACACTTCCACAATGTTTGGTCTTTCTTCCCACAGATAGCGCTGAGATGCACTTGCCAAATGAGTGTTTGGATAGGCTTGGAATTTAAAATTATTTGACAGATGTTATGGAGACCTTTTCAACTCACTTTTCTTAAAATTTAATCAAAGATGTAATTGCCTTCTAGTCTTTGTTGTTTTTTCAAGGGTAGCTGAATACGTGGTTATCCCAGTGATTTGGGGGATGTTCAGTCATATGATAAAACTAGTGCTTGTGGCTGTGGTTTTTTTCTTCTCTTCCTCTCTCTCCTCTCACCTGAGAAAGGGAAGGAGAGAAGATTTCTATGTAGAAGTTACATAAACGCTTTTAGGAAAATTCTAAAATCATAATTTGAAAATATTTGAGTTTATCTGCTTAGGTTCTAAATTCCAGGTTAATCTGATAAATGGCTGGAATATAGCTGTTGTTAATCTGAATGTAACACTTTCCAAGTATTTAAATAAGCTTACATTATCTTTTTCTTAAACATCCCTTCCTTCCCCACCCCCCCCGCAATCCTAATGTAATGAGACAAGATGGTTTTATTGTATGATGAGTTTTCAAACTGTTGTTGTTTCTAGCTGATTTCATGCCAATTTTGGGAACCAACCTAAACCCTGAATTCATTTCTGTGTGTAACAATGCCACCTGGGCAATCGGAGAAATCTCTATCCAGATGGGTAAGATTTAATTTTTTTTTTAAATCTCTGTACACATTTGGAATTATTTGTCTGGGTGTTTTGGGTGATTTTTTTTTAAGTGATGCCTTTAGATTAATATTTAAATTACATTTGTGATCCCTGTCCTTGTTAATAAGTTACATGTACATGTTCGGTTTACATTATGTATATTAATGGTAATTTTCTTCTATTTTTTTTAATTGTTGTTTCAGGTATAGAAATGCAGCCTTATATTCCAATGGTCTTGCACCAGCTTGTAGAAATAATTAACAGACCCAACACACCAAAGACGTTGTTAGAGAACACAGGTACCCAAAAAACAACCTGTACATGGTGAAGGGAATGAAAAGATTTTTTTTTTAATAATTATTTTTTGAAATTGCATAGGGGAACCGCACCAGAACTGATTTTGTTATGTATTTGGCTTTTATAAGCAAAAGCAACTCTGTTTTGCACAAGCTCTTACAAGTCTCAGTCTTGCAGCAAATCATATATCTAGATTCTAATTGCTTTCTCTTTTTATAACATTTATTGTATCTATTTCTCATCTATTTAATCATTATTCCAGTTTTATTTATGTATGAAATATGACAAATGTATGCAGTAACACTTAAAACTTAATTTCTCACTGATTCTAATGTATGCATGTCCTTACACGTATACTGTATATATATGTCTAATGTTGGGAAAAATATAATTGGCCTATATAAAACAATGAACTCTTTGACTTTACAAAAAAGTACACTTTTATTGTAGGATAAACTTACAATATCATACACAAAAATCTAGATCTGTGATGGCAGTTTTACCACAACATAACTGAAATAATGTTTAATTTCTGTTACCTGGTCACTTAGTAGCAAATTCCTGAAAAGAATTCAAATAATGGCATGCATATTTTATGTTCTGACTTTGCATTCCAAATTGGGAGTAATTCCCAAATGCCTTACTGAACTGGAATTTCTGAGGCTTGTTTCTTTTGCATTCATAGAGGGCTTGTTCTGGTATGAAAAGCACCTTCTGTACTTGAGCAAAAAACTATAGATAATGCAATGGGTTTATTGTTTACTATTTTACTAATTGAGGATTTTTTTTTCTTCTGTTTGAAAAACATTTTGTAAGCAAATGACTGTTTAGTTGCTATTTCTGACATGGTTGGATATGATGCAAGTACAATGGTTCAGTTATATTTTTGAGCAAATAAGAGATAATTTGGAGAGAGATTTTTCAAAGCATTTTTTTCTTTCTGTATTCTCTAAACTTAAAAGCTGCACGTTCTCTGCCCCTCTATCTCATTTAGTATGGAAGGTGAACTTAAAGGAAAATTTACCTAGTTTTACGGCATATCATAGGGACTATTTTTGAAAAGAAAATTTTGAATCAAATACCTAGATATGAAATACACCATGGAATAGTGTAATAGAACAGTATAATACTGTACTAGTATAACTGTATAAGATTTTCTTACCCCTGCCCTGATTCTCCTCCTCTGCACTGATGGATGTGTGATACCTGTAACTGAGAGGCATCCAATAGTTTTAAATGTATGTATGCTTCCATCATTAAGAGAATTTTTGGAAGCATCTGAACATTGATTTTTTTTTTCAATTATCTTAATAATTATTTTAAATGTGGATGGATAACTGCAAATAAATGTTGAGTGTGGTGTACTTATTACAAGTTTGTTGTGGGATATTTTGTTGTGTACCACTACTATGTGCAAGAATAGTACTGGTTTTGCTGTAGTTTGCTGTGTAATTAATTATTAAAACAATTGTGAAAACACACTGCAACAGAGATTTTTGTTCCTTGTTCAGGCTGTAGCTGTAAGAATTTACAGATAAAACTTAAAATTATATTTTCATTTGAACTTCAGTGAAGTTTTGTAAGATGCTAAAAAATTCTAGACACTATGGAAGTTGAGTAATACCAGTACATTAACAGTGAGCTGCATCACATGAAATTAGCATGTTTGAGACTTCTAGTATATCCTACACCAAACTTTTATTTGAGAAAGCATCATCTGCTTTATTGCATGTTTCATGAAACTGTTCACAAATGCCTGTTAATTAGAGTGTTGCATAGTATGTCCCTTGAACATAGGTTTCCTTTTTCCGCTTCATACAAATCTGCTGGATTTTAGTATTATTCATGTATTTTGCTTCAAGTAATTCTGATACATTATTCCCCACCCTCTCCTTTTTCTAAAGATTAATCTTTCGTGAGTTGAGCAAACACCATTAAAACACATTTGCATCATTGTACTTTCTTTGGTCTGTCCCTCGGAACAAAGAACCAAACTACCTGATCATGTGGTGAAGCAATTTTGCTTTTTGTGTGTCCTCATGCTTTGGTATCAGAAGTCAGATTCTTGTACATCTTATGAAGAAAATTTTTGTGAGCAGGAGAAGTAGTAGGATTGATGAATTAATGTTCTGCAGTCAGTTGCTTTGAGTTAGCAACCATTTTAAATTAAATTGTGAGATTATGAAGAAGACATAAACATTTGAGAAGTGTTCCATCCACTTAGGATTTTCAGACAGACCACAATATATTTATGTAAAAGTATTTGGAAATGTATTTTTACTGATAGATTAGGTCTATAGAATCCTTGAATTCTAAATATTGGATAAAATAAAATGTTTAGAATACTTGATACTAATACTGAAAATTATTAATTTCCTTTTTAAAAAAATATCCATTATATTACATTTCAATAAAAACTTCAAATGCGTAGAGGTAAATTTACTGTAAATGATTACTCTGAAGAGGGACCGAATGACTGCTTACATCAGAGAGCCTTTGAATTTAAAATTGTGTTTTTGGTGTTCTCTCATACTTCTTTAATTTTTTCTTTTACCTTGGAGAGTATACCATATATGTTGCTGCCTCTTATTTAGGGGGTGGTAATAAACAGCACTGGTGAAATCTTATGTTTATTATCATACACAGATTCTGTTGGTTTCTGTTTCTGAGTTATTTGTTGTTTTTTCTTTATTTTTTCTCCTCCCCCCTCATTTGCTCATGTCTTGGTTGGCGTTTGGTGGTGTATAACCGTGATTGCGTTACCTTAGCAATAACAATTGGTCGTCTTGGTTACGTTTGTCCTCAAGAGGTGGCCCCCATGCTACAGCAGTTTATAAGACCCTGGTGTGTATTATTCAATCTTTTTTTTTTTAATTCATTTTTCTTCACTCTCTTTCTTTCTTTCTTTCTTTCTTCTCTCTATCTCACTTTTAGATATATTTTCAGTTGGTTACAAAATCTCAATCCTTAATCATTGCCAACCATGTGACTAATCTTGTCCTATCAGGTTTGTGAGTTTTTAGTAGCACCGTCATGTATTCTTTATGTTGTGGCTAACGACTAATTTATGCATGGGATAAGATTGTCACATGCTTGCTGTGTTAAAGCTTGACTATGAAAGAGCATTTTAAAATCCACCAGAATGATAATACAATGCATGCAAATATTGTAAAATTTATACTGTGCATTACCTAAAATTCAGTCTGAGGCTTGAAATGCTGTAAGGAATATATGTTTATAGATTTGTTACATATAAAATAGCTTGCTTGCTGCTGTAAAAGTTCAATAACTGTTCTGTAAGTGGTATCTGACATAATTCATACTGTGACAGTATTTTATGTTCCGCTTCTAATAATGATAGTTTCTATAAGTATTTCAGATACATATTTCTTTTGTATTTAATGGAATAGAGGTCACACTTTCTGACTACAGTATAACAAAAAGCCAGATTCTGGAGGTGATGCCTAATGGTATTATGCTAGTAAAAACTGTGCAACAAGTGTTTTTCTAAGTGTTAAAAATTGTGTTTCAGATAATCTTATCAGTGTGACTTATTCCATCAGATACTGTCATCTAGTTTTGACTTGGTTGAAGAAAAGTAAGTGATATAAGTTTTGCTTTCCAATTTGTTAGGTGCACCTCTCTGCGAAACATAAGAGACAATGAGGAAAAGGATTCAGCATTCCGTGGGATATGTACCATGATTACGGTCAACCCCAGTGGCGTAGTCCAAGTAAGATACATTAATAGATGCTAACTTTTCTTTACTTACGTGAAATTTAGTGAAAGCTGTATATGGAGTATGAAAAAGTTTACTTTGAAGAGATTCTCTGCAGTACGTGATGTAGCTTTATTTTGAAGTCAAGGAGCCCAAAATGTTTGTATTGTGAATGATGTATGTCATGATCCTTCAGTAATTGTCAGCTAAAAAGGAAAGAGGAGAAGTACTGTTAAAATGAGTTTTTCTCTTTTACTTGCAATGAATATGTAAATAATTAACTTCAATTAAAATGACTGTATTTTGATACTTCTGTCAGGTTGTGGTCAGGATCTGTATGCAAATATAAGGTAGAAGTTGACATTCTTAGACCCATTTTCCACATGTAACCTAGGGTTTTAAACAAGAACAGAACAAAACCAGTAACCACCCCTTTGTTCTTAACACTTGGGTAGGGAATATTCTGTTTCTGTTGGATCAATTTTTCCGGGAGTCAGCGTGACAATGAACATGCAACTCTTTAAAAGAAATGGTACAATTGAAGAATAGAATATGACTTGATCTTTAGTCTCCACATCTCTAAAGTAAAGCTGTATCAATGTAATGTTTTTTAAGAAGAAAACAAAATTGATCTTTCCCTTTTCTCTGCCTGGAATTCTTCTTCCTGAAACATAAGAATTGAGCATTTGCCTTGTTCTGAAATGTGTGGTTCCTTTCATTTTGGCCTTATTCTGTACTTTACATTGCAGTCTTCTATTGTCTGTTCAATCGCATAGCTTACAGAGAGCATAGCTTACATAGCTTACATAGCTTCATTAACTCATCTTTTCTCTCTAATAATCCTCAGTTCCTATTTCTTGCATTGGCAACATTATTTTCAAAGACTGATGTTCTGTTGGTGTGGGAGGAGATAATGCATGACAGCAGATGAATGGGGTATAGGGATTTTGAAGTGGCTTTAGTTTTGAACCTGTATGATAAATGTTCTCTGTGTCCCAGAAAAAAATTACTTTAAGGAATAAAACAGATTTTTTTTCCCTGACTGGAAATGTGTGAGAGATGCATTTGTTGCTTGTGAGTAAAGGAAGTAGATATTGCATTTGTAGGTGTACTGAAAGAATTAAAGTTATACTACTATGGTGCAGAGGGGAGAGTTATGGTTGTTTTCACTGTGGTTTAATCTGAGATACTCAGCAATTTCTGTAGCTGAACATTTAGGCATGCTGTAATTTATCATTGTCTGAATTAAGTGGAAAATAAATGCATAAAAGCAAAAGCAGTTGTAAATTAGGATCAAAGACCATCCACTTCACAGAACGAACACCAAGCATTGTTATCAGATGTATAAATTGAGGTTTCTAACCTATATGATTGTTTAATCTTGTAGGACTTTATTTTTTTTTGTGATGCTGTTGCATCATGGATTAGCCCAAAAGATGATCTTCGAGACATGTTCTGTAAGGTAAGGTTGCTAAGATAGTTGTGTATCCTAGTGGTAGTTGTTTTACATCCTCTGGTTTCTTTCTTTCTGTTTCACTTTCTAGTAAAAGTGCTTTCTAGCACTTAACTGTGTTTGTGGTCATGGAGACAAAGCAACATGAAAATCCTGACTTCTTTTTTTAACCTATGTCTTCTTATATGCATTTGGATTATTCCAAACTTTTAAAAATAGTTGCAAAGTTCACTTAAGGTGTTTTTTGAAGTGATAATGATCCTCAAACAGCTTTCCAGCCTGCTATGTTTTTCCTGCATTTGCAAGAACAGGCAAGTTTATACTACATGTGAGACTTTTTTTTCAGGAAATGAGATTTGTATGGTTCGAAACTGTTTTTTGCCACAAAGAGGGCTACTTTATTTTGGAGACCTACATAAGTTTCAAATTAAAAATATCCTAGTCGTATCTTGTTTCTCATAACTCCTGCTGAAAATAAGAGATTGCTTAATCCTCCTATGAATCCCTCTTGGTTGAGTAAGTTTCAAGAAACTAACATGCGGTTATACCAAAAAATGGGTATAAGAATTTGCTTATACCTAGGCAAAGCATCAGTAGAATTTAAACTAAAGGACTGTTTGCCTTGTATTGAGTTAGTAAAAAACAAAAAAGCCTTACCCAGAATGCACTACACTGTATTTTGGCACTAGTGTCTTACATAAAAAAAAAAAAGAAAGAGAGAGAGAGAGAAAGTGATTTAACTCACAAGCTCTAAAGTGAAATCCCCATTTTCAGGAAGTTCTATGTCAAAAGTAAGGTTCATGATATTCTTAAAGCAAAAGTTTTTTGCTTTATTCATAAGTACTTATATTCATGGATAAGTATTTCATAAGTACTTCATAAGTACTTATTCGTAAGTACTTATTAGTCTCATGGATTGGTATTGGCATTTCTTCTTCAATTAATGACATGTGTGAGCATCAAATCAAAAACTAGAACTTTTTTATCCCATCTTTAAGAGTAAAGGCAGAAATCTGGCTGTCCTAATTAGTATCTCAGATAACCGGCTTCCTTCCAAGGAACATTAGATCTAGAAAAGGTGCAGCTATGAGTATTCTAACATCAGCAGAATGAAACAGCAAGTACAACTTAAAAGGTGGTCCGTGATAGAGTCTGTGATGATTGACCAAAGCAGTCTCACTGCATGTTTTTGCATCAATCCTTCGGCAGGTTAAACGCCTCTTTTTCAGATCCTTCCCAAGTGATCCGTTTGGGAAACAATGCATTCAAATCTAAACAGAGTGGTTCTTGGTCGCTTGGCAAAAGGACATCCTTGCTTTTTTAAGCAAGCAATTTTAAAGTAGTTTTGTGGGATTTGCCTTACAGAAAAGGAGACAAAGCTTTCTTCAGTGATAACACATAGGGTTTTTAGACAACTTCTTCACGAGTATGTGATTGCTGTACTACAATTAGATGTTTTCAAACACTAATTATGACTTCAGGAACAAGGGAAATAAACTGGATTTATCTAGGTTTTGGGACTTCCTTTAAAATTTATTTATTCTTAATACTAGAACTGCAAGAGAAGATACTTTCAAGAGTATGGATAGCTGAGCTGCCAGTGTCAAAATCTGACTCATAACCTTTTGTCTATCACTGAGCATTCTTAGATTTTTCAGCTGGTTAATATAAAACCATTTGGGTTTAGGAAAGAGCCTGCTTGTGAGAGGGAGAAAAGCAGTAAGTTCATTGGTTGCATGTAATGCCGTTACCACTACATCTGTTCAAAAGCAGATCTGCTTGACAGTCTTGTGTTGAACTTGTTACCATGAGCCTGAATTTTGACATTACCTTTTATTTGAGGATGTGTTCATGACAGACTGTTCCACAATTCTTTACACTGAATGTAAAAAGGGAAAACAAAACTTCAGATTTTCTTGGTATAATTTTCTATGAGGAACAGTAATTCTTTCTGCTTTTGTCCTTTCTAATGTTTTGCTTTTACTTGCTGTTTTAAGGGATAACATACTAAGATTTATTTTTTTTTAATAGTGTAATTTCATTTTCAGGTAGTTTAGTACATCCAACAGTCCAAACAGAAACCTGTAGATTATTTGTTTTCCTCTTTCACTGGATTTTGAATGCCATTAACTGTGGATCTCTGTTATTTCAAAACAAAGAAGGTTTTAAGAGCTTCATTTTTAGTGAAGTTGTCTTAGAGGTTCTATGCAGAAAACAGAGTTCTCAAAGATTTTATATTTGTGCTAGAAATTGACAGGTATTCATTCTATTAAAAGATGGCTGCCGTTTAACTCAGCTTCCCACAACATACTTCACATCTGTTAAAAAATAAATATGAACAGAGTAGTCTTAAAATATATGTCGGATGGATGGATGGATGGATGGATGGATGGATGGATGGATGGATGGATGGATGGATGGATGGATGGATGGATGAAAAATTAATTGAAAAAATTTATAATTAAACATTCTAAAATGGCTTAACCCTAGGTTTTAAGTTACCTATTAAAAATATATATAAATACGTATACATACACTACTTTCTTTGGGTTCTTTATGTATTCTTTATGTCACCTTTAAAGAAATACATTAGAAAGACCCTGCTCTACTTCTTTGCTTCTTTGTAGCATTTCAGTATGATATTGAAGAATTCAAATTGCCACATGTACAACTCAGCAGTTTGTGGCTTACAGCATATGAGGCTAGTAAATAATGTAGCCTCTATTTTTTGCTTATTTTGACTTCCCCTTTCTCATTTGTAGATTCTTCATGGATTTAAAAATCAAGTTGGGGATGAGAATTGGAGGCGTTTCTCTGACCAGTTTCCTCTTCCCTTAAAAGAGCGCCTTGCAGCTTACTATGGAGTTTAACCTCATGCACTGTAGCTGCAGTCCCATAATTAGAGGTAAGCACATGAGTCTTGTGTGCCAGAGAGAACTGGGACTTCCTCCCTGTTTGCATCATATGAAACATCATTACTTCATCAGTGTAGAATTGCTGAGCTACTACTTTGTATATGAAGGAAAGAAAGAAAGAAGGGATGATAATATACCTAAATGATGGGGATTGTAGCAAAAGCATTTGTCTCATTTTTTCTATTGTTACAGAGAGAGAAAGAAAGAAAGAAAAACTGAGTCTATGATACACATATTAGTTTATCAAGAAAGTTGAAAGTATAGGTATGACAAAGTGCTGGTTCAAGTTTAATAAGCAAAGTGATGAATATGACCCTCAAGTCTTCGTACTAAAGACACAGGCTACCTTATATGTTGTGAATTAATAGATGGCAGATGTGGTCTAAGAGGGAATACTCTACTAGGATAAGAAAGCAGGTTTGTTAACACACTAGCTGTGAGAAGTCTCATGGCCTCCTAACTACACACTAAATGATCTTTCCACTGAATAAAGAATGCTATGCTAATAACTACAGTAACTGTATAGCTTGATGTTTGGGGGAGTCTGATACGTGTTTATTATTGCCATGTTTCATTTTGTGTGTCAACTTAGAATTGTTAGACACTTGTGTGTGGAGAATGATTCAGTTTCGACAAAGAACAGTGAAAATGGATTCCAGAGTACCTCTATTATTACACCACCTTGTTTGTATGCTACCTGTGTATGCTGTATAAAGCAAATTTCCCATGTGAGATACTGTGAAGAGATTATTGTATTACCCAAAAAAAGAGAGAATTAAATTTATTCTTTTAGTCTTTATACAAATTTGATACTTTTAGTAGAATTTTTGTATTGAAATTATGAGAGTGAGTCATGCAGTTCTGTTTAGTGTTGGAATGGACAATTAGTGTTTAAAATTCAGCCTAAGATTTTTTTCAAAGTCCGTGTCATAAAATTACGTGTTTGATCAGAACAATAGATTAAAAATAAAACAGCTACATACTTATCAATGAGAGTATTTTAGTTCTGACATGAGGATGTTTTCTCTTCCTGATGAAAAGGAAACAAAAGTGATAAAATCCACCATTGTTCTCAGTTTCAACTGCAGAGAAGGTATGGTTATCTTGTTTAATCCACTCAGAAGAGAAGCTGCTAGGTCAGGTGCAAATATGTTTAATATTCTTTTTCAATGTCATAACTACCTCATAATTTTGTGCTAAAAATGGAAAAACTGGTTAGAATATATAGGGTGCTTTTATCTTAAATCTGAGTTTAACACAATAGTGGAATTTTCAATGTAGTTTGAAAGCATGTATTGTTGTTTCATGAATAGTAATTTATCTGATACAAATGGGCTGGTTTCTTAGCAGACTTAAAAGGGAGCATTAGGCATAAATTCATTTTTAAGTTAGAGGTTGGCACTTAGTGCTTGAAAAAGACTGTTTATGTACCTATCTGCCAGAGGTTCCAGGTAAGATTTAATTATACCATTATCTTTTCCCTTTACAGGTCCTTCAGTCTGGGAGACTATGAGGGAGCCTCTGCACCCAGGGAAAATGTTACCCTTTACTGGGGGGAAGGGTAAACCAGTAGGGAATACAGTACAATCCCAACCCTACTGGGAGGGGCGGGAGGGAGGTGTTGCCGTCACTGTATTAAGTCGATGTTGGGAAATGTTTTAACATCTGGAGCCTTTGTGGGTGGAAATCTGTCTCCTATTACACCTCTGCACTGGATGTGAAGAAGAAAAAAAAAAGAATCTAGTCACAAAACAGCACATTCTGGAATATTATGGGGATTTGTACCAAAATAAGAAACCATATAATTGAACCATAGGGATACGTAAAGAGGAAAAATATTTTGCGCACAATAAAGGAAACCTAAGAATGGGGGTCACAAACAGTAAAAGGCTTTCTTTTTTGTTTTCTGTTTTTTTAAGTAAGGGTTTTCTACATTATTTCATCCTGCTTGGGGATACTTAGATATTTGCATGTTAATGAAGAACTACACAAACGAAGTTAGTACAGTTAAAATGCAGCTTGTGTCTGTATTAGGAACAGGCACTTGCAGTGTACAGTATAGAAACCCCATCATAAAATAATAAAGGTTAACTTGGACAAAATGAAGCAACCTGCTAGCTGCCAAATAAGTCACTCCTATCATTTTTGGGGTAAAGAGAGGTACACTGCAAAGGAAAGATTGACATCTTAATTTTTACGTTAAGAGAAACAACCAAGGTAGTGGATATGATTTTATTATTGTACTCTGTTAGTTTTGATTTCTAGAGTAAGGCATTATTCCTAACTTGCAGTTTAAGGTTCAGGCATGCGTTCTGGCTCATAGTGATCAGAAGTAATTTTAATTAGTGGGAAAGTAGCATGCTTGCATCACATAGAGTGAAATTGGTATACATTTACCTATGTTGCGCCAGTTTTGTGTTGCAGTTTACCAATTCAATATAGCCCTAAATTCAATATAACCCTGCATTTAAAATTCCTTTTTAAGATTCAGTGGAATTTATTTTTATTAAGAATATAGATATAAAGTACTGTAGTTAACAATTAGGCCTTGAAATACCTTTTTAGGATCTGTTAAGATTAAGATTGATATTGTATTGTGTGTAACCTGCACAATGTGGAAAGCTGATATAGCTGTGCAAAATTTTTGCCTCTGTGCTGTCAGTGTGATGTGCTTTCTGCATGGTTATATACTAGTGATTTTATCAGAATCTCTAAAATGAGTTACATGGTAAGACCCGTTAAAGGCTGCATAAGTGTTAGTTGGCACGTAAAGACAATTGTAGAAGTTGATGACAAGATTGCTATATTTGTGTTTATTCCCACTCAACGTATTATCTTCTACGCTTTCTTTTTGTTCAAAGCATGATCTTAAGAGATGTTTAAGTTAATGGATGTAATGCAGGGTATCTACACTGTATCGGCGCATGTTGGTGGCCCTTTGTGATGTAGTTAAATGCACAAGGGTGCAAGTTTAAAGCTACAGAGTGAAAGTTGGTTTGGATCCTCTTCATTTCATTTGTTTAGCTTTTCTGTTGTGTTTTTTTTTCTCTACTTACATGTATTCCTGTGAATAAATCCTTGTTAAGTTAACGCTTTACTTTTCCTTCCATGTGTATTTTCTTATGTACTGTGAATGTGAAATCCTAACTGGTACACTTGATCTTGTGTCCATCTGAAAGTGGCAAGTCTTTATTAATTTAGATTGCCTAAAGAGTATCCCATGATGATTAAGGAAAATGGAGAGATTTTTAGCTCTGCTGGTCAGAGGTGAAGCCACACCTTTCCATTTTTCAAGTGCTGCATTATTAATCTGCAAAACAAAATTAAGCCATAACAGCCTTTTTGTAGATTTAGTTTCTCACCTTTGCATTGCAGAATGGATACTGGATAACAGTTTTTTGTTTAGTTGGTGTTTTCTGATTTTTTATGGGTTTTTTTTTGGTTTTTTGTTTGTTTTGGGGGAGGGAGGTGTTTCTCTTTTTTCTTTGTTTTTCTTTTTTTAATTTTTAATTTTTATTTTTTGTTTTATTTTGTTTTATTTTGTTGGTTAGTTGTTTTTTTGGGTTTTTTTGTGTATTTTTGGGGGGTCGTGGAGGAGGTTGTGGTTTTTTTCTTTGGTTTGGTTTGGGATTTTGGGGTGGTTTTTTTGTTATTTTTGGTTTGATTTGATTTTGATTTTGTTTGGTTTGAGATTTTTTTGGTTGGGGCTTTTTTAAGAACTTGCTCTTCTTTGCATGGTTCTGTTCTTTGACTGTTGAATGATTTAGCTATTGCACTGAAGTTTGAGCTGTGTGAGTGTGAACTTTAAAATGCTGTTTGAAGAGTTTAGACTTTTTTTCTTTTTCAGTGCATGATCACATGCATGTTTTGTGTCCTGTCCCCATCCACCCCACCTGGTTTTTTTTGGCTTTGCAAATTTTAGTGGATTATGCCTGAAGCATAGTTTGGACATGTATTGTGTGAAATTTATTTGATAATGCCAGGACATAGTATTCATTCAATTTGATCAAAATTGCATGTGATGACTTGCTTTCAAGTTACATTACTTTGATAGCAAACCAAAAATACCTTCTCAACTAATAATTCTGATAAAAATTAGTAAAATTGAATTTAAAAAATTTAATTTGAAAGGGAACATCCCTGCCCAACATCTAGCAAGCTGGGATGTTATTTTAGACCCAAACTTGCTTTAATTTTAAGTGTGTTTGAACATTAAGGAAGAGTTTCAGAGAAATGACATTAAAAAGTTTGTAGAATAGAGAACCTACCCAAATCATACAGTAGCATAACAACTAAAATCTTGGTTTAACTAAACTTCTTAAATTTCAGAAAGCCCCTTTAACTAAATAAAACCACTCCGCCTCACCTTGGATTAGCTTAGGATGCCACTTTTGTACATATTTGTTTTAATACATACTTGTACAGATGTGAACTAATCTGTTATGACAACAAGGAAAATAATTTAAAAGGGCAGGAATAACTAGTACAGGAATAAACAAAATAGTGTTTTGTATCAATAAGTTCTCTCATGGTATATTTTAAAGCAAGTAAACCATATTCCTAATGCATAATATAGTGCAGAGATTTGCAGAATCCTTTTAGGGTGTAATGTGAGGTAAGAGAAGTTCTGAAACAGCATTAATATTTAAAATTGAATTATTGCATCATGGGATATATAAAAAGCATCTTAATTCTTGTGGTGTAGTCTTGACAGTTCTTGAATGTTGACTGGATGTTCTGGTAGAATTGTGAGTTTGTCTTTGTTACATTCCAGTGTTTCTGCCTCTTGGCATGCTAAAAGCACGGCTTACTTCATTTGCTCCTTACACACTGAAAAAGTGCTGTTAGTGTGCTAAACTACAGAAATAGCCGCTGCTATGTAATGGTGTAGATTTTTCTACTTGAATAATTTTGTTGTAGGAACCTCAGGAGGTCAGTGTTTACTGTTTTTATATATGCCTTTTTCCTGTTTTGAGTTTCCCTTTTTGAAGGATTCTGAGAGTGAAAAAAAGCTGCTGATCAACCTAAGTTGGTAACAGAAAGTGTATTTAAAATCCTTATAAATGCATCTTTTTGGCAGTTCAAAATTGCTGTTAAATTAGTCTTAAGTGAAGTTCAATATTAAATTTTTTTCATAACACAGTCAGGAAACCACTCATTTCATTTTGGAAAACAGACAAGTTCATTATTTTAACCAGCGCAAGCAAAAGTAATCAGTTTTGTATTTTTTTCCAAAGTTTGATTATTTTCTTAATCAATGAGTATGTATATATTTAAATTGTAAGAAACTAATTCTTATGCTTTAGTTCATTGCTTCTTGAAGCTTGTACTCAGAAAATCACTTTTAGAAGAATAGGTTAAAATTTGTAATCATTATAATTTTTAAAAGTTATGAAGTAGCATAAATTTTGTGACTAATAATATTGATACACACTGTGATGGTTTTTTTTAGGACTTTCATGTTAGCATCAGTCTTAATTACTTATACTGCATATATTGTATAATAGTAAAATGTATATTTTAAAACTTCAAGTGGCTTTCCTCAAGCAAAACTCAATGCTACTTAGAAATATTCAAATACTAGCTTTATCTCAGGTGAATACTCTTGTACCCTTTTTGTTCAGAACACATGCTTATAAAAATGTGTTGTAATTTTGTCAGTTTATGTATTTCATTTAGGCAGCTCCTCTTGTCTTAAACTTACTCTAAATTAACCTTCTACTGTGGGACAATAATGACTTTTGCTTCACCTATATTATTCATATTGAATGTATTAACAGATAAGGTGTAAAAAAAACCGTTCTTCCCTTAAGGAGAATGCATCCATATTCTAACAACTGAATTATTTCTTTAAAAAATGCTTTAAATGCGACATTAAATTGGAAACCTTTTGCGTCAGATAGTTTCAAGGAAAGAAGTTGTAACTTAACACTAATAGCTTCCATGCTATATCTTTCATAAGGGTGACAGAAAGCTTTTATATAGGGTCTAAAGTGTGACTTTTTATCTTAGATGAAGGTTAAACTCTACAGTGAAATGGCAAAACATCCTGCAGTTAATCTCAGATAGATTCTGATGTAGTTTGCACACATATTTGTTAAAATATTACGTAACCTCACCTTAAATAAATAAAGCTTGTTCAGTAGCTATGTATTTCACTCACCTATGCATTCTCCAGGATGATTTGTATCCATCAGTCTTCTATGTATTCTCCAGTAGAAACTACATTTTATCTGCCACTGATGCTTGCTCTTTGCACTTAATGGTTGGAGCAAGCCAGTTTTAAATGGGGAACTGAGGCAAGTACTCTTCTTACTTGCCTTGTATATTCTGCTAAAATAGTGATATTCACTCGCTTGAATGTACGTAAATGAGGGAAGTTTGAGATGACTCTATAGGATGAATCCCTGTGTGGTGTTACAGTATGTTTTAAGTAAGCCAAATCCACATCGCAAAGAATTCAGCACTTACAGTATAGTATCATTTTTCTATAAACTTGTTATGTTGTGCTACTTTCACTTCAGGTATCTACTTCCTTATTTCAAGTGAGCAACAAAATTAACCAGGTTTGGGTGTTTTTTGTGAGGACAGCAATGAGAATAAAACAATTGGTATAAGGAGGTTTATTTGGCTGTTGAACTCTGCAGTGTAGTATCTTTTTTCGTGGAAAGAGATAGTTATATTGTACATTGTCTGACTTAGTGATACTAGAGACTTCTAAAATTTTTAATTGGATGAATTACACAAAATAGTTTAAATGAAGGGAGACCAGATCTTTCTGCTGACAACTTAGGTTGTATAAGTTTTGCTTGAAAGCTTTAAATCTTATGTTTCTGTATCTGCCACAATGTTGGAATGTTTCCTTCAAACATATCCTCCTGCAACCTCTCAAACTGTACTAAATTGAGTGATATTTCTTGAAGTCTGCCTACGTGCTAACAGAACTTCATTTTAAATAGAATATGGTTTTAATTTTTGATAAGCTGCTGAATTTTAAAAGAGTTTTTGGGGCCACCAAATATTTTGGATCATGCAGAGAATATATATTGTACTGTAGTAATTTTGTATTTACATTTGTATGATGTGACATAATAGATGTGAATGTTAATCACTGCTTGACTATGTTAATAAAGTTGTTGAAATATAGACGTTGCATTCCAATTTTTGATGAATGATTGAAATTTATTGTTCAATTTATGTTTTGCCTGACCCAGTAGTACACTCTTCTAATTCACATGTGTAGATTCTCGTATCTCTGAATTAAGGATTTTTGTTTCATTTGAAGGAGAATGGTCTTTGGATAAATTAATGTTAACTTAGTTTAGATACTTCACGCTGCTTGAGGGTAGATCAATTTTTAAAAAGGAGGTTTAGGCGGATTGAAATTATAACCTGTTGGGTGATAACTATAACTGCTTTACTACTGAGAAATGTACATTAACTATGTTTCTTGAAACAGTTGATAATTGCTAAGTCTAACCAAATGGGAAAGGGGAGAAAAGTTTTGTGCTTATTTCCTGGGCTATCAATAATGTGAATAATTAAACAATGAGTAAACTAGAAATAAATTAAAATTATGCAAGACCTTGAACCAAAATTTGCAGTGGTCTTAGTCTAATTTTATCTAGCTTGCATGGGATCATGGTAATACAAACTATTTAAAGAACTGGCCTTACAGAACTTCAGGAAGTTCTATAGATTAGAAGTCTCTAAAATACAAAACAACGGTTTCTTTCAATCCACACATGTGGAGTTCAACATTTTATGATGTTGAACATTTTATAATTTTATGAACTTCCAATATTTAACACTTGATCAATAGCATGTAGACAACTTAGACCATGACATGTGTCTAGCACAGATTGTTTATCTATTCATAATTTTATTGAACTTAGTCATTACACTATATAAGCAACTGACTAATACAGCAATAAAGTGCATACATATAAATACTATAATGAAATTTATTACTAATATAACTAATTACTTGTACACTTGGCTGAAACTGTTTAAATGAAGGACTTTCATTTCCTGAAACAAGAGAAGGCCATGGAATAGCAGTGAAGAGATCAAGCTGCTTAGCAGAAATACCAGTTCCTGGTGGCTGAACATATCAGTGGCTGTGTAGGAGGGGAGTGGAAAACTTTAGCTTACTTTCAAACAGGGGTTCCCACTCAGCTTATGTTCAACATACTGCTGTCAGTAATTTGTTCAAGACTTCTACTATCAGCTCAACACCTGATTTTAAGCCTCTAATTTTGAGTGTGAGGTTAATTACTACCTGTGTTTAAAAACATTAAGAGGATGAAGTATGTTTTGAGTACAGGAAATTAGTGTTACAAAGCTTGTGGAAAGGTTCAAAAGATTGAACATAAGTTTATGTCATGGTATTTATTTTAAAAAAAAAAGACATTTAAAGTTGTATTCGAGTGAAGAGGCATTTCAATAGGCATAGGGTGTGTAGAAAATAATTTATGTCTGTTGGGTGTTCACAGACTAGTTGTTGGTAACTTTTGTTTTCCCAGAATGATTCACAACGAAACAGACTGCATGATAAAGGACTGATCTCTCACAGGAATTTACCTTTGTTCTGCATAAAATGAGCAGTATAGACTATTAAAACCTCTCAGAAGACATCCAAATGTTAATCTGAGTAATGACAGACTTAAAATTAAGTCCTTTCTTATAATCCATCCAATTCAAGCAAAGCAGATCTAATTATACTGCACATGTATTAATAAATAGATGTATAGGTGAAGCCATAAAAGGAATTGTTTCTGAGTCACAGTTTTTCGGAGGTTTTTTTTGGTGACACAAACTCTTTGTCTACCAGACTTCAATTTGAATTGTGAAAATTAAAATGGAGGTATTTATAGATATATATTTATCTTTTTATATATATATAGGTGTCTTCAGGTATAAATACTACTTTTCAAATATTCATTTATAATTTTGAAATATATGGAAATATGTATTTCCATACTTCAAATTATATTAAAAAATAGGAAAAATGTTATACTATATATATATACATTTTATATATGACAGTTTGACCTATTTTTTCCTCTTCTTCATGCCTCTTGGCAAAGTGAATGGTCATCAATTTCCTGTATTAAATATACAGGGGAATTCAAAATCTTCCTGTGTTTAAAGCATACTGGTTAATTTGGATGCATAACTACTGCAGTGTTACTGTAACTTATGCCAATAGTTTTAAAATTTCCATTATTTCTCTCTGCATTCTCTTTGTTTAATAGAAATACTAGATAGAATTTTATTTCTTTGATAAATTACACAAAGGGAAGTGAGATTTATTTACCTGTCCTTTTACCCTGGAATTATTGTTAAGTAATGTCTTACAGGGTAGTGTATATTTAATTTACAGTTTTCTCAAGCTATCTTTTAGTTTTACATTTATGTTGACTTACTGAGAAGTTTCTGTGACTTACAGGTATAAAAACTAAAGGGTTCTGTAGTTTGAAAACTCAAGACAGTGAAGGATACCATTCTAAGAAAGATTTTGCATATGAACTAAACCAAAAAATAGTGGAAAACTGTTTTACAACTGAATTTTAATGTATTTTTCTTCCTAGAAACACATCTTTCAGTGTCTTCTTTTAATAAAATCATATCTCAAATGGAGGTTTTGAGTCATTTTACATGGTAGGGTTTTTTCCTCCTTAATGTAATGATAGTCATTGTCTTGCATATATGTTTTTCATTCTGAAATGTACATGCTCAAATAAACATTTTGGAATCATATGTGTAAATATATGCACTTTTTCCTTGTAGCTGTGGAAAATCACATTAACCACAGGACAAATTAAAAATTAAAGTGTTCATTTTTAAAAATTCTTTGCATATCTTAGCATAAGGCAGTAAGGCAGTTGCATCACTTTCTCTAGTAGTACTCTGCCACAGGAGTATGTAGGCAATTTTAACTTTGTTTATCTCCATCTTCCTTATCCTTGAACACAAAACCCATTTTCATCATTGGGCCAAAACCAGATGGAAGCCAGCTGGATCCGTAGACCATGCTCTGAATTGTGTTGCTAGCATTCACTCAGGTAAATTTCTCATTCCATGAAAATGGCAGTGTTTAACACAGACAATTGCCTGATGTAATAACTCAGAGTTTAGTTATTCTGATTAAGACCCATACGCATCTTGACTACTTTTGTACCTTTAAAACAAACAAGCACAAAAAACCCACAGGAAAAATAAAAACAAATATAAAACCAACAAAAAATAAACCTCCAATGTCTTCTGTGTGAGCAGACAGGTGGCCTTCTAAATTGTTACTACACATCTTCAGAAGGAGTTAGGTTTGAAGAGTTTTATTGAAGTGACAAGGACACTGAAGTTCACATTTTTTTCTGTTTGCTAAAGCTGGTGGCTGCCAGTAGGTAGGCATCAGTGTGTCATGGATGTTAAGACTCAAAGGTAAGAATCATTTTCACATACCATTACTTTTGCCCAAATGCAAGCCATTCACCGACCATCCTGTTCATACTGACATTCTGATTTTTAATGTTAAGTCTTAGTTAAGGATTTGTATAGCCAAATCATTTCACTTTTTTCACAATATTTCATTGGCTACTTCCCACCTAAGCAGCTAAAATACCTGTCCAGACCAATATCTTTCATTTTTTCATTTACATGAATCCCAGTCAGTTGCTCTTCTGTTAGTATAGTAATACTTTTAAACTGTCTTTGGTTTATTAAGAACGCAAGTACCGTCTTTTCTTATATATGTTGTCCTAAGAGCACTTTCTAGAGATACCACATAATCTTATTAGCTTGGCTTCACACCCTTCCACCAATTACCTTTTCTGTTGTATATTATAACAAGAGTGGAGAAGATCTTTGTGATCAGAGCACCACAACAGTTGGTGGTGTACTATGGAGCACTTTGGTGCTAAGTAATTACAGTCAGAGCTTGCTCTTCTAAACACTTCACTTTTCATTGAATTTCAGTGTATCAAATACATCAGTCCTCTTTTTCTCATTTAGGTTATTATTACTAGTTGACTGCAAATAATCTGCTGCTCCAAGTTAATTGATTCACATATTGGGAGGTAAGTAAGCATGTATATAATATTAAAAATATTAAGGTATCAAGAATATGAGTTCAACTAACCACTGAATGTACTCCTTAGGTTACAGCTGCATAATAATTATCCTGTTAATTCCCCATCTTACATAGACTATAGATTTAAAACTTCAGTTACAGCTGCATAATAATTATCCTGTTAATTCCCTATCTTACATAGAATATGGATTTAAAATTTCACTATGGTGTTACTGTAGTAATGCACCTCCTGAATATGTTAGTCCCAGAATATGTCATGCAGGACTGAAATGGGACAAGAATTCAAAATGGAATCTTCAAATACTTAGCTATTCTGGTTTGTTGTTGCTAATGTTTACTAACACTTTCTGAGCCTTCCGTTTGATTTATGGTTGATTTAATGAGACATGCTTTTGGCAGAAGAGTTATAAAGGCAGACCATTAACACCAAGTGACTTATTGTGAAATAATGCTGTTGGCTTCATATCTTAAGTAATTTGAATTAATGAATGGGATAAGATATGGGATAATCTGGTGTCCAGATCAATAGAAGTATGCAGTTAACTATACAGTTAGAGTCAGATGATGCAGCCTAATGGAATCCGTAATTCCAGGGATGTAGGAAACTGTATCATTAAAAGTTGCTGCAAATCTTCAACAGAACATGTATATTATTCCTTACTTTGAAATAATTTCGATGAAATATTGCCCCAGGTTTAAAGAAATTCAGTTGATCTCTTACTGTAATAACATGTCTATGACTCTGTTGACAATTATTTTTGTTCATCTAATACTTAGAAATAACATTAGAAACGCCCATCCTACCAAAAGGTGTGATGTGTGTTCTCTCCCAGCAGCGTTCGCTCATCAGACTACATTTTCAGTTTATGCATGTATTTCAGAAAAGGACTTAGCCTGTATTAAGATTATTTGGGAGAATTCCCTTTGAATAAATTATTTCAAGTTAGCTGTATTTGCTGATAACTTTATAATCTCTTTTTCCAGATTTTTTTTCCTAAGTTTTACCAGCGCTAACATTTTGCCTATGGGATTTTGTTACACTTTCTGTACGAAAAGGCTGCAGTAAATATCTGGTAATGAAGGTAATGTGTAGGTCATAAGCAAGTGAATTATTAAACTTCTCGGTAGTGTCTGCAGGTATGCAGGCACGATTTCTTGGTTAGAGCATAACCCTGGTGGCTTTTTAATCCTACAAGGTAGCCTGACAGTACTGACCAAACTGAAACAACTCTTTAAAAGGACTTTGCTAACAATTCACTCTGTCTTCACTTCATCTTTTGTTCTCCACCACAGTGGTAAACAACTCTGGCTTTTTATATCCCCTTCTGCTGCTTGCAGTCTTCCAAATACAACTACAGACTTTTGAGAAGTTCTTTTAGCAGAGACAATAAAGAAAGAAAATGCGTTTTCCAGGGTGTATTCTCAATATAGTGTATGAAATACGTATATGATATATAAAATACCTCCATCTGCTTCTTCAGATCCTCTTTAAAGTAGTGTTAGAGTATACATTTTATCTGAATCTGTTTCTTAACTTTTCTAATTTATAAGGGTCTTTAAATGTCAACTAGCTCATTGGCTACTCATTATGGCAATAAGTTACATAATAATCAGTTTTATTTTTTGTAATTGTTTGGATTTTTTTTTTAATCTTAAAATTAGTACATGCAATTCATGTATTAAGAATTTTACTGGTAATTGAATACGGTTATTTTACCTGGAGTTTATAATTTATTTTCAGATGGCTTAGACATAAAACAAATTAACTTAGTTGCTATAAATAAAACCAAAATACAATCTTTATTTCTGTTGAAAGTAAGTTAATATTAACACTTATAAAACTAGAAGCTGGAAATATGGGAGAATAGGTATGTGGAGATGCAGGTAACAAGCTGCACGATCAGGGATACTCTTTCTGTAAGAGGAACTGAGCTAAACGCCTCCTTTAACATGTATTCAATCTATATTAATGCCAAACGCTGTACTTTTTAAAAAACCCTAGCATTATTTTCTGCCATGGGTGACCCGGAATGTTACTGTATTCTAGATTTATCTGTGCCCAAATTTTGTTACTGTCTCTTTAAGACTCTGCAGCCGGAAATGGAATTGGGGAGGTGTGAGCATTTTTTAAATCGGTTTTTGCAGGCAGCTCAGCCTCTTTGACTGCCTGATTTTTGCCTTGCTGGGTTCTTCATTTTGCTCTCACTCTGGCTGCCTTTTTGGCCCTTGGCTTCTTGCTGTAGAGCTGAGACTGTGTGGACAGAGGCTTTTCAGGTTTGGGTTCTCTTTGGGGTTTGGTTTTTTCTCATCTCAGAGAAGCTGCAGTTACTGGTCTTGGTCTGCCTCGGGGCAAATTCTACCAGCAGCACGTAGCTGAGGAGAGAAGACCACAAGCCACCCTAGCCCAGCTGACATTTCTTGCCTGCCCTACCATCTCCTGCAAGAGAAAAGTGAAGTCCTTACATGAGTTCTAGCCCCGTGATCCAAGAATGCCAGTAGGAGCTCCAGCTATCAGGGAGATAAGCAGAGCAGTGAGCAGAGGGAGGACTGGCACTCTTTCCCTTTGTCCATGAGACGTGCTCGGCTGGGAGGGAGCCACCTTGGTGGGGAGGTACTCTGTGAGATGTAGCAATATTGTATCTAGCAATTGTTTACTGTTATTCCTTGCCTGTTGCTGTTCTGATTGTTAGTAAATTATAATTTTTTCGCTTACTTCTAGTTGTATGCGTTCCTCGTAGGTGGAAAAGAGTTGGTTAAGCCTATAAGGGGAAGCAACTCATTCCAGAGTGTTTCTTCTAAAATTCTGTAAAACCAAGACATAAAATATAACTAGTAAACTAGTCTAGCTAAGATGTGTCTTTGGTTCTTCATACCCTTCCAGGGAGGTTTGTTGTGATAGTTCTTTAACCTTACACTCATGTAGATGATGAGAAGAACTGCTTTTTTAAACTATTAAAAAATCAGCAATCCAGAAAACTATTTTGATCTTCCATGAGCCCTGTTGAAAATATGCAAGGAATTCTTGTTTTATTATACAGGACTCACTGTGTATTTATGGCTTTCAAAATAACGTCCCTTTCTCTCTGCCTCCATTACAGAAGGAGAACAAAAGAATGACTGTACTGGGACAAAAGTCCTACCTAACCTAGTGTCCGGTCCTTGGCAGCCAATACCTAGGGAAGAGATAAGATTAGAGAACTGTAAATGACACTATTGCAAAGACACTGTTTTCAAAGACTTCACTAACTGCAGATCAGAGACTTCCAGAAAAAAAGGGCATTGTCTCCACATTTAGTAGTCCATTATGGATTTCTCTGTGTAGAAAAATCTCGAAATGTAATCTCAATCCTGATCATGGTAGAGATCAAAGTGTTTTTCTGTATAACTGTACCTATGTTGGAGTGTGCCTTTACATTAAGATTGTGCATTTCACTCAAATTTATGTGGAAAGCGGTTGAAAACCTGAGGATGGGTTTGATATTTCTGTCATGGATTCAGATTGCTGAAGAACTGCAACAGTTGCTTCATATCTACTATAGCAGCACATAAGGGAGAAATATATAGCTTTGAAAATATGGAAGACAGGAACTTTTTTGTGAAACGTAGAAGTGAACCTGAGACTGCTTCCCTTCCGTCATAGCTTCGTATCTGCCCCTGTGAAAGGTGTATGTCTGTCTGCTATGGAATGAAAAGCTTCAGCTCTGTTCATGTGGCATTTATCTGGTCTGTCCTTACAGATGTACATCCTTACAGATTGCAATACACACTGCAGAATGTACTGTAATCATGTCCCTGGTTTTTTTGTGGGGTTTTTTTTTTTTTTTGGAACAGATCATAATGCAGACTGCTTACTTATATTAAGTAAAAAGAGAACTAAAGAAGTGTTCTTCAAATGTAGTCCTATAGAGTCACAAAACAGAGCAATGCAGTGTCCCCAGGCAGGTGCAAAAGAGAACTACTTTATTGCAAAACCCGGGTATTTTTAAGCAGTTAGCCTTTTATCAGTTACATACTTTTAAAATACAACAAACATCATCCAACCAACCACCATACACAACAATGTCAACGCACAATGGTTATACAACTTGTTTTTCTATCTCTTTATTCAGTTGAGTTGCTCCCAGCGGTCTTTTCTACTTAGCCAAAGTAACAGGAATGAGCCATGATTTCACAAGGCTTCCTTCTGTAAAGTTTTACCTATCTGCATCACTACAGCATGTAATTAATGTTTAAAATGAAAGTACACATGCTCCTCTTATCAAAAGAAAGAGTCTTGGGACTTTTAAAGAAATTTGTCCTGTGAAAGATACAGAAGTTTTCTCTTTATTGACAACTTACCAACTTGGCATACACTGGAACTTTGGGAGAACTTTGCTAGAAAGAAAGGGACTTTCTTTCTAGCAAAGAGCTAGAAAACAGATGGAATAAAGGTACAGCCATTTACCAATAATTGTAATACCATTTCAGAATGATACTGCTCATCCTCCATGAAAATATCTGTAGTAAAGCTAGATTAAATTCTGTAGCTTTGTAAACTTCTGAACGACATTTTTCCTAACCATTTTCTTTCATGGAAGTCTTTAATCAGCATAAATTTTGTACAAGTTGGTGAATTCATCAGGTTCTGAGGGATGACTTGGAAGTTCTGCTCTATGCCTTACCCAATAACATACAGAACAAAGTGCAAAACCCGTTAGTGTCAATGTGAAAGAAGGCGAGGTTTTTCACACCAGAACTAACAGAGTTTCCATAAGGGAATGGAGCTCCTTGAACACTCATCTGACAATATCACCATCTTACTTTTTCTGGTTTGGATAAAACTTTGTGCTGACAAAACCACAGGTCAGGTTGGGATAGAGCACTTACCACATGTTTGCATTGGGAAATGAGCTGCAGCCCCTCACATTGCTGCTTAGACCTGGCCCTCTAGTTTTAGTTGATAATGAAAACATAACTGCTGTCTTGGGCAAGGAATTACCCTATTAAGGTAGAACAGGAACTCTGGAGAGTTCAACAAAGAGTCCAGTGGTGCTGACACTGCAACAGAGACTATCTATCTAATCTAATCTATCTATCTATCTATCTGTCTGTCTATCCATATATATGTATATACACACACGGAAAACGAGCCAGGTACAGCTTGGCCACAGGTGGCACTTGAGTGGCCCTGTGTTCTGGACCAATAATTGGCATCACCCCTGCTGGCTAATACTCCGTATTGAGTCAAGGAATGGCCTACGGATTGAACCATCACTGAAGAAGGTGAAGACCTGAATTAATCAGTTTCTCCAGACACTTTGGCTTTAGATAAGACACATCTTTGCTAGGAGCATGCCACTGGAACTGTAAAATCCTGTGGGACAATGCTGTTAGGAGGGCAGACTATGGTTTATCAGCAAAATTCCCTGCAGGACTAGTCATCATCAAGGACCTTGCTTTCAAGGACCTTACTCTACTTGGCTCGAATAAGACTTGGTTGTGAAGCCACTTCACAGAATCACAGAATATTCTGAGTTGTAAGGGACAGAAGGATCATCGAGTCCAACTCTTAGCCCTGTAAAGGACATCCTCAAGAATCGCATTGCGTCCTCGTGACACGCGTTGTCCAAACGCTTCTTTGGTCAGGCTTGGTGCTGTGACGGCTTCCCTGGGGAGCCTCTCCCAGTGCCCGGACCCGCAGGGTGAGGACCCTTCTAGCAGCAGGCCTCTCGTCGCCGCGGTGCGCGCTGCCGCTCCGCGCGCCCGTTCCCGCCCCTCACGGGGCGAGCCCGAGCTTTCCGCGCGCGCCTCCCGCCGCCCCTGCTAGAGGGCGCCCCCCGCCCCCAGCGCTGCCGGGCCTGCGCAGCAGCGGCATCGGCCGAGCGCAGGCGCGGGGCCGGGCGGGGCGAGAGCGGCGGCGGTGGCGGCGGCTGCTCCGTCACGGGAAGGGCGGAACGCGGCGGCGCCCGTTTCCTCCGTCGCGTCTCGGCGGCTGCGGCGGACGCGGCTGGGCTCGCCGGTGGCCGGGCGGCGGAGGAAGGATGGCGTACTTCGTGGAGAGCTTCTGGGTAGGGCAGCGCCGCGGGGCCGGTGACGCCGCGCCGCGGGCGGAACGGGCAGGGCGCGGCGCAGGGCAGCCGCAGTCCCCGCTGCGAGAGCAGCCTCGGCTCTTACGCCACCCCCGGGACTGAGCCGGGGCCTTGCGGCCGGGGGTTCGTGCCCGCTGCGCCCGCCTCGGCGGGGCTGGGCCGGGGTGAGCGGAGTACCTGCAACCTGCGGCACGGCAAGGGGACCTCCGGCCCTGCCCGCGCCGCCGTGCTCGGGCTCCGCTGCGGAGAGACGGCGGGAAGAGGGATGGGGTGGTATGGGACAGGATAGGATGGGGTGGGTATTGCCATGAGGCGCTGGGCCGAGGGATGCGCGGACGCCGCTCTGTGCGCAGGGGTCCGGCGCTCGCAGTCAGCGCGGTGCCGGGGCTGACTTGGGCTGCCGTGAGTCGCGGTGCTGCGCGAGGAACAGCACGGGCGAAGGGAAAACCGCGCCTCGGCGCTCCGCGCTTTTGTACCCGTAGCTCGTCTCTATGTGCCCGTGAGGAGGTACAGCCGAGCAGCGGCCGGCTTAGGGAAACAACAGGCTTTCCAGCCTCCTTTGGACGTGCGATCTTATAAGTCATCTCTGCGCAGTTATCTGCTTTTTGAAGTGGGTAAATATATATGGATAAAGAAATTAAATGGATTGAGTTTCGTGTGACATGCAACTAGTTTTCATTGTGACCTTTGCTAGTTTGAAACATTAAAATAAGTGTTCCCATAGTCACCAGACTGTTTACAAAGTTGCTTCTTATTTAATTTTTTTTTGTGCCTCTCTACCAAGATGTAGCAGAAACGTAAAAATTGTTTTTGTTTGAGCCTGAAGTGAAAATATCTTTAGACGCATGCGTTTCTAGTTGTAAGCAACAGTTATGCCTAAAGTTCAGGAAAAAACTAATTTCACAATTACACTGTTCCGGAATATAGGGCATAGCTCAAGTTTATGTTTTATTTGCAATCTTATGTTTAGTTTTGACTCCTTTGCTTTCAACATACTATTAAAATTTAATGGCCAGAGATACTAGATTTGCTCTCTTGGCATACAAATCTGCTTAATTTGAAGTCTCAGTGTGGGAGATCAGTATTAAACTAACGTGGAAGAATTTTATCTTTCATTAAAATAAGATTAAAATTAATATTAAAAGATGCATTTTGGTTAGAAAAGCTTCTATCTTCTCCTAACATTAAAGCAAAACAGAAGTTGTTTATTCAGCTATCACAACTGAAATTGAGTTTAAGCTTCATTATACTTCATTATGTACTCTATTAAGCTTCGTTATGTACTGTAGTATGTTCATTTAACTGTCTGATCAGTTGTTTTGTTTTGTTAGTAAGTCAGTTAAATTGTTGAAGGCAGTGGTCCATTCCCGTATGTTCTGTTTCCACGTTTGTGTCTTCACAAACGCTTCCAGCAAGTATGAGGTGGAAGATATCTACCTCAGGTTCTCATTTCTCTCTTTCTGCTTTAAAGAGTCCTTACCTATAGCTTTGTTAGCAAAACCCCTAGTGTGGTTTACCAATGAGTGCCAAGACATGGGTGGTTTTTTCTGTTAGTACAGGTTTTTCACATATGTCAGAAATGACCCAAGGTAGGACAGGAAGTTTGTGTTTGTCTTGCCGTGATTATAAAGACATTAGACAGAGTCTTAACTTGCAAAATTTAACCAAGAAATTTTTGTGATACCATACACAGAGTTTTATTTTGTATAGAAGTAAAATTAAAAGGCATAGGGAATGTTCTGTGTTTCCTGCTGTGAATGAATATTTTCCAAGATTAACTGTAATGATGGATTTGTAAAATCTGAAAGTATTGAATTCTTGTATATCCTCAGAACTAGGCATAAATTATAGGTTTGTGCATTTTTAATCATTAGTCGTCTTCATTTGCACTAACATTTCAGAATAGGTTATTGTTCAGAATTGCTACTGCTTTGGAAGACTTGGGAAGCTATCCATGTAGGCTCTCAATTGTGGTGATAAAGCTAACATGGGAATTAGAAGATACATGAAAATGCACTGAATGCATAATGGCTAAAATTAATGAATAGAAATTTGTAAGGAGAAAGGAAGGTGATAGTATGTAAAACTTCATGAGGATTGTCTTGTCATTTCTTCCTTACCCTTCCAGGTAACTCCAGACAAAATATTTTTGGAAATATGGAATAGGATTGGTATGCATTTTAAAGCACTGATTTAAAAATGTATCCAAAACATAATTAATATTCAATTATTTTACATAGATGCTGTCATAAATTTGAAATTGTGCATTGGAAACGAAAGTCTGGATCTTAAGCTGTATGATGCTCTCCCTTGATTTAGTAATTTGCTGTAAGTAATAGGAAAAGAGATCAGAAACTGAAGGGACTTTAATGAAAAGGGGAGTGACATCTGTATGAGTGTATCAATTTCTTACACATATTTAAGCTGCTGTCTTCCTAAATGTGCTCATGTAAGCAAAACAAATCTTACCTTCTTTGTTGTAAGTCTTGAAAATTATCCCGAGGCTTTCCTCTTGCACTGCTTTTGAAAGTGTTTAAATAATTGCACACTTTGGTTTTGTTGTTCTGATCAGAAACTGAAGGGACTTTAATGAAAAGGGGAGTGACATCTGTATGAGTGTATCAATTTCTTACACATATTTAAGCTGCTGTCTTCCTAAATGTGCTCATGTAAGCAAAACAAATCTTACCTTCTTTGTTGTAAGTCTTGAAAATTATCCCAAGGCTTTCCTCTTGCACTGCTTTTGAAAGTGTTTAAATAATTGCACACTTTGGTTTTGTTGTTCTGACAGGATGTAAGAAAATTGGATGAGCCTGCTGTGTCTTCAGTGTTCTGTAAGAGGTCAATGAGAGATAAATAAGACTGTTTTCAGGATGTGGAAAGCTGGAGTGCAGACTCCTCTACTGTCACTTTAAAAATTTACTATTGCCTCAAAAATGTAAGGGTCTGCTAATGCATTCTAGAGCTATTTTCCAAGCCAGGAGGATATTTTTGAGTATCAAAAGTTATGAACAAGTAGTACAGGCTGTAAGTGTCTTGGATTCTTATGACTTGAGTTTTATGCATTCAAGTCACATGTCCAAGTATTCCGAACTCCTAATTAGTATTGTCATAAAACACTGCATGCTTACTGCTGTGTATGTGCTACATCACAACAATGTCGTAATTTAAAGGTAACACTATCACAAACCATTTCTGTTAAACATAGCTACATTTTGTCCCTTCGAGTACACTGTTACTGGTATAGGAGTATAGAAAGTGTTGTTTATCATTGACTTACAGTTTTCTTAACAGTGCAGGTGATTCTTATGACAGTTTAAAGACAAGTCAAGAAAAATAAGCACCTTCCAAACCTGTCAGTGATTGTTTATGAATTGTTTAAAATTAACCAAATTAATTAAACTATTGGAAGTTCTGTGAATAGCTGAAGCTGGTTTCTGTGTAACTCTGTACTTGATAACTTTGGAAGTTCTGGCATATAAAAACGTATGTATAAATTGGCTTTGACAGTTTTTAAAATTTCTTTAATTGATCGCTTTACTGATAGCTTTTGAGAATGGCTGTGTTGAAGATTTGGGTTTGTTTTTCCCAAATACTTTTTGTGGAGCATAAAGGTTGGCAGTATCCCGGTTTAATAATTATAGCTTTGTGAAGAAGCTTGCTCTATTAAGGGTAAGAATGTATTGTCTTACAAACTTGTGAGTATATGAGTGGCACAAAGACTTGCCATGTTGACATCTGGAGTTACATTCATATGTCTTTGCAGCACTACTCTTCTGCTGGGCATACAGCTGGATGCTCTGTTTCAGGAGAGCTGTTGTGCAGTATTTACTTAGTATCCTCTCTGTATGTGTGCATGTAGCGTGAGTTGGCTGCCTTCCATCTGTTAGTTAAAAAAATATTTAAATATCTTTAGTTACCTATATGTGGTGGGAAATCTCTGTCCTTTCTCATATGCATAGAGCTTCTCTGGAGTTGATCTTTATTTGATAGGTTGAAACAGGAAGGTGAAAATTGAAGTTGACAGTCTTCTCAAAACTTTCAGAACAGAAGAAGATGCATTGCCTGTGTAAGCAGATAATGACTGCTTTTCTTTCACATTTCAGTGCTCTCAGTTTTCTACAGTTCTTTCAGACACTCACAAATTGAAACTTACGTAACTTTCAAAAATGTAAGACCATAATATTAATCACATGGGTATTTTTAGGTATTCAGGCCCATTAAATTAAATAATTTTCTAGGTAGAAAGCTTGGAAGATAAGTTGTTTATTTGAAACTGCAGCAAGGATTAACACTTTAAAGAACATGACAACAGTGTTTGTCAGAGCATCTAAAATAAGTTTGCCTAGTCCTGAATTTAGTATCTGACCAGTCAGAGAAAGCATAATGTAACCAGTTATTTGGACTGGGTAAATTGAAAATGGTGTAACAGAGTACAACTTCTTTACACTAAGAGATATTAGTGTTGAATGGTTTTAATCCAAAGGAGACAGAGCTTGCACTGAAACAATTTAATTTGAAATACAGAAAATAAATGCTGCTTCAGATTGCCTAGAAATTTCTGGGTATTTTACTAAATGTGCATTTTAAATTCAGAATTATTTTTATTGCAACAAACAAACTTATTCTTAAAAACATGAAGTATTTTAAGTAGTTCAGTCCCACAGAGTTCCTGTAATGTGTATCCTGTTATGCAGAAGTCAACGAAATACTGATTTCTGGCTACACATTTGCTGACAGGGCTACTTTCATTTCCATGAGGAAATCTTTGCAACTAGTTCTTGATGAAGGGAAATGGAAGAACTGGTTGTTCTTGCTTTCCGTGACTTAAATTTGTTTTGAGTATGAAGTTGGTCACTAATGCTTCGTTGTAGGCTTATTTAAGTGTTTACTTGTATTTAAAGTCTTGCTTTCTCTAGTGACTTGCTCTCAGGGGACATCTATGCTGTAGACATGGAAGTGGTTTCTTACACTAGTATAGAATAGGAAATCTCACAACAAACACCATCTTCTGAAGAGAGTTTTGTTAGCTCTGAGTAAGAAGGAGAAAACTGCTAATGGATTTCAGAGTAATCAAATGGTGCCTATATGGAGAGAGGACCCATTACATTTTCCACTCTTATACACAGTTTTACATTTGTTTTTTTATTGATTAATGACAGGATCACCCTCAACAGATCATGATTTACCTAAAAAAATTACATTCAGAATGGTCTTTTAAACTGATCTGGAAGTCTGTTACCCAGAGCTTGATGTTATACATGACAGCAGAAGGTTGTCTTTCTCCACTATGCAACTTGTGGAAGAGGAATCTGCATCTGACTTAACTGTCTGTTATACCAGTGAATGGTATTTGCTTATTAATGGGAGTGGAAGGTTTCATCAGTTCCCTCTGCTATGTGCTGCATTAGTTTGTTTTTAAGTAGGCCAGTAATGGTCTTCTAGTGATCACAACTATTACTGCTGCTACTAGAAAGGAGCAAGTAATAACACCCACTGAAGAAAAAGTGTCTAAGACACAAAATTTCCATGTACAGAATTCTATACAGTATGTATGGGAAGGAGAAATGTTGAGAAAATACAGCCAGAACACACACAGTGTTGCTGGCATATGTGCATGTAGGAGGATAAATACTTAGCTTTTCGAAATTAAGCAAGTTCTCCTTTCCCCACCACATACATCTGTCTCATTATGCTAAATACAGAGCCTTAACTCTGATTGCTGCTCTTTATGAATCAAATGGAGAAGTTGTGGAAGGGCTGTATAGGTTTCTGCATTGACCAGTGTACTTAATTTGGTTTGGCTACATACATGTCTCCAAACATGAGCAGAATCGTCATCAGGTTAGTCTTTGGAACTGTTGGTCGTGTGAAGACTTTAGAAGACTGGATGTTTGTGCTTGTAGATAGAGCCTGATACAGGTAATATACCTTGTACTTCACATTATATTTACAAATGAAGACATGTCTTTTAGGTGTGTCAGACTTAAATCGAATAGGCCCTCAAATCTGTGAGCCTGCTTTTGACTTACTGCTTTGTTTAAACTTTAATGTCTTTTGCACATAGGTTCTTAACCTCTGATAACCATTGATAGTGTATAAGAGATGAGGCTTTCAGGGGACTCAGTTGAGGAAAGTATCTGTTCTGTTTCTCTGTTGTGCTTTCTACTATTCGTTGTGAAGTCAGGAAAAACAATAGTACTTATTAGAAAACATAATTTAAGTGGAAAAATTATTTCCTTTGCAGTAACCTTCAGTTACAGTTAGAGAACAAGATAATGATGGCAGTTGGTTGTTCAGGCTCATTTCATTCTCTAAAGATTTGTGTGGTTACATTTCTGACGGTTTATCAGGAAGGCTGCAGCCAGAGGCTGGGTCATGGCTGTGCTATCCTTCCTGCATTTCTAAATCGGCAGGAAATTTAAGGAACTCCAGTGTAGAAAAGGCCCATTTAAAAAAGCTTCCATTATGAAAAGTTTATAAGCGGCCTATATTCAGCACATTTTGGTAACATGTTGGTTTAGCTGGAAAAAACACCTTAAAGCAAAGAACATTTCACAAAGGAGAATTTTACTAGTTTTTCAGGAAGAAATGCCTAACGTTTATCTGTAAATGTTTATCTATAAATTAGGGTACAGTAACAACTTTGGAGAAGTTAAATAAGAATTATATTCTGTATTCTAATTGAAAATACCAGTGTAGTCTTAATTATAATGCAGTGGCATTCTAGGTTTATATTAAGTAACTACCTAAAGTTAATAAGTTAGTGCACCAGTATTCAGAGTTATTGGGCTTTAAACTACAAAGAAAAATGTTTAAATAGGGGCGAAAGGGGAAAGAAACTATTTAGACTGGTATTTGAGTAGGACAACATTTGAATAAAGTTGAATTTTCTACTAATTGGTGTTCTTATCTTTCTTTTACTTTTCAAGTTTGTAAAAGCCTTGCTCTGTGGAGAGTCCTTTTAGAGTTTGCTATATTTTCATGTGTTCTGTTTAGTTTTGTTTGTACTTTTTATAGACTGTAATTGCACTTATACCAAACTAATCTGAATTTTGGTGCAGCTTTTCAGGTTACAGTTTACTGCAGCCATGGAAACTATGATTTTTTTAAGGTGTTTTTTTTCCTTTGGTTTTGCTTTTCCCAATGCTTGAAAGAAGTAAAGCAAATAATCCTGACTAGTAATCTGTATCAAATTGCCTTCAGTTATCTCTTATTTGTAAATTTATGTATCTCCCTAGGGTGTCCTTTAAGGCAACTTGAAACTTAGTGGAAGTGGTCTTAATACCATGGCTACTGTGAAGTTTTTCCATCCACCTACTACTTCTCCTTATTAAGATGGCAGATCCCTGAATGCCTTCTCCTCCTAGCCCCCCCTCTTCTGCTGAGCAGTACAGCTTGTTTGTTTCCTTGCAGTGATCTGGATCAGTGGTTCTTGGTTTTATTTGCCAGCTTTATTTTTCAGCTGCATAATTTCCCTGATAAGGTTTGTGCTATGGCTGCATAATCAAATTTTTGCAGAACTGAACAGGCAGAAATGTTTGGAAGACCAAATTCTCAGGCTTTTCTCACTGACAGTATAGACCTGCCTTTGTTAAAAATTCAGGATTTTAAGAATGATATGGGACTATTTGAATGCATCCAAAAGGAGACTACAAGGTTGGTGAGAGTGCTGGAAGACATGTCCTGTGAGGAGCCACTAAGGACCTTGGACTTTTCTAGTTTGGAGAAAAGGGGACTGAGGTGTGATTGAGGTGTAATTGCTCTCTATAGCTTTCTGAGCATGGGAAATTGGCAGCGTGATGCCCATCTCCTCTCCCTGGGAGGTAAGGATAGGACATGTAGAAATGGTTGAAAACTGTATCGAGGAAGATTCAGATTGGACACTAGGAGGAATTTCTTTATTCAGGGAGGGTGGTCAAACGCTGGAATGGGGTAACTAGATATGGTGATCAGTGGCCTGAGCCTGTCAGTATTTAAGGGAAATTTGGACAATGCCATCAAGACCATGATTAAACTTCTGGTCATTCCTGAAATGCTCAATCAGTTGGGCTAAGTGATTGCTGTAGAGCCTTTCCAGCTGAAATAGTCTATTCCATTCTATGCTATACATCCTGTTCTTTCCCTTCCACTCTGAACATGCATGCAGTTTTCCTGAGACTACACTTTGCACCTTATAGTGAAGCATCATTATGGATCTGAAGCTTTTGTGAGAGAGAAGGGGAACAGATTGGTCTGACAGGAAAACTTTAATGGTAGCGGTGCTATGATGCTGTGCCTTGCCTTTCTTTCATTTCTGTTGTTGCTTTTTGCTGTAAGGAGGAAGTTCATCATAGTGCCAGAGGTCATAAGATGGCTGAGTTTATTAGTCAGTGCTTAGAGCAGTGTCTTAGTTTTAATAGTGAGGTGTGCCTCACTCACTGGAAAATATCTTAAAACTTAAGACTAGATAGAGAAGCTACGAGTGAGAAGGAAATTATTCAATTTTTTTTAACCAGTTTTATGAAAAGCAGGAGAAGAGAAATGAAGTGTGAAGGATTGGGGAAGTAGGATATCACGTAATCCTAACTGAATTTTAGTTCGTGTAAAATAATGAAAGTGATAAGAGGATAAATGGAGAGTACGGTATTTAGGATGTGTTTAATTTGATGGGAAGTGAAACAATACAAGACCCCTAGAAATCTACAACAGAAATGTCTTTGACTATAACCTAGAAATATATAGATAGAATGGTAGTAGTAGCCGCTGAGGTGATCTTAGTTTAGTTTACATATATGGGATTTATGGAAACTAACAGCAATTACTAAAAAGCTGAAGCATAAGAAACAACTTCTGATGAAGTGATTAAAATGAAAAGCAGTTATGAAAATGCATAGGTTCAGCATGTTGTGTTTCAGAGTTTTATTTTCTGTTTATCTTTAGGGAGAAAGGAACAATGGCTTTGATGTCCTCTATCACAATATGAAACATGGACATTTGTCAACAAAGGACTTGGCAGATTTTATTAGAGAAAGGTAAGTATTCATCCTATATTTTAAATATAGTAATTGTAGGTTTTATTGTTTGTCATTGTGTTTAACAGCAGTGTGCAAAATATGTAAAGAAAATTCAATTATCAAAACTCAATTATTTTAATATACCTCTCACATTCTACAAGAATATCTATACTTATTTCATTAGTTTAGAACTGAATAGGAACGCTTAAGCATCAGTTAATAATGAGCTTCTAATTTTTCAGGTTTCATTTTAAAGATGAGAATAACAATCCAGAAGTGTCATATTAGGTGTCCAGCAGTTTATTTAAATTAATCCAAATTTTTCATTTGGAAGAAAAAGGAAGAAAAATGATAAGTTAAAGTTGCAAAAATTATTAGGCTTACAAAGTTGTTACTATAGATTTGGAATTAGGCTATTAGCAACTTCTGGTATAAACTTAAAAAAATTATACTTTCAGAAGCTGAGACAGCTTTGTTAAAGAAAGAGGGTAATACATAGGGACAAGAAAATAATATGCAGAAAATAACACAAGTTCTTCTATATTGGATGAAAGAAACAGGACTGAAATCTGAAAATATGACAGCTTTCAAAACAGGTGATCTAGTGCTGCATTTAGTTCTTTGTGAAAGAAGATTGCTGCATTGAACATATGGATTTCCCTTCTGAACAAAATCACTTATATGCCTACTTCGGAATTTTGCCTTTCCTTAGTTACTGACACTAGATAACACATGGAAAATAGTTGCAAGGAATTGAATGAGGACCTGTTTCACTGCTGGCTTCTTGCAGTAGAAGCTATTGAACTGGAATTCTTCAAAATTTAAGTTTTGGCTTCAAATAGATCTCAGTTTAAAAAGTACTTTCAAATTTCCACAAAATATAACCACCACAAATCTGACAGATACTCCATTGCACTAACATTAGTGTCATTTCAAAGTGAATTGGAGAAAATGACAAAAAAACCATTTCACTAAGTAGAAACGGGTGAGGTCCAGAGTCCAAAGGTGATGTCTCCTTTTGTAAAGACTGCACAACCAAGGAATCTTCTGTTTTTCAAGTCCCCAGTATCAGAGAATGAATTATGAGGCCACAAAGGGTTCTAGTGAAAACCTGAGTTCGAATAAGCAGAAGGATATCACACTGTCCACATTCAGTATAAATGCTTAATGTTTCACAAACTTGCACTTTTAATATTTGCTTTTTATCGTCTGAGTTCTTTAATCTTTCCTTTGATAGCTTCTTTAATTTTGTAATCATTCGGTTTTTATACCATCACATCATGGACCTAAGCTGTACCTTACCTGGAGACATTTAAGTTTATTGGTTTTACAACCTTTGTGTTTAGATTTACCCCCATATGTAGATGAGAAACCGTCTCACTCTCTCTGCTTCTTGTCTCCTGTATGTTGTATTTTTTGGGCATGCTCCTTTTTATTCATATTGGTGCTAAGGTGAAAGTAAACGGGTAAAACGGGTAAAAACGGGTAAAAAATAACTTGTTACTGTATCTGACTTGGTTTCTTTGCTTTATAATACTGACATAAGTAAAATTTGACAGTTCTTCCAGCACAAAATCCCTAGTAAAAAGAATATGGCATTCTGGTTTTTTTCTATCTATATAAAGCTTCTGCAAATTAAATTTTTAATTTCAATATTTTTGAAATTAAATAATTATTTTTAAATAACTTTTAAGTTATGAGCCTTTGCAGTCAGTAAAGAAAATCTTTGAACCTTTTTCCGCATGTTAAAATGTTTCAGCTCAGGTTTCTGCCAATTATTTCTAGTGTGTTAAATAACATTTAAAGATTAATGACCCTGTATGAATACATGAGGATCCCCGTGGGTACTTCATCCTCAGTGAGAGTTCAAGAAATGCTTTTTTGTGTGCATGGATCAGTATGTGCCGAAGAGAAATGCAGTCATCTTACAGCATCTTTTGTAAGATCTATGAAAAAAATTCAGTTCTCATTAACTCACTAAGATAGAATCTGAGTGCTATGTTGCAATTTACTTGACAGAGCTGCACTATTTTTCCTTAAGGGTAAGTTACCTATGTCAATGATGCAGATCAGCTGCACTAAATTCAGTCCTTTCTAGTGACTTGTTTCCATTGGGATATTAAACCTGCTTTGTGTATTCTTCAGCCCTGTTTTTCTGCTGCCTCTTGATAAGCCAGGCTGCAATTAACAAAAAGCAGTTGAGGAGCAAATTGATACTTCTTTTCCATAAGGGATGCATGATCAATCACAGCCTAAGCTAGCCGTAGTTTGTGACATATAGTTTAGATTCAAAGAAATAGAGAGACTTCAAATATTTGGTATCCTTTAATAAAAATATTTGAGAGTCCAAATGTGTGCAGTGAAGCCCTTTGCTGTTGTTATGCAGCTACTGTGGGATGTCATTCAATTTCCTGGGAAATAAAAATGGCTCAGTAGAACACATTTTTTCACATGGGCCAAATTCTTGGTCTCAAAAAGAAATTGGATTAGACAGTACTTGAGCAGTATTTTACAATGGTTCAGTTCTCTTGTCCATGATCTCTTTTGCATATTTGTTAATTGCAGAGAAGTTAAGAGATGATGCGCACAGTTATCTGTTCTCCTCCTTCTGTAGATTATAGTCTGAATACTGTTTTACTGAATACAGTACTGTCTTCTGCTGGGAATATGTTAAGTGGATGGGCAACATGTATTAGGAGCCATCGAAATCTAGTGTTTTTATGCTTTGGCTTTTGTGTACCTGATTTCTGAGCTCTTCCCTATGAAAACTAAATTTACATGGATTTGAATTTCCAATCTGTTTTTCCATCCTTTTTACACAATTGGCTGTTTTCTGTCTTTTTTTTCAGAAGTGGATACATAAGAGGGTGAAAACTGTTGAATAGGCAGAGACAGATCTGAGTTGGTGGTAATACTTTTAACAAATTGGAGTACTTACCCTTTCTAGGTAGAGCAGTTATCTAGTAAGCTGGGTTTGTTGGAGTCTCCAGACTAGTCAGAAAATATACTTTTTATGAAGTGATTTTGCATGGAAAGAAGAGATGGGTCAGTATGTTTGGATGTACAGACTGCTTAGGGCACAAAAACGTGTGTGAAGCCCATCTCTGTTACTTGTGCTGTTCAAAATGGTGTTTTAGTTGTGTGTAGCCTAATTGGGGAAGAGTATTGTTTCCTTTTCTCCAGCCTTAGAAATGGTAATGAAAAAATGTGTAAGGTGTGGAATAACTTTTAAAATTATTGTAATCTTAACCGTTTCTTTAAAAAATATTTCAAAATTTCTGTAAGAACATTCTGAGATTGTGAACTTTTTTTGCTGAGAAAAACAAGCATTTGAAACATATTAATTTGTAATAATATTTCTATGCTGTATGTGCCTTTCCTGCCTGATATCCTAGAAGGACCAGTAGTTTTGTTCCTTGTCTGTGTTCGGTGACACAGTATTGTTACTGGTCATGTATTAAAAGAACCAAAAGCCAGTTGGATCTGTGGTTTAGAAGTCTGTCATCTGAAGGAGTGAGTTTTCTGCCAGGCAGTCTGCTTAATGTTGGTAAATCATGAATGCAACACGTTATCTATCTGCTGAAAGGTTAGACATCAGTTCTTAAAATCATCAAGTCATAGAATGGTTTGGATTAGAAAGGATGTTCAACATGATCAAGTTCCAACCTCCCCGGTTGTGATCAGGGACATCTTTCACTAGACCAGATTGTCCAATGCCCCTTCCAACCTGGCCTTGACTAAAGGCCATGCTTCACTTATAAAGCATGTAGAAATTTTTGTTTGTTAAAGAAGTCAAAATAAGAAGGTTGAGCTGCCTGCATAGTTGGTTTTTTTTTTCTTTATATTTGTGGAAGATTTTGTAGGTGAACTGTCATGTGTTTGCATGCATTTAAAGTCTAAACTTTTTATATCTAAGAAATCACGCTGCTTTTCTAGGAGAGATGTAGGTACAGAAATGTATTGTTTTTTCTCCAGGAATCTTTCTAATGTTTTTCTGCACCAATTGCCTGTAAGCATCATAGAAAAAATCTTCTAGATCAGATGAAACTAACAATGCATATGTTTCCATTTAACTTTTAAATGTTTGGCAGATCCCAGGCAAAGACACACATTCAAATGGGTGAAAATTAATTTACTCAGAAAATCATAGTCTGTTACCTGTACAACAGAGTGCTCTGCGAAGTCAGTTGATAGGACAAATGTACTAATTAGTCATCTTTCAGTTCTTAGTCTTTTTTACTGATGTGTGTTAATACTCTGTAGTGAACTCCAGTTTTGTGGAGATAGTTCAGGGAAGTATGCTGTAAATTGGTTCAAAGAAGAGGCTTATGGATTTTGGTCAAAATTCTTGTGTTTAAACAGAAAAAATAAGTCACTGAGTTATAAAATCTCGAAAACTTGGGTAGACTATACAGATGATTAGTCAAAATATATTGTTCATCGTGGCAATTAAAAAAAAAATCATTGTCTATGCTTGGTGCATGTGTGCTTGCTGTTGTGGAGTGTGCAAGATTTCTAAGCCTTGGAAAGTTAACTTTTTCTTATAATCTAAAATATGATCATATGTGGAACAAGGATAAAGTGAATTGACTTTCTTTTATGGTGAATAACTTTGCAGTAGATAATATTCAAAATTAAATTTATCTGTTGCATGTTGCAGTTTAATCACCTTCTCCAGATAGATTTCCAACTAACAAACTGGATAGTTATTTTGGAAGTTCATTAAGTTTTAACACATGCTCCTCTCTTTCAGGTGAATACCCCTACTTTTGTTTTCATATTTTCACAAGACAATTCTTTTTGCTTGTAAACTGTTGTTGTGCAGGAGAAAAGAAAGCTTCTGTCTCAGGTTATAGTCATGGTATCACTTGAGAGAGGGATGAATTTTTCATCTGCCTTTTTTTCTTCTCTCGTGTTCTGTGTAAACGTATTACACAGCTGGAAAGAAATTGCTCCAAGTTTTTCAAGAAAAAACAATTACAGTATTTACTCATATCTAGGATGCTTCCTAATCTAAGTTGACACTATATAGTAAATATTGTTTAAGGTGAAAAATTAAAGTACTGTGTATTTTTAATAAAAGGAGGGTGAGGAAGATTAGTAGGGAAGGACTTGCAGGGAGTCACTGCTGTAATAGATGATTCTGTGCCAATTGCCCTGCCGAGGCTCTGAGGAGGGAATCTGTGCCAACCCTTGGATTTTGCCTCTCTAAAAGACAAGTGAAATTGTGTGTTCGAGTAAAGGAAAATATTAGAACACTTTGTGTAGTTTCTAAACTCAGATATTACTGTGTGAAGAACCTAAAGGAAAGAACAGCCTACCCCCAACAATAAGACTAAACAAGACCTTGTTTTATGTGATTGTTCTGTAGATATTTTTGGTTTCTGCGTTTGACTTGTTCTTCTCCCTGTAATGTTTTGTCACAGGGTTCTTAGATTATTTTTTAAAATATACTAATTTATATTTTAAAATGTATGTACAGCTTTTGAGAGATCATGTAAATGGAATAATTTTTAGCTCATGTAAAAAGTCTTCTTACCTTCAAATTTTTGATTGTACTTTTGATGGCTTTCTTTGGCAGGGCAACAATAGAGGAGACATATTCAAGGTCGATGACAAAACTAGCCAAATCAGCAAGCAATTACACACAACTTGGGTAAGTAAGTATACATAAGAGAGAAATAAGTCACTGTATACATGGTAAGAATCAAGTCTGATTCTGAATATTTTATTGATCATGTTGAAGGTTAGTGTAACTTCACCTTTAAAAATGGTTGTTACGTCTTTAGTAGCCATGCAAAAATTCCTGCAGACAAAGACAGCACAGTTCTTTGAACTGAAGAAAAAAACCAAAGCCTAAATACAGATAAACTGTCTTCTGTGTTTAAAGCAGAGTTCTTTTCAGACATAGTTACTTCTATTCTGTCCTCTCAAGCCTATGGAAATTATTTTGAAGAGAGAACATATGGCCTGCAAATATGGCAGTGAATTTATTTATTTCTTTTATTTCTGGTTTTTGGGGTGTTACCTGTTCTCAGAGATGTTCAGAATGAAATTTTTCCATAGATTTATTCCACAGTTAAATGGAAGTTTTATACTCCTGGTATGTTTTTAAAAACTAGAATGATTAATGGATACTTTTCCATTAGATAGATTAGGCCAATGAAAACTCAGACTTCTGAGAAAAACTAGATTTTTTTTTTTATAGTAATGTAATCTAGAAATGTGGGGAGCTTTCATCAGTGAATAATTTGGTAGTAGTTGTTTTTGCTCTTTAAATTAACAGGCAGATACAGAACCTTTGAACATAAGAGCTTTAAAGCCTATGGTTAGTATTGATTTTTAGCAGCACTAACCAGAATAGCAAGGCAGAAGTATGTCTTTGGAACGCTTGGAGAAAGTCTGTTCAGCACAGAAATCTGAATCTGAGAAATGATCCCACCTCTTTGTTCATATTTGTTAATCAGTAAATCCTTTTTAGTGGCAGACCATCCAATATTTTTTGTCCGTCTTGTGGCTGCAATGATATAAGACAACTAGAGATGTCACCAGCCAGGGAATTCTTGATTTGTTCACACTGATCAAGTATACACATAATAGTATTTACTACATGTTAAATTATTTTAATCTGTTCTTGCACTGTCTTGATGCTTGGCATTGTTGTATGCTCATCATAGTGTTAAATGAAATTTGTGGTGTTTTACTTATTAGAGCCAATACAAGTAAAACACTGGATGTTTTGTTTATTCAATTTTAGGAGGAGAAGTGAACTGTAAACTTACTGATTATTCTGTAGCACTACTAAAAAAATTCCCAACTGAAAGAAAAAAACCAAAACAGATTAACATTATTTTCCTCAATCCAGGACATTTGCACCAGTTTGGGATGTTTTCAAAACCTCAACAGAAAAACTAGCAAGTTGTCATTTGGATCTTGTGCGGAGATTGCAAGAGCTAATAAAAGAAGTTCACAAGTACGGAGATGAACAGATCAAAGCTTACAAAAAGGTTATTAATTCTTTTTCTTATGTATGCCAAATGACTTGTAAACATTAAAATGGTTTGGTTTTGACAACCATATGATATTTGGCAGACTAAAGAAGATGTTTCAGGAACTTTGGAAGCAGTGCAAAATATTCAAAGTATCACTCAGGCCTTGCAGAAATCAAAAGAAAACTACAATGCAAAGTGTGTGGAACAAGAACGCTTGAAAAAGGAAGGAGCAACACAGAGAGAAATTGAAAAGGTAACTGTCACATCTTTCTTTAATTGTGCTATATTATTATCACTGCTTTTAATGAAGGAGTGGGACCACCATTGGGCTAAGAAACAACTTATTGCTCAGATAAACATCAGTCTCAGATGTCATGAGGTTTTAAAGGAGCAAGCTTTTTGCCATAGCTCAAAGTAGTCACAAGTTCTTTGTTACAAGACAATGTATAACTTTCTAAACCAATGGACAGTCGCCACAAGGTTTATTTTGCTTTTCTAACCTATCACCTTTACTCACTTCTACTGCACTGCAGATGCTTTTACCCAGGGGGGTATTATGACACATATACACATATACTTCCATTATAACTTTTAAACTTTTAACTTACTCTATTACATGACTCTCCTTACAATTACATTACTCTCCTACAGACCCTTCACCATCTTACCCAATACAGTTTCTTACTTAAGGTATATTCTTACAACTATAGAGACATAGGTTTATGATTTTTCTACTTAATGTCTGTGTACTTTATTTTTACATTAATCCAAGCTCCTTCCAAGGCTGCAGATCAAACTCCCCTGTATCTGTGGAAGTTTCTATCTTTCCATTTCCCACAGTGCTACTAATTGTCATACATGTTCACCTTGTATTAGTAAGTGGAATGCTCAGAAAGGATTAAACATAGTTGAAAGTTGTGACTACTTGGCAATATGCATGATATTGTGAATATCTAGATATGTATTGTTTACACTTACTTCCTTTTCTGTTCTTACTATACTGTAGTTCTAATTTTTCACTTTATAAATACCTGCATCAAATGATAGTTTTGTGTAATGTCTTTAACAGAAACTGTGCCCAATTGTTTTAAAATCTATTGCATTTTTGAATATATTTTCTTATGTAAATGCTCAATGCCCTTGAGTAACAGAACTCAGGAATATTTGTGTTATCCCTGCAAAGAGATAAAGTAGCTGCGTACATGAGTATTTGAAGTCTGTTCAGTAAGAAAATGTTATCAGTGCTTTCACTGCTGTTTTAAAAGGTTCCAATCTCATGGACCAGAGACTGAAGGGATCTTCACGATGAGTCAATACAATTAGTATCTTGAGGTGTATTTAGTACTGTCCTTGGGTTATAATGGGGGATTGATCCATTCACAGAATCACTCAATGTCTAGGGTTGACAGGGACCTCTGAAAGTCATCCTCTCTATTCCTCATGCTCAGGCAGGGCCATCTAAAGCCAGTTACTCATGACCTTGTCTAGACAGCTTTCTAGTATCTTCAAGGATGGAGATCCCATGGTGTCTCTGGGCAACCTGTGCCAGGGCTCAATCACCTTCACAGGAAAAAGATGTTCCCTGCTGTTTTCAGAGGGAGGAAACCTTTTGTGTTTTCAGTGGTGCTCAGTGATCAAACCATTGTCTCTGGTTTGATCACTGAGCACCATTGAAAAAAGCCTGACTTTGTCTTCTATGTAGTCTCCCTTCAGGCATTTGTATCTCTTGGTAAGATTCGCCCTCAGGCTTCCCTGCCTCAGGCTGAACAGTTCCAGCAGTCTCAGCTTTTTCTTATGGGTCAGATGCTTCAGTCCCTTCATCATCTTCATGCCGCTCTACCGGACTCTCTTCAGTATGTCTGTGTCTCACTTGCAATGAAAATTCCGGAACTAGACACTACTCCTGGTGGGGGCCTCCCCAGTGCTGAGTAGAAGGGAAAGATGCCCTTCCTTGACCTGCTGAGAAAATAGTAACTTTTTCCTATTTTCAGGAGTCTAATTAGTAGAGGAAAGAAGTCACCTTTCCTTGTCTCTAGTTACAACTTCTCTTATTAAATCACAAATCCTCTGCCTATTTCCGTTTCAATTAACTGGTCTGTGTGGGACTTTGTTCTTGATAGAATCGTGGTTTTGCTTTTAGTCCTGCTATCTTGATGGAGAAGATAGCATTGGTTCTTGTCTTTTCACTGATGACAGAAGTTATTTTGTTGACTGTTTCAGTTGTTTTATCTTGGTATAAATCTAGCTTTTTTCCCCAGCTTCTGTCTCAAATGGGAGTTCATGCTGGATTCTAGACATGAATCAGATGTGTGTTGGCAGATGTTTTCCTGCTAGTCTGTTCAAAGTATAATTTTTCTAAATTCTTATAAATAGGGTTTCAGTAGGAAAGGTTGACTTGAGGGGAGGCTTTTTAAGATGTAGCATTATCCTTCATTTGGAAACAAAAAAATATTCAACGTGACAGATGTCTGCATGAGAAGGGGGAAAGAGGAAGCACTTTAGGAGGAGGGTAATTTTTTTACTGTTTTATGCATCTTCCTTAGATACAATTATGTCATTGAATAGTACTTGAATGCAAGTACTTAAAATATGTTTCTAGTGGGAGTAGGTAACTGACATTGTCACGTTCTCTTCTGTCATGCCTCTATTCAAATTTACACTTGCAGTTTTGTAAACAGAGTGACCAAAAATGTGTTAATTATTAGACAAGCTGGCAGCCCATGGCTTGGACGGGAGCACTCTTTGCTGGGTGAGGAACTGGCTGCACGGCTGGGCCCAGAGAGTGGTGGTGAATGGTGCTGCATCCAGCTGGCAGCCAGTCCAGTGGTGTCCCTCAGGGGTCTGTGCTGGGCCAGTTCTGTTTAATATTTTTATTGATGACATGGATGAGGGTTTAGAGTCCTTTATTAGCAAATTTGCAGATGACCCTAAGCTGAGAGCGTGTATTGATCTGTTAGAGGGACAGAGGGCTTTGCAGAGGGACTTGGAACAGTTGCATGGATGGGCAGAATCTAATGGGATGAGATTCAGTAAGTCCAAGTGCCGAGTCCTGCACTTTGGCCACAGTAACCCCCTGCAACGATATAAGCTGGGGACGGTGTGGCTGGACAGTGCTCAGGTGGAAAGGGACCTGAGGGTGCTGGTGACAGCCGACTGGACATGAGCCAGCAGTGCGCCCTGGGGGCCAAGAGGGCCAATGGCATCCTGGCCTGTGTCAGGAACAGTGTGGCCAGCAGGAGCAGGGAGGTCATTCTGCCCTGTACTCAGCACTGGTGAGGCCACACCTCGAGTGCTGTGTCCAGCTCTGGGCCCTCAGTTTGGGAAGGACCTTGAGACGCTTGAGCGCATCCAGAGAAGGCAACGAGGCTGGAGAGGGGCTGGGAACACAAACCCTGTGAGGAACGGCTGAGGGAGCTGGGGGTGTTCAGCCTGGAGAAAAGGAGACTCAGAGGTCTCTTCAGAGGTCTCTTATCACCCTCTTCAGCTTCCTGAAGGGTGGCTGTGGTGAGCTGGGGGTTGGTCTCTTTCTCCGGGCAACAGCAGACGGAACAAGAGGACACAGTCTCAAGCTGTGCCAAGGGAGATACAGGCTAGAATTAAGGAGGAAGTATTTTACAGAAAGAGTGGTCAAATACTGCAATCATCTACCCAGGGAGGTGGTAGAGTCACCATCCCTCGATGTGTTTAAAAAAAAGACTGGATGTGGCACTTAGTGCCATGATCTAGTTGAGGTGTTAGAACATGGGTTGGACTCGATGATCTTAAAGGTCTCTTCCAGCCTAGAAATTCTGTGACTCTGTAATTTATTCTTCCTTTGGTAGAAAATAGATGTATTACTTTCAGTGCAACATGATAACTATTTGCCTGCAAAATCACAGATTCACTGCTTTCTCAGAAAACAAGGGATCTGCACCAGTATACTAAGAGTTTATCACAAAGTGAAATATTTGGAGAGATACTTTGTTGAAGAATCTAAGGAAGTATCTGAGACCTTGCAAGTCTCATTGCAGCTGGAAGTTAATACTGACTTGCATAATAATTTCCTGTTGTTCTCTGACATGTAAACTTCTCTATTTTTAGTGACTTAACAAAAAATCAGTTGACTGATCCTTATTCTTTCACATACTGTGAATCTGGTCACATACTGTAAGTACAGTTCTAGCAATTGCTGTACCTGAGAATAGTCATATCCTATTTTCAGAAGAGATTGCTAGTTAATCATACAGTGTCCATGTGTTTTGTCATTTTTTCTGTCCTTCTGAGTACTTACTTTTTTAATTGCTCTTCAACATGTAATACTGGCATTCTGCTCAACATTAAACATGATGGGAAATGGAGAATGTTCTTGTTTTGCCAAACTCCATTCCACACAGAGTTCAATTAAAAATACTTTACCAAATAAAACCTCCCATTTTTACATCTTTTAGCTTGACATTACTTTCCTTTTTAGTGATTAAATTTGGAATCAACTTCAAAGCAGTCATACTTTTAAAAGCAAGATTTCAGGGAGCATGTTGTATTTTCAGCATAGTAAATGGCAGTTGAAAAATATGATAGCACTCTGTGCTTCTCAGTGATTTTCCTCTGTAAATGTGTATGAGTGAGAATCATGAAGTAAAATTCAGGATAATAAACTGATAGGTTTGATACGACTTTTCTGAATAATCCATATTTTTATTATTTTAAGTATTTTCACATTCTGTTATGCTGAGTTTAGAAGAGTTTGTGACTAAGGTATGATTAGGCTTTCTTTGTAACTAGACAACTACTTTTGATTTCTGTTCCTTTGAAGTGCTAATGGTATACTGTTACTCATGATTATTGATTATTTTTCTCTTGGAAATTGCAGAATCTCTTTCTCTTGCCAGCAGGCATCTTTCTATTAACTCATTTGAAATTATAGACAGCAGTCAGCTTTACAAATCATTGTAAATAAAAATAGTTTCTGTTAGGCAGATGAAACTGATTTGCAAGGGGGAGGAGGGCTATAACTAGAACAAATAGAAAATATACAATTCTCTTTACTGATCTTATTAACAATTCAGGAATACTTTTGTGTTACAAATTTCTGAGAGATAGTAAGCATGTTGAATAAAGAAGCTTGGAAAGAAAATGGTGCTCAAGATGATTTTCATTGACATTTAATTTGGAAATGTATTATCAGTGGTTTGAAAGACTTCATCTCATGCATCATGCTGTAAACTTTGAAAATAACTTCTTCTCTACCACAATCAGTCACTTCATTTAGTTTTGTTCTCCATGTAATACTGAGATTTTCCTGTGTTTTGTTTTATGTTCTACTTAACTCCCAGAAAGTTCATTTTGGTTTATTAGCAACAAATAATGAAAAGTATAAATCTCCAAAGTACTATTAATAATAATACTGACCTGCCTAAATGTGATCTTCACTATACTCTGCACTAGCTTCACTTTCAAATATCTGTTAATTCATTTATGTAACTCCCATATACTTCTGAGTTTCTTTCTTCATTTCTAAGAGAACCTCAGCATCATGGGGTTTTGCCATTGATCCTTTCAGAATTGCACTTGTAACTGTTTGCTCTATATTCTAATCCTTCTTTTTTTCTTATTTTGCTGTTGCAAATATAACTTTGTTGTTCCCATTTGACAAGAGCTAATGAGTTGTCTTCAGCAATAAAAATTTGATATCAAAGTTAGTATTGTTATAAATATTTTAATAAAATTTTCATTGCTTATAAGGGCAAGTGATTTAGTTGACTTAATTTGTTACACTTGTATGTGATTTATATATAGTAAACTCCCCAGTTGCTCTTATCTGAGATGTTTGGTGTTGAAATTTTGTTATGACGCGTCTCTGTTTTGGTGCCTGGTGCCTCTGTTTCATGCCCCTGATAATTTTTAGAGACCATCCTGGGCTTTCTTTTAATATTAACTTTAAAAACCTGTATATGACATTTGTCTCATTTTTGTATTGATCTATAGGCAGCAGTTAAATCTAAAAAAGCAACAGATACCTATAAACTGTATGTGGAGAAGTATGCTGCATTTAAATCTGATTTTGAACTGAAAATGACAGAAACAGCACAGGTAAGTGTTGAATTAACTTTTGAAGTTGGTTAATGTATTCTATTTAATTTCTAGAACAATCTGAAATTAAAGATTTAAAAAGCTAGTCCCTTTGGAAATTTATTTGCTTGAAAGGCAGACACTGACTACGTATGTTGTGATAACACTGTCCTTCAATGACACTGTGCTGGCACTCTAGAAGGTGTTTTGAAGAAATTTTTGGCAGAAAGCAAGTATTGTATGTGCATTGTGTTTATGTGGAAAAACGTCTGAATTGCTGGGCACCCTGGACTCATTTGCAGGAATTTTAATATTGGGATCCATTGTGACTTTTCATTATTATTCCACTGAAACACTAAAGTTAGAGTTTGTTAAAATGCCTACCCAGGATTTACCTGAGGTTATGAAAAGCCATTACAGCTGTTCAAGTTTCTGGGTTTTTTTAAAAGACTATATTCTAGAAGATTTCAGGTGCTTTGTACCAATGCATATGCCATTTCTTGCTACATTTTAAACCACATTTGCCTAAGTGTCCTTAGCTCCTTAACTATAGCTGTCCTTTTACTTAAAATTGAAAGTAATTTTCACCTAATGTTATTATGGACACTTGTAAACTTTCCACATTTGTCCATATTGGAAATAAAATTGTCATTCTGCCAATTAAAGATATATGCGTGGAATTCCCTTTAAGTATAATGGTGTAGCTGCGTTCACAATTTGGTTGCACAATGGCTACTTTAAAGATGATGTGATAGGAAAAATTACATCCATGATTATATGGAAGCCCACTTCTGTGTGAAGCACATCCTGTATTGTCTTAATTCAGCATACATTTCATTTGAAAAGATGCTGATTAATTCTCAAAACTAAATCAGTGAGAAGTGTGAGTATTTTAATTTCTTTCAGTGCAAAATCAGTTGGTTTAGGTTAAATCTGTCTTACAATGTCCAGTAAAAGTAAAATCATAGAGTAGGCTACAGAGGATGTCTGTGTCTTCCGTAATTAAGATGAAGGCTGCTGAAGAAAAAGAAAATAATTTTAATCTCCGTAAGTGATGACTACAGAGGTACATAAGTATGGCAGAAGATTGAGGGTCTAAGAAGCTAGAGATATGTGTCTTGTATGCAGGGAGTCATAGTTTGTGAATCAGAGTAGCAGGATGTTGAAGATGGGGATCTTCACAGAACCCTGTGCTAATTGGAGACAGGATTAAGTGGTGCACCGAAGTTTGGACACACTTGAAAGGGTAGTTACAGAAATAGGCAGAGAACTAGGGAAGAGCAGAAGTAAACAAAGATTTCAAGACTGTTATGGTTGACTGTTGGAGAGGATGAGAACATTTTTAGTTCTGATTTTTGGCCCGGAAGAGGCCATTGAAAACTTTGGAAGTGATTTTAAAATGGCTGTCAGCTGACAGCCTGGGTAAAAAGGAACAAAGTGTAAAAATTATGCATGATGATTTTAAAGATCAAACAAATCATATTTAAAGAACATAGATTTAACTAGAGAAAGAGTGTGTATGTTTACAGTTGTTCTAAAAAGGAAGTGCAAAATAGATCCAGACATAAGATTTCTTGGTTTAGGTGAAAAAACAAGACTCTTCAGTTATGGAGAAAAGAGGAAACTTGAACACCTTCTAAACATCTTTTGGTAGAAATAGATCAGATTTTTTTGAAGGGCTAGATGAAAGTTCACACAGTAAGTAAAAAAGTTCAATAATAATTCTGAAATGATCGCTTGCTTTCTAAAGTGCATTATTTCATAACTGAATTCTGCACCTTACTTTCCTAAATGTGACTATTAGGTTTAAGATGTGGAGGAAAAAAAGGGCTTATTTGTTATTTTTTTCATTTTAGTGTATTTAATTATTGAAATTTATGATTTATTGTTTCAGGAAATATTTTCATTTTTATTAATTGCTTATATTTGTTTGCAGAAATTTCAAGACATTGAAGAAATGCACCTTCTTCGAATGAAAGAGATTATACAGTCATTGTCAAATACCATAAAAGAAATTCATTTACAAATAGGAGAGGTATTTTAATACTATATTTGGATCACGCTTTGTTTTTCCTTAATTGTAAATGGAATATTTCTTACTTTGTGAAATTCAACATAAGGTCAAATTTCCATGGCTTCCTGTTGCATTTTTAAGTCCAGTACCACAAAGTTTACCAAATAAAACTGGATAAATTTTGTCATCAAGAAAAAAAATATTAGAACAATTTGAGGAATTTAAAAGTTGAAGAATTTTTAGTGTATTTCTAAATTCTGCTTCCTGGATAATAATTTAGCATTCATTTCACACAGATTGAGGATACTGCTTTTTAAATTAGAACTAGAGATTATATCAGTCTGGAAAGTTTCCAAGTATGTTATACTCTTGGATTTTATGAGCAAAAGATATTTAGTAACAGAAGCTTTTATAATATCTTTTGTTTTGATGGAAATTGAATTAATTAATAATCTTTATAAGCAGTCCTTTTTTATTTTTTTGAAGTGTCACTTTATTTGCTTACACTTTAGTATTGAGGTTCTCTGCTAATAAATGATCATCACAAGGGTGATGCTGTTTATTTCTAAAGTATATACACATCCTTCCTTGTTGAAAAAACCTATTAACAGCATGTTGTTAGAGCAAAACAACGTGTTGCTAGACCAGAAGTATTATAAGAGTAAGGCTTTTTACTCAAGCAGGTGGGAGTTGTGATAATACACTAATAACAGTTCACGCCCTAAACTGGTGCTGGCTGAAAAAACTGCCTGTCTTCCTGACATTATAGTGGGATATGTTGCCAACAAATGTAGAAAAATATATATACACAAGTTTTTTAACATGGAAGAAATAGAAGTAAAAGCTAGATCTGTCATTTCATTTTTTGTCTATAGTGTACCCACACTTGCTAATACTGCAGAAAGGAGTAGTTTTTCCTAGATAAATTATCTTTTGATTTTTCTAAGTCCTAATTTTTCTAATGTGTTTTCGGGGAAGGATTATGAATTTTAACTACTACAAAAGCTACTTCTTAAAGTTAATAACTTTTGTTTTGAAGGTGCATGAAGAGTTTATTAATAACATGACAAATACAACAGTTGAGAGTTTAATACAGAAATTTGCTGAGTCAAAAGGAACTGGCAAGGAAAGACCTGGTAAGAAATTAAAACTCACAGAATAGGAAATGTTAGCTTTAAAACTGGAAATTTCCATTCCTAATGAAATGTCAAACCTGTATTTGTTAATGTGCTGTATTTTTAACATATGTTCAAATTCTTAGTATTCATTATTAACTTTGATATGAAATGTTTTGTGGAAATTGGTAATGCAGAATTCATTATGTGCATGTAGTATTTGTGTTCATGATGCTTGGTAGTTTATTGGTCTGTACAACTAAACTGTGCAGTTTCCTGGAACATCAGGGAAATTTGTCAAGAAGCTGTAGTTCCTTATACAAACTATGTGTTGTCTGCTATGTGTTTCTTGTACAAACTGTGAAATCTGCATAAATTGTATTTCAGGACTTTGTTGAATATAAACGTATTAAGAGCAGATGTCTATAAAGCTGCTTATTCAACTCTTGGAACGGTTGCATAAATTTGTTCAGCTTACCAAATTATCATTTTAATAGATACACAATATCTATTTTTTTATAAAATGTATTTTAATATACAATAATGTGTATTGCTTCTTTAGTAAGAAGCAAATTTGATAGTACTTTCTGAAGCTACTGTTGATTGGGTGTGGTAAGACTTTCCTGGACTGGCATAAAAAGTTGTTCTCACAGTACTGCCTATATAGTGTCACTTTAATATTGGCATGAATATACAGTCACTAGGTGTGTAAACAAGGAATTAGTAGTACTGTTTCCTTCAGTGCTAGGAGTCCTCACAAGCATCTCTGTCTTCTAGTAGAGGCACGCAAAGATGTTTTTTTCCCTAGAGCAAGAATGTACATACCAGAGTAGGTAATGAAAATTTATAATGAATTGTTAAATATTATTAGGTGTCTTGCAATGTGTGTGGGAGGTGTTTAAAACATAACATTGTTTCATATTCTTTCTGTGATCCTGTAATGCTGATATCCAAGTGGGCTGAGGTAAGATTACATATGGAATGATTTTTGAAAGTTTCCTGTGTATGTATCAATTTCTCAGTAAAGCTTAAAAAAGAAAATGTGTGAACTTTAGGGTATCAAGTTCAGTTGGTCTGAAACAGGACAAAGACATGTTACAATTTGGTGTTCAGACCTCTTGGATTAGCTGTTGCCAAGATGTCATGGGAGGGATCTCCATCTTGCATTTAAGGTTTTGACTGCCTGGGTTACAAAGACCCTTGCTAATTTGTCCTAGAACATTGCACAATTCAAGTCATGGTATCCAGCATGGGTTTTGCCAGACAACATTGTAATTTTTAGAGAAGTAACACTTCACCATTTAATTTAATGGAAAAATTGCACACGTTTATTCTTGCTGCTTTACAGTTCTTCAGATCCCATCTGTGCTCTCTGAGGACGAATAAAAACTTCTCCAAATATATTCTAAGAAAGTTAAGCCAAGTATTTTAAGAAACAATAGCACATTTAGTGTGTAAATATATGCACCTTCAATTTTCTATTAAATTATTTTATTGATACAAGCTTTGTCAAGCAGTCATAGTGCAGGGAGAAAGCATAGTCAAATTCAGCAGCAAAAATTATAAATTCACAAGAAGTTTTGGAGTGTTCAAGAGTAACAGCACAGACTTCAAATGACGTTAATTATGCTTATTGCTTCTCATATATTTGTTTTATAAACTTAGAATCATAAAACTTTGATAATTCCGAAGATTTGGAAGGCAAAGTGAGGTGTCAGTCTTCTGAGAATGAAAAGGACACAACCACTTTTAAGGACTACTTTTTCTTGATTATACTCCCACTTTTTTGCATCTGAGAACAGTTCACAGTGAAAAGATAATTCATGGAACAAATGCTGAAAAGTCTGTGGGATGTATTTATTAATTAGGTTGAAGAAGGAGATGGCTCCTCAGAAAAACTAAATATTCAATGTAAAAAATGATACTGACTTGGCTTACAAAACAAATGCAGAAAAATTGCATTTGTTGTTTGTCACTGTTGGTTTTAATTGTCACTGTAGGTTGTAACTTAAATATGTTTAAAAGCAATATTTTCAAATTCCCCAGGACTATGTAAGCATTTTTTCGTGATTTTCGTATTATTTGTGGGTTATTATGGTAAGTGACATGGTGGGTACTTTCAGATAAAATAAACAAAAAAAGCAGTGCATAACAAAGGTTTTTAGTTTATTTTAGTATATTCTAGCTGTTTATAGTTATTCACAGCAGAGTTCACTTGCTTTTATTTATATCTGTATATCTGAAAAAATAAGAATGAATCAGAAGTGAAGAACTGATGAGAATTACAAACCATTTACAGTAAAGTTAACTGCATATCTGAAATGTATCTGTACAGTGATGTCCGTTTTACCAGATTATATGGGCTCCCTCTGGTGGCTAATTTCTGTCAGCTGGAGTCAGAATGTAGAGGGATATCTAGAATTCAAGTCTGTCTTGTCCAAATAACAGGTTTTCTTTCAAACAGTAATGCTTTGTGAGAGTTTAATTCACTCAGGAACTTCTTTATAATGGCTCTTTTTGCACTGCTACCTAAATAACTTATGTAGTCAGCTTTTTAACCTGCTTCTCACTGACTTTGCTTTAATTTTTTCTTTATCAATTCAGTTTAGAATTAGAGTTTTTAGTAATACAGCATTTGGAGAAGTAATAATTTTTGTTTTCTGACTTCCATTCAGTGAGAAAAAACCAAAAGACCAAACCACTTAGATCCAGTTGTGAATCTTTAGTTCTAACTGAAAAGAAGGTTAGTGTAAAACATCAAAAAACAAAGCTGTCAGAACCAGTAAGGCTTTAGATGAGAATTTAATGTGTTCCCTGAACTGCCTCTAACACCCCGAGGAGCCAGGATGAGGTCAAAGAATGGGCCCATGTGAACCTCATGAGGTTTAACAAGACCAAGTGCAGGGTACTGCCCGTGGGTCAGAGCAGGCCTGGTACCAGCACAGGCTGGGCATGAACAGATCCCAGCAGCCCTGCCCAGAAGGAACTGGGGGTGCTGGTGGCTGAGAGGCTGGACATGCCCCAGCCACGGGCACTGCCAGCCCAGAGAGCCACACGTGTCCTGGGCTGCATCCAGAGCAGGGTGGGCAGCAGGGCAGGGAGGGGATTCTGCCCCTCTGCTCTGCTCTGCTGAGACCCCACCTGCAGGGCTGCATCAGCTCTGGGCTCCCAGCACAGCAAGGACAGGGAGATGTTGGGATGGTCAGAAGAGAGAATGATACAGAGTAGAGATCCATTCTGAATGGACAAGACACCAAGTTTATTAAAACACCTCTCATATGGGGACAGACTGAGGGAGTTGAGGCTGTACCGCCTGGAGAACAGTACGCTCCAGCAATAATAGTTGATTGTGGCCTTCCAGTACTTAAAATAGGCTTATGGGAAAGATGGGGATAAGAAATTAGAGCCTGTAGTGGTGTGGCAAGGAGTAATATTTTTAAACTAAAAGAGAGTCAATTCAGACTAGATATAATTAAGGTGTTTTTTATCATGAAGGTGGTGAAACACTGGAACGGGTTGCTCAAAGTGGCAATTTTTCCATCCATGGAACCATTCATCTTCATGTTTGACAGGACTCTGAGCAGCCTGATCTTGTCAAAGATGTCTCTGCTTATTGCAGGGGGGATTGGAAAAGATGACCTGTAAAGATCCCTTCCAACCCAAAATATTCTAGGATTCTATGATGTTCCCGGTGTTAGGTTTAATACCAGATTTGATACCATGAGTTGGAAGATACTTTAGTCACTCATATGGTTCTGCAGTGTTCATCAAAACTTATCTGTGACTGTGGTCACAGGGATTTTCAGGTGAAAGGAGAGACAAGAATGTTGACTCTATGGTCAGAAGGCTTGATTTATCATTTTATGATATATATATTACATTATAGCTATACTAAAAAGAAAAGGAAGGGAAAAGGTTTCTTGAGAAGCTAGCTAAGCTAAGAATAGAAAAGAAAAGAATGAAAACAAAAGGCAGCTCTCTTGGACTCTGTCTGAGATAGCTCTGTCTTGATTGGCCATTAATTATAAACATCTAAGAAGCGCCAATCACAGGTGGACCTGTTGCATTCCACAGCAGCAGATAATACTTGTTTACATTCTGTCTCTGAGGCTTCTTAGCTTCTCAGAAGGAAAAATCCCAAAGAAAGGATTTTTAGTGAAAAGTTGTCTGTGACACTTAACCACTTCTGATTGATTGGTTTCCTGTTTGTTGTAGTCTGTTGCTTCATATTCCTTGGAAATCTAATTTATTGTATGGCAGAAGATATCTGCTTTTCTTCCAAAATATATTTAAAGCAATAACGGAAGTGTTATTCTTTCTTCTTTCAGATTAATGAGATACCAATGAGCTCTAGCTCTAGATACCTAATCTATTAATCTGTTAAAAAATTGGTTTGTTCTAATGTGCAGTGTTGGTGCACAAGACATAGAAGCTGCTAAGAAGTTTAAGCTCATATTCTTTTTAGATTTTATATCTGAAATTTTCCGATTAATATCAAATGTCTTTTAAGAGGTTAGTGAATGCCTATATATCTGTAGTTGATAATGAGTAATTTTAAATTTTAGTTACTGAATTACCATGTCCACTTCTCGTCTATGGGGAACTAGATCTGTGTGTTTGTTCTTGTATTAGTTTTTGCCCACTACATGGTTCACTTAGAAGGTTTCATCCAGCCCAGCCTTGAATACTTTCAGAGATGAGGGATCCGCAGCCTCTCTGGGCAACCACTACCTGTACCCTCACAGTAAAGAATTTCAGCACCCTCACAGTGAAGATTTTCATTCTAGTATTTAATCTAAACCTGTCCTTCTGCATGTTAAGGTTATTCCCTCCTTCCTATCACTACATGCCTTTGTGAAAAGGCCCTTTCCACATTTCGTGTAGGCCCACTGTAAGTACTGGAAGGTACTCTAAAGATACAATTGACTTTTTGGGTTGTGAGTGCCTCTGGCTGGGTCACAGTAGGCTGCTTTTCCACAAAAACCACCACATCTTTCTTTCACAAGGCTGCTCTCAACCCATTCTCTGCCCAGCGTGTATTGGTGCTTGGGATTGCTCTGACCCAGAATCCTGCTGTTGGCCTTTTTGAATTTCCAGAGGTTTGCTCAGGCCCACGTTTTGGGCCTGTTCTAGGTCTCTCTGGATGGCATTCCTTCTCTCTAGTGGGTCCACCATCCACATAGCTTAGTGTCATTGGCAAACTTGCTATAGGTGCTCTCAACTGTCCATATCACTGACACAGATGTTAAACAGTACCAATCCCAATACTATCCCCTGGGGAACACGACTTGTCACCGCTTTCCACTTGGACATGGAGTTTTTGATCGCAACTCTTAGAGTGCAACCATCCAGCCAGTTCCTTATTCATCAAGTGGTCCGTCTGTCAGTTATGTTTCTCTCCAGTTTACAGACCAAGATATAATGCAAAACAGTGTCAAATGCTTTGCAGAACTCCAGGTAGATGACATCAGTTGCTCTTCCCTGATCCACCAGTGATGTAATCCCATTGTAGAAGGCCTTTGTCTTCATTAATTTGTTGTGGTATCATTTTTAGTGGTTGTTGGTAGTTCGTTCCTTTATTTTTTCCCTTTTTTCTTAAAAAAATTTGAAGATGAAATCAAAACTTCAGCTGTAATGTGGATTGAAAAATGGAAAGCTATAATCTTGTTTGCTCCCTTGCTCTGCAGTAAAACAATGATGTGCAGATGACAATTACTACATATGCTGTGCTGTTATTTAGTGTGAGGGAGAGAGGCATTGGGTCATTTTCAGCTGTAGTAATTTTTTTTTTTAATTATTGGTTTTGTGCTAGCTTAATCCATGTTTCAGTAGCTGAGAGCCCATAGAAATACTTCTTGTCTTTTTTCATTATCCATTCAATAAATTTGAGCTTTTTACAGGGCCTGAAAGATATTGCATTTTTAAAAATATTGAAAATTTGTGTCTGCAATTAATTTACTCTTTGGATTAAATTATAGCAGTAGTTTACAATGTACGTTACCAACAGTTGCTGTTGGTCAGCCATCACTGGCTCTTGTACATATAGTAAAGTGTTTGACTTTTGTTTCTCTTATCATTTTAGGTACCTGAAATATAGCATGAATATTTTTAATAAAATGGTGGTTCCACAGAGAACAAGATTCAGAAAGGACAGATGTAATGTTCCCATTATGTTTCTTCCCACACCAAATGCAAAAATTGACAATTTGGTTAGTAATCTATAATGGGGATTTTAAAAAAAGTTTGGTTTGTTGATTTTTGAAGCTATTGAAGACCTATTTCACTTTATTTGCCCATGCAGAAGAAATGGTCTCAAGGCTCCTAGTAACTCCAGTCATGGAATGGAGTAAGGTCATGCATGTCAAGTGGAGACATAATTTCAAAATGACAAAAAAAAATTCCTGAATTGCTTTCTGGAAATGGTATAAAGTAGATTAAGTTGATACAATTTTTAGTGAGTTAGGACTGCTATAATGTCAGGATCACTACTTTTTCACAAGGTAGCACATACTAGAAGAAAATACCCTGACATCTTTCTTAGTGTGCTGGTGATCCTTTTCTGTTGTGAGAGAACATATTTGAGAGCTCTGCTTGTTAGCAGAGATCATGAAGCATTAAAGCTTCATAAATATAAACATCTAACCCCCAAATTTTTTGGGGGGTTAAAAAATTTTTACCTAGCCTTTGATTCTGTGAACTTAACTGAATTGTTGCTTATTTGATTAGAATAAGTTTTTATGTGGCTGTCTGTTGGTGGTGGCATTGCAGAGTTTGGTGTGAGTTTATCAGATGTGTTCAGGCCTTTTGTAGTTGCCTATTGTGAATGTTTTAGTCCTAAATGTCCACATACTGCTTATGTGTTTTTTCCAAAACAAATGCAAGAGTGTCAGAGTGAGCTGCACCACAGCTGAAAAGTAGTGCTAGTAGTGTTAATGCACAGTTGTGCTCACTCCATGTTAATGGTTCTGTTAAGTTAGAGTATTGTGTTAAACAGCATGTTTTGTATCTAATGAAGAAATGTACCAAATGAACAAGATTAAGCAGTGGGGGAAAAAGAGGGTTAAGAATAAATGTATTACTCCTAAAAATTTTTAGAAACAAGTTAATCCTTTCCCAGACTTTAAGAGTCAATTCCACTGAATATGGAAGTTTGCTTTGATTAGCACTTACTAGCATTTTATGTGGTTAAATAATGAACTCTGTTTTGAAAGAAGGACTTTAAACAGTGCTGGGTGTGGCATTTATTTTTTTCCATGGGTTAGTTTGATAACGTAGTAGTTTACAGCACATATAAAAATACTGTTCTAGGACACTAAACAAGTTACAAAGTAGATGTAAATAAACACTGCAAATGGTTAATACTGACTTTTGAACAGCTCTGCAGGACATCTTTGAGCTTCTTTTCCACAGGGGAGGGTAACAAAGCAAGTATTTATTTTATGTTCTTGTAAATTATTTTCTTTGTATTTTCTTTAAATACTGTGAATACTTTAGTGCTGCTGATGTTTGTGGTTAAATGCACAAATAGCTTGGAATGTCACAATTTCTCAAAGATTGTGCCCACATATAGTTCTACACAGAAGACTGACTGAGAAATGAGCTTAGTTTATCAACACTGACAGTGTCCATGGGATTCAGCAAAGTATTCTTTGTAAAAGAGGGCAGACTACTGCTGTATTTCAGAAGTTAATTAAAGAAATTAAGTATGAATATTTTTAAGGATTTGACGAGAAGCTGGGCTTGAGGCAGGTTGAAAAGTCTTTAAGGGTCTTATGCTGTAGAACTGATTTTGAGAAGGAGATACAAGCTGAAAAGCTGTACCAACAAATGTATCTTAACTGCTGTCCTAGATGTCTGTTTTATTTTGCCTAAAAAATTTGGTCCTTTCAAGAAACTGCCGAATTGTCTGTGCGCTTCTAGTCTGAAGATCTACCAGCATAAATTTTTAATAATTACATATATCTAAGTTGTAAACTTGTTTTAGAATGCAATTTATTGATTTTTAATGGTCTGGAGAGTTGTAAAGGAGAAAGTTTTATTGAAAGAAATATTTGAATGCAAGTGGAAGAATCATAGCATTGATAAAAATATCTTGGACAACATCAGTAGACATAATAGGGCAAGAGCTAGATTGTGGATGATCTGGAACACGCAGTAAGATAAAGTACTGTTGGGCGCACTCAATATTTTTTCCTACAGGCAAACAATTCAGTTTTAGCCTGCTATTTAAAAGAGTTTTTTGGGATTGCAGGAGCAAAGCAACGTCCATTTCAGTAATTTAAATAGGAGGAATATTTTAACTAGGAGGTAGTCATCACAAAATGCAGTAGGATATATGATGGATTTTACTATGACCAGAAAAATTTCATAGCTTTAAAACAACTGAAAACAGAAAAAACACAGAGATGTATTTTATGTTGATAAAGTAAATACGACCTGGACTTTACTTATATAAAAACATAACTTTATATATAATTAACATTTAGGAAAGATTTGATATTTTGAACTTAGTTATTTGGGGTATATTTTTCTTTTAAGTTGGGAAATGTTCTTTGTTTTCTAATGGAAAAAAGATCTTTTTGCCTGAAAGTTCTGAATGCTGTAAAATATATTACCCTATTTTTGCTCCATAGGGTCATATTAAACATCTTAACTTTTGATGATTTCATGGGCTTAAGTTCAGAACTTCAGTAAGGAACCATACCTCTCTTCATTTACAGAATGTGTGACTTCTAAAAAAGATGTGATTCTTTGAAACTGTCTTTGAATATGTGAGCTATAACTTGACATACTTACAGTGTCTAGTGTTCCAGAATCTTAGCTGAATCTCCTTAAAAGTAAAAGTATCTGTGCAGTTCGTTCATCACTGCATACTTACATGGTCGTCTTCAGCCGGTGCATCATGCACAATGTTGTAGATGGGCAGAGCCTTTTGTTAGAGGTACTTATAGACTAGAGTTATGCTGTTGTTTAGTACTTTTTCCACACCTCTCCTTTGATTTTCACAAGAGTGCTACTTTCTACACAATTTGCTGGAAGAGTGTAGAAATGAGGAGGTTGCTACAGGAAGAAGAAGCTTCCAAAGTACTACTCATTTAGAGAGTCAGCAGACAGCTGAGTATGTATTTGTACATATAGTGTAGGTTGGCCTGCCACTTAGCTTATGAGTACTTAAAACCAGACATTGTTTATGCAGAGAAAAAATATGGAGTGAAGCTGAAGCAAAAGCAGGAGTAGAAAAGGATCAGAAAAGGGGTTGTAATGCTCTGCAGATTGGTGTATTAGCTGACATTATTTTGCTGCTAACAGACCTCACACTTCCATAGATCATTGCTTTCATAGATCATAGCAGTGTTTGTTGTCATACTCGGATGTTGCAGCCTAGACAGATCTCTACCTTGAATCATTGCTTTTGATACCTTTCCTGTCTCTTTTGTAAACTCTTGTGTTATCAGAACAGGGAAAAATACTTTTTAACTGATGTTTGCCACCTTTTATTTTAGAGAAAAATAAAAATCTGGTCTTTCCTTCTGATGATAAACATCTTAATTGATAATGATTATTTTAAGGCTACTCAGATTATGATCCTTTTCCGCTTTGTTTTTGCTCTGTAAGCCACATAGAAATAGTCCCTTGAGTATAATAATGATATAATAGTATCCCCTTGTGTACTTACTGTATTCACATAGTTTACAGCCGAAGGACCAGAAAAGCCTGAGCTGGATAATGTTGCCTTTGATTTGGTGAACTGAGTGCAGGGTTGGAGGCCTAATAACAGAATCAGAGGTAAAATTTTTCATCTGAAAAAATTCTCCCCAAGGAAGTGCTACATGTTGCTACTGATAATTGTCATTATTTCTGGTGCCAGTATCACCTCTACCTTTCACTTTTTTTTTCTTTAATTGAATACTATTACTGTGCTATAGTTTTCTTTTTTTAATTTTTTTTTAAAAGGAAGATTTGGTGAGACATTCAGCATCTCTAGAGGCTATGTATCAGCTAGGCTGATATATCATTCTGAGGATATAACAGCAAGTAGTCAGAAGTTCGATGATTGATGTGATGATTGGTATATTTATCGAATTAGATTAAAGGATAAGGTTTTGCCAGTACTATTTCAGTGTTTTCCCTCAGACTGACCTGTTAGCATGCCAGTTTTATTTGTTTGTCCCTTATGCTCTTTTTTTGCAAAGAAGAGCTGACCAAATCCATAAATAAAGATTTGCTTGTAGCAGTTTGGTACTAGCATGATCACTGTATCACATGTATGAAATTTAGTTCAAAGAAAACAGCTGCTCATCTTTACTCTATATTCCTCCAAAGATCTGCTTTTATTTGATTTTATCCTTCTTTTTTTTAATGTAGAATAAAAGGTCCTTTTCTAGGAAAAAAACATTATTATTGTTTTATAAAATAATTTCTTATGTTTTATAAAATCATTTCTTATCATTTCTTATATTCCTCCAAAGATCTGCTTTTATTTGATTTTATCCTTCTTTTTTTTTAATGTAGAATGAAAGGTCCTTTTCTAGGAAAAAAACATTATTATTGTTTTATAAAATAATTTCTTATGTATGGACAGGCAATAAAAATGAGGAGTTAGTGTTAGAAACACTGATGTTGACAGAATATATTTAGGCTTCCTGGCATTTGAATTTGAAATTTTTTGCTGAACATGTCACAGGATCAGATGATAGCAAGAAAAAGATTGCTTATATGTTTGTGTACATACAAAATTGACCTTTGTGATGCAGCTTGACATCTAAACACTAAAAGCAGTCATTTGTTTTGACAGCAGAATTAATTGAGGCTAAAACAGTCGAAATTCCACTTGTATCAAGCTGTTCATTAGGAACTGCTGTCTGGCTTTAGTGCTGTCAGAAAAATAACCTGTTCTGCTATGATTAAATAGCAGAATGATGGTCGGTCCACTGAGTTTGAGAGAGAGGTTGAATAAACTTTCTACTGCGGAAACAATTCAGAAGTGACACGCTGCAAGGGGGGTCAGAATGTGCATTGATATCCAGCTGAGCTGTCAACTGGCGCTGAGCCAGGCACGCAAAGCTTTGCCATTTGAAGCAGCATGTGAAGCATATGCAGTTTAAAAAAATTGTCCTCCTTTCATGCATGATTTACACTCAGAGAAAAACTTTTGTTTTTATTGAAAACAAGAATATGGTTTGTTACTGCATTCGTAACTACAGGTACAGATTTATGGAGTAATTTTAGAAGATTTTGCTTGAAACAGATAGGTTAATGTTTATGTGTGTGCATGCATGTGTGTAAACTGAATCCTCAGGCTGCAGGGAAAGGCAGTTTTGAGGGCTGTTCTGAGGGTCTAATTGTTTCTAGTTACTGAGAATTTATGTGAAGTTAATACCAGTATAATGTTTCTTTCTGTCGTACATGCTCCCCTTAAGATGGAAAGGACACAGTTTCAAAAGCAAATGCAAATGTAAGGCAGTTCTTATTTGATTTGTTGACTTCTTGATTTGTTTAACTTTTTAGCTCTGTGGGATTTTCCAGTTCATTGATATATGTACTGGGGGCACTTTTTCATGGTATGACATAATGTTATGTTTTCCTTACTAGCAATATTGGTTGACTTTTGCATTTGACTTGTTTATTTAAGAATCCAAACAGTAAAATATTTTTTTCCTCTCAATTGAGGAAAGCAGGAGTTATTTTATTGTTTTGACACTAGCAAAACGTTCTCCCTCACAGAGGTTTTGTGTAAAAATTATACAGGCAGGCTAGAAAACCTGTATCTAAGATTTTGTGGAGAGAGGTTTTGTTTTTGGTTTTTTTTTTAAGTAGCAGGTATAAGATAGTGGTTATAAAGATAGTTTCTGTTTAGTTACCTTGAATATACTCTGAAAGTACTGCTGCCATAGATGTGAGCTAAATACATAGGAGATTCCATTAGATAATGTACAGTGCAATTACATCTTCTTCATTTGTCTGTTAAAAAAAAATATTATCTCCTTATTGCTAGCTATATATTGAACCTTTAGGGGCATGAAAGCTCACATACTCACATGCCACTTGCAGCAAGAGAAACATTTCATGTAGTTACTGAACAGTCTAGGAGATGCATCCTGAGATGCACCCTTATTTGCTGGTGCTTAATTTATGCAAGTGTCACTTCTTAAATTATGAATTCAGTAAATTATGAAATTAACGAAAATTTAAATTACACTGTGTTGTATTATTTTATAAATTATATTTGTACAAATTACTTTTTTCTGTTCCAGCAAACAAAAGCTGTGTTATTTACAAGAGCCTAAGAACTGATCCAATCCTGGTGTATTTGCTTTAGTCTCTTGTCATTTAGCAGCTGTCTGCCTCCATGTGTATGTGAAACCATATTCCATTTGCTTTCTCTTCTTGTCCTTATTTTGTCCCTGCTGGTAGAATACTGTGAGCATTCAAAAACTCAGTGCAGCTTGCAGTGATGCTTGCTAGGAATTTGTATGTACAATTAGAGGAGCTTACTGATTTTTAATGTCTGCTTTCTTTGTAGAATACTGCTATTTCTCATTAGCATCCAGATAGCTAGGTATATATACTTAAGTGACAAAAATCCCACTAGATACTCATGTCTCTTTCTATTACAAACGGTAACCTTCATTTATGCACTGTATTTATTAACTTTTTTTCTATTCTGTGTGTCTGCACTATCAAATACATGCAAGTGTACATAGAGGTATTTGAGGTGTTAAAGCCAGTGTTAGCAAAGTTTGGATTAATATAGCAGCAGGGAGAGTAGAGACTTTTGAAAATTGTGGTCTCCATGCAACAGAACATTAAATCAGACACCTTTGCAAGGATTGAACTAGATCTCAGCTATAACTTTTTATTTACTCTGAAAAAAGTCTTGAAATGTCTAATGTCTTTTTGTTTTTTACACTTTTTGCTTTTTACTGCCATAGTTTTAGAATTTGGTTTTGTGTTCATATGAATGGTTGAGAATGGGCTTCCTTCTCAGCTCACATTATTGTCTTGTTATGAGAAAAAGAACAAAGGAAATTTTAGTGCTTTGATTGCAGTACTGCCAAATAGCAGTGTTACCAGTATTATCACCTGCACTAGATGATTCTTTCAGTGCCTTAGGTTATCATGTGGCATGAACTCTAGTGACAGCTTCAGGGAACGACTTCAGTCCCCAACATCAATACTACTTCTTAAATGTGAAGCAACTGCTTTTCTTTCTTTTAATGCTGCAATGGACAGTGAATTTGTTTACTTGCATCAAAAATTGTAGCCATTGTAATCATTCACATTTTGAGCTGACACCTTCTCGGTGTTAAGCCTTCATCTACAGTACAATCGTTGGGCACAAGCCTGTTCTGAAAACTTTTTTGCATCCTAGAGGTAATGCATCCACCTTCAAAACTTAATGTAGTTGTTACAGAAGTTATTGAGATACCAGGACATCAGTTTGTATGCTTTGACTTCCATTTGTATATTATATCTGTCTGGCAATCTCCATTAATGCCAACCCGTGGTAGTTCTTGACTGTAGCAACTTCTGACTTCTTGACTTCTGATTAAGGAATCAGAAAGATATGCATTATGGTGTCACAGAGGAGAAAGCTTTCTGAGTTGGGATTTTTTTAGACGTTTGGGGAATTTTTTTTTCTGTGATAGTGCGGCTGCTTTTGTTTCCATGTTCTACACAGTCAGTGGGCAGTGCTGGAAAACTTTCTAAGAAACTGTCTGAATTCCTTATTGATGCTATACTCTTACAACAGCATTTGTGCCTAAGGCCTTCTGGGTGACTAGGAGACTGCAGCTAGTTCTAGCAGAGGACAGTGTGGTGACAACACACAGTTCTGGCTGGACAGCAGTGTTATCACCTCTTTGGACTCAAAAGCATCCTTCCTAAGGAGACTCCAGCTGTTATGCAGGCTGTTGAAAGCTTCTCACAGCTATCCTGTTTTCTAAGTTAGTAGACTATAGAGTGCCACACTAGACAGGAAATGTCTATTTCTGAAATGTTACTTTGATTAAAAATACTATGCCCAAGTCAAAATACGGTACTCTTTAGGCAGACGTATAGGAAGCAGAACTGTTGGAGGTCTGAAGTTACAGAACAAAACTTGTGAGAAAATTTAAAACTGTTAAAATTTCACTACATTCAAAAGGGCAAGCTGGATTCACAGAATATTCCTTAGTTGGAGAGTCCACAAGGATCCTCAAGTCCGACTCTTCAGTGAATAGCCCATATAGGGATTGAATCCTTAACCTTGGTGTTAATAGCACCATGCCCTAACCAACTGAGCTAATTAGAGACAGCCACTGACATGAATTTCTGAAATTCTGAAGGAAGAAGGGCCCTATACAAATTTGAGTAGGAAAGGTAAGTTTCTACCAAAATAGGTTTTTGTATTGTAACTGGTTCACATGATATCTGTGTGTTTCTGTAGTAAGGAAGAATGTGTCTTCAAATATAAATTCTTACTAGGTGTAAAAACCTCACCTTTAAAGACAAGTGTTTTAAGCAAGCATAATGGAAAAAAATAGAGTAACTTAGATGTGTTGTTGAAGAAAATCTTTCCTTTCTGATTATTTTAAAGTGGAAGTTAAGATCCTGATCTGAAATATGGATAAATGTATTTAAGCCTTCATTATTTTTTTTAATCATTAGTGTAAAAGTTTTAAAATTAAGGGGATCACTCTTAGTAGAAAGGGTTAAGAAATGGTGGAATTCTGAAAAAGCCTGAGTATTTTATTCCTCTGAAAATATATTTAAGTCTCAGTGTTTACAGGTTCCTTTCTTTTGCTTTAGGGACGAATGTCATTGTTTTGGCTTTTTAAAGATTTTTCCTAGCAAAATGATAATATGTAGAGAAGCAAGAAATAGAAGTAGTTGAATCATTAGCAAAGTGATGAAAAATATGTGGTCTGAAGTGTAGTTCTGAAGAAGTAAAAGTTGAGTTCTTCAGCTTCTACATTTTATGGCATTTTTATGAATGTCTTGCTTAATATCCTGTGAACAATAGTTTAATTTTGTAAAATAAAATGTTGACTAAATCAATATGGAGATGTAGACATGTACTGTTCTAAAAATCTAAAAGTTTTCCTGGTCTTTTTTTTCTGTTCTTTTGTTTTACAAGATAGTCAAGTTTGCTTCGTTTTGGAGCATGCTGACTTTGTTTTACTGTAGATTTAGGGAAGAGCAAAGGAAAAAGTATTGGAAGACCAGTGTAAAATGTGCATATATTTATGAGAGAACTGTAAGGAATTTGCATCTTGTCTTTCTGTATTGAATAATTAGACTTGCATTTGAAGTCATTTGCTAATTGAAATTTAAAGATCTGTTAAGACTGCTATTTGAGATTTGTCTTTTAATATTCTGCTTGCAGGAGCATCATTTGGAGGCCAAACAATTACATTATGATAAGTGAGATATTGATGGGTTCTAGTCCAAAATTCTGATCCTGCTGTTTACAAACATTTAAATTTGTTTTTACTGATTAGGAAAATTTTGCAAACTCAGTCTTAATTACAGTAAATATAAATTAATACTTAGAGCATGCCATAATTAAAAAAGAAAATAAGTCATTAGAAGTATTTTTTCCCCCCCTCTCTCTTATCTGTCACTTTTCTGTACATAAACTTGTGTGCATGCTATCAAAGTGTTTGTAGAAAGGTAAGGAATAACCCCTGTGGCACAGTGATAGCATGCTAAACTTTTTCTTCTGTGGATACGGATACAAGGTAATCCAGCGTGGGCTGGAAGAAAAGGTGCCGGCCTGCATGTGCTCTTTGTTTTCATTGCACTTCCACAAGTATGATGGTATGATTCTATCATTCCCTGAACAAGATCCTATAGAAACGCATGCTGTTTTCTGTACACACGCTTCCTAAAATGTCTCAGAGTGGGATTAAATAAATTCTAGGTTTAGGAATATATAGGAATAAATAAGGCTTAGGACATCAATTTGCAATGGCAGCTGACTGTTGTTAGTGGCAAGTGACTGCTGTTGGACTGTTAATTTGTGGCAAATATAATGTGAGGAATTTCTTTAGATCTAGGGCTTAGCTAGTGTTCTCTTTTGGTTTGGTCCTGTTGGGTCTTAAAGATTTTTTGGAAAAAAAATTATTTATTGCTGTGTTTAAGATTTTACATGGCACTTCTGATTGTGTAGGCTATTGGCTGTGGAGTGGAAGCACTAGAACTAGCAATGCAGGGTTAGAAAAAGTGTGACTTTCAAAATTAGGGCTAAAGCTTTTCCTTTTTCATTTTTACTTATACAGTTCTTGTTCATTAAAAGAAGGTAAATTTAAAACCTTACACTGATGCTATATTATAAATGCAATTTTGAATGAAGACACCAATTAGATATAGGCAATTGAATTGTAGTTAGATGATGACTAGTATTTTAATTTTTCAATATGAAGGAGTGAAAAAACTGCTTCACGTGTGTGATTTTTCAGTATCTTTGGCCATTGGCAGAGTAATTGTGCCTTTCATTTGCTACCAACATTTCTGATTTGATTATCTCATATTTTCAGGAAATATTGGTTGTCATTAAAAAAGATGAAATGTGACCTAATGTTTATCTTCATTGTCATTTTTTAAGGCCCTATTGAGTTTGAAGAATGTAACACATCCAGTGTAGCTGAAGGTGAGTTGCCATAGCATAGTTATTTACACAAGAATTCTGTGGATTAGTACTTGAACTGTGAAGCAAAGGGTACTCATCAGTGTGTGAGTCTGTATAAATGTAAAGTGCTCCAGTAGACTAAAATGCAGTTTTCCTTTTGAGAAACAAACTTCAATGACAATAAGACTGATGCCTTGGGTTTTAGCTTTTAAATTTTTCAGATTCTCTGCTGCCTGGTATGCAACTCTGAAATTTCATATTAGATATTAGTAGATTTTCTTCACCGGGTAGTTAGACAAAACAATCCCTTCCCAAGTAGAGAATCACAGACAACCATTACCCAGAAACTATAAACAGCGGCAAAGAGAAGAGGGCAAGCCATGAGACTTCATGACCTGGAGCTGTAATTGCACAATTGGACCCAATATATAGTTGAACCAAAACTTACAAAAGTATAAAACTCATGACCGGAATCCATCTTGGATTCATCCTGGGTGTAGCCCTAACCAGGCTCTTGTAGTGTCCAAGGTGTATCCTTTTAAGGCCTTTCAGTAAATACCTATTTTGTTCATTTAGCTAAGTCTAGTCTCTGTTCCAGATCAGCCTTTCTAGGCATCAAATCCTATAAAGCTTTAAAAGAGTAATGCATAAAAGTCAGATAATTTGAGTGTTTCTCACATGTGTACTTTGGCTACTTGGTCTTTGCAGAGGTTTGGATTTGATTCAGTTATGAATGTGTTGTAGCTTAATTTGCAAGTGTCAAAACAATGGGCTCTTCCCATTGTTACTGTGTCAGTTAAACTAAGCCTAATGTAGTGTTATGGTTGCAAATTCTTTCTTTGTTGGTGCAGCCTTTTTTACTTAGGGGATTGTTTAAAGTGGTTAAGAACTGCTTTCTGTCCATAAGCTATGTCTTTACTTGTGGGACTGAGGAGTCAGCAGTATAACTTATAGCATCCAAAAGCTTTTTTAAGTTGCCAAGATTTTGGCTGAGACATAAAATCTCTTCTAACTGAAGCAGAGAAGATCCATATTCAGAAATTAGTCTCATACTCCATTTGCCATTATTTTGGTCTGCATAAGACACAGAGGAAAAACAAAGCCCAGACAATTAAAAATAATCTTGGAAAAAATTATGTTCCTCAGTATATATTACTGACTCTACAGCTACCTGGTTTGAGAAGTTTAGAGTTACTGAAAATTTCTAGGAGTGGAGAGGTTTCTTATGCACTGTGTAATATATTTTTGTAAAGTTAAATACAATAAAGTGCTTGGATTAACAGTGGTTTAATTTTGGAAACCAAATTATTTCTACCACTCTCCTCAAAAGCATGCTGCCAGTAGTATAATGCATCAAAACCAAATTGTAGACTAGTTGGATCAGATGCTTGCACTTAGTCATTTTGTTTGGCAGTCTGCTTTGCCTCAGCAAACATTGTAAAGAAGCATATGTGGCAGTAAGTCTGAGGGAATATTTAAGTGTGTTTTAGTACATTAAATGGGAATGAAAGCAATATGAAAGCAATGAAAGTACTTTTTTCAGTACCGTAGCTGTATGTATCCAGTGCTAAAAGCAGGGAAGAAACAAAAGGGGAGAAGTGTAATTCCAAACTCGGTGAGAAGCTGTATTGGAGCTGGATGCAGCGCTGGGAAATCATGAACTCACATCAGCTGGAAAGCCAAGAAACACTCTTATTTTTAATGGGACCAGGATACTACTTTTGAGGAAAGACAGGAGCTTGCAGCTTCTGGGAGCACACAGGGCAAAAGAAATAACAACAGGGTAACTGTTGAACTGCAGTAGCTGGGGAAGGCAATGTTCAGTTTCTCATCCATGACTATTCAGTATCACCTGGAGCAGCATCCTATTGAGTTTTTGTGAGCAGAATCTTCTTCCTCAAAACTGTTTATTAAAGAAAACAGAGTCTTTATACCCAACTTGGAGATCCAAGTCAGTTTTTTAAGAATTTTGTAACTAATGTGTTGAACACTGTTTTGTTTTTTTTTAAATTTGTATTTCGCTTAAAGCAAATTGGAATAATGTTCCCTTAGTTTGGCTCCATACCTGTCTCCACTGCATACCTGTGGCAGCATTTAAAACATTGGATTCATATGCATCTATGTTTGACATTGCTAAATATGCCTTTATCTCTTTGATCTATGAATGAAAAGTGTTTGTTCTGTAGGAATAAAACCACGGAAAAGGAAGCCTTTTGGTTTATCAGGAATAATGAAAAAAGAAAAAGATACTGAATCTGTGTAAGTATATTTCCACCCTGCAGCCTTGTTTTGTATGAAAACCTAGTAATGGGGATAAAAAATAGCCAATATTTAACCAAAAAAAAGGTTTATAACAGTCGTTTGAAGGAACACAATGAATACAAAAACATCGCAGTTATTTACAATTTTTGTGACCAAGGATTTTAACATAAATAACAACAAATAACAAGCATATTCATAGTAGTCAGCTCATGTTTCATTCTTTCCTGTGCATAGGTAAGTATTCTTCTACGTGTCAGCTTTGTAGATAATGTAATTCACATTAATCCTAGTAAAATATGTCTGTATGTGGTAAAAGTACTTGATGGCTGTGTTTGCAGAATTGATGCTTCAGGTATTCTTCTGTTAGAGGAACTTCTACATATACCATCGAAGGACAGAAAAATGCAGTATATCATGAGCACACTCCCTTCTCAAACACCATCATTCTAGATCAAGACTGATGTCCCAGATATACCCTATGCCATATTCTTTACGTGTACTCAGTCTTTGAGGAGTTAATCTGTGCCAAAAATGAGTTTGAATAACAGTCCTGAGGGGAATTATTCACAGTATCTATATTAGTATTTATGGTCAGTGTATTTTTTTTTCATATTTCTACATGTATTTTCTCAAGAAGACAGCTTACAATTTGACAACTTTGACAATACAGAAATATTCCCAGAGGCAACATCTGCATATATACTTTTTAAAAATTATTTTTAAACTATTCTACCAGTGTTAGTTTTTTTAACATACTGCTGAAAAAATTGCGACCTAAGGACAGCAGGTGCTAATAGTATTTTGTTTCTATATTCACACACTCTATGAAAGTGCCATAGGCATTTACAGAGATTCTTGCATTAAACCATAACTACTAAATGAACTAGAACATCACAAATAAATAACAGGCTTCATTATGTGTTTACATAATATATTTTAATACTTCTTTTATGATCTCTTTAGAGATATAGATTGCTAGTCTGTATTTTGTCTGATTTAATCTTCAGCTGATGATCCTGTTACAGACTGGAAATGATGAAACTGTCATCAGAAACTTCTCTGCACAGAGAAATCAAGTCCTCCCTTGGACTTGTGTATATTAGTCTGTGAGCTTGTTTCATTTGTTTAGGGCAAGCTTTCTAAATCTAGAAAAAATCTCATGGTTAGTAGGCTTTTCAGTTTGTCAAGATAGTTTTTAAACTGTTGATGCCTGAACCGGTGTGTCTAGTAATGGTTTCAATTCAGGGAAATACCACACAAGGTGCATTCTCTTATATATTGCTGTAGTTTAGCCAGGGATCACACTTCTAACCACTGCTTTGCATTATTTGGTTGTTTCAGTTTTTATCTAGAATCCTTAAATTCCCTTATAAAATCTCTGTTTTCTGAAACACTACCTTATAGCAGAAGCATGACCCAGTTCATTAATTTAAAAGGAATGATCTAGTAAATCTAGTGATTTAAAAGAACTTTTATCTACAGCTTGATGTCCTTGTTCTCCACCTCACCAGCATTTAACAAACTGCTGTGTTTTCCTTGCATCTATAGAACAGATCCTGGGAGATGTCGGTAGTACTCTTCTGAGTCTAGATCTGCCATTTCTGTTTAAGATATCTTAGCTCACTAATTTTGGAAATCTTCATTGTGGGCTGAAATATATTCATTCATTTGCCTTATATTTCACATTTCTCAACTGTTACATACCTCAGGCTATCTTGTTTGCATACAGACACTTTTTGAAACCATATCTCTCAAGAGAAAAATATGCTTTGTCTTTTCAAGCAGTAAAATATCTTTCAGAACAGCTCTGTTGCTATGAAAGATGTAAACCAAGTAGAAATTTGATCACATATGTCTTCTTTTGTGTCAGGCCTTTCAGAGAAGATGAAGTCCTTCATCTCACTGTCATTTCCTTAACAAGCTGTACTGAATTTTGTATTAATGCTTCCATGTTAGCAAGTTTTTTGCACCTGTTTTTACCACACTGTAGTAAAAGCTACATTTTTGCTTTTAGCCTATTTATTTTTTCAGAGAAGATGTTTTAGATTACAATGCATTTTGTTTTTTCCATGTTCTTTTCTCTATACATGCATGTGTAGTATGTTCAGACTAATGATATAAAAGCATTCTTGCTCAGTTGCACCATCATGATTTTTCAGGGTGCAAATTAGAGAGGACTTGTACACTACTCAAGTTGTGTAAATGTAATTGCTTCTGGTTTTTGAAGACATCAGAGAGAATAGTGTCATTCATTATTTTAAGTACTTCTACTCAAATTGAAGTTGCAGTGGAAAAGTGTAACACTTGTGAATAACGTGCTTGCAACCACTGCCTTCCTGCAGACAACTTACTTTTTTTTCCTAGAAGTGCTTTCTAGGAGGATACTCAGTTATTTTGTTCAGCATCTTCTAGTACTTGACTGCAACTATGCTTGACAAACATGAACTAAGAATGAAACTTTAAAAGAGAAAGCTCTGAATTCCTCTGAAGAAAATCTTAATATCTTTGTGAATTGGGTTTTGTCCAAAACATTTTGCACTTGCAGGTAGACTATTTTATTAGGATTGGTGACTTCTACTTATTGCACCCATCACCCATGAAGACCTGAAACTTAAAGTATATTCATCCAGAACACAGTGTGGTAGTCCTCACTTTCCTGGATTTTTTTGTTATTATTTCTAATTCTTTTCAGTAATTTGTGAATTTGATTTTTCTTAATTTTTTCTGATTTTTTTTTTTCTGCAGTGTTTTGAGCATAAGCTGTCAGCTGTTATTTAAATCTCATTCAGTCGAATGTGGATTATTTAAAGTAAAAATTTCAAGAGTATGAGAGGCAGAAGGGTCAAATGCACTGTCTTAAGTTATTTGAAAACATTGGAGGAGATTTTGTGTGAATAAAATAAGTTGTGCATTCTATAATTGTAAATTTTCTTTTTTTTTTTTTAATAGGGAGTGTCCAGATGCAGACTCAGTCGTAAGTAGACTTATTTCCAAAATAAATACATATGCTTATACTATCAAACCCCACAATCTGATGAAACTCAACTTACATACAGTCCCTGCAATACATAATTTATCTGGTAAAAGATTTAGTATTTTTATTGTATACTCAAAGTGTTAATTTTGTGCAGTACATGATCTTCAGCGGTATGTACAAACAAGTGTCAGTAATACATTTTTGTTTCCTAATAATAGTAGGTTTTAAGCAAGGTGTTTTCACTGCAAGTATATTTTACTTTATTTTTCAGCTAATAGTCTGAATTCCTTGGCTAATAGATTTTAAGAAAGAAAAAAGATGTAGTTTATTGTGGACTCAACTTTGTGTTGTCATCTTCCTCTGCTTACCACTATTTCTTTTGAGAAGTCCTTCTAATATTGACTGGGTTCTGCTTTACCACTGGCAATAGAGTGTAGGAATATACTGTTCAAAATATGATTGTAAATGCAGCATTTCTAGATGCACTTTATTAATGGTCCAGTTTTCATTACTGTTAGATCTGTGATATGCCTTACAATTTTTTTTAGTCAATTCAGGTAAGTGGCTGTTTAAAATTAAATTAAATATGTTAATGATTTTCATTTCCTTAATTTAGTCTTTTCTTTTTATGCAAACACATATGTTATCTTGAATTAACATATAACAAAGATTGTAACTCCCTGTAGCTATGTTTGGGAAAAATTTACAGAGCAATCTAAGTGATTTTCTGTAGGCTTATGTATTTTTCATTCATTCATTTAGGTGCAAATTATATTACACAATTTAAGTTTTCAAGTTCACTTATTTTGTGAATTTTCTGATTTTTATTTGGTAATTAGGAGGTTTTAGTACCTAATATTAAAATTTGTTTTGAGAAACTTGATTTAAAACATGTAGTAAAACTATCCTTCTAAATGGGGAAAATTAAGTTTTGCCACATAACAGAACTGTATGTGTAAGAGCAGATGTGTAGTTCTTGCCAAGACAGTTACTTTATATTGTGCAGCCATCTTGAATTACAGTAAGTTTCTTTCCTTGGGTGCATTTAAAAGAAACTAACAATAGAAGTATTCTTATTTTCAGGCTTCTCATGGAAATAAAATCATTTGACAGTTCAGGTTGAGTCATTGGAGTAAACCACAACTGGATTTGACTTGCAGTGTTTATTTTCTATGCTTATTTTGTCTCCATGTTTTTGGAAAACAATTAGTTCAAAAAATTCAAGTATAAATTGATTTGGCATTCTATCTGGCTACATGAGGCATACCATATGATAATCTACGTTAATTGTTGATACTTTTGGTTTGGGTTTTTTTGCCTGCTCAATATTTTATGACTGCACTTGGAATTTAAAATTTGGTCTGTGATTTCTGCTTGCTTTTTTCAAGCCACAGTAGTATTCTGTATAGTGATTGAATGCTTTAAAAGCAGAAGTCAATATTGTAATTGTAGTGAAAAAATTACAGAGATTCATTTCATCCCTAACAAACAAGCAGTCCAAAATGCTTTTATGTGTTAAGGTTGGAGTCCTCTTCTGAAAGGTCTCATTTCAAATGCTTTTAATTTTTCTTGGCTTTTACTTATGGGTTTCCTTTCTGTTTAATTTGTCAAACATAATCTAAATGCTTTGAACAGTCTCTATCATCTCTAGGAAGATTTGTTTTGTATGGATATTTGTAACAAATAATGCATTTCAAGAAAATGAACTTGGAAAATTATTATTAAACAAAAAAGATTAAAACAATATTAATTTGTGTTTGATTGCTAAGAAATACTGAGGAATAGACCTCAGAAAATTCAGCTTAAGATGTCCTAGTTATTATTTTGTCAATTTTGTTCACTCACAGAAAGCCTCTCTGGCATATGTATGATTAACGTGGTCATTTTTTAAAAGGTGGCTTTTGTTTATTTGTCAAGAATTTTAATTGTGTGAAAGGAATGTAAGAGATAACCAGTCTTCAATTATATATAAAGACCAAAAATACTGCAAATTTTCAAGTTAAGGATTTAGCAAGAACTGATTTCTGTATATTATCTACCAGTTCTGTGTGCTACTGTGGATCTTTGAACCTACTATGTAGTCAATACTGTGAAGGCCTTCTCACTAGTGCAAAATGTGTAACACAGTCTATCAAGCTTCTATTCTGTTTCCAAAAGCAAAATGGTGAGATGGGTCAAAAATGTCTTTTGTCCCAAAATCCTGTCACATTTATATGTGGTGAGACAGATACGCTTATGCTCATCCTTTTTGTAGCTGCCAGATTATATATACTGGAAAATAAATTATTAAGACATTAATTCCAGTAAGTATTTTTTGTAATGGCTGTAAGAGGTTTTCATGTGCTCACAGTAGGCAGCTGTGGACTGAGAACTGGTATTTGTTGAAAAAGTTGACCACTTCAATAAGCAGCCTCTGTTTAAATATAGGTGACAGTATCTCATGAGATTTAAAATTCCTGAGTTTTTTATATGTCAGTCTATAGTGTAACTTCTATTAAGCTAAACCTTGATAATTGAGAAAAGTGGAAAGTCTGTAGTAGAAAAGAGATACTTGAAAGAGATAGAAGACTGACTTTGTATGGGGGTTTTGCCTTAGAACATTTTTCTAAAGGCTGAAATGGTTGTTTCCCATGAGTTTGCCATGTCTCTAGAGATGTTCTTTAGGAAGATATGAGCTCTATAAAAGCTTTTATTTCAGGAAAACATTTACAAGGTTCCACTTGTGTCCAGTAAGATCTGAATTGGGATTGCAACCCTTCCCTTGGTTAGGATGCTTGCTGATCTCCTTCTTCTACTTCACTGCCTATTTTCATAAAGACTGTAGTAATGTAATTATCTTTGAGTTCTCTGTTCTTTCTGTCAAATCCATTTGAAATTGTCCAGTAAGTTCAAAAGTAATTAAGAAGGGAGTCACGGATGTACAGAACATAATGCTGAAAGGTTTTTTTTCCATGGGAAACTGAAATGCAAGCACATATCAAGGCATCCAAAACTTTTCATTAACCTCTTAATATATGAGATTATATAGAATTATAAACTATTTTTTTATTTTTTGGGACTGGTTGAACTTTGAACCATCAATTTCTGAAAAGTGGAACACAAGTGTAATCTAATATTTATTGAAATTCAAGTATTTTTCTTTATTTGCATTTTACAGCATTTTGTTCTGGCATTTTTCAAATAGTTGCTATTGAGGAAGAGGCTTTCTGTCACAGCACAAGAAAGGGGCACTTTGAATTCCCATTTTTCTTTCTTTCTGCATTTCTAACAATAGGAGAAACTGACTGTCTGCTCTCTTCCTCTGTGTCTTTTGGGTTAATAGGCACCCTAAGGAGAGGAGGCCAATATTATGCCTCTGTCTTAACCTAAGTATATGTCAGAGTCAAATTTACACCTCAAATATGTCAGAAGCGGAGAGCCTTTTTGTTCTCTTGTTCCAGCCTATGTGCTTCAGCTATTTACTTTGAGTCCTCATTCGGATTACAGGAAGCCAATTGAGTTCTTGCAGAAGAAAATAGAGTGAGCTGTTCAGCTGCATTGCATCTTGAAGCATACCCTCAGGAAAACTTAATAAAGAGTTCTCATAACCACTGTAGTTATCCCAGGAGAAGAGAAAATATAAAGAAATCAAACTGGGGCATGGTGAAGGTTCTTTGCTTCTGGACTGACGACCAGCCTGTCAGCAGTGCTAGTGTTGCAAAGGGCTAAATGATGTAGCTAGACCACAGTGCTCTGTAATCTAGTAACATCATTTAGCCCTTTAGTCCCCTGTCCTCTGTATGTAGCCCAGAGACACTAATGACATGGTAATGGTGTGGCTTCTTCAATCACTTTAAATGACAGATGGGACAGAGCAAGGAAACTGAAATAAATTATTCACCAAAGCTGAAAAATGTGTTTCGTTAATAGAATGCTTGGTCCTCAAGCTTCTTATACAGGAAATTTAATTTTATTTATCAAGGCCTGATGTTTTATTTCTTTGAAAATTTATTAACCCCATAAAGGTTGTAGAATATGCCACAGCAAAGACAAAGGTATATGACCTAAGTTTCTGGTGTATGTTTACAGCTATATAAGATCACAGTTAATGCATTACATCTGCAAACACAGCGAAAACTGGCTTTTACAGCTACATGTTTAGTTGCTTAACAGAACCTCAGAAAGGCTTCCTGGAAGTCCGCCAGGTGCAGTTGCTTTTGCAGTTGCTTTCTTTCTAGTTGCTTTGCAGAGTTCAGTTCACATGCATAATGAGGTAGTTGGGAGCTTTTTGACTGTAAACACTGCACATAGTTGTGTAGGAGGCTAAAGCAGACCTCCATCCCCATTTTATTAATAATAACTTTTCCCAAAGGCTGAAGTTTGCAAAGATCATCATCTTTGTGTGTTGAATTTCAAAAATTATATATGTCGGTTGTGAACTTAAACTCTGATCAGCATGGTAGGCAAATCAGGTTTTACCTGTGTTGTGTGCCTGATATTTAAGATACACTGTTATTCATGACATAATACGTAGTTTTGTAATTGTAGGAGTGTGGAAAAGGGAGTAAACATTAGACAAATAAATGTATATGCCTCATTAACATCAGATTCATGAGTATGTGTCTCTCTCAAGTTGCTGTGTTATCTATTCCTGTTAGTAAATTGTAAATTTGCAAATGAAATGTTGGTATTTCAGAAAGCATATTCATCAGTTCAACCATTCAAAATATTAAGAACAGTATTCTGAAATACTAGTCAACTTGTAAGATTGTGAAGTATCATTTTACTTGTGTAATTTGTAATCAGACACAATCTGCCTTTGTCTATGCAAAGGTATATCAAGTATCTATTCCACCCATTTTTTATGTTGGTTTATACAAAAATATAAATTCAGTAGCTAGTTAATTAAAGCAAGTGTTAATGATCATAAATTGGCACAAGATCCAATCAATCTGAATTGCTGACAAGGCTGGAAATACAAGGCATATTATTTATGTGTGTATATGCTGTTTCATGTGAGATGTTTGAAATTATTTAAATCCACGTATTTAAATTTCAAATATAGGAAAAAACTACAAATTAAGTTTTCTGGTTTTCTGCACAGAGTTTGAAAAGAAGTGGTAGCATAGACTAGCTGAAAGAGAAGGAAGGAATTTTCTTCTCCTGTGTTCGGAACTTAAGCTGTACGGTGTTCATCTCTGTTATACATGAAGTTGTGAAAACAGACTGCGTGCTGAAGGGCTATTTCTCAGGAATAGATGATTCAAGTACATTATCAAGATCAGAAATAATTGTCATGAAAGTATTAAGAAAGAAATAAAATCTTAAATATTTTAAGATTTTGGTTCTTTCTTAATCCTAGAGATTATTCAGTAAATTAAAAATAATAAAATGAAAATAACTTCTACAAACTTAAATTCTCTCATAGTTTAATATCAAAACAGTGAGTTTTGCCAGCTACATTGTGCATACTGTGTCAGCCCAGTAATCATATCCTGTACATATATGGCCCAGTTTTAAGAAAAATTATTTGTTGTGTATTTAAAGATTTTTATTGATTTTCAGTTCATCTTGACCATGAATGTCCCTGATCTATGGAAAATCACCTGGTGTGACAAGTAAATTAATTTCAGAATTCAGAATTTGTAGTATTACAAGAAAATAAACTTACTCTGTAGCTATAGGTTTTTATTCTGTTTACTTTGATGTCAAGTTTCATTAGTGGTTTCTGGTATATAAACAAGGTCAGCTTGAGGTCAAGCGTAGCTAAGAACCTTGATTTGAGCAAGTAGACCTAAAGTATTGGACCGTGTGATTGTACTGTTATTACTTTTTTGTTGGTGTATTTATTTATTTATTTATTTATTTATTTATTTATTTATTTATTTATTTAGATGTGGTATTTAATTTGGTGTGTCTTACATCTGTACAGGACTGTATTTCTTATACTTTTCTTAGCAGAAAGTTTGAGCTATGTGTAATTTCCATTTATTTTAGAAGTGCTAAATTTAGGGAACTGTATAGAAGAGACTTTCTCTTAGTGAATTATCAGACATCCCATTTGTGATACCTGTAAAAGATACAGAAGGATAACTACATTTGAATCATTTTAATGTTCATGTTCTATACTTCCAAAGCTGTTCAGAGACATCCTCTTTAAACTTGGCTTCAAATTTTATCTGAAGTCATGAGGTTCCTTTCTTGTCCACTTGAAATCACCAGCATAAGTCATTTTGTTTTATCTCTTGACTTCTAACGGATTATGTTTTGGCCATACTGTGTATGTATGTATGTATATATGTATATATCTGTTGGTCAAATTGGTTCCCAGTACCTGTTTTCTGATAGAATATACTAATGCTACGCTAGAATAAATTACTTTTATATGTATACATATTCTAATTTTTATAGCATATTAGTAACTACTGAAATCACTGCATTTTGAAGACAGCTTGTTTGTGGTTTTTTGTGATAAACTTACTGAGACATTAAGTTCACATACACTGCCTATGCACACAAAGTTGTGAGTGGATTATTTTGGTTCTGAGTGGGGAAAGTATCTACATATCCATGTTTTTCCTGTATATGTAACACATGATGCAGGGGTTTTGTGCATTTTTAAAATTTAGATTAACTTGGAGACTTGTTTCTCTCTATCCCAAAGTTATTTTAATGAAACTATATGCTGAGCTGAGCATTCTAAGTTATTTTAACATCATTCTTGTCAATTTATATTTAATTGCCCGCAAGAACAGACATACGGAACTTAAGTTCCCAGATGCTTATTGGCTTTGAAGATTCAGGATAGTGTTGGAGACTTGTAAAGGAAAACTTGGGAATAAAATTTTGAGCACCTGTGATGTGGATATTCTTTTCTGAAGTAACAGTGCAGGCATGCTGCCCTTGCTAGGGGAAGTGGAATTGCAAGCAGCGCTTTGGCTAGCATACTTAAATATTGACTGGTACTTAGGAAAGGTTTTGCCTCTGCACCATCAGAACACCTTGTGTCTTAGCTGAAAGCAGTAAAAATTGGGAAATTTTTCTGGAGCCAAGAGGATTATAACCTAATTTAACTCAATACTAAAGCTAAAATAATATTGATTTCTGTCCTTTTTGATAAAGTAATTGATTAATAATTAATGAGTAATTAGTAATTACAATTAGTAATTAAGTAGTGATTGATTATTTAAAGCAGATGCCCTTCAAACTTGACAGTTTTCTCAGGAAATTTAGAGCTTGTTTTGTTAACATTTTATGGTGAGATACCTTGTCACACAGCTTCTGAATGACAGATCATAACTTCAGATAATTGTAATAATGTTGAATAAAAATCACTTTCATGAGTTGTTGCAACTTTAATTTGTCAATGATGTAAAATTCGGTCTGATGTAGGAATGACTTGGTTTTTTTAGTTATTTATCAATAGCATAATTTTTGTTGTTGTTTTTAGAACTTTCCTGATGTAGATGATGAAGGATACAGCATTAAACCAGAAGCAACACAAGATATCCTTTTTACCATTATTGTGCCAAGTTATTTGATGCTATTACAATTCTTTGGAAAGAGGAAGTACTGAGTAAAAAGTTAAGGAAGATGAATGACATTTATGCCTCTGTTGCAACCTCGTATTCTTACACTCATAGTTTTTGTAAAATGAACCCAATTTTTTCTTGGATGTGCGTGTGCAAATGTTAAAGATTAGATTAGATCTGATCTGATCTGATCTGATCTGATCTCTTGGGAACTTTAAAGGACAGTAAAAAGGAAAAGCAAAAAAATTGCCAGATCCATTGCAGATCCAAAATTCCACGCAGATCTCTCTCCATGAAAAGCTCTCAGAGAGTTTATAAATTTTCCAAATTTTTTAAAGTAAATTGAATGGTTATCTGTTCTATACCTGCACCCTCGCGGTTTTTTTTGTAGCACTAGAGCAGTGTAGAAATAGAATTTCTGTTACTTAATGAAGTCATTACACTACATGCTATTTCCAGTTGGTGCTATTAGCTTTTACAGTCTTTTTAATAATTTCATATTGAAAGCTTTATTGCTTTCATATACAGAGCAGATTTTGTTCTGAGTCACAGTTATTGAGGCTGAAGATTTTTCTCTGCCATTCCCCTGTTGCTTTGGAGAAAAATTCTTGTCCAATTTTTCCTACCACCACAGAGGAAAGTTCTACTTAAGAGCTGGGAATAGTTACCATAGATCTAAGCAAGCTTAGTATGTTGGCAAGATAGCTAATTTTTGGAAATGTGTTCACTGAATTTTCTGGGTACTTCAGATAAAAGGTGAATTTGGGCTGTACCATTACCTTAAATTGCAAAAATGTTTAAGTAGTTACCAGCTCATTACAGTGGCCAGGTCATCATCATAATTTCTTTGTTTTCATCAGCTTTGCAGAATATTCCTCTAATATCCACATGGAAGAGTCCTGTAAGAATAAAAGCCGTTGATGTAATCTTCTGTTTAAAAAGTTGATATAAAAGTGACAGACTTCTAAGAGGATTGTTTCATGTTTTGCATGTATTTCTGAAAGTGAGAGATAAGTTAACAGCATTCATGCTTATCATGATAAGTGAACAACATTCATGCTTATTCATTTGGACATCTTATTTTTTATTATATCTCCTTGTGAAACAAAAGAAAAGGCATACATTCTATGAAAAATATCCATGATTTGCAATCCCTCATAAGGTAGTACTTCAGCTGCTGAAAATCTTGACCAGCTTCAGGAATTTATCAGCTCACTTTCTCTTTTCCTCCCTTAGCCTCTAGAAATTTATTTTGTTACTGGGATCTCATGAGATAATTTGTTGGAGGACATTGTTTTATTATAAGGACAGTCAATCATAATAAGTGTGACTTAAATCTCTATAGGCCAAACACTTTACGAGAACTGTCTTATTCGTAGGAAATTAATCTTGAAGGTCAGTGATAATGTTCAAGACAAGAAATACGTTGATGAAGTTAGAATTACTTTTCTTTGAAACCTTTTCTATAAATGTTTCATTTTGAAGCAAGAGAGGTATAAAATAAAAATACTTGGCTTTTTCCTCACCACAACTTTCAGATCCTTTCAGCTGAAAGGGATTTGGAATGTTAGGTTTAAAACTTTGTTATGGAATAGTTTAAAGGAATTTAATGCAAAAGTCTGTCGTATTTTCAGGTGAAAATAACAGAAGTGACTTAGAGAATATGTACATTTCTTCCGGGTGGTACAAAACTTTGTGTTTCTGTAGATGAAAATTTTCAAATTTTTCTTGTCAAAACAAATGCAGGTTTTAAGACTTACCTTGGGCCTTTCAGAGCTTTTCTTCAGTGCAGCTCCTGTGCAAATAAAGTGCTGTTTATTTTCCTTATTTTGAGGTCTGAGATGTCATTATGTTTTCTTTCTATCCAAAGATGACAGTACTTTAAGCAGCTGACATTGTTCAGTTTACTGTGCAGTCTTCTGTTTAACTGGCATCCTTACTAAAAACATTTTTAGTGTCACACTGTAAGAAGAACAAGTAACGGTGGCTCCTGCTCTTTCCTTCACTGTTTATGTTAGGTACAGCTACCATGGGCATTTCACTGCTTATTAAAAAACGTAGGCTTTTCTTCATTTGATTTAAAAGATGTCTAGATTTTTCGTACATCCCTTAGAAACCCTGTTGGAGTCTTGCAAACTTCAATTTTACATGTAGAAGTGTTGCTGCTGTAGAATCTTAAATTTAATCTTATGTCTTCAAATATGCAGTTATTCATTTATATGACAGATACTGCCATTCTTCAGTTATATGACACCATGGTTTTTTGAACAGAATCATCATTCTGAAGTTAAATGGAATAAACCCCTAAATTTTAACTCGGAATTGTGCATTTTGGACTGTGGATATATGTAAATGCTCTAAGAGATCACTTAATATGAGCATTTCATGGATCAGAATTATAAAGTAGATTAAGCAGATGACTTTGACGTATTTCTACCTTAACTGAGACAAACATACCAAAGAGAACCATTTCTATTCATCCAGTGAGTCTGACTCTGAAGATGATGAACCTAGGAGGTTCCATGTAGAAATAAAACCTGTCCAGCCAAATAACAGCTCTCAATACACTATGCCTTCTTTGGATGAATTAAAAGTATCCATAGGGAACATCACTCTTTCTCCAGCAATATCTGTAAGTATTTTGTTCCTTGTATTTTTATGTATAGAAAAGTGGCAAAGAAGCAGTAGTGTAAACATATATTATAATGTTCAGAATTTTTCTAGGTTCAGTAATTCTTTTTTCTTGTGCACTAGGTTATTTTTGGTACATTCCATATTGCAATATATATAGATTGCACTTTTATATTGCAATATAACATTAAGTACTTTTCTCATATTTAAAGTCTCCTTTGAGACTTTAGAGTGCTCAGTTCTTGTGTTTGTGCTTGTGCCACCATGAGACATTCAATTACCTCTTAGTGTTAGCTGAGCATGGCTTTTAACGTAATTTAAAAATTAGTTTTCAATAACATACAAGTCTTTTAAAACAGGTCATATAATGAGGATACATGTAACATTTGCAGTGCAGCTTTACTGATTTATCCTGCCAGTTCATGGAATAATCCTTTATACCACCAAATGATAAATAATATTAGGGTATGCTAGTACAGTATTCAGATCAGAGTGAGACTGGTTCTGATTTTAAGGAAAATAGTGTGCATAACATATTAAAATAATAATTTTTCTCTTTTTTCCCTCACCACATTTTGAAAGCAGAGGCACAGTCCTGTAAGTAGAGAATGGCTTTTTATTTGCATTTGTAGTTAAAACTAAGTAAGTGTAGTGTGTGAGGGGACTTGTTGGGAAAACATGAGGAGTGTTTCATTTCATTTGTACCATGTGATAGATACATTGGCTGTTTAATTCTCTGTCCCAAACACTAAAGAGATTTAAAAATGCTGCTCCTTTTGTCAGCTCTACAATATTTATTCCTGCATTTTCAAACTGGAATGCTGCCTGGTTGCTCTGTCCAGGCTCATTTTCCATGGTCTTCCGCAAGCTCATGATATTTTTACCTGGCACTGAAAATAAAATATCACATAAGAAGATGAGTGGAAATAAGAACTCTTCAACTGTTAAGTGGTTTATTTCACAGTAGAAGAACTTATTCCTATTTTTTTTCCTGTTTCAGGCACAAATGAATCAAAATTCATCCAGTAAGTGTGAATCTTTTAGTCTGTTAGTTTTTTAACATAGAATGAAAACATTAAATGTTGGAGACATAAACTTCTTAAATATCTATATTTTAAATTGAACAAAATGCTTCTCTTGTTAGTTTTATATAACTATTCCTTATCTATGTACTTGGCTGTTCCCTGTTGTGAGGACCTGTCTGACAGTAATGAGGAACACATCCAGATGCCAAAGGGGTTGCCCCATAACTGTGCAAGTTCCTGAAACCCTTCCACCTGTTCAAGTTTAGGGTGATCCACAAACCAGCAAAGCACACCATGTTTATGATGTAAAATACTGACATAGAGGATAGAGCATTAGCTTCTATTACTCAGGCTTGGGGGTTTTTGGTTTATTTTTTTTGTCAATGGGGAACCAGACCAGATTTGTTGAAGAACATGTAAAATACTGACATGTTTATGATGTAAAATACTGACATAGAGGATAGAGCATTAGCTTCTATTACTCAGGCTTGGGGGTTTTTGGTTTATTTTTTTTGTCAATGGGGAACCAGACCAGATTTGTTGAAGAACATTGTTGTAAACTGTATAATTCAAGGAGGAAGTTTCAAGCAAACAACATTGCCTTATGAAGTGCAGTGGTCTATGTAGTCTTCTCATAGTTAAGGAAACTTAAGCTATGAGAAATCATACATTTTCTTTTTTCCATTTTGATAGTAATTTGTTTGAACTGCCAACATGAATGTTAAATATCTTTTTATAATGAAAATCAAATTTTTATGTTTCATGCTTTTAGTGATAATATGGTATCCCTTTCTTAGGTGAAGAGTTAACAAAATCAAAATTTTCTGCTCCAACTACTGAGTAAGTTAAAATTTTAAATTTTATCAAGTGCTGTTTTGCAGGAATTTGTTCTTATTTTTCTAAACTCAGAAACTCATTGGAAATGACAGCTGAGTCCTATCTTAAGTTGTACATCTATTGCATTATAAGCCGGTGTGTATCAATGGATATTTCCATTCATTTGTTTACCCCTTCTAATACATTTGATTTATTGTGATCAATCTCAATTGGTATTTATAATTACATAGCTACACAATGTTTTTAAATAAGACAGACTTAGTCTTCCATGGTACAGTGTTTAAGATTGCAAAACACAAATTTACACTGATCTGCATACATTGCTTATGTGTATATATGCTGAAATGAATGAATTTGAAGATGTAGGTCTCAAAAATTACAGTTATTTAACTGACATTATGGAGTATGTCCACACACAAATTTTCTCCGAAGTTTTGGCTAAGACAGTCTCCTTATGTGTAAATCAGTTCTTTGACCTGCAAATTTTGACTACTTTTTTTTCTTTTTAGATGCAAAGACTAATACAGACTAATTTGTCAGAAGTTTTTGTCATATTATTGAGGGACTGTTTACAAGAACTATGTAGTGATAGGACTAGGAGGAGTAGCTTTAAACTGAGAGTAGTATTATATTAAATATATGGAGGAAGTTCTTTACTGTGAAATCTGGTGATATGTGGAAACAGGTTGCCCAGAGAAGTTCTGGATGCCCTGTCTCTGGAAATGTTCAAGGGCAGTATGGAAGAGACTTTAAACAACCTGGTCTAGGGATGTCAGCATGGTTGGAACAGAATTTTTAAAGATACCTTTGAAGCCAAAATGTTCTGTAATTATTACAATTATTATATTATCAAACTACTAGTGAAGTTTGTGATTTTTATGAATGCATAAATCTTTAATTTCTATTCCAATTTTAACTCTTAATATAGAAAGGGGAACAGTGACTTCCTGGCATGGGATCCACTCTTCAGCACTTCTCTTGAATCTTCCTCTTCAGCTTCTTTGGCATCCTCATCTTCCTCAGGTAAAATATTCATGGTAGAGATGGTGTTCACTATATTTCTGGATGTTGTGGTTTTTCAGTTACTGCAAAGGGGTGTGCTTTGATGCATAAATTATAGAATTTTATAAAGCAGTATACTGTCTTACAAGTATTACATGACTGAGAAGGCAGCATATAAGGCTTTCAAACTAGAGAGCAAGAAGGAAGAGGGAGTACTAGACACCTCATGAAAATTCTGTTTTGCTCCTGCCTTTTTTATTGCCTTCTCATACTTACTGAATAATTGCTCACCGTCTAGAATGTAATCAATTTTTTTTCAGCTGGTAAGGCTGGGAGATTAAAAGGTGGTTGTTGCAGCAACTGTGAGACAAGCTGAGCTTGCACAATGAATTGGGATGGATTTCTTCTTTCCAGGAAAGTTGGCTGGGCTATGTAGTACAAAGGCATTGCAGAGCTTTGCTGTGAGGAACTTGTTTCCTGTAGGAAGGCATGATTCTGTTAGGAGTTGTGAAAGCATAATCCACGGGGAGATGGATAAAAATGACAGGACTGAGACATGAATTAAGCTGAGATCCTGAAAGCAGGGATATTGCAAGGAAAATGATGGTGTGTGGCATATGGGAGGTGGAGGGAGAGAGCTCATGTTGCTTGGGAATTTTGGGTTGCAGGATATTCGTCTTGGTATGACAAGTTGGCAAGCTTTCCTGAAACCTGGTCTTTGCAAAAAATAGTTCCATACGTCTTTTCAGTCTGCCTACTGTGTATCTTTACTCAAACATGTTAATTTTTTCTTAATGTAGACGCTTCCCTCCTCCCACACACCTGAGAAAGGAAGTGTGTTCCCTGATTTTTTTTAACTAAGTACTTGTATTCCAAAAATAGTCCTCACTTCCTTGTTCATTATGGCTTTCTAGTAGTTTTCTTCTGGGCATAATCATGCCGATTGAAGAACAATAAAGAAGATTACATGTATCAGTAGGAGAATTCTGAAAAACTGGTGTTTTTCGGCTTAAGTAATGTTCTTTTAGCAGCAATCAACATTGCTTTGTAACACTTCAGATTTTAAGAACTTAGTCTTTAACAACAAATTGATGTTTCTTAAAGGTTACAGTTTTAATAAATCTGGCTTACAGAATTCGTTATAACACTCTCATCCTGACTTACATAATCAGTCAGTAGTATTGGCAAGTGAATCCACCATGTGTGTGGTGGATTCACATGTAAGAATAAATTCTAGAGAGAGATGCATTACTGGAATTCTCTGAAAAAATTTGATGCTTTCTTAAAATACTCTGTTTTGATAACTTTGGTCTTGTGTTGGAGTCTGCAGAGAAAGGGAGAGGATACTGAACTTGTTGTACTGGTGGTTGTAGCTGTATTCAGGTGTTTATTGCTGTGCCTGGATGAGAAGTGAAAGCAGGTCAGGAAGTCATCATACAGTTCCTCCTGACAGCAGAATTGTGGAGAAAGTAGTCTCTGGCTGATGTGTAATGACAGAGATCCATAATATCCTCTGTACCTCTATCTGACAGGGAGTCATCTACCCTAGTCATACCCATTAGGGTTATACACAGAGCCCTGCAGTTCATTGAAATTGGTGCAATAGAGGGTCTTGTGGGCATAAATCAAGTTTAGATACATCTGTGCCTTGGCAAACTTTATCTGATAAATAATTCTTACAAGCACTGTTGTTCTAGAAGTTAACTAAGATATTTACATTTGTGAAGTAATCTGTAGAATTAAATAGAAAGTAAGTGTGCCAAAGTATAACAAATTTCTAATACATTTGGGGTTAAAAAAAGTTGGAACAATGTAAATCATGCTGTTTAAATTGAGTTCTAATGCTTGCTAACTTGCAAGTAAGTTTTAAAAAAAATATTTATCGGATGGCATTTTCCTCAAAATCAATGTTTTATCTTCAGCTTGAAGGTTAGTAGTAAGCTGGTGCTTTAAGTTTTTGAAAATCTCAGTCCCAAACTTAAATTACTGCATTAGTTGTGTGGAATACAGTATATGTCTCTTATGGTTTAAACATTTGTTTAACCATTGTTTTATAACCATGTTAATCATTGAACTCTTAAACTACCTTGGTATTTGTGCAGACAGTGGTTTATGCAACACAGAAGTAATCTTGGTCATCCATGAATAATCCCACTTTATTATAAGTTTAAGATAACTTTATTATCTTGAACAAACAAAACAGACATTTTTTAGCTAGTTCTTGATATTTAAAAAATGCTTCTATTAGTTATCCTCCTTATTTTCATCCATATGTATTTTTTAAATAGTTCTTAACATGTCCACATTGTTTTTAAATAGGATTTTTAGTAGTATTTTAAAGCTTTTGAATGATAGTTAAAATATCTGCTTGAAAGGGAAAGGTGTGTTAAAATTCCTAATGTTAGGTGGACTTGAAGAATGTATTTTTTTATGGCAAAAGGACCACTGTAGTAAGGAAAACTGTACTTTTGATCTGAACTTTCAAATATGTTTCTTTTTTTATTTTGGTTCTCACTTCTGTTGCTCCTAGCTGTGCCAATCTGCAAGATGATGAGAATTGACTAACCTTGCATTTTCTGCTTCTATGGTCATCTAGAGCAACAGGCAACAGCAAATGCAGGGAATACTTGTGGGAAACTACTTTTTTCAGCAGTCATAATATTATAGGATGAGAGAGGGGAAGAAAACTGAGGTGGATGATGCCTCATCCATATTGTTACTCACAGATTGATAGACAGATTAACTATCAGACTGAATCTTGTGGCTTCATTGTCTTCATTCATTCATATGAAAGCCAAATCCATTGGACCTTCTATGACAAATATTAGGACTAAGAGGATCAAAGGCTTTGGAATGAGCAGGATAGGTTTGATTAAATAAGGAAGGAAATTAAAAGCAGAAAGCTGTGGAGAGGAACCAAAAGTGGAGTAGGATGCAAGAAAGAAAAGACAAAGATGAGAAAAATTAAATCACAACAGGTAGGAAGTCAAAAGAATAAGGAAAGTTGTGAGAAATAGAGCCTTAAGTGGAGACATACACAATAATTTTTTTTCATGTACTAAAAAATGGAAAGGGACATGGTTGGCAGTATGAATTAAGTACATATGATATGTGACTGGCTTTTTTTCTTATTCTATTTGTGAGTTGTTACTTTAGTAGAGCAGTTATTTTTCATGCTGGCTGGTAGTCCTTGTGTAGTGGATATTGAATACTTTTTTGAATATTGAAAATTTTATCTTTTCATTGTTGGTCCTAGTTTCAATTCTTCCCTTTTCCTTCAGCTACCCTAACAGAGCACAATAGAAGCTCCTCATCATCTACCACTGATTTGCCTGGGTGTAGAATATCTCAGTCTTTGCTTGGACACCAGACAGATTCTGGGTCTACAAGCCCATCCTCACCAGGCTTTACCATTAGCACTTTGTGCAAATCTGGTGTTACAGCAGCGCCATCAGGGAGTACCAGTACTTTACCCTGTTTTTCACGGTCTCAGAGTCAGTGGATTTCCTTTGCTGATGAACTTCTTACAATTAGACACACGAGCACAGACAAGAAGGAGCCCCAAAGATTGCATTTTAAAACTGAAAATGCCTGCCTTGCCTCTTCTGCTTTGCTTGGGAATTCTTCCAACAGCTGTGCTTCTGAGGATCAAAGCGACCTTTTCAATAACTCTATATGCCATGAACAATTATTCATTGAAGAAACTGGCACTGCTACTGAAATATCTTCTGCATCATCTTCAGCACTACTGGACTATAGTTTAGTGTCTTCTTGTGCTCATACAAATAAGGGTATGCAAAGCATGCATTCTGTACTGCTCTTTGCTAATAACTGACTCCAAAAAGCAAGCTTTGGATTCATTTTTTCTTTTTTTTATTACTGCTCAACTGATGCTAAAATTAACTCATCTTCTTACTTAGAATGTACTAAACTGCTTGTTAATACCAGTTGGGACAGTGAAGTAAATATTCAGCTTGAAATCAGAAGAAAATTCAAATTATTCACTTAAAAGCATTGCTTTTTCTTAACTATGCAGTGTTGCTTTTCTAGAAATGGGAATGTATTTTTGTGGGATGTCAGACAGTAATGAGATCTCAAAGATTAAGCAACTGCGTTTGCAAAAACAATTCTTTTTACATACAAGCTTCCAAGAGTGGTTGGTATAAAATCACTTGAGAGAATTGAGAAAGCCCATGATGCTTTTTTTAGATGCAATTTTCAGGGTATCACATGGCATTATTTTAAAAGCACTTATGATTTGTGGTAACTGTTTAAACATGGCACTTCTACAATAGGAACCTCTAGTACAAACATCACTTCTAGATATTCTACTCCAGTACATAACTATTTATGTTCAGTGTGATATTTCTAATATTTTCTTAACTTTGCTTTATTTCAGCAAGGCCCACCACTCCTCTTTCTGTGGGCACCATTGTACCCCCGCCAAGACCTGCTTCAAGACCAAAGCTGTCTACCGGGAAACTTAGTGGGATTAATGAAATAGTACGTATTGATTATTATTTTTTTATTTGCCATTTTGACTTCAGATACACTATTCATTTACTCTGTTACTGTGGAATTACTTTATAGCCAATGTTCAAGGAATCACATAAGCAGGTTTTCAACATTGCCAAATAGGCATGGTAATAGTTTATGATAACAATCTCACTACAACAGATAATTATTAACACAAGTACTAAGGTCCAAACCATAATTTTTGCATCAGCTGAATGTTTTTAATTGAGCAAATCAGTAATTTGATAATGAAAAACAAAATACTATTGAAGTTATTAACAAACCTCCCTTGATTTAGGGATATCACCAAAGCTCTGGGAAATGAGTGAGGTGTTTTCAATTGTATGTTGACAGAAGTAGTCCTGTTGTGACTTCTCCTTGCACTTGGTGCTGGTTTGTGGAGAAGGGAGGTGGTAGATCACAGCAGTTGCCCGTAAGGATAGTGAGAGGTTGCACACTGTCTGCATGTACCTGCAATGTGGGTTCTCCTGCCTATAAGGAATGTGCTAAAGAATGCAAATAACCAAACAGCCTATCAGACTAGGCCATGCCTTATTTCCTCTGTAAATATTAGTATTCTGCAGGTTTCACTTGACTTCCTGACTAGGAAAAATGTTCCTGTGGTAAAATCCTCTTATTGTCTTTCAAGGTCAGAAGATATTTTCACCATATTCTTGGTACAAACAAAATTCTCATCTTGTGCTTTGACAAAACTGAGAGAATATTTTAAAACTGTTTCCCTTTTCTGTAGGATCAGAACAGAGTTCATTTTGAAATTCTTTTCTCTTTCCAATGCAGAATTGTAGTAATTGCTCTTAGCCCAAGGAATCTGTTCTTCCTGTCATTTATCTGTTCTACTATAAAGTATGATCCTGAACAAAACTACATTCATTTTATACTGTTGCTTTTGAAATTTACTGTTATCTGGATACAAGTAGAAGGTTGTAAGTTGTCTTCATTGTATGTTAACTCCCTTTACAATTCTCATAGCCTCTATCAAAGCCAAGAAGTGCAATAAAATGGGGGAAAAAAGTTACTGTGACATCCTGCCCTTAGGGGAAAGGAAACACCCAAGATTCACAAATGCTAGGGGTCAAAAGGAATGACTAAAGTCAGAGGGTCCATAAAACTCACAAAGCTTTATTATTAAATTATGCACTTGACATGGAAATTGGTATGTTAGTCCCTGACCTACTATGTATGTGCATGACAGTGGGTTCTGGATAAAGAGGTAGAATAAAAAAGGAAGAGAAAGGAACATATGAAATAAACAGGAAGAGAAAGGGAGAGAGATCACCAGTCCTGGTTTTAGTGTCAGTTCAGCTGATGGAGTATCCTGAATGGATCACCTAAGCTTGTTGGGAGTACCAGTTTTCTGTACCCTGGAGCTACGTTTCTTGTTTTCTATGCAATTTAGTCATCATGCACAGTTCATTCTTTCAGACCTTTCTGGAATTCAGTCAGAGGGCTTTGGGGGTCCCGGGTAGTCTTGTCCCCCCCAGTCCATACCCGTTTCTCTGCCTCATTCCTGCACTTGTACTTATCTGCAGGAGCTAGAGCAAGACGTCACAGAAAAGTGCTGCCTACCGCTGCATTGCGCCCTCTCCCTCCACATCTTGTTCTTTTTCACTTTGTTTTTACCAACAATCTTTGGTTATTATCAGCAGACATCATCAGTTGGTGCCAACAGTCCTTGCTTATTAACAATGATCTGTGGTTATTACCAGCCGGCCTTGTCTATTAGTACCAGCAATCCTTGGTTATTACCAACAGTCCTTGATCAGTATCAACAACCCTTGGTCATTATCAACAGTTTATCTGTTATTACCAACAATCCTTGGTTGGTTCCATAGTCATGCAGCTATCAGTGTTTCAGACATACACATTAGCCCCTTTTCATCTGTTATTCTACAGTTATCCTGCAAAATTATGCTTCAGGGGTTTCAGTCCTTTCAGATAGGTTAACCCCAGTGTGATCACTAGTTAAATACCTTAACAGTTAAGTGTATCCTAAAACCATCTAGAGATTTAGAATGGAAGAGACTTTTAAGTTCTCTAGGCCAGCCTGCTCAAAAAAGTGCTGACTTCAAAATTGTATCAGGTTGCTCAGGACCATGCTGAGTTTTGAAAATTTCCAGAGTGGGAGATTTTACAGTCTGCCAATCTGGCAGCCTGTCTCAGGATTTTACCAAAAGGTTGCAAGAAGGACTTTTTCCCAAAGTCTGGCTGGCATTTCTTTGCTATAGCTCTTGCATCTCTTGGAAGAGCCTGACTCTTGACTTCTTTGTGTGCCCCTTTTTACCTAGTAGGAGCCTGCTAGTAAATCTTCTTAGGCTTCTGTTCTCAGGGCTGAAAAAACCCTGGTCCTAGAGCCTGTTCCTCTCTTGGCCCTGTACTCCAGTCCCAACTATTTAAATTGCCCTCTGCTGCTCTCACTTCCAATTTATTAGTAGCTCTGCTTTAGCTCTCCAAATCTATGTTTCCACACACACAGCTCTGTAGTCTTAGTTTCTGATACTGTGTTCTGTTATTATTATTGACAGGCTGTTGCATAATCCAATATATTAGACTTGACTATTCTATCAAAAAAACCCTATAATATATGAAATAATGGTATTTACTCCAATGGAAAATGCAGGTTCTCTGTTTTACATTAAAAACTAGTGTAGATAAAACATTAAAGAAACTATGTTGAGAAACATTATAAAATTGATTGGAGCATGAAATAAGAACTTTTCTGTTTACAATATTTTGTTCATGTCTTTAAAACCACTTAGCGTTATATTCTTGTGATCTCTTCTGTTCAGCCTAGGCCATTCAGCCCTCCACTGATTGCTAACTCAAGTCCACCTCCAGCAGCTCCTTTGGCACGTGCAGAGAGCATTTCTTCTATATCTTCTTCTGCTTCCCTCAGTGCAGGAAACACACCTACAGTTGGTAAGTTTAATTAACAATTTTATCTTACTGGAGAAATAGGACAACTCAGCCACTAGGCTGCACCTGCTGCAAGAAACATTTATTGGAGTTAGTTCTTTCATATGTGAGTCCAGGGCTTCAGGCATTCTTTGCAGTGTCTGCTTCTAAATGACACTGAGACACAGGAAAGTAGATTAAATGAGATTAGACCATAGACCCAGTTATGGCATGTTCTTTAGGGAAATATTATTCACAATTAACATTCCATGAATTCTTATTTGGTATGCTTGTATAGCCATTAAGTACAACACATTATCATATATTTGTTCAGAAGATGTTATTTTATAGGTGCAGAAATACTTAGGGATACTGAAAAATCTGAATGAATACAAATGTTCACAGAACTGAGTTCTTTTATGTTCTAATGCTTATTTTTCTGCAAGTTAGTTAAGAATATAAGCTAAGCAGTAAAAGCAAAACAAACAATTAAACAAAGATCAAGACAGAAAGGAAAGTCTTCATGTGTTGTCCCTAATTTCAGAAGGTTTTCTCTTGTTTTTAAAGGAAAAGTTAGGTTTGCTATTTGATTATCATAGATCAAAAGGAGACATTGGGGCTTTTTTAGTTAGTTGGGGGTTTTTGTTAGTTTGGGAAGGGCAGGGCTTAAGACATTTTAACGTGTTTATTTAGCAGTATTGAACTATTTAACTTCTGAACACAGTTACACCTTTAGACACAAATTAAATCAAGTTGTCAGCTTATCATTTAGTTATCTGCAAATGTTATTGATGCCAAGGATTCCTCACTCAGGCTCAGCAGCTCTGAAAAGCATCTGTGCAGCATCTAGTGGGAGTTCTGCAGTGGAGTCATTTCCACCCTGTGCAGAAGCAAGGCTACTAAGTTCTGCCCAACCTTAGCTCTTACAGTTCAGTATCCACCAATTTCACAAATGCTGAGAAGCATTGCAGAAACACAACTAATATTTTGGTTGCCAGAGTCAATCCAGGCTCACATCCTCAGGTCTGAGCTCTGGTGTCAAGGAACCAAAAGTTGGTGGCAAGAGCATCAGTATCCCCCAGCTCTGGGGAGATTTGTATGTGTGTTGTTGGAAACAGTGGCAGAGTGAAATCATGAAGTGAGGCAGGAGGTAAGGAGGTGTGTGCTGACAGTGAAGCTTGATCTGGTTATTATTCTGGCCTAAGAAAAATTGATAAGGCCAGTTCCATCTGCACTGACTGTATGAATTAAATAATCCTGGGAAAATGGGAAGGGCAGTACAAGAAGCTGAAATACTTTGGGGCATGAGAATATAGCTTGCAATACATTCTGTATTCTTTTAACTTTTGCACAATCCAGTGTTCCCCTTACCCAATTTGTTCTGAATAATGGAGAATTGACTGATTATCTTCTTCCGAGTGAACTTTAAGGCATGCGTAATTTAGTGCTTCTTTTATGCTTTTGCCTAAAGTTAATTTGCAAAATATTTTTTAATGTTAATTTTTAGCATCTATTTTTGCTTGAAATATTTTGTTTTCTTGCAATGTTTTGTTTCATTTAACTGTAATAGACGATGATCTTTTGATTCGAAATCTTCCTGCAATTGAAAAGCTTTGTGAGACACTGCCAGGTATTGTACTCAAAGCACATTTATGTCTTAACTAATCATCCTAATATACTACATATAATAAAATTGTATTTCTTTTGAAACAATTCTCTCCAGATATTTCTGGTATCTAGCACATACAAGTTGCTTGATATCTCAAGTACATAACACATTCTGTGTTGCTAAAATGACCAAAATGTGATGTAAACACTTTTATATAATGCTATCTTCTGTCTATCCAGTTCCCTGTCCCATAAACAAGCTGAAATTCGGCCTTGGTTCTTCAGTTTGTCATTACTACTTCCTTTCAAGTAAAGTGAATATAATTTTACTTTGACAATCCTAATTCTCCTAACACGTGTTAAGAGAATGTTTCTATATTTACATATAATATGGATCTTAGAAGTCAGACATAATAAAGACTGTACTTTTCCAATAAATTTTATTTTCATGACAGCTCTTTTGCCAGTATTAAAACTGTCTGGATCTTTGTTCCTAAACTGAACTAAAACCATTTTATCAGCTTTATTTAGCTGTCCTTTTAATGACCAGTGATGGAGTCTTTTGTTCTGCAGTTTTGGTCTGCACTTTGAAAGTGTCAGTGCAACTGTTTGCATGGTTATGTTACTAGTTCTTGTGTCAGCGCAGCTCAGGAGCTAGTAGTGGTGATCAGGCTGAGACAGGTAGCAGGGCATTTAAGCCAGGTTTGCCATCAATACCAAAGATGATAGAATGATAGACCTGGAGCCTTGATCTGGGCTGCAGTCTGAGATGAAGTTAGGATATCTTCATGCATCTCTGTCACTTCCCTTCTGTTTGAGACCTCACAACAGGTGTAGAAAACACTGAAGCTGAATGTTGCTGCAATGAATTGTACTCTCAGCAGCAAGGCAGCAAAGCTGTTGACTTTCAGAACTGCTGACTTTCAGCATCAGGACAAGCAGTTATGTTTGTTTCATATGATAAAATGACAGAATCATGAAGGATGGGAAAAGACTGCCAAGATCATCAAGTACAGTCATTGAATGATCACCACCTTGTCATTTAAACAAAAGCACTAAGCACTCCAGTCATTTCTTGAACACCTCCAGGGATCATGACTCCACCACCTCCCTGGTAGCCTATGCTAAGTGAATAAATTCTTGCTGTTGTCCAGCCTGGATTTCCCCTGGCACAGTTTGAGGCCATTTTGACTTCTCCAGTTGCTGATTGCCTGGGAGAAGAGACTGTCCCCTACCTTGTTACACCCTTTTTCAGGCAATTGTAGAGAGTGATAAGGCTCCTCCTTATCATTCCTTTTGTCCAGGCAAAACATACTGAGCTCATTTAGCTGTTTCTCATATGACTTACTCTCTAGATACTTGCCTGGCTCCATTCCCCTTCTCTGGATGTGCTCCAGCACCAAAATGTCTTCCTTGAATTGAGGCGCCCAAAACTGGACACAGCACTCAAGGTGTGGCCTCACCAGCCCTGAGTACAGGGGGTCAATCCCTGCCCTGCTCCTGCTGGCCACACCATTGCTGGCACAGGCCAGGATGCCATTGGCCTTCTTGGCCACCTGGGCACTGCTGGCTCACGCTCAGCTGCTGTCACCAGCACCCCCAGGGCCTTTTCCTGTGGCAGCTTTGCAGCCACTCTGCCCCAGCCTGTGGCACTGCCTGGGGTTGCTGTGACCCAAGGGCAGGACCCAGCACTGGGCCTTGTTGAATGAATAGTAATTTATTTGTTTTTCAGTTTATTGGTTTCTAGGAGAATGCATGCATTTTTGAGTCAAAAGGTGATGAACAGTGGGAGCAGAGTAGGGAAGAGAGAAGTGATCTCATTTGTGGTTCCCCAAATAGGTCTCAGAGAAATATACATACATATATATTTGCTTTGGTGTTCCCTGAAAAAAAGTTAAAAGCATTTCATTTATTCTAATAAATTTCACTTTTCAGTCAAGCAAACAATGTTTGTCTTTTACCAATATGAATATAAAGAATATGTTTGCATTATTCTGCATAATTTTTGAAATATTGCTATAAAAATGTTTGTAAGGATTAAGTAAAAGATTTTAAAATAATTGATATACCTGTATACAAGGTAGTCCTTTTGCTCTACAATTGTTTGTTGTTCCTTAGTGAATTGGCAGAAAAAGACATTAAAACAGCTCAGCAACTGTAGTGACACATTCATTCAAGGTACACTTCGGTTTTAGTGAAGAATAATTCTGGAGTTCAGTATTTCACCAAACAGAATTTCAAGTAATTGACCGTTCATAATTTTATCATATATTTGCCTCTTGAAATAATGGTTTCTGGATTCCTGAGACTATTGAGAATCACAGCTTTTTATTGGTAGTTTTCAGGGACAGAAAAACTTCAGAATCTTGCTCCATGTATTGTCTGAAAGAATAAAGAAAAACAACCTACTGAAAAAAAAGGAATAAATCAGTGATTTTTAGCCAGAGTCATACTAATTAGTTCGTTTAAGAATTTCTGATTTTCACCATTTTTGACTAGATCTTTTGGATCTAAGGAGGCCTAAGTGGTGCACAACTGTTTTTATGGCACTGAGAAGCACTCTGAACATTTTACTATCTTATGTGAGAAATTGTAATGGAGAGAGATGTATGAGGTAGCAGAATTAGACTCCTGTCTTTGGTTGTCTTTCTGTCACTACTTCATTCACTTGTCTCTTAATTTAAGGTCTAATATGAGATATTAGGTGCTCTGTGAAGAGCAAGGTCCCAACTTTCTTTTTACTTCTGAAAGAGCTCAAAAAGGACAGCTACTTAGAGTAAGTAGGTTTAATTTGCCATGGGCAATATTATACAGAAGCATTTTGTCTCTCCTTTGTGGTATGAAAGAGAAATTTTTCAATTTGCTTATGAAAAGATAAAGACTGTGCCTCCTTTGTGATAGGTGATATTATGTGATACAGACCATTTTTTCATGGTACAAAAAACATAAGATGCTATCTACTACACTACTGCACTAAGAAAAAAAGCAGAAACTTCCAGTATTGTCTTTCATATTCCATACACATGTAGAAAATTTGTGAAAAATGAAATCCCATGAAAACCTGTTTCATCAACTGTATATGCGCATTTCAAAAAGCCTTCAAATGAGGTCTTGGTTGATATAGCTCTATATTGGAATTGTGTTGTGTTGGCACAAGCAACAAGTGAAGACTTCTCCAACAATTTCTGCATGGGAATTGCAATGTTTGTTGGCTGAAAATGTTAAAAGAATGTTAAACCGTTCACTTATGTGGGGTAATATTGATGAATTTGCATTTAAGTTCATTTTCACTGTAAGAGAATTCTTTGTATTTCTGTCAACATTTTATCATGCATTTTTCCATATAAAAAAGCATACAGTAGGGATCTTTTTTTAAAAGCATTCTGGTCAATTTGCTTTGGGTCTGTTGACTTCACCCCCACCAGTAGCCATTTTAATGCTGTGTTCCTCTATCTCATGTATTTCCTTCTGTCTGTTTACGTAATGTCATACCAATTGTCATACCTATGTTCTTATGCTGCTGAGCAGCATTTTGGTGGTGCTATTGTACTGTACTATGTTTATCTATTTCTACACACTTTACAAGTGATACCTCCATTGAGACTGTGATGTTGGTGTAAACTCTTGTGAAAATTACAGATGTAGTCAACCATTCTGAAATCTACTAAGCTTTTTGAAAATTAAATTTATACACTGTATGTATTCTAGGTGTTTCACGTGGTCCCAGCCCCGTCAGCCTTGGAAACCAGGACACCTTGCCTGTTGCAGTAGCTCTTACTGAATCTGTTAACGCCTACTTTAAAGGAGCAGATCCCACAAAGTTAGTTAAATAGTGAATTGTGTGAATGTATTGAGTTACAGTGAGAAAAGACAATGGGTCTGTTTTCGTACTGGGGGAGGGGAATGAGTATGCATTAGAAGGGGAATTAAAAGGGGTAATTTTCCCTGGGTATGAATGAGGCTTATTGCTCTGTAATGGCCTGCCAGGAGTTCATATATACCTGCTTTACACAAATGTGTTCAGTGACAGCACAGAGAATGACAAGGATTTTTATCATTGTCAGGTAGGTATTACATGTAATTTTGTGCAGCTGAAAGCACTTCCTTCCCTGTGACATCCATTGCTATGCTACTTAGGCCTTGCCTAGGCAGAGCCATATTGTCATGTTTTCAAAGCTTGAAAAATATCCAAGACTACTGTATGCTTAAGCAGTTAAATCTTTTTATTTCTTATGTCATCTTACTTCCAAGCTGAAAGTGGCAGTACTAGTCACATTGGCCTCATTTGAGATTGATTTTCTGTTTTAAATTTGGTTCATAAGATCATGAAATTACAGTGGTTGCTTTAAAATTAGGCAGTAAATGAGTTGCAATGAAGCTGATTTTTTATTCTTTTCTAGATGTATTGTGAAGATTACTGGTGATATGACAATATCATTCCCAAGTGGGATTATTAAAGTATTCACCAGCAACCCATCTCCTGCTGTGCTCTGCTTCAGGGTGAAAAACACGAGCAAACTAGAGCAGATTCTTCCAAATGCACAACTTGTATACAGGTTTCCTATTTTTTTAACATAATTGTAAGCTACATAATTTGTGGAATTGTTGTGTATGTAAATCAGAATTCTTTGCAGTCTGGTTGATTGAATTACATGTAATTTAATTTTCTGAATTAATCTTGTTCAGCTTAGTTCTCTCTCTCCACTGCCACTATTAAAAATATCAATGACTACTGGAATTAAAATTTGTGTTGAGTATAACAGAAGCCATAAGAAATAATTTGTAAATGTGTCTGTGTTTTCATATGCATTTAATGAATAATTTCTTTACACAGTAGTAATAATGGTAAAACTTAATTATGAAATAGTAGGCTTAAATGGAAAACAAGTAGTAGGAAATTCATGTAATCTCATTTGCCATCTACTAGTGTATTTTAAAGCTGAATCATTACATTAATCAGATTCTTTACATAACTGTCTCTCAGATGTGTAGCAGCATGCTTGGAAGAATTTGTAGGAAATAAAGGTTGCTGATCAAGTAGGATAATTGTTGAAATTGCACTTGGAGATATTGATTCCTAAAAAAATAGAAAAGCTGGAATTTTTTTAGCAGAAAACCACTTAAATTGAGTAGCTTCTATTTCATTTTTTGGAGAAATTACTTCAACACTAAGCTAAATGTTTTTTAATGCTGTACTTTTTAAATTACTAAAATAATAAATCAAACCATATGCATGTATTCTTTTCTATTTAATTTCCTTTTGTTAGTTCATACTTAATGTAATGAATAATTAATACAAAATTAAGTTTAATCACTGTTTGACATGACAGTTTATAATTGAAATGTTAGCAGAGATGCATCTGACAAAGTGAATTATACTGAAAAAAGCATATTTTGCCAAAAAAGGTTAAAATGTCTGGTATTCTTGAATGACTGGTGTAATATTTCACCCCTAATTATTGATCTTTCTTTGTAGTGATCAGTCACAAAGTGACTCCAGTACTAAAGACTTTTGGATGAACATGCAAGCTATAACTGTCTACCTCAAGAAATTATCAGAGCAGAATCCATCTGCATCCTATTACAACGTGGATGTTCTAAAGTATCAGGTAAACACTTTTATCCTTTTGAAGATTTTAATATATATATAGTATATATAGTATATAAATATATGTATATTAATATATTTATATACTATATTTATACTCAGAAATTAAAATAATTATTCTTTATCTGCCAGCATGGAGGTGAACTGTCATCCCTCATCTCTACTTAAAATGCATAGACTCTGCCCAGGCTTAGCACATTATGTTTCTTGTCATTGCCTAAGATACAGGGCTTGTTTCAGCGTACTAATGCTTCAGGTCAATCCTACAGGCAAGCTTCAAACACTACTTTTTTTGATATTTGTCAGCAAAGTCAAATTCTCCTTTAAGAAGTTTGATGGGAACTTCTTGTCATTTGTACTCAGACTGTCTTTGATTTTGCAATTGCCTACACTTTGGATGCTGTCACTGAAAAAATTTAATACATGGTTTGCAGTTGTAAGAGAGTCAGTTTAGATTAGATATTAAGAAAAAAGTCTTTCCTCAGTGGGTGGTGAGTCACTGGCACAAGTTTCCCAGAGACATTTTGTTTTCCCCATCTATCCCTGACAGTATTCAAGGCCAGACTGGGTACACCTAGAGCAGCCTTATCTGGTGAAAGTTGTCTGTGCCCATGATGAGGGTGGGTTGGAACTATATGATCTTTAAGGTCTCTCCCAACCCAAACCATTCTGTGATTCTATCTGAGAATGTATGACATTCTGATTTCCCACAATGAGAAATAGAACAGTAGTCAGAATGGATTTACTGAGTGTGAGTCAGGCTTGACCAAGCTGACAAACAGCTGTGGTTACATGACTTCCCCTGTGGATGAGGGCAGAGCAGTAGATAGATATTGTCTGCTCAGCCTTCAGGATGCCCTTCCACACCACCTACCACAGAATCCATATAGAGAAGCTGATGAAGAACAGGCTGGATGAGCAGATGCTGAGGTGAACTGACACCCAGGGGGTATATTGATTTTACAGTTTAATAACTTAATTAATGAATAATGGGACAGCGTCTATGAATCTTGGCAAGTTTGCTGATGATACCAAATGGGGATGGCCCTCGGGATAAACCAGAGGATTATTTTGCCCTCCCAAGGGGGTTCAACAGGCTGCAGAAATGGGCTGAGAGGAACCTCATGAAGTTCAACAAGAGGCACACTTGGGGAAACCAAGTGGAAATTATCATGGCAGAAAAGGACCGGAGGGTTCTGTGGCTGACCATGTTGAACATGAGCCAAAACAATTTGCTGCTCATGTGCAAAGGCAGCAGATGAGCAGATGTTCTCCTGGATGGTCTCCTGAGCTGCATTAGGCTAGGTGTTGCTAGTAAGGGAAGGGAGGGGATCCTTCCACTCAGCACTGGTAACACCACACCTGGGGTGCTCTGTTCATTTTTGGGTTCATAGCTAATGAGACTAGATAGAGTTCAGCACAGGGCCACGAAGGTGATGGTGGGACTGGAGTATCTGCCCCATGAAGAAAACCTAAGAGTGTTGGGACTCCTGAGAAAAGGGAAAATTCAGGGAAATCTCATCAATATGTATAAATATTGAGAGAGGGCACAGAGAGGACAGAGTTAGGCTGTTTTCACTGGTGCCCAGTGTCAGAATCAGAGACAGTGGATACATGTTGAATCACAGGAAATTCCCTCTGAATGGCCAGAACCGCTATTTTTCTTGTGACAGTGGCTGAGCACTGGGCACAGGTTGCCTAGAGGGGTAGTGGAGTCTCCATTCTTAGAAGTGTTCAGAACTTGTCTGGAGCTCAGGCAGCCTGCTGGAGGAGGCCCTGCGTGAGCTGGAGGGCTGGACCAGACAGCCTCCAGGAGGTCTCTGTCAACTTCAGCCATTTGGAACATCAGTGAGATGATGTTCTGGCTGTTAATAAAATATATTCAAGACATACTCACCTCAAACAGAAAACAGAGATTTTCTAGGCCTGCCTTGAAATGTTTGTACATCTGAGACAACTGTCTGCGCAACAAAAATACCCTGAAAATTACCCTGAAAACTACTCTGAAAAACGCTGAAAATAGTCCAGCTGTTCATACCTGTAGTTTCCACATCTGCCTAGTGTGGTTTAAAATCCTGGCATACTGAACCTGCAAAAAGCATGTTAGGCACACACATTTCTTGAGAAAGGTGAGAGGAAAAAACATTTGGTTTGCTGAAATGAGTACTGTGTATTCTTGTAAAAATGAGGCATTGGCATGTGGAAACCCAGACAAATAAAAATGGTTTTGGGCAGACAAAAAAAGGCCAGAGGCATCAGGACATAGGAGGTTGCTCCAACAGATGGAGAAGGTGGTTGAGATGCATCAGCACAATAGAATGGGCTCAGCTACAGAAGCAGCATTCAGCCCTCCTGCAGCAGGAAAATAATGCTTTGAAGAGGTTAGAACTATTCTGTTGGCGGCCTGTCCCACAATGACAGGTATTGTTCTCTGGTGCTGCCTGGTTGGGCAGCAGAATTGGCACAGCACACAACTGCTAAGAATGAAGTCATTTTGCTGTAAGCATCTTGCCTAAGGCAGAACACAACAAAAACAAACCTTACAAAAAGTTATAAAAAAGCAGGAAGGAGCCTCATAGGCCAGAGGGAGTTCAAACCTTTTCTTCAATTATTTTAATTTAAAATTAAAATAACAGGAATTCCTTTAGGCAACAGTCTTCCAAATTCTGTGATTAAAAGGTCAATTGTTATCTTGATATTTTGTCAGCACTGAGACTTACCTTAATTACCATCATCCCCTAATTCTGCCCAAAAGGTGGATATCTTAATTGTTTTCAATGGTTTATTCTTTTACAGGTATCTTCAAATGGCATACAGTCCACTCCATTGAATCTTGCAACTTACTGGAAATGTGACGCTAGCACTACTGATGTGAGAGTGGATTATAAATACAATCCAGAGTCTATGAATGTGCCTAGTATGCTGTCTAATGTCCAGGTTGTGGTACCAGTAGATGGAGGAGTAATAAACATGCAGTCACTTCCACCTGCAAAATGGTAATATTCTTTTCAGTATGTTTTCAGATGCATGTCAGTGCATTCTTTAGTGTCATAGCCTGAAAAATTTCACAGGAAGAAATAGCAAAATGTGTAGTATCAAATGTCTAGATATTTTGTAGTCTAAATCAGAGATCACGTGCCTCCAGTTCACATAAACTGAGTGAGTACCCATCCCAACTGTGTAGTAATACAAGCCTTTTTGAGTTTTCCAATGTTTGCTCTCTTTTGTCTGATAGAATAGACAATTTCAATACAGTATTTGAAGAGGTTAAAAAATATTTTCTCTCCGTGTGTAACAATGTATTCTTATAAGGGGATTATATAGAAAAAGTAGCAGAAAGGCAGGTTTTTTTCCTGATAGTTCTAACATAAAAATTAACTTCTAATGGAAATAGTTTTAAAACAAATCTGAGTAACTGAGGAGCTCTCCATGAGCCGGATAGCACTATCTTGCAATTTAAGTGTCATGCAGATTATTAGACTACCTGCCACCACCTTCTGAGCCTGCATTTACAGTAGCACTTCAAAGTGTAACATAAGTAGTAGGAAATTATGTTACAAGTTTGTGGAAACAAGTGGATGGTAGTGAGACTAGACAGAGTAGTACAGCCCTGGAGCAAATGTGAGCAGAATTCAATCACTGTGCCTGTAGAGCATGTACATACTTGTCGAGCTGTAACATAAATCCTGGACTGTTTATTCCCAAAATGGTCTTTTTAATGTGAAGAGGGCAAAAAACACCAAGTTGAAGCAAGTTAGGCTTTGTTAACCTTATTTCTTATAGATCAGTTTACCTGATCTATTAGAGCAAGGCTTAAAAGAAAAATAAACATGATGCATTTATTTGGGTGGATTCTGATGTTTCTGGAGGCAATACAGTTACAGGTGTTTATTGGACAATGTAGTAATAGAGTATAGTTTTAAATGGAAAAAATTCTTTACAGGATTGAATCCTTCTTGACTTGGTATTTTAAGGAAACAGTTCTTTTAACCAAATTGTAAGCTTGTTTTGAACAAGAACATGTTTAGTATCCTATCTGAACAACACTACTACACTGTGGTGAAGCTGGTCTCCCTGCCTAAGCTTCTTCCACAAACCCACTGTAATGAAGCTGGAGTGAAAGCAGGAGCACCCATCCAGAACACGCAGTTTTAGCTGGGAAGGCCTAGGGACAGTTGCATTAGTGAATTCATGTAGGCAACTTTCAAGACCCAGAATTTTGAGTCTGGCAAGCTGACCAAAGGTAAAAAATTCAGTTATGTCCCAGGCAGGTATAGTATTTGTTCCATCTAGTGGATTGGGTGGTGGGGTTTTGGGTTTTTTTTTAGGAAAAAAGGTCTCTATAGCTTGACTTCCTGTACCATATGTGCTACTTATGTGAGCATTTCAGTCCTGCTACATCAGTGGCAAGTGGAATTTCAAACCTATCAGCACTTCATGCTGCTCACAGCTGTAAGTTGTTGACTTTCCTTTAATGCAACTGCTAGAAACTCCTCCAGGAGTTAAAATGCCCTGTCAGCTTTTGGTACCCTTTCTGCCCTTTACAGTGTCTGAAGTTAGCTTGAGCAGAATGTTACTAATGCCAGTGAGTTTTACTAGAATGGAAATGGAATAAAATTCATGCTCTCAGGACTCTCACTTAGGAGAGAACAGTCAACATTGCTCCCCATTCTATCTTCATCATGAAGCATCAAGGCATAGCTTCCAGAATAACTTACTCTTTAAGACTGCAGAGGGGTTTGAATTTTGGACCCATAGGTGAGGACACAGGACAGTGTTAAATGTGTTAAAAATTACTGTGTAAAATGTGTAATGGAGCATGTTCTTCTGAACTCACTGCTCTGGAGTGATGCAGACACACCCTTCTCTTTTCCTCTTTTCCTCCTGTAGTTTTCCACAGACTTACCTTAAAATATGCAAATATTTTTATGGGCTTCCATTTAGAGATGTTTGTAATATACCAGTGTAAATCTAAGGAAATAAAGTTCTAAACCCAGTAGTTTGTAACTACCATTCTCTTACAGGAATGCAGACCAGATGAAAGCATGTTGGAAAATATCTAGCATTTCAGAGAAGTCTGAGAATGGAGGCAAGTTGAACTCTTTTGTTTTGCTTTCTTGTACAGACAATTTTTATCAGTAAACAGGTGATTATTTTAGCCTCTACACCCTCCTCATTCTTTTTTACACATTTTCTTATGCCATAACCTGTTTACTAGTTCACATTCTTTTCAATTAATTGCCTCATGAGAGATTCCATTATGAGTGAGATGTCAAAATATAAATTTAATTATTAGCTATATAAGGGACAATAATGAAGTACCCTGAAAACAGTTAGTAGTTCTAAAATACAGTTTAGATAGGATGGGAAATTTTTGCGTTCATGCAGTTTGGAAGTGAGCAGCTACTCAAATGAAAATAGGTTTAATATCTGTGTCTTTCCACACATAGATAATTTAAATACATTAGAAGGAGGTAAGTGGAAGAACTGGGGGTAAAAACAAAAAATCCAAAAGTCCTGAGTTCAGATATATTATTCTTGACCAACATTTTGAGTCTTGGTTTTGACCATAATGACTCCAGGAAAAACTTAATCTATGCACATCTGCTCAGAGTGGTAATTTATACAATATTGCATAAGGTACCAATAGTTGTCCTCTGCCCAGTGCCATTCTCTGAGCTGTAGTTGATGTCACAACCCCTGCAGTCTCTGCAGGTGCAGTATTTTTGTGAAGTAGTAGAGCAGCTAAAACATCTTGTCCTCAAAGACCCTATGAAGAAATGAACTGGTGATGTAAAGGAAAGGCCTTTAATCCTGTTAAGAATTTAGTGAAGAGGATTGTGAAATCACAGATTTGCCTGTAAATGTGACTGGTTTCATATAGAAACCACAACCATAGAAAGAGAAGACAACTTCTATTCCTGCAAAGGCTCCAAAGTTGTGGTTATCATTGAAAGAAAATCAGAGAGAATTTTATTGAACACAGGTGATTAGTCTAGTGTAGTTTGTCTTTCACTAATCTCACAGTTCTTTGCCATTTGTCTTCACTACATTGGATTAGCCCTCTTCCTTTTTTTTTCCCCCTCTCTTTTCTGAACTTTGTGACTTTTTTTAAAAGGAAAAATCATACTGAAACACAAATGCAACCAGATGAAGAGGAATTTAACACCTGCAGTACAGCACAGAATTGACTGCTAGTGATCTGCTAGTGATCCAGTTTGCATCTTGTATGTTGACAGCATAGTTGCACATATCTCACTGCCTCTGCTGTATTCCTTCTTTTCCCACCATCTTTTCCTCCCCCTTTCTTTGAGTATAAACATGTATAGTACTCCCAATTCAGGAGAAAGCAATAATGTGCCGATCTTGCACTTACAGAAGCAAAGGGAGAAGTTGCACAAACACTGTCAATGTCAGCACAAGTGTCTTCAAGTCTTCTCCTGGTGGACAGCATGATAAAATTTAAGGAGGCTTTTTATGGTCCAACACATTATGTGATCTGTTAGCTGGAGAGAGATAAAACACAGAACAAGCTTTCAAAGCACTTGAATATATGAGTTTCCATAGTTAGAGTGGAAAGAATCTCCAGTTTACTGAATAAGGCAGACCTACTGAAGAAATTAAATTGATCTTAAGCTAAATTTATGAAGAACAAGCTACAGTGTGAAACAATATCTTTTAGTTCCTGCTTTTAGCTCAGTACCATTTCCATTACTTGTAATTTAGCAATTCTTATTGATAGGAATAGCAAGCTGTTTTAAAGTAAAATTATTCCATTAATTTTAATTTAAATCTCATTTTCCCAGCACACTTTGCAAGAGCAAGAAAAGACCTGTTTTAAAACTAAAAAGTAGTAGCAATGAGGGGATTTTAAAAATGCCTTTCATTGCCTACAGAAATCTATTTAAATCTATTGCTTTATAATACTATCAAAGTGATACCACTTCACCACTGTCTCCGAAAAAAATCAACTGAAATTTGTGAGAAGTATTTAATCAGACCTTGTCTTTATTGGAAACATAGTAATTTCTGTCCTCTGGGTGCATTACTGTAGAACCTTATTTCTTCCAATGTTTTTGTTCATGTACTTTCATCCAGATTGATCATGACAACTCTTAAATGTTCTGCTAGTGAAAGACAGATAGTTTCTCCTCTCTATCAATCAGATACTATATACCACAAGATAGATGGTAGTAAGTACTTAGAGACCAGCAAGTATAAATTATTATACGGACCAATCAGATTAGTAAGTGATTACCAGGCTGATACCCACCTTTTGGATAATCTTGCAGACTATTGGATAAAACAGACTTGTACTCTTACCACTTTTGAAAGTGTATATAGGACTGCCCCTGGGAATAGATGTCAGAGGTCACCATATTAGTTTCACTTCTTACTACTAAAAATTTGGAGAGATCCTTTTGTTTTTGCAAAACAATCAGCTTCTCAGTTTTGTTTTTATAGGTTCTGGATCCCTCAGGGCAAAATTTGAGCTTTCAGGAGGACCCAGTAAACCAGCAACACTTGCAGTGCAATTCATCAGTGAAGGAAGCACCCTTTCAGGAGCAGATGTGGAACTCGTAGGCACTGGCTATCGGCTTTCCCTTCTTAAGAAGAGATTTGCCACTGGTAAGACACTGACATGCTTATATATTCAAATTAATGTTGTATATTGTCTAGTGTTAAATTCTAAAATATGAAACTGTTAAATGAGTGATGAGTTAAATAGTTACTCTTTATTGAAACACTTCTGACAAGTCTGAAACACTTTTGACAAGTCAGTTTGTTTTTCCACAGTATTCAGACTGCTCCAAGGAAAATATTGACAAAATCTGGTTTATCTATTGACTGCAAAAAATTTACCTTTGTTTTTCAGGACGGTATATGGCAGACTGTTGATGTACCTGTGAAAGTCATTGGATCAGGAGTGCAAGAAACACTTGTGATGATAGGAACTCTGCCCTCTCTATTTTTCAAACACTATTTTAACATGCATTAATTTTTAAAAATATTGACTTACTTTGAGGCTAAACTACAGAAAGTAAATGCACTTTTAAAGTCATTTTTAAAACCTTTATTACTTTACAATAGCACTGAAGTTAATTTCAACACTGTCTGTAAATGATCAACTGCAATACTTGGGAAAATTTGTTGAAAAATTAGTAACTTTGTATAGATGAAGTCAAAATAGTAATCCACAGTTGTAATGGAAGTATGAAATTTTATGTTGTACTGTAAACATTAAACCTAAAATATAGGGGATCTAGTAAGAAATATTTGAGCTTTTCATAAGTAATACTCATTTTTCAGATTCTTTAATTGCCAGCTTTTAATTGACAGTTTATAAAGATAGAGGCTATGTCTTGTGTAGTTCTTCTTTCCATTCATAACACAAGAACAGCTGAGTTAGAGATGTATAAAAATAACTTGATGCCCATGTATCATATATTATTAAAATGTAAGTTGTTTCATATAGGATTTTTTTTAACTAAGTGCAATGTGTTACAAATTGCAAAACACAGCAGAGATTTACTTCTGCAGTTAGTAAAAATTTTTGGGCCTTGTTATTGTTTCAGTTAATGCAGTAGATTTAATTTATTTTTATATTAATTGCATAACTTTTGTGCCTTTTAAAAATGCCTGTGCCTATCTAATTTGATACTCATGTGCCTCACTTCCTTTTTCAAAGTGTGGCTTTTCATCAAGAAAGCATGGCGTTTGTATAATGCACAGAACTTTATAAAAATTCTTTTTACTGCAATTTATTTAGAAGGCAGGTTTTGCAAAAACCGTAGTTTGTTTTAAAAGAAATTTAAAACACTGAATTATTTCCTCAATGAATAATTGCAAGTAAATGTGGTTTTGGTAAAGGGAGCTGCATCATGCAGTACTCGGAAACTTTTTAATTAACTAATTTTAATATCACCAAAGAGAAGAATCTGAAAAATCAGTGAGGATAGGAAAAACAAACTTCTGAAAGCAAACAGCATTACTCTTTGCTTTGCCTATAAGTCTTCAGACTTCGAGTGGTTTTGGGGATGTGCGATGTGAATGTACACATAGTACTTCAGGAGACATTGTAAAGAATATTTTATGGCTGCAGGATGACAAATCCTGTCATGTGTTCGTTTTTTTTGTAGCTACCAGTTTTAATATTTGTATTGTAATCTAATCTGCTTGCTACAGCCTAAGCACAGGGAATTGACACATCAGTAACAATTCTTTTAAGCAAGTCACTAATTTAGAAAATTTTCTATGTATTTGTATTACCAAGCTTTTTTGTAATGTTGAAATGATAAGCATTGGGGCAAAATAATTCAATAACCTGCATTTGGCAATTTCAAATGAACATTTAGCATACCAGTATGTATTTCAAATTCTCTATTAAAACAGTAAAATATGCTTGAGTTAATTCATGCAAAGCCAGTAATGAATTGGTCTGCTTTACAAGAAATTAGGCCTTTGTAGAAGCTGCATAAAATGTCGTGTACTCTAGACACTTTTGCCGGTGAGAGTTTCATTGTTAGTGCTAAGAACATTGTGTACTGTAGATTTGATTGGAAGAGTATATTTGGCTCCTATATTTTGCTAATCTTATTGATGATAAATTTACAACTCATAAAATGGTGGTCTTTTTATTGGAATTGTAATTGTAACCTGTTTTGCAATCAAACTGATTAACACAACAATATTTTATTAATGAAAACCCAAATCTATTATTGCTATTTTTAATCAAGTATTACATTAATTTCTAAGAAAAATGAAGTAGTTAATGTTTCAGCACTTTTAAGCTAGCCTTCATTCTGGTGTTTTTCATACATTTGCTTTGGGTGCAGGTTACAATTTTGAAGCCATACAAGTTTATATAGACATTTTGTAAAGAAACTCAAAAACAATGTAAAAAGTATGTGTAGCTATCTGATTTAAAATAAAAAAAAACTTATGTAGCAAGCTGGTTCTTGCTTGTGTATACAGCAATGTCCCTTGTAGCTGCCTCCTAAGAAAATTAATTTGTGAAGACAACTCTAAAGGACCTGAATTTTTATGAATTGTTACTACATTAGACTGTAAATTAGAACATACAAGTTTATCTTTCAAAAATTGTAAATACTCTGAATTTTCATTAAATGTAAATTTTAAAAATTTGCACCCATAATAAACATGTAATATATAATTTAAATACTGATTTATATTGCCTGTACTTTTGCAGTGAAGTTCTTCTAAGCAATAAGGTAATAGAGAAAAACCATGCCTACATTGAACATTTGAAAATACTCATTTTTAAGTGATAAAGGGTAGAGATCATTATGAACTCTTTTGTATATATTTAAAATCATCACAGAGAAGGTGAATGGAAAGATGACTTTTCTAGAACATTTCATCTTTACTAAACCGTAATGTCTGAGATGTCTGTAGTGCCCTACGCCTTTACTAAATTGATTCACTTCACTTATAAATTAGATTAGGCAAAACTGGATATGTTTATGAGAAAAATCTTGACTCGTGGACATGAGTTGCTGTCTGTAAATAGTGCTGTCAAATGCTGTACATTGTCTTTGTTTATGAGCCTATATCTTGTTGTGTGTGCAGGAGAAGAATTAGTGACAAGATTGAAGTAATTCCTTCTGATTTCTAATGTTCACCAGTCAAAAAGAGTAGACAATTTAGAACTTCTCCAGCAGTCTGTATGGTTTAGTCCTTCTAAGCTTTGAGCACAGAACAGAAGCTGAAACTGAACAAATGTTTTTGCATCTGTTTGGTTCCTACTAATCCCAAGGCCTGCAGAGGCTTAGTAAGTAATAACTTATTAAATTCACTTTCTCAGCTGGTTGGATATCACTGCAATAGAGGTACCATTCTTGTCATGCAGGAAAGCAATAGTCCAAGGGCTTGATTCTTATCTTCTGGCAGGCAGGAATGAAGAACACAAGTACTTAGTGGTCAGACTGGTCCATGTAACACAGTAGTCTGGTCTTCAACACTGGCCAAACAACAGGCTAAGCCTTGGAGAGCTAATGTGTCATTTGCTTTCTGATCCCCCAGCACCTCATTTGTTGGTTAGAAATGTAAAAAGGTGCTGCTCAGTTCTTCTAGTATTCATTGAACTTAAAGTGTAACAGATCTGACTGAGGCTGCTCTGGTACTTCTTTTAACACTTGACTTGCACCCACATACTACTCATAACTGCTGCAAACTGGATCTCTACTGTCCAAGCAGGTTTGTGATTATCTAACTACACAATCACATAGTTTTTCAGGGAAACCTATCTCTAGCACTGCCAGATAACATTTCTGTAGGGTATTTGAAGGAGGTAAAGTATTTAATTATGAACTGGAACAGCATGAGAGTTACAACTGTGGCAAGTTTTGCTGTCTAACATGAAAACAAGATCTTGCATCATGGCAAAAAGTATTACATTTCAAGTCTTACATGTTTGCAAAGCTTAAGATACACAGATGTTAAGATGCCTATCTTAAGTTTTGCAATTCATACATAATTGGTTTCCATTTCAGTTGTTGTGAAGGGGAAATTATACTTAAGAGCGTGCAAGAAAAAAAGTCAGGAATTCCTCCAAGCATAGCATAAGCTAAAAACAGTTCAAAGTACTAAAGCATCAGATAACACATCTACTGTTGAGTTAGCATTGATTGGACTGATTAAAAAGTCTCTCAATTGAAACATAATTTTTATCTTTAATTCTACATATTATTACACCAGTAAGTATTCTGCTCAGCTTACTTTGACCTCCATGTTTACTGATACGTTGATTTTTGGATTCTCCATTACTTCGTTCAATAACCAATATAAGGCATACACTCTTAAAAGAAGAAGCCTCTTCTGGTTTACTTACTGAACATTTAGAGCTCTAATTCTGCATTTTCTGTAACTGCTTTTTTTCACTTCCTTTGGAATAAATTCTTTTTGTTTTTCAATCTGCGATGGCTACTGTAATTACTGTAACCTAAAATATCTTTGTTTGTCATTGTTCTAGCTGAATTTATTTCTAAGAATCTTTTTCTGTAACTTAGTTACTATTACTCAGGAGGTTTTTCAAAAAAGTTAATAATCATAAGCTGTAAATCATGCCAATTTCACTACTCTGATTATTCAACTTTTCCTTTTATCATGTCCCAACCTGTTTTCTTCAAGTTCTCAGCTCTTAAGTCATGTTTTCTACTCCAAAAAGTTAGCAGTGGTAATGTGTTCAGCAATGACTCAAATAATATTATATTTATATAATAAATTACTCCATCCTGGTTAAGGAAGCAGCCCATTTTTATAGTAATTGTTGATTCTCCCCTCCAGATGTCCTCTCCTGTTTTGCTATTTGATAAGCTTCTTATAATATCCACAGTTTTATAAGGCTTCCCTTCTGTTTCCCACTCTTGTCATTGGTAGGTTATATGAACAGTCATCACTGAAATGAAACAGTCATAACAGAAATGTTAAGGCTGCTCCAATCTTAGTACCAATGAATTGCATCCAGGTAAGATGCACTAATACAGGGGTGGAAGAAAACCAAAGCCCAACTCAAAAGCTCAAAAACTGTTTTTCACCTTCCATCTCTGTTGAACTCTTTTTCTCTGACACCTTACAGGACCATGCATTTAGACAGAGAAACAAAGACAGAGAACAGACAGAAGGTTAAGCCCCTAAGCACCTGACTTCATTCTTCAATGCAAGTTTCTCCCTCTCAGGTGAGAACTCCTTGGCCTTTGTGCATGAGTCCCTTCTCACTTTTGAGCAGTTCCTAGGTTGACAGCACACTCCAAGCGCTCGGGTATGTGAATGCAGGAGCACTGTTGCAGTCTGTGATCTCCCATCTCTGCAGCTGACATCCCTCTGTATTCTCACCAGTCTGTTCCCATGGGTGGGCCAAGTGCAGCCACACCTTTTGCCCTGCTGAAATCACAGTTCCATGTTCTGAGTCGCCTGATTGAAAACAGTAGATTGGATCCCTGCTTCTAGTGAGATTACAGAATAAATTTAGTTTTATTTGGGGACTAAAATGCAGATTTCTCAATGTAAAAACTGCATCTTGTACATCTAGCACAAGAAACTCGGTCCTAAGACAACCGCTATTAGTCTGGCATATTTTCTTTAGCTAGAATAGAGTAGCAAACACTACACTCACAGGAGAGAGAACAGGGAAATTACAGGGGAAAATTAATGTGGGCACAAGTGTTCCCTGCAGATTAAGGGAAGAATATGTATTTGCCACAACTTTCCAATAGAGGAGTTGAAAATTAAATTCATGATGATGGGCCATTAGAGTTACTTTATTGGCATTTTTGCAAGATACTTGAGAATACTATCAAACTTCTCAAAACAGAAGTGTTGTCTTTAATATGATGGCAAAACATGGAGGATGTGCTCTCTGTTCACCTAGCTATGAGCTAGAGCTTGTCACTACTGCACTCACCTAAGTACCAGCCTTTGCTTACAGGAAACAAAAAGTTTCCCAGTGAGAGAAATATGGAACCTGTCCTCCCATTTTCCTCAGCTGTGACCTTTCCACACTGTTTAAGGTGACTGCTTTTGCCAGCTGCTCCCCAAGGGATGCCACAAAAACATTCTTTAGAATTCAAGAGGTTTTTGGCAAATACCATTTTGTAGTCATTCCTCCAAGTGATTCTCCAGCTCAAAAGAGTCCTACAGTAACATGGTTTTGATAAAGAAGTGTGAAACCGTTGAATAATGTTTCTCAGGAAGGAGTTCATCCTTCATGTAGGCAGCAACAGTGCAGTCTATGGCTTTTCATGGTACTTATGATTAGGAAAAAACAGCTGTTGTCACAAATTGTAAAAGAAACTTTCAAAAAAGTGTTACGCTGTTCTTGAAGTGATAACTGTTACCTCAGCATCAGTTTATAAGCAAACAATGTTCTGAGTTGTACCAGGTTGGAGTCCTTCTGGGCCCAGGAACATGGACTCAGCTATACCTTCTGTCTAGGTCATCAGTAAAGGTGTTTGTATCAACACACAGGAGGAGCAGTAGTATCCAGAAGACATGTACACTATTTCAATTACTGACAACAGTCTACTGTTGCCATTATTTTCGTGTGTGGAGCAAAAATGCTTTGTTTGTATGACAAGCAGCACCAGTGTCCTGCTATGTCCTCTTACATACTGTAAAGTATTCACAGCATATAGTGCCATACACAACAGAGTCTGAACAGAAGACCGGTTTTTGCATCACCCCTGTAAAAGTTAAGTGGTGATTAGCTATCTCCTGCTACTCCATTCAGTTATCTTTTCAGTTGTTTTTTTCTGGAATTGTAAAATATTGTAAAACAATAAGAATATTGTTAAGACATTGGCTGGTGTTTGTAAGGAACAATATCTAACTCATCTGTTCAGACAAAGACTGGTTATACAATTGTTTTAAAATTCTTGTTAAGTCTCTTTGGACACTTGCCTTTAGTTAAAGGATCTCCTATTCTCTTCAACATTTAAAAGTGTTCCACACTTGTTCTGTATCTCCATGAAAGTTTAGGAAGCCCTTCTTTGCCTCTCTCCTAGCAAGGCAGGTGTTTTAATGGTTATTGCTGCCACTATCTATATGTAAAGACATGTGAATTGTATGTTTACAACAGATACACAATCATATCTAACCAGATGTTTGCAAGTAATTATTCAAATGAGTATTAGATCACATCACGTGTATCTTTCATTGTTCTCCATATGTGTAACTGGTTCTACAGAGAATAGTGTTGGCATATACTCCACTGTCATCTCTATAACCAACGATGATAGTAGTAGCAATCTTACCAAGGTGCAGAACATGTTAAAAATATGTGGGATTATTTCTATGGTGAAGAAACTGATGTAAGCCTCAAGAAATAAGGCACACTGCATCAGACCTCCTTTCTATAGTCAGTATTTTTTAATTTAGAAAAACATACAGCTGCTGGTAAGGATCATATTGGAGCGACTTACAGTCTGCTTACAACTTGATTTACACAGCTACTGTTAGCTTTCAAGTGGTCTTCTGTCATCCGTGTCTAATCTTGGAGAACTCCTTTGGAACACCTGCCTGGGTTAAGGAATTCAGTGCTCTTGTACAGCAAGCTGTTTTCTTCTAGGAAGGTCCTGGACTCTGTAGAAACTGCCAAACTTGCTGGCTGTTAGCAGGTTATGGGCAATTCATTTGTAGTGCCAGAATGAGCTCAAAAGTGGGGGTGGGAGCATAGCAGTTGTGGAAAGAAACAAACATAAATGAAACTCTCTCTGATGCAGTTGACCAAGAATCATAAATAACACCTCATTTTAAGTTGCCTACTTGAACTGCACAACCAAACATTAGTGACAACCAAGTCAGAATTACTTGATTGCATTTGTTGTTAGTAATCAGATTCAAGTAGTATGGCCAGGTGCTACTACAAATGGTCAACTTTTATATTTTTGGATATGCTCGTAATTCAATAATCCTTCGAGTGAGATGCCTACCATAAATGAACACAACCCAATTAGTTTCCACTACAGCTTCATGATGAGCAGTTTCCTCAATAGTTCAACATTGTCAAGAGGCATGGGCCAAGCTGTCCATCTTCACTCAACACCCCTTGTATCAGCTCTGTACCACCTCTGTACATATCTGCTTACTAACCAAACATAAGTCAAAGTCAGAAAGCAAGAAAATTCTGTTCTAAGTTAAGCCAACTGAACCATCTTGCAGGAGGATCTGGCAAATAGGGATTCCTGACCTAGGAGTAGAGATGGAATAGGGAATGAGATCTCCCAGTATAGACAACAACACATCACCAGCCTGGGCCTACTAAATCACAGTCAGAGATGGGAACTAAAAGCAGCTGGCTCCAATGACATAAGGGAATACTTCTTTTAATAGTGGCTTTAAATCCTGAAATTATAAACTATACAAGATTGATAAGAAAAGAAAATTAAATACAGGGGTAGGAAAGTCCATGGAGATAGTTTCACTGAGGGTGAAAAACAGGTGTTTGCTCTAAAAAACAACAAAAATGTTTCCCTTCCACTGTGTTATGGGATCCATACTAGCTGGATATGCTAGAATTGGTAAAAATAAAGAGAGTGAGAAAGAAAAGTATTCTGTAAATATTTTGCCATATGTCTTTCAGGCTATCTAGATCATGTAGTCACATGGTGAAAATACTTGGCAATCCAAGAGTATCTAAAGAGAGATATTAATACATCATCTACTAAAATAAATATTTTTAAACCAGCATATCTGATAAACAACATCCAAGAATTTAGGAAGTTGAATAAGCCATACTATGGATCATTAATTTTTATTTCAGTGATTCTCAAATACTGGAAAGGATTAGAAGATTAAAAGAAAGATAACAGAAAAAAAAAGAAAGATTACAGAAAAAAAAGGGAAAAAAAAAAAAAGAAAGGGTGTCAATCCAAATAACTATAATATAGAACTTGGTAAGAAAAAAGCATTTAAGATAATTAGTGACAATCATGGATGTACCAAATAAAGGTCTACTAATTTAGGATTAGGTTGAAAATCTGGTTCATAAGAATAATAGGGTCAAAGGAAAAAAGGATTTATGTAAGATGCCTGATTTAGAAGTACACAACATTTCATTTATAACTAGAGCAATGCAAGAACATAATTTAAAAATTAGTCGTAAGATGTAACTGAAGAGGGAATCAAATTTAAACACCATTCTGGTGGATTCCTGCAGACTTCATAATATCTAATATTTTTCCAATTACTGATGTTAAAAAAGCTGAAACTTTGCAGATGAGGTTGGAGGACAAAAAAATATGCTAGGTTTCAAGTGCAGTTTTTAACCACTTCATGTCATCCAAAATGGCAGGAGGATGCTATAGAATCAAATAAGTAGGGACAAAAAACCATCCCTTTGAGATTACTAAGGATATTCCTGAACTATTCTTAAAAAGTCACCCAGCACTAGATCTTGTGAAAAGTCTGCAGATCATGGGATCACAGAAGATCTGATGCTAGAAGAAACTCTGAACATCACCTAGTCACTTCCCAAGCTCAAAGCAGGGACAAAGACCCAAAGTTTTACCAAACTTCTTGCAATCTCCACCCATGTTTTCCTATATCCATGATAGATCATATGAGTCCCTTAAAGACAATTAAGATGTTTGATATGATTCAGGCACATATTATGGACCAAGTCAAATGTTCTTATCCCTCCAATAAAAGCTCTACCATGAAGATGAATTCTATACACTATAATATAGTTGTGTACTTGCAGAGAAGATACAAACGTTGGTGGAGGGCACCTAGGCGCCTTTTTCTTATGTTTCTGAAATCTTTCCTCAGAAAATGCAAGATGTATCAGTGATTCCCTGTTTGGAGTATAGTATAAAAAGGGAAAGGGACCATTTGTCAGAAAAAAAGATAAGATTCAGAAATTTTTCATGGCACATAGATGAATCCTCTCCCTTTGTCTCAAGGCTTTCAGAAATTACTTCTGGCTTCAAGTCTCCTGAATAAGTAAGAGAAATCTGAGTTTGAGAGAATTCAACAACCTGTAGTGCTGGTCACCACACAGACTTTTAATATCTTTTAACATTGGACAGCAAGTAGCTTAGGTGTGTTGCAGTAGCATCCCATAGTACTGTTAGTTAAATAAAGGCTTTCAGCTCTAGTGCCTGGATACATCCATGCACAGACTTGCACCTGCAACACTTCAAAGAAACAATAACCTGCCTTACTCCTGTGATGATGAATTACTCAATATGGGAAAACAAACTGAGATTGCATGGAAATTAATTATCATCATCTATAACAGCAAAATAAACAGATAAATCAAGCAAAATATCAGCAAAAAATCAGCTTAGACAAGGCCCCCATAAAAAACTCAAAAAACCAAACCAAACCAAAACAAAACAAAAAACCCAAAACAACTTACACTGTATTTATAATGATGTGTGAAAGTACTGGTCATGAATGAGATAAAAATCCTTGTTTCCTTTTTCAGTTTTTAAACAAAATTCACTAACATGTTAAATGCAGAGGGAGACACACTGATCTAAATATTATTAATTTACCTTCCTTTAAAATCAATATGGAGGCTATTGGAAGATAAAAGCTGTGGGACTTGCAAAACCAGTGGAATAGAACACCAGTGATTTGAGTCTATTTTATACTATCAAACTGTAAGGAGTTACTTCATCTCAACTGATAAGAACCTAGGTAGCAAAATAGTATTCCATGTACGGCAAAAGCACTGTTGTCAGAAAAAAACGTCATCAGAAGCTTTCCCCATGTCCTATAGAGCCAACGCCAGCCAGCTCTGAGATGGACCTGCTACTGGACAAGGCCAAGGCCATCAGTGACTGTGGCAGAACCTCTAGGGTAACATATTTAAGAAGCAAAAAAAAGTTATTGCACAGATAAAGTTGCAGCCACAGAAGAATGGAGGATCTTGAGATCCATAGTCCTGGAAGAACTTGTCACCCTGCGGAGAACTCACACTGGAGCAGTCTGTCCTTGAAGAACTGCACCCTGTGGAAGAGGGACCATATTGCACCAGTCCTGGAGAGCTGTTGCCTGTGGGATGGATTCACATTGAATAAGTTCATGGAGAACTGTCTCCTGTGGAAGGGACCCCATGCTGGCGTGGGAGAAGGACTCCTCTGCCTGAATGGCAAGAACAAAGTATGACTGTAACCCTCATCCCCCATCTCTCTGCACTGCTGTGAGGAGGAGGTAGAGCCCAAGGGGAAAATGGTTTTAAGATTTACTTCTCATTTCTCTGCTCTGAATTTTAGTGGTAATAAATTCAGTTAACTCCCCCAAGTCAAGTGTGTTTTGCCCATGACATTAATAAAGGAATGATCTCTCCCTGTCCTTATCTCAATCCATGAGACTTGTTATATCCTCTCTTCCCTAGCAAGCTGAGGAGGAGAATTACAGAGCAGCTTTGGTGGGTGTATGGCTTCCAGCCAGGAAGCAAACAAAATATTTATCCAGCCAATAATGTCTGGCACACAACCTCGTGAAGTTCTGCCCTATACTTTAATAGAGATACTATTTTCTATTCAATGTGTCAATCCAAGAGGGCCAAGTACAGCATCTTTAGCTCTGATGGATGCTCTTAGCACACTGACGGTAGTGGGTAACCATGTCTCTTGTATAAACATTGATTCTTTCACTAAGGTAGATGAAAACCAGCACATTTTGACGACTCAACTCAATAATTTTTGGCAGTGCAAATATCAAAATGACAGATCTCATTGTATACTTCCAAACAAATCCTCACCTCCCTCACACTTGGGACTTGATCTTAGTCTGAGAATTCAAGGTCTTGCTTTTATTTAAACTATGCTGTAATTTGGTCAAGAATAAAACCAGCATCTACAGCTCTGTAAAACAGATTTGAGCGGGAGCACAAAAACATCTGGATGGAGATCTCTAGCAAACCAAAATACAAATGTCCCAGGTCACACAAAGTAAGCAGTGACCTTGTAACCTAGGAATGAACAATAACTCCCTGGGGTCACAGAATCAAAGGACTGTTTAGATTGGAAAAGACTTAAGGTCATTGAGTCCAACCACTAACCCAGCCCTGGCAAGTCCACCATTAAACCATGTTCCAAGTGCCATGTCTGCATATCTTTAAATTTCCTACAGGGATGGTTTCTTGACCATTTCTCTAAGCAGATCGTTCCAATGCTTGCAACCCTTTTGGTGAAAAAATATTTCTTGATATCTAAACTAAATTTCTCTTGTAACAATTCAAGTCTTTTTCCTCTTGTCCTATTGCTCTTCACTTTGGAGAAGAGACTGACCCCCAGCTCCTCACTCCTTTCAGGCAGCTGTAGAGGGTGATAAAGTCTCCTCTGAGCCTCCTTCTCTCCTGTCTAAACAACCCCAGCACTCTGCTTCTCACAGGAGTCACGGTCCAGACCTTTCATCAGTTTTGGTGTCTTTCTTTGGACATGCTCCAGCACCTCCATGTCTTTCTTGTACTTTCTCCTGACCTGGTGCCACTTCCTCATTTACATTTAAAAGCTAAGGGAACTCAGTCAATGTCATACAATCAGTGTACATTTTTTTCCTGGTTAAATGTATATCCAACCTACCAGTCTTGTAATCCTTTTAAATAAGGGCACCTATGGTAAAATCTTGAAGAGAAAATTACATGTGTTTTAGGATTTCAAAAATGCCTTTCTAACACATAGAAATATTTCCTCAAGTCCAGACTAGGTCTCTACCTACACTGATAAGAATAGAAGATATCTGCATTCCTCTTTCCTTTCTTCCTCTGCATGACTAAGGTGCCCTTCTACAGGATTCAGGTCCTGACTGTAAGAAGCAGCATAGCCTTCAGCCAGGGAAGGTTGTCTTGCCCCAGACCCCTGTTCTGATGGGTGCAACACGTTGTCTTGGGCTCCCTTCCTCATTCCAGTGTAATCACAGCACAGTGCAAGATGGCTTTCCAGTGCCACCAACTGAAACAGCTACCATGCCATTCTTTTAAAAATCAAATCCAAGCAGAATAAGCAACCCAACAACGTAAGATACAGATTTGAGATATGGATCTACCTCTCCTGGCCAAAACAAAGCTGTTTGATTTTTATGAGGGTTAATGCATAATCTCTCTGAATTTCATTAATTATGAATCACTTCTCTCTTATAAGGGGCTTATAAGAAAAATGGGTATAGACCTTTCAGCAGGGCCTGTTGCAACAGGATGAAGGGTAACGGTTTTAAATTGAACTAAGGGTAGATGAAGAGTAGGTATAAGGAAGAGATATTTTATGATGATGGTGGTGCAGCACTGAAACAGGTCACCCAGAGTGGTGGTAGCTACCCCACACCTGGAACCATTCACAGTCAGAAGTGACAAGGCTCTGAGCAACCTGATCTAGCTGGAGATGCCCCTGCTCATTGTAGGGAGGCTAGAATAGATGACCTTTAAAGGTCCCTTCCAATCCAAACCATTCTGATTCTGTGATTCTATGATTGACTAACAGAAATACTGTTGCATTGACACACCTTTTAGATGGATGGAGCAGAGAGGTTTGGAAAGATGATTTATTAAGAGAAAATGGTGACCATCAGCCAAGTCATGGACACCCCTGGCATGCCCAGGCTCTGAAGAGAGCAGTCAGCTTGGTCTTCCTATTGTGTATTTCTCTGTTGCTCCTGAGAAGCGATCATCACAGGTCACAAAGATGCACTGCCTGAGCGTTCAAATGCCACAGATCCAGGCTGCTGCTGTCTTGTGAGGAGGGTGTCAGTCCCCCATTTATCCTCCCTTATAGTATAGCCAGCAACATACTCTTTCCTGTGGTTCTTTTGTAGCTATCTGCTGAAGAACACAGAATAACTATTTCAGGATTAATTAAGTTTGGTTCCAAAGCTTACTGAATGTTGGCAGCAATGCTTTTGTCATTTCTAAGCCTAAAAATGGACAATTTTAATAAAATAAATGTTCTATATACTTGTATTTCTAAGTGTAGATCTTTTGAGTCTACCTGACTGTGTTTTGGTTAAATAAACCAAAATTATCTGGATGACTCTTGGCTTCTGCATCATCATCTCATTTGTACCATACCATCACAGCAAGCAAATAGCAATTATAAAGTGAAATTTACCATGTATTTCCTCCATGCACTCTTCAGCAGCTCCTGCTTCAGAGTATACTAACAAAAGGTCAGCTGTCATTGAAACAAAGCGAGTAGCATCAGCCTCGCTGATTCAAGGATCTACTGCAAAGCTTCAAAGTGTGCTGTGAATTATGAACACTAGATATTTTTATGATGGTTACATTTTCACCAAGACAGTTTAGGACAGTCTGGATTCCCTCTCCTTAAGTGTTCAAACATCTGAAAACGTTCTGTAGATCACACTTAATGTTTTGAGCTGTAGCACTGTCTCAGCACATCCAGTATTTCACACGTCTAATTGCAACAGTTGTGGTTTTATTGACCCATCTTACATTACACACAACATTTTAACATTTCTTCCATGCAGTAGAATTTTAGAAGTGACCAGCATTTAGTCTTACTTGCTGCATTTGTGCCCTTGTTTCTAGAGACCATCATCTTTAGGCAAACAATTCAAACCAGCTGTCTGACATTTATAAACATGTTTGCTAAATTAAAAAAAAAAAAAAAAAAAAAAAGAGGAATGCAAAGTTAGTAATTTCATTTATATTTGACCACAATATTGCTATAAGTAGTGGCTTCCATCAAAATAGCCTCAACTAATTCCCAATAAATAAATCATGAGCAGTTATATTTCTCTGCTCACCATCCCAAATGGTAACCTTCTTGTCAATATCTTCATGAGTGTTACTGACTGTAACCCCAGAAATAATGTCAAAAGCAGTGACTTTCTGGTAGCTCTGGGTTCTCTGTCCTACTCTAGCTGTGAATGCACTGCATTTTTTCATAGCTCTAGCACTGCTTTCCATACCAGGCAAAAATACTTTCTCTACTAGCACTAACATCCAAAAACTACTGTCATACAGCTATGTTCAGTCTCAACATAAAAAACTCAGTACCTTTCTGTATGGTAAAAACCAATATGGCTCTGTTTTTGCCAAATACTATCACAGTGTGGACTTAAAATATGCATTATTTGTAGCTCAAGAGTTACTATTTTAAAAGTTTAAAAATTATGGTTAAAGAAAAAATTCTAATCTTAAATCACAGCATATGGCTCAAGATTACACTTTTATGATTGCAGTCCCATGGCAGGAATCAACAGCAACTTAATGCACTGAAAACTTATACCAGGCTGAGTCAGAATCTAAAGAACCGAAGAATTATATTATTTCAAACGCTTCTGTCATTATGGAGGTCAAGTCCTTAAGCTCAAGACTGTGAGAAATCCAAGTGGTGGATGGAGGGGAAAAGCTGATGACAGTCTTTGTAGACAGAAATAATTTTTAGGTAGATGCTAGCAAACAAGTTTGTTAACTGTTACGACTGACTTTTTTTTTAAGTGAAATTCTTGACATTTTAAGTTTGGTATAAGAAGTATTTACATAAAATAAAAAACTATTTATGTAACAGGAAAAAAGAACATATATATCACATCAGTGGTCCAATAATTTACTAGTATCAGAGAACTGAAGAAAGCTTAGCCTGACAAAATACTTCATCCAGAAATGTGCTCCACATAAGTGTTTTTATTAATTATTTAAGCTCTATGTTGAAAAAACATTGGAACCAGAATCAGGTGTTGGAACACTGACATATAAACATAACTAAATCTCTTTATGTCACTGCTGTCTGACTTCATAAAACAGTCTGATTCTACCTTTGATGCTCTGTCACGCTTGGCAAGAATTAATCTTCAGCTTGTGTTTTTAAACAAGCACAGCTCATTTTCTTTTGTTGTCTTCAGACTTCTTAAAAACTCTTTACTGGAATATTTCCCTCATCATAGAACACAGGAATTTATTGTTATTATTATTTTGTTACTTCCCAAACTCCTTACCATGAGACCCTTCATAGCAGTACTGTGAGTGATATACAACTGAAGCAACTGCAGTCAATGGAGTCAGGACGTAAAGCAGTTGAGATGGCAAAGGGTCACTAACACTCTGGAGCTTACAGTTCTGGAAACCTCAAAACCTTCTACCCCCTGACAAGCTCCTTCCTACACCCAACATAAAATTTCATACACTCTTTGGTTATCAATTCAATTCCAAGTTTTCCTTGCTCTCTACCCAAATGCAGATTTCCTGTGAAAAGCTACAAAGAATTTTCACCCAATCATACTGTCTAACCAAAATATCTCTCTGTCAAGCAGGACTATAATCACTCTTTTCCTCCTGCCATTTTTTTTCCCAGCATCACTCCATCCCTGTTCCGGCTCATCCTGTTTAGACTCACATAAACCCAAACGGATTCACCCACACCTCACTGGTTACCAGGCTGATGCTAACTACCTGGGCAAACTTCAGTCACTTTGTCTTGGTCCTGCCACTGCTACAGCACTCACAAATGGCCCATCTTGATCTTCCTTCCCTGGCTCCTTGTCTACTCACACAGCTGCTTCTTGCATGTCACAACTCTCATCTCAGCTACCAAAGCCAGCTTCTTCCTCCTTCCACTGCCTGTACCTAGCAAGAAAGCCTTTTCTTTCATTTCCACCAGCTAAAGTGGCTCACCACTGAAGCAGATCTGTCATATCTAGGCTCAGCCTGTCTCTAGCTTGCCTAACAAGTGCCCAAGTGTGTGGAGTAAGGCAGATGTTGTTAAGGCACTACTACAGGCTCCTGAAGCAGAGCCTGGTTCTAGCCAAGGCTGCGGGTTCTATCCATGTATGGCCCATTCACTGGAGAGGTGCACCCGAGGATTCTTACGGGTCCCTTTCAACTCAGAATATTCTGTGATTCTGTGAAATGGGAAACGCGGCACCAGCACCGTGAAGGGAGCTGCTTGCCTGCCTCACCTCGAAGCCGCGGCTATTTCAGGGGCGCACTTGACTTTGGCCACGTAAACCCGACTCCAGAGCTGCGTGCCACAGCCGTGCCCTGCGAGCTGCACCGACACCGACACGGACACCGACACTGCGGGCGCTCTCCGAGCCGGGCAGCACGCAGCCGCCCCGGGCCGGGCCTGGCCGGGCCGCCGGGAGCCGCGGGCCTCGGCCGGGCGGGGCGCCGGGCACGGTGGGGGCGGTGCTGCCGCGCCCGCCCTCCCCGGGGCGGCTCGGCTGGGCCTGGCCCGGCCCTGTCCTGCGCCGCCGGCCGCAGGTGCGTAAATACCGGCGCCTGCCGCGCTGCTCTGTCCTTCGCTCCGCTGCGAGGTAAGGGCCGGGCGCCGGGAGCCCTTCGCCGAACGCGCTTTCTCTACCGCGGGTCCCTGCGGCTGTGCTGCCATGGCGGGGCGGGAGGGAGGCAGGCAGGGAGAGAGAGAACGGGCGGCCCTGGGCCGGTCCCGCGGGATCGGGAGCACCCCGGGCGGGCGGCTCGTCCTCCGGCCGCCGCCGCGGGCGGGCGGGATCGCGGCGCGTCTTCGCGCGGCCGTCGCCATTCCGTGTTTTCAGTGTTACCGGTGTGTGTGTGAGAATTATCCGGGGTGTGAGTGTCCTGTCTTCTCTCTGGAGAGCCCACCGCTCCCCACACTGCTTCCCCTCTGCGGCTTCAGCCATCCCTGAGGGAGGATGGAATATCTCTGAAGGGCTCTGCAGTTATTCTGGCGTGCAGTACTCCGGTGGCTGATGCTGGCGTGCAGCTGGGACGGCACAGGTGAGGAGGTTCAGGTGCTCCTCCATCACGGAGAGGTGATGGAGAGGTTGCCCTGCATCGCGCCTCTCTCTGACAGAATGCATGGCAGCTTTTGGGGCATAGCTCATCTTCCTGAAGATCTTACTGTGACTAAGATTAAGTGAGTTATAATAGACTCTGCCTGATGGGCTGGTGCATGAGGAGGGGTGTGCCATGGAATGCTGCTTTTCCTAAATGGAGTAGAGCTTAATTGCTTGTCCGTTAAATTGTCTGGCTTAATGCCCTAGGCTAGCCTCAGGAAACTGGGACAGGATGGCTTTAGGTAGCTTTTGGAGCCCTGCATCTCCCTGATGGTCTCCATAGACTTCCTATGGTCAAAGATCTGTAAATCTTTTTGTCTTTTGTCTTTTGCTGCTTTGAGCTATATCAGCCCCTGGGATAGACCTTCCTGTGAATATCCAGAAACTGGTCTGTGATGTGTTACCTGTTTGAAAAATATCAGCTCTGTTTTTAACAGTATCTGTCTGCTTTCTGCCTGTCTGTCATTGTCCTCCCCTTATCAGCAGTCATCAGCAACTGCTGATGAAGGGAAGAGGGCAGTGTCAGAACACTGCAGCCTAAGCTTAGTGCCTAAGTACTTCCTACACTTGGTAGGGAAGAGCTTCCTACACTTGGTAGGGAAGAGCTTTCTTGTGGTCCATGAGACTTGTTATTTTCCATAGTCTGAACTTCTCCTGCATTTCAGGTTGGCCTTTGATGGATGCTAGCCAAGATTCCCACGGTGGCTAGTCACCATCTGGTGGCTAGTGTCCCTCTGGCTCCATAGTGTGTCAAAGTAGCAGAAATTTCCTTGAAAGTAACAGCGGAGTTTGGTGGGTTTTTGTACTAGAGCCCACTGACTGGAACGCTGTCTTAACTTTCAGTCAGGCTTCCCTTGCCCCAGTAAATCCACATCCAGCTGATTGGGTATCCATGTGACTATATGGGCTTTTATTGGCCTCAAAACTGTTTTCTTCTATTTTGCTGCTGAATCTAGAGTCTTGTGGGCTCAGAAGTCTTCTGGGAGTCACCTTCATTAATTTATTTTAAAGATCTTTTGAGCAAAGACAAAGTTCTCAGAAGTAGGGGGAGTTGAAGGGAAATGTAGGAGCACTATGCTTACCAACTCTTAACTGTGAAATCCGTGAGACTTGAACTGGTCTTTAGAATGTTTTTTGTTTTGTTATTTCAGAACGGAGCCAAAAATCATCTCAGTATTTGCTTTTGCAGTAGTGTAGGACAGGAAGCTCATTTAAAGAGAGAAGCAGAAAGGCCTTTACTGCCTGTGGAAAGAGAAGAAATATTTATATGCTCTGAGAAAGTATGTAATAGAAGATTTACTTGGTTAAAAAGTCCAGTAGTAATTGTTCATTTGAATTAACATAGTATCTCTCACAAGCTGTCACTTTCTGCAGTTCAGCACAAAAATTTTCTGTAGCTTTCTCTTTTTACAGGGAAAGCTAACTTGTCCTTGTTCAAATATTCAACCTTTCAAAGTAAGGTCCTATTAATCATAAGACTATTTCTCTAAAGAAACAATTTAGCTGTGCAATAGCAGTTACAAGATGTTTAAGTTGAATTGTAAAGCAAGTTCTGTTTTTCCATTGGCATTTAACAGCAAACTTGAGTAGGCCCTGTAATCCATAGTGGAGGTACTGCAAAACAGAAATTACAGGAGCATACGCAATAAAGGCTGAGTAGCAAATTTGAAAGTAAGAAATATAATGTAGTTAATCTTGCTGGGTTGTTTTCTTCTTTCAGTTTGTTTATTTTCATGTTCACAGATCTGCTGTAGTTTGCTGCCATTTATTTCTAACAACTCATCTGCTTGAAGAGATTCCGTTGTAATGTATCCAGTGGCTGTTCCTGCGCCAGGAGGTGAAGGAAGTAATGGACAACACGGGAAACTTATTTTTTTCCTTTTTGTTTTTGGAGCTGTGTTGCTCTGTGCTGGATTCCTTCTTTAAGTCTTTGTTCTCCAGTCATGTCCATCTGGAAGCTTCAGACACTGTAATGAGGTCCTAAAGGCTGCTGGGCCAGGGCTGCCTATAACTGGACTGGTTTGTGTTGTACTGGCACGATCAAGGGCCAGGATGTATATAAGTCAAAGACAATTGCAGAATGAGCAGATGTGCAGCCTTGTTTTTTGTCATGGGAACTGTCAGTTTGCCCAGTTTCTCATATTTGGATTCCTGTTTTTAACTAGTGGAATGTTAATTAGCATCATGGGCATTTGGGTTCCTGGTTGCAGCCCTGGCTGGCATATGATACAGCTCAACCACACTGGCACTTCTGACACAGACCTCCAGGGCTGTGGATTCCTGCCACTTCAAATCTTGGGACCTTTGATTGTGCTGATTGGGTTGTCTTTCTTTGTGATAGCTCATGTTAAAAAGAAGCAAAACTTATATCTCAACCAAGAATCCTGTGAAAGTGAACAACATCCTCACGGTCCTGAATCTTTTCAGGTTACATTAGGTGAGTAAAAAACTGAGTTGGAACTTTACACTGAGAATTAGGTGGGGGTTTTTTTCCACTAATAATTTATGGCTAGATATTACTTATTTATTATTATTGCTTACTTAGTATGAGCTCTCAGCATGTCAGTTCTGCCATGTCAGGATAGACAAAATAGAATAATGTTACTTTGTCTCATATGCTTTCTGTATGGTCAGTTCAGTTACCTTTCTCAAAAAGGCAGAAAATTTCTCTTTGGCATAAAAAGTAAGGTCTGACTGTGTAAAGCAACATAACCTGACACAAATGAGAACCCAAATTCTCTTCTCAAACTGTGTAATTGACACTGCAGATCAGACTTCTGTGACTATATTTAAGATCTATTTTAGCCTTCAACTCTGGCCCCTTAAACAGAAGATTCTGATTCGTAACCAATGTCCTGTATTTTTTAAGTTGTGGCCACATCCTCAGTCAGTAAGAGATATAATCATGAGTTTAAACTCTTAATTGAAGAGTGGAAATTTTTTTGCTGTAAAATATATTGATGTAGCGAACTGTGTATCAATAGTTGTGGTTAGCATGCCTTGAGCTACAAGTAACTTAGTAAGGAAACGGTCACAGCACACAAAATCAGTTCTCAGAGCCATTAATGTCTTCTGTTACAGCATTGCCGTACTTATGGAGAAATTTAGAATTACTTATTTTATTTTTGGGAGGGAAACAAAATACTTTCCAATCCTTAAAATGTTTCAATGATAACTGTGTGCTTTGCACTTTGGCTTCTTGTAGACAGCCAACCATATTTGTGTTTTTTAGCTAGATAAACACTTCCCCTTGTCAGCTATGTTGTCTAAATTAAATCCTTCAGTTACAAATATGCTGCATCTTTATTTTTACATTTAGAATGTATCTTATTTTGGGATTATTTAGAATGTACCTCCAACCTACTCCAACAGACTAAAATGTATCAATTCTGTATGTGGGATAATTTGTCTTAAAAGCTAGGCAAGTGAAAGTTATAGGATGCTGTTAATATAACCAGAGGTGCTCAGTTCTTCAGAGGTAGTAAATGGTGTTCTTTCCCCTAGGTGATGCTGTGATGGTATTCCCATCCCCACCACCTCCTTATTTTGCTGACCCTGTGTCACCAACTGTGACTCACTGTCTTATGCCGAGTGTTTTGCCTACAAGTGTAGATCCACCACCATACCACTCTCTCTTCCCTGATGGGTAAGACTATTCATCTCTGACTTTAGGAATCTGAGGTATCCAAGAATTCTTTAGGTATCCAAGAATCTGTTCTTATATAACCACTGTGAATTAACTACTAGGCATGACAAAGTTTTCTAGTGCATAACTCAACTTACTTCAGATAATTTACTTGAATTGGCATTTAAATACTGTTGTATACTAGGGGAGCTACAAACTGCAGGGTGTCCTTTATGAGGATTAAATTATTATTATTATGACTGGAAAGAACTTCTGAAGTTCTTAAATCAATGCCCCACAGTAGATTTCTTCCACAGATTGTCCAAGAGGGGATGCCATTGACAGCAGTGTGGTAGTGATGTGATATGCATATTGCCAGATTTTAGGAGCCTCTGTGGAAACAGAGCTGCAAGTATTTTATGACACATACCCACAGACCCTGGGGACATTGCTTTGTCTGCCAATGTGTTCAGTTCTCCCATGTCCCTTATCGCTGCCTTGAGGAAGTGAGGCCTTGGGATGCTGCTTACCTTCTTCCTGCTGTGGCCATGTGTTGAGATTAAGGGATTCCTTGATATCACAGAAGGCTCCAGCATGCAGATGAGGGAGGCTGCAAAGCTAGTTTCATTTAAAGATGTTGTACCTGACCCTTGCAGGCATTCCTTACATATGTGGATTATAACAGAATTGCCTGATATTGACACCACCAGACTCGAGGAACAGGAGCTGCCAACTTATCAAAGAGTTGTCTGTGCCACAGGAACTTGCAGGGTTATTTTTCCCCGCTGGGTTGCCACCACTACGCTGGTAACTTGAGGGTAAAAGATGTCACTGCAAGGGCCACATACTAGAAGTCAGAGCCAGGTGTCACATATCTAGAGTCCCTAACTTATTTTCACGCCATTAATGATTCAGAAATGACTTGAATTAATATCTTTAGAATGGTCTTACATCAGCCTGGGTTTCAGCTGTAAATTATGTGGGACTATCATTTAATGACTTTAATTCACAAGACTGTGTGTGCAACATTGTGTCACTGGAAACTGGGAAATAAACTCTCCGACCAATTTGTTAGGTTACAAAGCCAGCATTAGTTTATTAGCAGTGCTGGAGGCATGGGTAGTTCTCCACACATCATGTTTGCTCAGTAACCTAACAGACCTAGTTATATTCCTGAAACTAATACATTTCCTGAATATATATATTTGGATATGCTTCCAGATCTTCTGATGAATCTTTTCTCTTTGAGAGTGTCTCAAATCAGTCATCAGGTCATAATGTACTTCTCTTACTGTTCTTTGCTCTGACATACAATCCTTTTTCTCAAAACTAAGATATCAGCTACTACATACTAGTCACCATTAACTGGAATAAGACTTACTAGTCAGAGATGTAGGGAAATAACACAAGACCCACAATAGTGTCTGTATTTGTACTAAGCACTGTTTGTATGGGTCAAAACTAAGCATTAACCATGAACATAGGGATAGTACAATTAACATATTAAAAGAATTTTCCAACCAAATTTTACAGAAATATAACTGGTTTGGTAATAGTTGGAAGCACCACCACTGCTCTTGGTGATGAGTGTGGGGAGAGTTGGCAGAGAAGGACTTGGGAATGGTGGTCAACAGCATGAGCCATCAGTGTGCCCAAGTGGTCAAGGCAGCCAATTGCATCCGTATCAACAGTAGTGTGGCCAGTGGGACCAGGGCATCTAAATCCTCTGTTCAAGGGCAGGGGGACAGTTTGCTTGTTCCTGGCAAACTGTGGGATGGGAGGCAAAGATTAGAAGAACAAGATGCTTGCAGTGGTCCTTTGCTTCTGAATCTGGAGTGTGCTGGCCACACTGAAGCATGCTTGCAGTCTTCCGCAGTTGAGGCAAGGGCTTCTAAGGTAACAAAAGCCAGGAGGAAAACACTGAGAGCTGTCTCAAAGGAACTAAGGGATGTTCCTCTAGGAAGTCAACATGGCCAGCATCTCAGCTAAAGTGCCTTTACACCAATGCACACAGTATGGGCAGCAAACTGAAGCAACTGTAAACCACCATGCTGCTGGAAGACTATGACTTTGTTGTCATTCCTGAAACTTTGGGGGATGAATCCTGTTTCTGGAGTGTGACTTTTAATAGCTGCAAGGCTGTTCAGAAGAGAGAGGAAAAGAAGTAGAGGGATTGCTCTTTACAGCAAGAGGTGGATTGAATGTGAAGAGCTGTCCCTGAAGAATACTCATGAGCAGGTAGAAAGCTGTGGGTAGGAGTCAGAGACTGAGGCAGCAAAGGGAGCCTTTGGCTGGGCTCTGCTACAGCCACCTGACCAAGGGGAGCCCATGGACCACACCTTCCTGCTCCAGCACGGGAGGCCTTGTGCCCGAGGGTGGTGGCCTGCAGGGGAACTCAGCCACCCCAGCAGCTGTTGGGAAAGTAGCTTGGAGGGCTGTGGCAATCCAGGAGACTCCTGGAATGCGTGGAGGACACCTTCCTGGGGCAGGTGACAGCCAGAGGGAATGTGGTACGGGATCTGTTGGTCACCAGTGCAAGTGAGCTAACTGGACACCAGGACTGGAGGCAGCCTGGGCTGCAGGGATCACGCGCTGGTGGAGTGTGCAGCCCTGAAGGATAGGGCTTGGCTAAGGAGTAAAAGTTCAGCTCCTGAACTTTAGGAAAGCAGACTTCCAGGCCTTTGGGAACCTAGTCAGTGGGATCCCCTGACAGACTGCCCTTAGGAACAAGGGAGTAGAAAAGAGCTGGCAGATCTTTCAGGAACTCTTGCACACAGCATGAGAGCTGGCAATCCTCAGGAGCAAGAAATCAGCCAAGGGGGGCAAGAGACCGGCATGGCTCAGTAGGAATTTGCTGGTCAAAGTTAAGGGAAACAAACCAGGACAGGTGACCTAGGAAGAGTTTAGAGATGAAGCACAGCTGTGTAGGGAGGCCATGAGAAAGGCCAAGACAACAAAACTGGAACTGAACCTGGCAAGGGACACAAAGAATAATGGGAAAGGCTTCTACAGGTACAGTAACCAGAAAAAGAAGGTCAAAGAAAGGATATCTCCCAATTAAACAATGCTGGAAAAGTGATGAAAGTGGATGAGAAGGCCAATGTACTCAACAACTTTTTTACCTCTGTCTTGAATGGCAACCTCTCCTCCCATTCAGGGGGGAGGATGGACAGCAGGATAGGGACTGAGGGGACAAAGTCTCTCCTACTGTAAGAGAAGATCAGGATCATGGCTATCTGAGGAATTGGAATGTACATAAGTCTGTGGGACCCGATGATCTACATCCCAGAGTCCTGAGGGAATTGTCAGTAGATGTCAGTCATATGTAGTTGCCAAGCCACTCTCCCTGATATTTGAAAAGTCGCTGCAGTCAGGACAAGTCCCAGGTGACTGGAAAAAGGGAAAAAATATTGTACCCACCTTTAAGAAGGGTAGAAAGGAGGAGTACTGAGAAACACTGACCCGCCAGCCCCACCCCTGCCTGGGAATATCACAGAACAGATGCCCCTAGAGCTGTGCACATGCAGGACAGGGAGGTGATTCAGGACAGACAACACAACTGCACCAAGGGCAGATCCTGCCTGATCAAGCCAGTGGCCCTCTACAATGGGGTGATGGCATCAGTGGACAAGAGAAGGTTACAGGTGTCATTTATCTTTATTTTAGTGTAAAGCCTTTGGCACAGTCCCCCACAACATCCTTCTCTCTTGACTGGAGAGAGATGGACTCAGTGGGTGGACTGTTCAGTGGAATTGGTTTGACAGTCACATCCAGAGGCAGGTGGTCAGAGACCCAGTGGACTTCAGTGAGAAGTTGTGTCCCTCAGGGGTCCATAATGGGACTAGTGTTATTAGATATCTTATTAATGACATATACGAATGGATTTGCAAATGACACCAAGCTGAGTGGTGTAGTTGTCAGATTTGAAGTATGGGATGCTATCCAGGGGGACCTGGACAAGACGGAGAGCTAGATCCATGGTGACGTATGTATTTTAACAAGACCAAGTGCAAGGTGCTGCCTGTGGGTCAGAGCAGGCCTGGTACCAGCACAGGCTGGGCATGAACAGATCCCAGCAGCCCTGCCCAGAAGGAATTGGGGGTGCTGGTGGCTGAGAGGCTGGACATGCCCCAGCCACGGGCACTGCCAGCCCAGAGAGCCACACGTGTCCTGGGCTGCATCCAGAGCAGGGTGGGCAGCAGGGCAGGGAGGGGATTCTGCCCCTCTGCTCTGCTCTGCTGAGACCCCACCTGCAGGGCTGCATCAGCTCTGGGGGCACAGCACAGCAAGGACAGGGACCTGCTGGAGGGAGTCCAGAAGAGGTCACCAAGATGACAGAGGTCTGCAGCACTTCTCCTGTGAGGAAAGGCTAGGAGAATCAGGTTTGTTCAGCCTATAAAAGGGAAGGCTTCAGGGTGAACTAATTGCAACCTTCCACTACCTGAAGGGACCCTACAAGAAGGAGAGGGGTGTATTTTTTTTACAAGAGCATATAGTGATGGGACAAGGGGGATTGATTTCAAACTGAAAGAAATTTTACAGCAGATACTAGGAAGAATTTCATTACTGTAACAGTGGTTAGACACTGGAACAAGTTGCCCAGGGAAGTTGTGGATGTCCCATCTCTAGAAGTATTTAATGCCAGATTAGATGGAGTTCTGAGCAACCTGGTCCAGTGAAAGATGTCCCTGCCCAAGGCATGGGAGGTTGGAAATAGATGATCTACAACATCCCTTCTAACCTATAGGCTATTTTGTGATTCTGTGGTTCAGTTTTGGGTCTTTCTTAGTGAGAAAGAGTTCTGGAATATGACAGAAGAAGATCAGCACAGCTGGTGAAGGATCTGAAGCACAAGTCATGTGAGGAGTTGCTGAGGGAGCTGGAGTTTTTCAGTCTGGAGAAAAGGAGGCTTGACCTTATTATTCTCTTCTGTTGCTGGAAAGTGGGTTGTGGCAAGATGGGGATTGGCCTCTTTTGCTAGATAACAAGTGGCTGGACAAGAGGAAATGCCCTTACGATGTGCCAGGAAAGGTTTATCTTAGCTATTAGGAAAGGGGTTTTTTTGCAGAAAGGCTTGTAAAGCATTGGAACAGGCTGCTCAGGAGAAGCGGTGGAGTCACCATCTTGTTGGAACATCATGTGGATGTGGTTTAATGCTAGTGTGGATTTCTTTGTCTTGTGAACATATGTACACAAAGAAGCAGTTTTTTGGGATAGTATCTAGTGGAATGGATAAAACACCTCAGGCTTGGGTACCGAGCCCAGAATGTCTGACCTTGCCCTGTGGGGTTTTCTGATGGAGATGCTCTAGCTGGTGCCCTTCCATGCTTACTAGCATCCTCACAGAGACCTGCTGAGCTGATACCACCTCTGAGTGTGATACTGCCTCAATCCTGCTCTCTGATGGCTCAGCACTTGTTGGCAGCTAGGGCATCTTGACTCATGCAATTTGCTTCCTGAGCACTTTCATGGAAGAGGAGCAATGGCCTCATTGTTCATAACAATGCCATGGTTGAAGATCCCAGATATGGCAGGGGATACACATTTCACATGTTGGTGACTACTGGACAAAGGTGATTTGCCTCTTCAATCCATTGCTCAGTGTTCTGTCAGCAAACACAGTGCTGCAGCCGGTGCTGGATGAGAGCTGTTAGTAAGCTGAGTCATGGTCTCATCCCAGAACTGCTTGCATTTTTCCTGCAATCTGTTGCGTAGCACCTCAGCACTTGTCTTGTACTATTTCCCTCTCCTATGAAAACCCTCACAGACCAGTAACAGCGTTGAAGATGAGGTGACTGTGCTCTGTATTTGTGCTCCTCACTCAGTGTTTATATGGATACAGATGTATGAGCTCTGGAAGTGTATCATGAGGAGCAAGCAGGTCTTCCCTTTCCTTGGCAAGCAGCTGAAGCAATATGCTGAGGGCCAGCTCCAGGGTGAGATGAGCAAAGTACCAAGAACAATGTGGGTTCAACCAATTTTGATACAGTTATGATTGTTAGAGGAGGACAGAGTACTTGGCTGTTCGCCTTGCATGTCACTGGGAACTTTGCAATATGGTCATGTTCAGTCTGCCGTGGATTGCTGGAATTCCTAATAAAAGTTTGATTGCCTTTCATGTGAGGTCTCAAAAGGCTAGGGATGGTGATTTTTTTTTGGATGCAGTTCTGAGACTAGCAACTGTCTTCCATAAAGGAAGGGGACTGTGTATGTGATACACTGCAAAAGGGAAGATACATTAAGAGCTAGGGAACAGAAGATTTAGTAAGATTGTGAAACAGCACGGCCAAAAGCAGCTAATACCCATAAGCCAGGCTGTGACTGGTGATCTGAAAGGTTAGAAGGGAGCTTGTTTTGCCCTTCCCCTCTGAAATTATAGACTTTTCATATGAAGAGTCATAATGTAGCCCATAGAATGAAATCTTAATCCTTATGCAAGTTCTTTGCTTCAGGGGTTTTTAGGAAGTGTGTGCATGTTTATATAAATCAAGTCAAATTTCACTCACTGTAGATAAATGAATTATGCTAACACATAGTTTTGTGTTTTATAGAGCACAGCTTGGTGATGATGAAAGAACAGTTGCTGTTAGAGACTCTGAATCCGTATATACAATTTCTGGAAGCAGCTCACCTTCAGATATTTTACCAATGCCATGCCTTTCTTCTGAACCACCACCAAAATATGAAGAGAAAGCATCAATAACGAATAATGAATATTCACCATCTTCTTCCTTATCTTTTTCATCTGTTTCCTTAGCCACATCTGACACCAGCTTCTAAAGGACTGACAGTTCACTTAATTTTTAATAAAATGTACACAGAGATTTACAATTTTTGAATTTATTTACATTTTGTAATAAAAGCAATAATGTTGTCTGTGTCTAATTTTTCATCAGGAAGAATAAACAATGAACTTGGATTTCAAGAAATACTAGAGAAGCCTGGGCCTCTGCTAAAGTACTCTGAAGGGAGTTCACTGCAAGAACATTAAATTCTCATCTTGTTCTGTTACAGCTTCAGTTTCTATTTATAGCTGTTCTTTTTATAATGAAGCCACTAAGTAGAAACCAACTTTTTTTATTATTTTAATTAAATCTGTTTGGAGCTTCAAAGAAAGAAATAATTTGGAAGTGTTTTTATTTCTATTTTTTCATGACTTGTTTGCAGAGTTATGGCCTTTACAAGTACTCGAGGAGCATTCACATGTAGGGATGTTAAGGTTGCTATGAAGACGCCATGATGCTATGAAGAGCTTCAATGGTTACCTTTTGGTCTGCCTGGTAACAAACACTCCATATTTAGGCTATCTCTGGTCCTTATGTAAGTATAATCCCTCGGAAAATCAGTTTTAGCTGCAGTTAAGAGCCCAAAGGCAGCCCTGAGGATAGATAATAGGCTAACAGTTTAACTGTGGTAACCCCTGGTTTCAGGGGGATTATTCTGTTTTATATCATTATTCATTGATTATACAAGGAGTGCTTATTGTGTGAGAGTGAGTGCCACAAAGCAATGCTATCTTTGAGGTGCAGACATTACTTACCAGCAGATGCGGGAGAGGCAGTTTCATGGAAACCCATGCAACAAATGTTTTTAACTGACATAACACTTGACAGACCCTTCAGAAGTACAACCCTCTTAGCTCTTCCATCCTGCTGCCCCCCTAGGGTAGTAGTAGTGGCCTGCCTTCAGGGTGGAGGTTCTAATGTTATTTTGTGTTTGTTTGCACCTGTTCCCAAACTGAAGGATTAGCTTGTAGTAGGTAAAGATAAGTAGGAAGAACTGAGTTGCTGCTATCTTTGACATCTTACAACTTGCTATGAATGCTGTTTGAGAAAAAGAAATTGGATTCTGTGCTCAGAAAAGTGGCAGGGCTTTGGGCTTGGTTCAGCCTGGTGTATTTGCCAGCATTAAAACTTTTTGTAAGAGTGATCTCTGAAGTGTTCAGCTGAGTCTCTGAACAGCTGTGTGCCTTGGGACCCCAGTTACATCTCCACTTGTCATATACTATGCTGAATTTCAGAGAACTTGAGTGTAACGGGATGCTAGACTATGAATTAAGAACTTAAATTCCCTCCTGTGCCTAGGGAAAGGTGATCACCTTTTTGTCATCTTGCTATGAGCATGCCTCTCACCTGCTGACCGCTTTAGAGAGATGTTCAGGAGCTCCTGCATTTGCCATTTATTTCCAGTTCTGTGTCACTCCCTCAGTTATGCCAGGACAGCTCTTTGTGCAGCCACACAAAAACAAACCAGCCAGTGAGGGAAGTATATTTAGCCAGCAGTAGAGCTGAGGGGCTTATGCATGCAGAGTAATGAGCAAACACGGCACAGAGGGGGATTTAGTATGTAGGAGCTGATTAAACTGGCATGACTCAGCCATTAGAAATGTCTGTATGAAGAAAGGGAATCCACAAACGCCAGTCGGCATTTTGTTCTCTCTTCTCTCAAACATTTTTTACCTAGTGAGTTTTTCAAGGATGTTTGTCCTTATATGCAATCTGCAATACAAGCTATAGTTTGCCATCTTTGTGATTATTTTTTAAGCTTTTGCTCCTGTTGTTTAAACAGTGGGGCCCACTGCCGTGTATGATTCATGCCTACATAGCTTTGCATGTGTCTAAGGAGCCTGTTTCTCTCTCAAATTATCCTTCTATCATATAATAAGAACAGAAGCTGGGATATTTTACTGGAAAAATCCCATGCAACAAAGCCCATGTTAGCTTTATCCTGTTCTTTATCCAGAACACTCATTTTCTGAGAAGGCTAAGTATCAAAACATGTTTTCACAAATCTGGAAATATTTCACCATCTTAAAAAAAATAATCAGTTGCATTTGGTAGTAAAGTGAAAAAGTATCAACCTTTTCTGCTGCCTTCAATTTGTTCAGTCGGTTGTTCCCAAGATGTACCAAAGAGACCAGACAAATCAAGCAGAATATGTTGATTCATCAGAGTTCTCTGTAACAGAAACACAATCTTGTTTTCCTTCAAGGTTATTGTATTTTCTTCATCTACTGCAGAGTCTTCAGTGTGGATAACTTCATTTCTAAAAAAGCAGTCTCTCAGCATCCTGAGAAGGTGTTACCTCTCAAAACAAGGATTGAAAACAGAATTTATCTCTCTGTGATTTTGAGAAGATGCTTAGGAAATAGATCTGTTTACCACTGTATTAGCGTCTTCTATTTTTTACTTAGAAAAATCATTACATGAAAACTCAATGGATGTGCAGGGTGCCCCTCCATGAAGTGCTTAGCACTGAAGTGGTTAACATGGCCAGTGCCACAGTATTTGGCGACTGTGCTGTTGAAAACTGTTGCAGCAAGGTCAGAAAATGTGAGTAAAAGGCTAGCAAGTCTGCCCTCACCACTGAAGGCTACCACTGGGTGAACGGCAGTAGAGGGAGGAATTTTTGATGTGAGGAGTAGGAGTGAAATGTCTGTATTAGAAAGGAAGCAACACCTTGTAAAACTATAAAAGTAGCTTAAAATAATACAGAATAGCATTTTTATTGAGGAAGTGAGATACTTTACTGTCCCACTAATGGTGCTATAACCTCCTTTCTACTCTAAGGTTAGCTTAAATGTTTGACATAGAAATGCTAGTGAGTAAATCAAGTTGGTTACTGATTCACACTTACTTAAACAGGCAAAGTGGGAGGTAAGGGTTGCTTGCCCTCTCTAAGTGAAGGTCTTTCTTCCTTGCTGCCTGCACTGACACTGCTCTGCTTCTAACGGCAGCACTGCAATCCTTTGCATATGAGAGATTCACAAAAATATAAATGAATACCTTTTCTCTAGGAAAAGTCTTTCTTCCTACATCAACAGCAGCTAAAAAAATCAACAGTTAACTCATCTGAAAAACTGAGATTGCACAGGTCTTTGCAATATTGCTATGTTTTTGTGATAGCAGCACTTGATATTGCAAGGGAGTGATTGCACCCACCCCATCTTTGCCCTTTGTGGTTTGTGTTGCTGTATTCATTTATCCCTTTTCCATCCTATCTCTTCAGAGTCATGACTTGTAGTGCCAATACCTCCACATTCTACCCTGAACATGCCAGATTTCAGTGCTCTTCCCTCTATCACACATGCATGCACCTCAACAATTAGGCATGGAAAAACCTTCATTTTGGTGTGCCTGCTCACAAGACAACATTTTTGGGAGCATATAAAGCCACTTTGCTGGTAAATGCAGTTGTGGACAGCTGCCTGAACCGGCTCCTCACAATTTATTTGTGCTTTGAGGCTGGCAGTGCAGTAGTACAGGGGTGAAAGGCCCACTCACAGTGGTTCTTCATGTGTAATTGTTTTCCACTTAAGACACCATCTGCAGTTACCTTTCTCTAGGAAAAATCCCACTAACTCAAACCACTGACTCCTTAATCTCCCTAAATTATGGACTGATAATTTGTACTTACTTATTTTAAAGCTAATCGATGTGCAATACCCTGTGTTGTGCAGCTTCTTTTGCATGTTCTTTGACTAAGTCCCTGCTTATATAACTGGCGTGTAAGAAAATAAAACCTTCCTACAAGAGGCTGATAATGTGAACAACTGTGTAAAATAGGTAACATAAAGAGAAGAAAAAAGGGTTAAGAGGTAGCCTGTCAGTGTTCACTAGGGTGACTTATCAAACAGGTTAGAGAACTGAGGGGGTGCAGAGCACCTGCTTCCAGCAGCAAGCACTGCAGGCAATATTTTCTATTACTACTTCCCCTGGTAATAAAAAATTAGGTGGAAGAACAGAAAGCAAAGCAATGCTTGTGTTCTTGGGTAAGGTCTGAAGCAGATGAGAACAGAACTGTATTGAGATCTGAAAGCAGCACTCATTCTAAAAAACCTCACTCGAACCAATTTTCCTTGGTTTCACAAAACTCTTTTGCTTAGGAGTCATACCAGGTAAAAGGGATGCATTTGGTAAATTGACACTTTTAAGTGAGTCCCCAGAAACACACACTTATTTGCAAAGAAAAGCACTGGTCCTAAAAAACTCAGTGTGATCCAGTAATCTGTTAAGACCTTGACAGCTGCCTGATTGCAGCGTTACCACTCTCTGTGAAAATAATTGGAGGAATATGGGGATGCATAGAGGAAGCTGTCTTACAGAGGGGGAACAGTTTACAGGGAAAGGAGTAATTTTGTAGATCCCAGCACAGCAAATAGAGAATGTTTTCCATCCTATTTTAAAAGTTCAAGTGGCATATAGGTTTGGAAGGAAAAAAAGAACCCTGTGTCCTCCAGCTCTACTGTGCACTTGCTCAAAGCATGAAGTCATGTCCTAGACCAGAGGAAAAGAGACGGCTGTGGGATGACACAACACCCAAATTGGAAAATTCTGATTCCAGACAGGATCTAAGGATCACTCTGTGGGATTGAGGAAGTGCTCCAGTACAATCCCATTGCAAATAGCAGTTGCAGAGTTCTTGAATGAATGAAAGGAGCAAGGTGACACTACATCTGTATAAACTATTAGCTGGAGAGCTATTATAATATAGTGCTGCTTTTAAAAGGATGTTGGAAAGCCTGAAAGATTCAGCAGTGGCAAGGATGATTCATAGTATGGAAAAACCTGACTTGTAAAGAGCAGTAACAATTCATTCCATTAAGTTTAACAAATGTAAGGTTAAAGGTGATTTAGACTTCGGCTATAATTGCCAGTGCAAGGACAGTTTATGTAGTATTTCAGCACTTTCTAGTTTAGTTGTCATCATACAAAACCACTGCATTGCAAGACTGATCTCTTTGCTCAAGAGGTGCAGAGAATCCTGACCAGACTTAGTGTTGTGGTAAAGGCTGATCTTGAGTGTATTTGTCAGAAAATTTGTTGACACCCTGGGTAACAGGGGCGATGTAATAATGCTGCATTTGGAAGCTTCACAGCTTTTTTTTCTAAGGAATCCAGCACTAATATTCCTCAAGGTCTGTGCACTAAAAAATGAGAACGACATCTGCAATTGCATTCAGCATCAGTTCTAAAAGTGCCAAATTTTGTGAACAGCCCTTTCCAGGAAAGAGCTTTTGTCACGCAGTCTCATGTGAATGCACAGTAGACTAAAGGCACTTTTACTGACTTTGAAGAAACAGTCTAAAAAGTAAATTTTCTAGTTCTAGAGCTATTTTTAGTTTTACAAATTTCAGGATAAGCTTGCTTCCCCACAGCTGCTGGTAGCAGGAAATGACATTATGTGTTCTACTGCCCAAGCAGTAATCAGTGTCCTGTGTGTGTCCCTGCCATGCTAGTCAAAACAGGCAGAGTAGTCGGAGATTTTTCCTCCTTAAGGAATTATACAAAGACATTCTACCAGAACCTTTCAATAGGAATTGTTTTAGTCTGAAACTGTTAGGAAACAGAAAATTTCAAAATTCAATAATCTGTCTGTTTAATATATGAGACATGAGTTCAGCAGAACAATTCATTATGATATGCAGAAGTATCCTAGATACCTGTGAGTACAGGATAAGATTCCTCACTCTGTCAAGTTTAGCGTTACAGGAGGTTCTTTCTCTTTCCTGCAGTGATGTGTTATTCAGGGTGTTTGGACATTATTCTCTATAAACCTTAAAACCCACAACAAAATATGTCCAGAATTAAGGGGAAATTATAGGGTAATTTTACTGCTTCAACCTGGTGGAAAGCTTTGGCTGTCTTGAAATAATGTTTCTCCCACAGCCAACAGTTCTCCCAGGCTTCTCAGCACTCACCGCTTACCCTCCTGCTCACCTACTGGTTGCCCCAGAAAAATATCAGAAAGCATACTTTGATATTTTTGTAAACCATGAAATGCAAAATGAGCTGCAACAGAGGTTCAGGCATGACTATAAATGTCACGCCCGAGAGCATGGAAAAGCATTCCTAGCAATGCCCATGTGGAATTTTCCTGCAGAAAATTAAGCAGGAAGTGGAGAGCAAGGATCTCTTCACTGCTGTTGACTAAACATATGCTGTCCATATGTTGGATGCATCAGCTAGCTGGGGCCAAGTAAAAGCTGCAATAGCTTCAGCTTGCTTTTTCTGCATTCCAGAATGAGCACGGTATCATGGGTGCTAAATTAAAGAAGAAGAAACACAAGGAGACAGGCAGTCATGCAGGGGTGAATCCATTTCGGAAGTGATGGTGGTAATTCAAGAAATCTTTAGTGATGGCTTCAGGCTTCACTTCCCAGACCTTTGTTCTTTCAAGCAAAGTTTATTCTTTCACATGATGGACTCTGTTAACCATACACACACAAAGTTCTTGTATAACTAACCTGAACCCTTCGACTTTAAATGCTCTGCCAAGTCCTTTACAAGCCCCCTTTCTCTTGAAGGAGAGGATACATTATAGTCAGTAATGGAGCAAAACAACAACAATGTAGAAGATTTCTCCTTGAATGTTTTTTCTGTCACTCCTTGTCAACCAAACAGATCTGATGCCCTGGTGTCAGATGGGGATAAAGCTGGCACCACTCTGCTCTTTTCAGGTGTGTTTTTGGGACTGGTGGGGATCACTTTCACTGTGATGGGATGGATAAAATATGATGGCATTACTCACCTGGAGTGGACTCAGTTACTAGGGCCTATTCTGCTGTCTGTCGGGGTGACTTTTATTCTGATTGCTGTTTGTAAATTTAACATGCTTACGTGCAAGCCCTGTAAAGAAAGAGAGGAAAATACGTCGGAACTTGACCAGGCTGCAAGCGGACAGTCCTTTGTCTTCACTGGCATTAACCAGCCTATAACTTTCCACGGTGCCACAGTGGTACAGTACATCCCTCCGCCATACCCGTCCCAGGAAGGCGCTGCCGTCAGTCCCGGCCACCTGCGCCCAGGGCCCCGCTGCTGCGCTGCTGCTCCCCCCAGCACCTCGCCACTTCTCACCTCGGGCTCTCCTCACTTCTGCCCTGCCTACGCCCTGGACAACCTGGCTTTTACTGGAGATGAGAGCTACACTGCTTATGCTGCAGAGAATTCCAGGAATCAGAGGTACATCTTCTGAAATGCCTTAGTGTGTTTGGACACAGGCTTCTGAATATTATAGGTACAATGTGGGGTTTTCATAAGAAACTGCAGCTAGTCCAGGGTTTTATCCTTCTCAGGCTTTTTTTTTTTTTTTTGTCTTTGTTAGGAATTTTTCTTGAGTGAGGAAACATACTTTTCCTGCAAAGTGTTTTTATACAATTTAATTCACTTATGAATGCCTTTTGGTTTTTGGTGAACTAAACCTCTTGTTACTTTTTAAGATGTATATGTTCCTGTTTGTGGAGGTTTTCTTATGTTTATCTTGCCACCTTTTGGTTATTATGTGTATGATACCAAGATGATTTTTTGCCTTTTTTAAAGTATACCTTATATATATATATATATATATATATATATGTTTTTATATATAACTTTTATATATCCTCCGTATTCTTAGCATGCATGCCTGTAATTCCTTAAGTCTGATAACTTAGCATAGCCCTAGTATTCTGTTAGGCCAGGAGACCAAACATCCTAAAGGCCTTATGGGGGTGGCAGGAGGCCAGAAAACCTTACACTGTCTTGGGAAACCAAGGTCCTCTCTGGAACACATCCTTTAAACTAGAGATTTGCCCATGCAGGGGGAATTCCACAGATGGGGGAATATCACACTATTCATCCAGGCCTCCCATTGGGGCACCCCTGCTAGATATGCTGATTTTTAAGGTCTATAAATTGTATACACCATCTGTTGTGGGGGTGCATTGCAGCACATCCCACCTTGGTGAAGCTGTGCACCATAAAGATAAATACCGAGGTAAAACCCTTTGTCCCTTAACTGTGTCTGGCTCTCCAATTTTAAGACCAGGAAAAGGCATCATGCAGAGCCAGAGGCTTCCACTCAAACACAATCACAACACATGAGTCAGCACAAAAACAGCATTTCTGCAACAATGCAAGAATCAGTCTGGTACCAGATACTCTCCCTCCTAAATACACCTGGTCACAACATGCTGCTGTCCCACTGAAACAACCTTCCAGCTCTTCCTCTTTTCCTAGTTTTGAGGCAGAAACAATATTGGTCATGTTCCACAGCAGTATGGAGCTGCTCAAATTGTACACAAAATTATTTTATATAGTTCTTTGCTCCAAGGAAAAATATTCTAATTATAGGAATTACTCATAATTATATCCTTTGTGCAACACAAGTCACTCTTAGTTCATTTATCAAAGTCTTTTTCAAAAACTGCTGATTAACTTATTGTTCTCAGCAAATATGAATGACAGGCATGGGCAGGGTGGAGACAAAGGTCACCTCCTGACACTTCTAAATTTCAAGAAAAAACCACAGCAAACAGCTGAATATCAGTAAAACTTCATCTCATGGTATTTTCTTCATTAGCTGGGAGTACTTTTCCCAGATAAGGCTGGGAGGATGAAACACTGAAATTATGTGAATGCTCTGGTAAATTCTTTTTGTATCTGCTCCTCTTCCTCTTTTCAGGCCAGAAGACAGTTCTGATGAACCAGAAGGACTGCTGGAAGACTATGCCCGTAATAACTTGTCACCTCCACGTTATGAGGAAATATACCCTTTTTCTTCATAAAATCACATGGACAATCCTAGGAGATGCTAGCAAGAATCACAGAAAATCTCTTCTTTAAACACTTGTGTGATAAGACAGTGTGAGCAAGTTCTTGATTTTCATACGCAGTACCACTGAAGATATTTAACTGACCCTTTCCTTTTTCTCTGTCAAAATTTGTTAGCCCTTTGCAATGCAGCTTAATAGCAGAGCTATTAATTATTCAATGGCTAAACTATTAATAGCAAAGGTATTAAACACAAGGATCCAAATCCTTATTAGGATTCCCCAACAAGAAGCTTGATTTTCAGACTTGCTGAAACCAGGGAGAACTGTGAATGCACAAGATGTTTGTGGAAGACCATGATTGCCCCTGGACATTCAGCATCTTTAGAAAATACTTGATTTTTTGTTGAGGTATTTTCATTCTTGATTGCTTGGGAAACCTCAAAAGTACTCAAGTGTCTGATCCATGAAAGCGCATTTTATGTCTTAACTTTGTCTGATTCTTTAGAAGAGCTTACTCATTAACAAGTCCAATCTACAGATTAGACTTTGTCAGCTTGCTTTAGCTGGACAACCAGTCCTATCGCACAATCCAGTCCTGTAGGCATTTTTTGGACCATCTTGCTTGAACCACAGCATCTCAGAACAGAGAAAACAGAGAAAACAGTCACCAAATAGTGACTTATGACAACTTTTACATAAAATCTCTAAGACATCCTGCATGCATCAAATTCAGCTCCCTTCCCCATCTGATGGGAAGCAAAGCACAGTCTCCCACCAGGAGTCCTAATAACTATGAAGTTAATATCACTAAAGAAAATGGCATCTTTCTGAAGCCTCGACAGAGATGTGTCATCCTGCCGCTGTTAAGGACTTCGACAATCACAGCTGCTACACCCCACTCTGCGGGAGGGCTGTGGTGAAACACCTCTGAGGTCCCTTCTTATTTGAATGTATTCTTAGGCACACAACCCAGGCTGCAGGTTGCCCCTGGAGTATCTAGGCAGCTGTAGGCTGTAGTAAACTTTCTTGCTCAAGTTCAGCTTGGTTCCATGCATTGAATCCACCACAATTTGAGATAAGCTCATTTGGCTAGAGAATGGCGTTGCTGAATACCCAGACTGTGGGTTTGATCCCCAAATGGGCCATTCATTTAAGATTTGGACTTGACGATCCTTGTAGGTCCCTTCCAATTAACAATATTCTGTGATTCTGTGAAATATATTTACAGCTGTATATAACAAAAGATGAAGTGTATTAGCACTGAAAGTTTGCAATCCAGAATGAAGATCCGAAGAGGCTTAGCTCAGGAGCTTATAAAACCCCAGAGCAATGACGATGCTACTAGTCCCTACATTTTTGTTTTGTTTTTCCACATATATTTAAGGTTCTGCTTTTAAATGTGCCAAGAAGTGCAACAAGCCAGTATTCCCTATGATGATCCCATTAGATTTTCTCATCTCCCTCAAATCAAAAGCTGATCTCAGCTCTCACCTGCTGGAGTGGGCGCCACACAAAACGCCCCGGAGGGCAATGGTCACTGTCCCAGGTGACCAGGCAGTGCACTGCTGGTGTGCCTGTGGGTCAGTCTCCCGGCTGAAAAGCACAGCTAAAAGCAGGCATCCACTATGGAATGCACCAACTTTCTCTTACTTGTCGATGCAGCGTCTCGGCTCTTGCCAGATTTCATCCACCTGTGATTGATCTCATTCCTGGGAGCTGGAGAAGCTTGGCATTTGAGCACAGACAGTTGCACACTAACCTGATGTAGCTGGCAGGAAATCTTGGAGTTTCTGTGCAGCTCCTCTAGCAACCAGGAGACAGCTCTGGATGGAGATGTGCATTCAGAACATTGTCCAGCTGCATGGACCTGCAGGTGCTTGCCTCCTTGTCCTGTGCACTCAGAGGCTGCCAAGAAATAAAGCATGGGGTGGGGGGTGGGGGGGCAGCACAAAACAACCGCTGTCCTCCACAGTGATGGACAAGACACTGACAGAGGCCATATTTGGGATGCATCATTTAAACAGACTCAAAGCTGGATTAGCAACTGCAGCAGCAGCTACTGAACACTCACTGCAAACTTTGTGAGAGGTTTTTCTCATTAGAGAAATCTGGAACACACTGTTTTTCAGCAGTGATGGCCTGGTGTTGGCAGGTAGTTGGAGAAGGGGAGGCACGTGTATTTGGAGAAGGGGAGGCATGCTGTGTTCAGCATGATCTCTATGGGATTGAGTGAGAGAACAGAGGATCTAAAAATAAATGCAAGTTTATTTTATGGAAGTGTCTTGCTCCTTTTCTGGAATTTACACAGAGGTGAATTCATCCTCCCTCCACAGCAGGAAACTGGATGGTCCCAAATCCCCAGGTAGTTCCACAAGTACAGAGCCCTGAATTTAGCACATAGTTGTGCTGAACCCAGCAGGCACTGCAGTAGCACAGAGGTCAGGCTTGATGGATACAATTGCAGGACTAGGGTCAAAATTTCTGCCCAGTCACCCTCCCCCACCCTAAGAAAATTCCTTCAGTCAGACACCACAGATTTTTTTCCTGCTTCTCTTCCTCCTGCCAACTCCCTGCGTCCCCCCGGCCCCAGCATAAATTTCATTAGGCAATAATATCTTTATTTTAGATATTAGATAGACAGAATAAATGGAAGAAAACTCAGAAACTCAGAAGGGTGCACTGTGGACTTCACATTGATTTTAAAGTTTACTTCTAGCTGCACTATATTCATCGTAGAGAATTGGAAGAATCCTGGGTTTCTCTTTAAAGAGGATATTAAGTTTAAATAGCTATATTGAAATTACCTTGACCCATCAGATTAATTCTGGCTGAATTCTGTGGGAGTCTTTTGAGAAACTCCAGGGTGGTAACAGTCTCTTGTTGTACTGAGTGCTGATGATGGATTTTAAGAACAGAGACATGTACTATGAAGGTTTTTACTTCGTTTTCTTCCTTCCACCTTCTACTTTCATCCTTTTTTTTCTGTTTTAACTACAGTCTTTTTAACTACAGGGTTTGGAGGGGTTGCTGGTTGTGTGCGTGTTTTCTTTGTTTGTTTGGATTTTGGAGGGTTTGTTTGTTTGTTTTTACTGTGATATATAATCATCACATGAACTCACTTCTTAGCATTAAGAATTTTTTCTGCGCTATGATGAGTGAAAGAACAAATCCTTTTGGCCTTCAACCAAGGTCAACTGTCACAGCCCTTCCACATTATACTGATGTAACTTCAGAAAGCACCTGGAAGACTGTATTTGAGATTTTGCTCAATCCATTTTTAATTTAAGATGGTGCTCTTTAAGCAAAATTGCATGCTCCCACATTGCAGACCTGCAGAATATTGGGGATTTAATAGTTTTAAGTGTCTTGCACTCTAGTCAAAGTGATAGAATCTTGTCTGTACTTTCAGCCATGTAACCCTGCGTGGGCTCTTGGGACTTTTCCTAATATAACTCTATTTATAAGATTTTGATCATAAACTAGTTAATGTACGAAATCAGTAGAGGCATGTCTATTGATATGAAACTGAGCATGATCAATTAATTTCAGTAAAAACTCTACAAAGAGCTTCTCTAAGATCGAGGAGCTATTTCCAGACATTGAATGCCACAGGGTGCAGCGTGCGAATTTCTTCTCGGATTAAATCCGAAGCCTGCTGTTCCCCACCGGCGCTGCCGTATTGCGGTCAGTGCGGGGGTGCAGCAGGAGGGTTTGGGGCGCGGTGCTTTAGCAGCACTTTCCCCGAGTTTCCCCGGCTGCTGCCGTGCCCGGCGCCGGTGCTGCCGCGCCAGGGATGCTCCCCGGCGCAGAGCACGCACGGGCGGGGGCGCTGAAATCCTTCTGAGAGCTATTTTTAAACTGAATCGGGATTTAGGAAATCTGGGTCTCGGGGAAAAAAAAATAAACCTGTAAGTAGGGCTCGTTCCTCTCCAGAGAGCCCCAGTGACGCACACGGCGGGCCCTCAGCGCGGGGCCCCTCCCCGCGGTGAGGGCGCTGCGGCCTCCATGCGGCGGGGAGCGCGGGCCCGCGGCTCCGGGGCCGTGTCCCGGCCGGAGCGCGGCCGAGGCGCTCTCTCCCCGCAGGCCGGAGCAGGGCTGGCCCAGCCTGGCTGTCCCGCCGCGCCGGCAGCGCCAGAGGGCGCCGGGGCCGCCCGGGAGCGGCCGCGGAGGTCCTGTGCCGGCGGGAGGCTCCGCAGGCGCCCCGGGGCCCTCATGCGCTCACCCGCCCGAGCTAAAACTGTGCGGCTTTAAGGAGATCTCTTCCCGCACTGACCCGAGGGGTGTCAGAGGCGCAGAGCCGGCAGTTTGTCGGCGGCCCCGAGTTGTGAGACACCCGGCATTTCAGCCCGGGGAGCCGAAGCTTTTGTCCTCAGCTTCGAATACTCAAGATGCCGTTGAAAGGTATCCTGTGCTCTCTCACAACGGAGAGTTGGTTTATTCAGGAACAAAATACTCGTGGTGACAGACCCAGTGAAATCGCTGAAGAGCAGGGTGCCATGCCCGCCCTCTCAGCAGCTCTCACACCCCTCCCTGTGTGAGACACATCTGGGAGGACTGCGGCTTGGGGGTAGGCGCTGCACAGTGCACTCACTTGCACCCCCGTCTCCTACTCCTCCGCTGTGACCTAATGGAACAGGCTTCTGTCTGCATGAAGGAGCAGGGGGAAGTCCAAGGGTCATTTGCAAAGAACTAGGGCATGCTGTTTGTATACAGCACCTACGATAATCTGTGCCTGCTCCAAATATCATTACTGGCTCCACTTTAGCTGTCAGGGTGAATAGACATCAACAGGACGTGCTGAACGTCGCTGTTGCGGCCCCATCCCCAATGTGAATCAGTGTGTCTGTCAGAGAAGCATACAACAGAGCCAGGTGGGATCCCATGGGCTGTGCCTGCGTTAGCTGAGCAGCGCTGCTCAGCAGGAGAGGGGCTGAAGAGGGAAACAGCAGATGCAGAGAACCCGGTAACCACTTGCACTGCATGTTGGAGAAGTTTATGTCAGACTTACTCCTTTGGACTTGATGCTGATTAGCAGTTGAAATACACATTGTTCTCCTGTGGTGTATTTCCTTAGATTCATCTAATAGAAATTATTAATCTCACACCTGTGATGTGATATGATGTGATGTGATGAAAAGCTTCACAGAGCAGGTGAGGAGTGTAGGGAATCTCTTAAATAGCACCTGATTAGAGTCACTTGTTGCCCTGCAGACTGGGATGACTTGCAGCATTTGCAGGAGTTGCATGTTGTAGAGCAGAGAGGCTTTTCTCAGCTTCCTGACAGCAGGGAGCTCATGGGAGACCCTTTCCCAGTACTGACAGAGAGATCTCACAGTGTACTCTTGACACCTCCAAAAGTCTAATTTTGAGATGTAGCAGGTTTGTGACTGCCTGAACAATAATTTCAAAGTGATGAAGAAGTTTTCCCATGGGGAACAGGAAAAATTACTCCCTAGCTCTTGTGGTCTTGTACCTCATTCCTTATGTGATAACAGCAAAGGGTCAAGGGTAAATCAGTAGTGGCATGATTGTATCTGTGTCGTGTGTGGCATCTCTAATGAGCAATTGATTATATCTACACACGCTATTTAGCAAACACCATGGGACATGGTCGAGCAGAGTAGCTGTGGTACATTTCTTATAAAATCCTAGGATGAGATTAATGCTCTCCTGTTTGGATTATATCAAGTCAGATTTCTAAAAATTTGTTTATTTTTGTAGATAAATCATCACTCTATATGTAAGATGTCATGCTTGGCTCTTAGGAAACAGGGCATGCTATTTAACAGCCCTGGGTAGATGACCCAATAATTTCATGTTTTGCATAGCTGCAGCGTCCTCTTTACTTACAGTTCAGTGAGTCTGCTCAAGAGCTTAGCTCTAAGGTAAAGCTTCATGCTCTGTCAGCTGAAGATATACCTAAAGAAATACAGAGCAATAATGCAGTCCAAGGTTATGACTTTCAAAACAAACTGCCGAACAATCAAACCCGAAACAAAGAGGTGTGCATTTTAAATTTCTAACCATGAAAGTGACTGTAGCTTCCATGTTAGTGAGCACTGCTTGGGGTACCCTTCTTGTTTCTCTGCTGCTCTGCAAGGCAAACTCAGCCAGAAACAGTCAGCACTGATATTCAAAGCAGCAGTGACTTCTCACATTGCCTTTTGTCCCTAGGCACCTGCCACACATCCCTGTGGTCAGCTGACAGAGCTTTGCCTCACACAGAGGCCTGGCAAAAGCTGGCAGTTAGAGAAGGCTGTGATTTGCACCTCTTTGCTATTTTTGTTTGTCCCCATTTGTTTTTCACCATTTAACATGCCACCTTCTGGATTTATGTAGAGCAGGACCACAGTTGCCACAGCACACGCATAATGAAAACTGTTTCATTATCTTTTCAAAAAACACTTGCATTAGATAACCATTTGGCCTTATTCTGCTTAAACCCTATTAAGGGAGGGAAGAAAATAAACTGAGACTTCAGCAAAAATTAATGTTTTCTGAACTCCAGAGGTGCTGTAGGAATCTTTTTTTGCAACAAAACAGCAGTTCCCTGCAAAATCTTTCATGAAAATGTAAGGAAAGAGATAAATTATTGGAAATATACATACATAATCCATCAATATGTGATCTTACTTATTTTTATAAAACATTAAGAGAAGATAACTATTTTATTTCCTGTGTCAGTCCAAACAAGGCATTATTCTTACTCTATTCCACTTCCCCAGATTTTGCTCTCAAACCAGAGGTACTTGAGTGTTTTGCAATGTGCCAACACTGCACTATTGTAGAACTTTCTATGTTGTTTTGGTCTTTTGCAGACTGACAGGTGCTTTGTCCTCTTGCCCTCCTCACTGACTGGATAGGGACTGATCAGCACTGTGCTGCCAAAAGAGCATACACAGACATACATGAACCCAGCATACACATGCAAAGAGTAGAATGACTTCTTTAAAATCAACTTTTTAAAGGCCTGTGTCAGTGGGAACTGGACTAATGTGCCAGTTGATGAGAGAGTGCAGCACTGGGAGCATCAAAGTGGAAAAGATTTGTACGACTCCTGCTGTGGTAGGCAACTGCACAAGCCCTTTCATAAATTGTTCAAGCTCCATTTTAGAGTTAGTTAGTATTTGGTCCTGCTTTTAATGGAAGGTAGGAGAAAGTCAAAAAGAGAAAGAAAGACTCAACATGGCAGAGAAAAGAAGAGAAAGGAATAAACTCCTTTTAGAAATTATACCTGTTTTAATGCCTTTGCCTTCTCAGTCCATGCTCTGTATGTTGCTCTTGACAGTTAATCAAAATCAAGCAACAAATGTGTTAATCTTTTGTGTTTATTTAGCCATTGAGTCCAAGGTGGTGACCCACCACCTTGGGTAGCATTACTGAGATGGTTTTATTTACATTACATGTTCAAGTATTTTATGTTACCTTCCTGTTATTTTCACCAAAAAACAGCCTCTCCTCCATCTGTTTAGGAAAAAAACCCAAATGAGCTGCAAAAGTATGTCCCTGCTTCCAAACAAGTAGTGAAATTTTAGTGTGAATAAACATGCCATCATAATCAAAGACGTGTTTGTGATCTAACTGGATAATAATTCACTTGTAATATCATCAGCTCAGAATGAACATCAGCATAAGTATTGTTGGTGCAGGTGTAACTTAATGAATTCAGGCTCATTTTATCTAGCACTTAGTTGCTTAGTTGTGTTGGGAGCATTAGGTCCCCCAATTTTTCATAACGAGCAACACCATTAAACTGTCACAGAGCAACATAAATCAGAGATTTTCCTTAGACCCCATAAAACAACTAACAAAAACGTTATGGTTGCCAGAATCACTGTGTGCTTTTATACATCCAGCAAACAGAACTGATTATAACCCTTTTTCTCTGGCTACTATTTTTGCTCTTGTTTCAATAGTGTATGTGGAAATGTAAGTCGGCTGGCCTGAAGAACTCACTGTCAAAGGCATAGAAGTGATAGCAGGCTCCTGAACACAGCACAGGATCTCTGCTTGTATTTTTCTCTGCTGCAATGGACACGTATTTTAGTCAAGTTAAATACACAAACAATGAGGTCAGAAGAAAGTGTGTGATTGCAGAGTCGTGTCACGAGCCTGTTTGGAACGTCTTGGGTTGTATGATTGCATGTAATTGATAATCACATGCGGACATGCCTCAAATGCTCACCTCTTGATTTAACCTATTGACACAAGTCTGTATTAAGTCACTGAAGACTGAAAAGCAAGAGACTAAATACTAGGAAAAAGTATCCATTGGTGCTTTTCAGAAGGTGATGTTATTGTTCATTGTTCATTATCAGAGGAAAAATTATTTTCATTGTTCATTTAATTGGTGTCACAATACAATTTATAATAATATATGTAAAAACATTTCATAACTTGTACCTTGCAGTTGAATTTCCCATCTTTCACTTACTAAAGAACCACCTAATCCTAATTTGACACCCTTCAATGACAGAATATTATGTTACACAGCTCTCTTTCCTCTCACCATTGTGAGAATAAACTTTGCCTGACCTGCCACAGAAAACTGAGAGAAATCCATCTGTCTCAAAAGTTACAAATTACACACTGCTCTTCATGGTCCATACATGAATATGTTTTTTCAGCCCTCTGTAGAAACTTTTAAAATGCTCATTATTGGCAAAATGGGGATAAATTCAGCCATTATTCCATAGGTGCAAACAATTAAAATAATGTCATTTGCCCACAGTGACATCGCACCAGGCTGATGCAATACATCTGAAAAATAATTACCTTCATATCAGGTATTTGTTGTCGTTTGCTAGCCAGCTATTGGATCTGAAGAATAGGATGAATGCTTCAAGCCAGTTTTAATCAAATGGCTGTCAGAAAATGCCCAAAACAGAAATCTTCACTGCTTTTATAAACACTTTTTAATTAACATATGAATAAACTGCATATTTGAATTTTCACCAACACAACTGTATCCCCCAGGAAATCACAGTTAAAAGCTGAAGTGAATGTTCCTTTAGAAAGTGCTCTTTGTTTATAGAAATAGTCCTAGCAGTTAATGGTTGGCAAGACTTCAAACTTAGAATTACATTACATTGGTAATTTTAACTTTGTCATCTTAAATAGATCCAGTTTGGATGTATGAATACAAGCAATGTAGGACAGCCCTCAAAGAACTGCCTTTAAGCGGGCTTTATTCTATCCCATGAAGCTTTGTAATTCCTTCTGTTATTATTAATAGCTGTTAAGTGCTGACAGCATGCTTGGCACTGAATGAAACGCAGGAGCAGACATGGTTCTTGTTAAGGGTGGCCCTCGGGAGGTCATTTACTGTGTGTAACAACAACAACAACTTTATTGGAGCAGTAACCCACTAGCACAGCTGCAGCCCGGGTATCAGGAGGTGTCGCTGTTTAGACGAAATAGTGTTGTGTACGTACATGCAGATATGACTCCTTTCACACGTTAATTTTTTCACAGCTAGCAAGGTTATCAGCTGAGCAGGTAAGATATTTGGAGGCAGCCAAAGAAAAGCTATGGCCCAGAATGCCTTTTTGCAGGGTTTCCTGCCTGCAGCCAGGGGGTGTGCAAACTATAGGGACAGGCCAAACATTTAGGGCATGACAGGTTCAGAATGCACTGGGATGGAAGGACAATCCTCTGCTGCTAGGTCTTATAGCAGGTTCAGACAGAGGATTAAAGGAAATGGTAGAAAAGAACCAGCAAGAATTTCAGGGAGAAGGACCTTGAAGATGTCTTGTGTAGATGGCTTTCTTTTGAGCCAGGAACTGTTGAAAAATAGTGCTGAGGGAATGGTGTGGAAGACAGCTGCAGACCCTGACTCCAACCAGAGAGCTCCTATATCCCTGAATTCTCCTAGGGGGAGCTGAAGTGCCAGAGCAGAACAATTTCTGCTCTTCTCCTGCAGGTAAATCTGGCATTCCCAGCAGACACCATCTGTCTACAGTCACAGAGACAATGCCCACCTCCTGACCTTCAAGGTCCTATTAGATTTAGCTAAGCCAAGATGAGAGCTCTACTGCATCATCACATGTGGAGGGTAGAAGAGAGGGAAGAGAGGCAGTGGCACCAAAACTCCCCAAGTTCACGCTCCAAGATGTATGTGAGCCAGGAACTTCGCAAGTGACTTGGTCAGGTGCTTATGCAGTGCCCAGAGCAGAGGGGAAGGTGACTTACTCCTCCCAAAGATGACTGATTGCCCAGCAATGGTCACTGCTCAGTCTCCCCACTCCATGTGAGTAGTGTCCACATCCACCAGTGTGTCTGACCTGACACATAAATGCCACAAAGGCAGGCTTGTCTGTCCTCTGCCGTTGTTTGTCTTCCTCTGACTGTCCTCTCTTCTTTGGATCTGCACTAATACTTTGTACCAGCATCCATGTAGTACTCCTGATGTTTGCAGCTGGACTCATGTTGGTGTCTTCTTCCCCAGGGCTCTGCTCTGCTACTCCACCCATGGCCACAAACAACCTTGCAACAAGTAAGGCTGGCTGGGGGTTTCTGACCAACAGGCAGGTGGATAAAGCTCCGCATAAATAGATGCTGCACCATGCAGAAGGTAAGTTACCGCTTGGTGTACAGATGCTGGTCAATGATAATGGCAGGAGAAAGTAGGTCCAAACAGATCAAATAGTTCTCTCAAAACTGTTTATCTTACTTTCATTTAAATCACCTGGCTGTCTTGTTTCCTGCTGCACAAAACCTTCCCACCCTCTGCAACATCACCTACCCTCAAAGGGATGCTAACAAGTCTCCTCTCCTCTTTGGTGTCTGCCTTCTAACACTAATTTTAAATGCATCTGCTTTTTCAATATCTCTGCTGCTATCAGAAAAACTGTCAGAAAATGCTCAGTAACATTCCAAAAAGACATAGTTTTAAGGTCTTACAGCTGGATGCTCCAAAAAATAATAATTTAAAAGTTATTAGTCAATTTTGACCATTTGAGCTATATAATATATAAATGAAATGGATATTTTTAACTTCCTAAGGAACAGTCTTGCTTTTCATACCCTCACATGCAGTGTTCTCCATACTGTTAAAATCTGCTTTTCTGTTAACCCACTGATTCTCTTGTATTAACACTTGAGTTTGCAAAGGCTGTTCCCAGCACAGTGTTTACACCTACTTGCCTGTGATGTACTCTCAAAAAGAGCATTGTAGGGGGTGGCACAGGGGAATGTCTGCAGGAGCTGCATATGGCTGTGCAGAATGAGCTGGTTTCCTTATCATTCCTCGGCTGGGAACGTGCCCTCAGACCTCACAAAAGGGATGTTTGCTGACAGGCACCATGAGGTAGACATTTTCCAATGCATGAGAACAATCTGAGATCATAAGTAACCTGTCCAGGCTGCTGGTCTCTGTGACTGCATTATAGGAGGGAGAAGTTACAGCAAGGCTAGAGCTAGTTGCCTCAGGTACTGAAATCATGCAGACATAGCAACATGGAGGGATGAACAAACTGTTTGAAAAGCTAAGTAAATATTCAAGCAGTTCACCCATGGTGCTACAGCTGGACTATGCAGAGTGCCACAGAATTTTTTGGCGGTGCTGCATCATGTTGCAGTGACTATTAAATACGTCTCCCCTGGCTTTTTGCACCAATATGGTGCAAATATAATCTTAGTCTACGAAAAGATACAAAGATATAAAATGCTGGTCAATCCAAAAGTGTCTCATTTTCCAGATTATTATTGCAACAGAAGAAGTTATATATCTGTTACAAGACAGTGAATAGCAAGCACTTCACATTAAAATCAGTATTTATATATCCCTGGTTTCTCATTTGCTTTCAAATAAAAATCTAAACTAAAAAACTTGTGAATGCAGAAGGTGTCTTCCTCCCCCTCACTGTTTACTGTAATTACTGTGTGTCACATACTACTGTTCTTTAAGCCCAAGGCCATTCCCTGTCTCTCTCCTCAACCACACATCCACTTCACATGTCACCTCTCACTGCTCCCTGTTTCCTTCTGAACTCCAGCACAGAGCATGCTTGGTTCAACTGGTTTTTAAACATTAACTCCTCCACCATCACAGAGAAGAGAGCAACTTTGTGTATCTAGTATAATAGTAGTCTCTCTATTTTTCTGCTGTGTTAGTAAATCAACCAGCATTTCACTTTTCCAATGCCATTGCAGATAAGATTGTCATAAGGGCAGTTTCAAGCAGGCTTTGAGAAGAATTAAACACAGAGTTGCAAAGCATCCTAATTAAGGCACAAAATAGGCCTGGCAATCTTTATAGTACTTAATATGTCATCTTCTTCCTATCTCTTAAACCCAATAATGTGCAAACCACCACTGTATTGGAGCATTATATCTGCTATAACTTATGTCAGTTTGGTTCACACACCCCCTCTTTCTTAAACAATGTTTGGCAGCCAACCGAGTGTGGAAACTAGACTGTTTTACATTAGCCAGAAGTACATTTAAATCATTCTTACTAAATGATTTACTGTGGATTACAAATTCTTATATGGCATTTTAAGTTAATGATTAGGCAAAGTAATATATCACTAAAATGATTGGGTGCATATGTATTTAGCTTCTATGATTCTAAATTTCTCTTTGGTTTGGAAGACTTCCTTGAAGTTATTTTCTCCAGCTGAAGGGGAAAAAAAGGAGAAAAGAGTAGAAGAATCTAACATTTCTGTCTGTCTTCTTAAACTATTGATAAAGTCAAGAGGAATTTTGTCCCTATAGAAGGGTTAGGTCATGAGGAAACACTAGTAAGTTGATTAGTGCTCTTCGGGCAGATATTGGCAGGTGTCAGTATTGCACAGCATTTCCTTACCCTGTTGTGTCCCAGTGAGAGGAGGAAAAGCTGGACAGAGAACTATTAAGACTTTATATCAAATGGAAAAGTGAATGAACCATCTATAAAGACAAGATGTTGTGGCAGAATATAAAAACTATCTCACAGGAAAACCAGAACAGGACAAAACAAAGCAAACAAACCCACCACCAACAAAAACAACAAACAAAAAAACCCCTGTACTCATTCTCCATGCACAGGCATTTCTGTGGCGTTCTAAAAATTGTAGGGATCCTATGTGGAAAAAAAGGGATTCGCTGACTCTGTCTAGCAAGTGGACTTTGAAACCCAAGTGAAAGAAAGGCAGAACACACTAATAAAACATGGGCTGTTACACCAGATGCTCACAGGTGACTGGAATTCTTAAAAAGAAACTGTGACATACAATAAATTATTTGTTTAATTTATTGCTGGGGGCCATGATCCTGCCAGTGCTGAAAGATAACAAGCAACTTTGCATTTACAACATATATGAAATAAGGAAGACAATTCCCTCTGCTGCAGGGGTAATAAAAATAAAGGAAACCATTTGCCAGTGCAAAGTTACTTGTGTGTGCAAATCAGGACTCGTGGCCCTCACCCTCTGGTCCGTTGCATGCAAACAGCTGCCCTGCTGGTTTCACTGGTGCTGTGTGGGGCTGCAGTGATTCATTTATTCGTATGAGCCTTGTTCTTGGCACAGCAAAACCAGGCCAAATAGGCATTGCATGCTCATTTTGGCATCCATCGTATCTTTCATCTGCAGTTTCAGATTGCTGACAAATGGCAAACAGGATTATTGCAATATTTATTGAATTTATTAATGCCCTGGTGTCTCAAAAGCATATAGGGAATTAAAAAGTACCAGACATGAAGGAGTGATCTGATATTCATAATTGACTTCTGCTTGGATTTCCTTAGCCAGTCCTCAAGTTTCCAACACATTCTGTAACAGATCAGGCTCCATACACTTCTCTTAGACTTAGAGAAGTCTACCTAGGGAATACCACAAGGGCAATTTCTACCATCATGATTCTTCACTAAAAGTTTTTAAAGAAAGGTACCTCTCTCTCCTTGCACCAAATGTAAAGATGTTGGGTCTTCTTCCTCAGCCAATGCCAACACTCAAGAGGTGACATGAAATCTGGGACAAGATTTCAACTCATCACACAAAGTCAATGCTACCTGTTGGCCTTAGGACAAAACTGACAACCACTGTCAACCATAAATCATAGGCACAAAGTTTTTTGGTGGAGAAGTAGATTGAAATCTATGATGTTTGGGACAAGTGTCCAGGAAGAGGATTCAAGAGAAATCTGATATTGAAGCAATCAATGTGCAGGGATATATAGCAATGGGCAGCCTACTTGGGGTAAATAAAAATCACAGATTCTCACCTAACAAAATCTTGAGACCGCAACACAATAAAGAATGAAAGCTGACAGAAACAAGGGAAACACCAGTCTGTCTGGACTGAAATCCAAAATTCAGCCTAAATTGTCCAGGTTTCCTCTACAGTGCATGTACACCTATTAAAAGGAATAAGAAGAGGGTCTAAGCAGTTACAAGATGAGAACACTGAAGAGTCTCACAGAGAGTGCTAGGGACAGGGGAACACCCAAAATCCTATGCAGCCTTTTGCTGTTTAAGCACCTGATGCATATATCTGTAGGAAACTGTCTTTACCTGCATAGGCAATATGGCCTAATACCTCCTATGGATCATATTGTACATACACAAAGTATGAGGTTACCTCAGGTGAAGAAAATCTTATCATCAGCTATATAGTTGAAAAAAAAAATCTTAAGAAACAGATTGCAGCATTTTCTCTGGAAGTAAGAAGGATGACTTCATTTCCTTAGCACAGTGACTGTTGGCTCTAACCTGCATCCGCCTTATCCATAAAAGCACCAACATTCCTTCTTCTAGCTATGTGGAGTGAAGAATGTAGGTTAACACAGTGAGTAAGCCCTGCTCAACCCTCATGAATAGCATCACTTGGAAGGCATAGGAGCTCTGGGGCTTTGAGTCCTCTTCTGAGATATTAAAACCAAAAGCATTAAGTTAGAAATATTAGCAGAATGGGAAGCAAGTACCAGAAGCATAACTGAGTGCCTGAAAATAAAGGATCCAGAGCTGTACTCCCATTTTAAAATTTTCAGCCTCTGAGATTGAGAAGGACATTGAAGTCAGGTATCTCACTTCTGTCACGCTGTTGCATATATAATGACTTACATCATTCAGTCCTGTGTTTCAAGCTGGCATCTGGCAACATACTTCATCCAAAATAACTAGATCCAAAGTCAGATCTTCCTGGTGTTTCCTAGATGAGCTTAGAATTCCCCTGCTCTCATAGGTCACATAGGAAAATGATGGTTAGGGACAAAAGTGACAAGAATTTATATTAATACTTCAGTGTGAAACTGAAGTCTCAGGATTGCATTCATCAGCCTTTGGGAAGGGAAAGAAGAAAGAGAAAAACTGGGTAGTAAACTTAAGCAAAATTATACAGAGGCACCCTTCAAGATGGCAAGCCCTCCTACACATCCAGGGAAGCCTGGTATTGGCCTGGACACTCTGGTTTCCTGATTTTCAACAAACTATGTAAGAGTGATGGTCTTAGGGCTTAGAGTAAAATGATTTATAGTAGGCATGTAAATTTCTACAGATGTTAGACAGCAGCCTAGTCTAGAATTTTGTGAGATCCAGTGGGCATTGAGTTCTTTCTCAGCCCTTTCAAAATAGCATTGTATACTACCCCAAGAGATTGCATAAATTGTCCAATGTTACACAACGGGATAGTGATGATAAGACAATTCTAAGCATTAGTATGTGTTGCTTCTTCTTTCAAAAAGGTGACGTCTGGGACATAAGAGTTTTTGTATGTACTATTTCTGAGCTAGAAGAAAAGCAATCTTTGCAAAACAGTCTCCTTATAAAGATCCAAGATACCACCATCATAGAACTTATTTTCTTGTTCCAGCTAAGACAGCAGGATTGAGCCTTAAGGTATCTTTGTTAAACTAGTTAATAGATTATTGTCCAAAATAAACATATTCCAGTAAGTGCAAGACTGTTTTTTCCTCCCTCTTTCTGTCTTTTGTTCAACTTCAGCTCAGCTATTTATGATTCATTTCATGAGCCACTAGGTTTTCTCTAAAGGCACTAAAAAGGGCCAGAGCTATCAAACAGTTTTAGTGACTAGTGCCAACAAGGAACTGTTTTCCTCCATGCTATAAAGCAGGCACTGTCAATAGACTACAACCGGCAATAAACTATTAAAAAAGGAATTTATGATGGCTACTTATTATCCTCCTGAAATAATGTTGTTACAAGGCTGCCCTTTCCAGTCCTCCACAAGGATCACATGGCAAGTGCCTAACAAAGGGAAAGGCCCAGATCTGCAAAGAGCCTGTCTACAAAGAGCCCAGGAATTGCCCCATGTTATGTGGGCTAACACACCACACCAGCATTTCAAAGCAGCAGAGAAATTGTCCCACACTGGACTTGGGCTTGTTAGAAATGAGCATTTGATTTAAGGTGGGGCCTTAATTAACTTATATTTTTAACATGTTGCTTTGTTTTAAGAGCTAAATATCAAATTATGAAGGAATGTCTATTATTGTTTAGCGAGGAATTGGGAAACCACAAGGATAAAATAAGAAATGGCAAAATCTCAAATGCAATCAGATCTGCCTCTTATTTTAGATTTCTAAAACCCCCCTAATTCTAGCTGTTTTCCTTTCCTCTCCAATCCTATAACTTACTTCTTTGCTGAAATGTCTGTCTCTGTTGACATTTGACTATGACACTGATTTGTAATTGCTATAAACTGTGGTATGCCACTTGCATTAATAGAGTTACCCTATCTTACTCCAATTAATGAAATGTTGGCCTCAATAAATATTTTAGACACAAGGAAATGCTACAATTTAAACTTCAGTGTCATTTGGATTGACTCCTCCTTGTCTGGACCTTCATACAGCGTGCCCCTTGAATCCTCAGTACGTCAGTCTGGAGACAGACAGACTGTGGTCAAGGCTGAAGGCATAGCCCTGAAAGGATGTCTCCTAATAGCAAGTGGGTCTCAGAAATTACAGAGAGGGTCCTAAAGGTGTGTAGAAAGATGAAAGGTGTGCTTTGGAGAGCTTAAGAGAAAAGAAACATTTTCATCTAGAGAAGGGAGGGCTAAGTTGAGCTGAGAATAGAATGAAAACTGAAGTGCGGCGAAATGGGATGGAAGGACACCATTACAGAGATTTGGATTAAAAACCAAAACAAACAGACAAAAACAACAGCACAACAAAAACAAAAACACCCCAACCAACTACTAGAATACATTTGCAGCATTAAGATTTCTCAAAGTCCTGATCACTTGCAGTAGAGTTCTCCTCTTTCCCATGTTGCTGCAAAAGAGTAGTTGCCTTATAGTATGTTTCTAACAGTGCATCTGGAGGAGATGTTATTATTTAATAGCAGATTTAATTCTGAGAACACAACACTTATTCTCAGCAAGGGATTATTTTTAAATCCAGTTTTAGTTATTTTATGAATTCCAAACAAAGAATGTGCACAGCAGAAAGTCATTAAATACCACATATAGAGACCTCAGATGAAAAATAACCATTTTAATAAGAGAAGCTTTTACTAATATTATCTGTATGGTAAAAGCACAGGTGAGCAAGAGTTAAACTTCTGCTGAAACTATAACACTGGCTTTGCAATGTTTTTCTTTATTATTTCTCAGTGAAAGAGACAATCCTGCCTGTGATTGTCTCTCACTGGCTTCTTGACTTTACTCAGTTATAATCAAAACTCTACAGTGGGAGGAACAACTAAATACTGAGTCCATGAGAAGCCATAAATCCTGCAAAACCACTGAAGTTGCTAACTTCAATGTCCAAATGCCTGTTTACATAGAAGAAGAAGAAGAAGAAGAAGAAGAAGAAGAAGAAGAAGAAGAAGAAGAAGAAGAAGAAGAAGAAGAAGAAGAAGAAGAAGAAGAAGAAGAAGAAGAAGAGGAAGAAGAAGAAGAAGAAGAAGAAGAAGAAGGAGAAGAAGAAGAGGAAGAAGAAGAAGAAGAAGAAGAAGAAGAAGAAGAAGAAGAAGAAGAAGAAGAAGAAGAAGAGGAAGAAGAAGAAGAAGAAGAAGAAGAAGAAGAAGAAGAGGAAGAAGAAGAAGAAGAAGAAGAAGAAGAAGAAGAAGAAGAAGAAGAAGAAGAAGAAGAAGAAGAAGAAGAAGAAGAAGAAGAAGAAGAAGAAGAAGAATTCACATTCTGTTTCTAAAGCACCTTCTGCCCCTTGTGACACTCCCATGGTCTACAAGCATTCACCCAGAGAGCCAGGACATGGAGGGGAGGCACAGCCAGTGGCTGGCCACACAGAATATTCACCCCCTCCCTATGAACCCCTGCAGTGAAATATGGTCATTAATCATTATTTGGCTCTTTTTTATCAGCATATGAATGATCTGAAATGAAACCACCACCTTTCACTGAGCCCTGAGAGGACTGCAGCAAAAGAAAAACAAGATTTTTAAAATTAATGGTTTGGCAGCATTTTTTAAGCGAAGGGCTTTGGAGGCAAGTAAAAAAGAAAAGTGTTTAAGTGTGCACGAACAGAGAGAAACATTTAATTAAAAGCATGAAAGGACGCTAAAGACTACGTTCATTCCTGCTTTTTGGTAACATATGTCTATCCTATAATTGCCTGTAAACAGCCACTGCAAAAGCAGCTCGGATTAGTGGGTTTTCTGGATGAGGGATGGAAACTCTGGCGAGTTCAGCTGTCGAAATCCTATATGAACTAGTACTGTATGGGGACGGTGAGGGGGGTGAAAAGGGGAACGGTGGGTAAGGGAAATTAAAAACAAAAACAAAAACAAGCCCCCAAAAAACCCTAAACCTATAGAAACTCCGGTTTGCAGGGATATTTTTCTAATTGTCACCTTAGCAAGATACCGTTCCGCGCTTCCAAAGCCAAGTTCTCCCTCACCAGCACGGGTTTTGCACCCTCACAAATGTTCTCCACTTCCGTCCCTTCCTCCCTCGTTCCCTCCCTACTGTCCTCCCTCCCTCCCTCCCTTTCTCCCTCCCTTCCTCTCCGACCTTTCCACGGGTTTGTGCAGATCACCCACAAAAATGCCCCCGGGTGTCGCTTCGCCGCGCTCGGAGCTGGCGGGCGAAGGGGCTCTACCGGAGGTACCTGCTCCCGCCGCTCGGCCACAGCTCCTCCGCGGCACAGAGAGCAAAACTCGCTCTTTCTGGGCCACCCCATGTCTTCCACACAGGCTTGAAACACCTTTTTTTCCTGTTGATAGGTAGCCCTTTGCCAGGCTCCTCGGTAAGACGCCGCACATTTTAGTAGAGAGCCGCAGATCGGCCCGCGGGGAGAAAGGAGAGGGTCGGAGGAGGACAAAAAGCAGGAGTGTGCCCATGGGGACCCCTGAGGATACACTCACAAGTCCGCTGACCCCAGAGCGGACATAGCTGAAGCCCCGCAGAGGCGAGGTCCCCTCCGGCATCCGCCGCCGCAGAGTCCGGGCGGAGGCGGAGAGCTCGGGGCTGAGCGTCTCTGTCCCGGAGCCAGCGGCACCGCTGTCCCGAGGGGCTGGCGGAGCGCCGGTAGCGGCGCGCTGAGGATGCGAGCGGCTCCGCGGGGGAGTGACAGCAAAGAGGGTTCCGTGCGCCCCTCGGGAGGGTGGGGGGCTGCGGAGGGGCGGCGTTCCGATTTCTCAGCCGTTTTGTTAATAATAACGCTTTAATGCTTTGGTTACAGCACACTCGTCCTTCACGGTGTCTTGCGCTGGGCTGATTTTATGAGGGACTGAACCGCGACACGGTGATTTACACTGAATTGTTCTTATTGTCCAGTCTGATGTATTAAACCACGCCAAGTTTCATGGCTACATCGACAACTCGTTTCAGGCACAAATATTGGGATGTCAAGCTGTCACAAATTCCATCCCCTTCTCTGACCTGCGTCCATGCTATCGCACTGGGACAACGGCGGATGCTCAGGAAAATATTTGTTCCTGAAAATTCATCGCCCGCACTTTCCCCTCCACCTCCGCCGGCCGCGTGCGAGCACCCGAGAGCGGGGAGCGTGGCACGGCCACCTCGGCTCCCCACCTCGCTCCGGCGCTGCTGCGACTCCCATCGGCTCCCCGCCGGCAGCCTCCGAGCCCGCCCGAGAGCCGCGTCCTCGGGGTGAGCTTCCTCCGCTGCCCGACAGGCACCGCCGGGGCGCTTCTGCTCAACGCGCGGCGCCGGGCAGAGCGCAGAGCAGTGGGGCAGGCAAACCTCCTCCGTGGCGTCTGACGGCGAAAATCTGGCTTTGAGTTTTCCGTTACCTGTTGACTGGGATCACGCATACAGGGGAAGCTTTCGATATAATGCTGCTTTCGCTCACTGTAAATCCCCCATATTGCAGCCAAATTCTTACCAGCTGGGAGGGCTAGAGCAGTAAAATCCAGCAATTCTGTTTCATCATAAATCAAGTTTATGAAGCGTAGTACAAGGTATATAACTGTGGAAACTGAACTTTTTTGGTGGTGAATTGCTGTTGAAATATTCGACTGTGACATTGTCAAATTCCCTTTTCTACCTAAAACTTGACATAAGCTAATTCTTAGAGTTATCGGTGCGTCTTGCTTAATTTGAAAGAATACCACCAGACATAAATTGCATTAGACAAACAGACAAAAAGTTTAAAAAAAGTTAAAAAGTAAACCTCACACTGTAACATTTAGAATAAAAACCACAAGTACTGATATAGCCTACGGTTCTGATCCGCATATTTGTAATCAGATGTGTGCAGGAGCCTGACCGTAACACACTGTCATGCAGTGGTAGTCAAAGAATAAGTGACCTCGTTTTAAAAGGAAATGTAAAAGTACCCATTCAAATTTCGTTTTTTAAGGCCACTTTCCTCCCTCTCTATCCTTGCAATAAGCACAAGATCGGAAGTATGCCCGCACAAGACAAAAAATGGCATTCCAGTCTTATCATCCTCCTTGCTTTTAATTTCTTACTGATTTATTCTAGAGCTTCTTAGGAGCAGAAAAGCTGAAGGAACAAACCCGTGGCGTCCTCTCGTTTGTGCTCTGATGCTGATTTGCAGTAGATTGAGAGGACTGTTGTTCCTCCCCTAAAAGTCAGAGTACCATCTACACCGACGTTCAGCGTTTCTTATTTGGGGTTTGATCGTGTACTAGGTAGAAACGTTGCCCAGCAATATCTGGAGAAGGGTAGCTCAGTGCATTATTTAGTGCCAGTGTTTTCAATACCTATGGTTACGATTTCTAATTATTTTTCAGAACGAGCTACGGCATTTAGCAAGACACTGATGACTGTTACCATTACAATCACAACCACGAATATTGCACCGACTACCAATAAAATGTATCGATCCAGAGAGCACAGTATTACGGAAACGTAATAGGAGATTCGGGTAGACTTCTCGGGCTCCCGCTAGTCAGAACAGGGTCTCTATCAGGGCTCTTCAGCTTGTCAAAACTTGTCTAATCAAAGGAAGTGAAACTGAGGAAGAAAAGAGTTGGGATTTCGCCATGTAACTTTGGAGATGGAAGACGGGTTAGGGATCGAATCACGCCTGTGAGATTGCAGCGGGTTTTTGGGCTAGGAAGTAACACCGGTAAGCTGTTAATTTTTCTCCTAGAAATCACCCAAAAGATTCTTGTGAGAAACAGCTGTCAAGACTTTACCCCCGGGGAAAGAAAAAAAGAAACCACACGCCACACACCCACACACTACCGCATATAAATAGCGACCTGTTATGTGATCCAGGACTCTCGAAGAGGTGTCTCGTACACTTAAAACAATTTAGAGATACTTTAAAATTAAATATTGTTTGGTTTAATAATTGTTTCATTTTCCCATCCACAGATATCTGCAGCCGATATAAAAAACTACGGAGATGTGCTGCATGTCTCCCCATGATACCAGGCTTGCATTTTGCGCTGTAATGTACTTATTTTAATGCTTTTGCATTCGAACTTCCACTCATAATTTTTGTGCAGCTGAAGAAAGAGAGCAACAATTTAAAAAAACCCCGAGGATGCCCTCACTAGTAGTGCCCGTATTGATAAACCATATTTCTCTCCAGAGTTTGCTATCCTGAATCTTGTGTGAGGCTGCGGTGTTGCCGGTGTGGACGGCGTAGGCGAAGGCGCCGCAGAGGCAGAGGCAGAGGCAGAGGCAGCCTGCCCAGCGTGGTGCTGCGCCTGCCTCTGCTTGGGGGAAATGCGAGCACGGATGTGGGCAATTTACATGCCTACTTGTTTTGGAGCTCTGGAAATAGACTAATTTTATATATCCTTAACACTTTAATATCTTTTTTTTTTTTTTTTTTTTTTTTTTTTTTTTTTGTCAAGTATAGACTGTCTATCTATGAAGACAGATCTGGATTAGCTCCTAAGAATGCATAAAATCTGGGATAAATTGAAAGAAAATCTGCTATCGTTTGTAAGTTTGTCTTAACACTCTAAAATAAGATCGGGAGTTAAAATCCCTCTTATTCACGTTATTTCTCGGTGTATTCTGAAGTATTCTGAAGTCACTCATATTCTGCGTGTTTGGGGATTTTGCAAGGAAGCAGCAATATTTACTTTCTTTTATCTCTCTCTCTCTCTTTTTTTTTTCTTTTTTCCTTTTCTCTTTCTCTCTCTCTCTCTCTTTTTTTTTTTTTTTTTTTAATTTTTTTTTTTTTTTTAACTGAGCTGACCTCTAGCAGTGGAGTCTGCTCTGCTGGAATTAGATATGTTACCATTTTCCATCCTTGCCTTTTTTACCCCGTCACCCTTTAGACCTGTTTTGTAGGATAATCCGTGTTCCGAGTCAGCTGTCAGCTTGCAGTAGTATACCACACCACCTAATCTATGACTGTTCTAAAAAATGTGTCTTGATTTACGTTTCCAAACGGCTCTGCCACAGCAGTGGTGCTGCTGCTTAAGACGTAGTTTACAAAACACTATTGCTGCGCCTCATTTTTCTTCTGGAGGAATACAGCTCCATTCTCATTTCCGCTTCACAGACGAGAGATCATTTGCCTGTTCTTTTATTGTTGAACGCCTTAATCTAGTGTATAGGCCATTAACACACAAATATAATCTGTTCAGAAGTTCATCTGGCGCGATTAGGCCAGCAGAGTGCTGGCTGAGCCGATCCTGATGCGAGCCAGAAGTAGACAGGACCGGGCGGGAGACAGAAGGCGACCGGGAATAGCTCTATTAGATAAATGTATTAATCTGGATCCCAGCTGTATCTGCAGTGTTTTCCAAGATTCCTTTCAGAAATCATTCTAGTCGGATGTGGGTTTCCCTAATTAATCACTCATGCCGTTGTATACATTACAGCTCAAGAGTGTAATTTTAGTCAGTTGTTTTGAAGCGCCTTACTGTTCCATCTGATCCGCATTTGTCGATTAAGCGTACAAGGAACGTAACACTTGTAGATAGAGTCCCGATACGGGTTCCCCGCGGCACCCGCCCGACCCCGCCGCCGCTCGGGGCCTGTCCCGGCGGGGCTGGGGCCGCCCGCAGCGGGGCCGGGGCCTGTCCGGGCGGGGCTGGGGCCGCCCGCAGCGGGGCTCGCCGCGCCGCCTCCCGCCGTCCCGATGCCCGGGCCCGAAGCCGGGGCCGGTCCCGCCGAGCCCCGCGGCCATTCGGGCCCGGCAGCCGCCGCGGGCGGAGCCGTCCCGGGGCGCGGCCAGCAGCGGCCCGCCCGCCGGGGCAGGGCCTGAGGCGGGGCCGCCCGGCCCTCCGGCCCCGGCCCGCCCGGGCCCGCCCCGCCGCGCCGCGGGTGCCCGGGGACGTCTCGCTTCATCTGTCACCAGCTCTGTTCGCCTGCCCAGCTGTCAAAACAGGGGGTGTCTTTTTCATTCCAGCTCACAAAGTACCAAAGGGGAAAGGGGCTTTAATGCCTGTGTTTGGACACAAGCAATTATCCCTAATTATTGTTTTTCTTTTGAGCCTGCCCGTCCTGCTGGAGAGCCAGCAGATGAGCATGCCCTAATCCTCCCCAGTCGGTTGATCTCAGTGGGTTTTGCGGGACAAACCGGGCGAGAAGGCTTCGTAGCTTTCATCTCGATGTGAGTTTTGAACTGATTGAAACTCATTGCGATGGAAGAATTAACCTCGGAGCCCAGGCTTTCAATGGCCCCTGATAAGAGATTATACGTGTTGATGGCAAGCTTTTCTTGGCAAAATGTTTTCAAAGGGCTCGGAGCTGTTAAATCAAAGCCCTATTGAATTGCTGGTAGGCCCCTTAGAGCTCTCCCTGCTTCTTCATTCCCCGGTACTGTGTGTTGGTAATTACTGGAAGGGATGGGAGAAGGAAAACAGAAAATCCCCTCGAAGGTATACACAGATGTGCACAAAGGTGATGGGCAACATCAGGCAGAGAACTACGAGGAAGATAGAGGAAAATTTCTTAATTCCATGGAGGATAGTTCTATAAACAGGCCAGTGCAAGGCTGATCCTTTTCTGCTGCAGTCTCCTCTCATATGTCTTCCCCACGATTGTGTAAGGTTGCAATACCATTCCAAGGAATCATGCTTCCGTGTTACTTCCTCAATAATTCATCCTTTTAAATATATGGAAAAGAAATGGACAATAGGAAAACCCAAAAAAAGATAGAAGCTATGAGGATCTTTCAGCCGCACATATCTGTGGGTGTAAGAAAACCTCAGTAATACTTAAGAAAAGGAAAAATCATGATGAGTCCTTTTTAAAGGAGAGATACTTATTTTCCAAGTTTGCTTCTTCCTCACCTGTACAAAGTGTGTGTCCTGGACTCTGGAATTACACATATTGGTAAAGAATTACCATATTTATGAAATTTGGGTCATATTTTGTTGAATACTCTTTCTTCCACTGTCTCCAGAATGGGAACTTGGAAAAAGCCTGCATGCAAAACTGAAAGTTGTTTGCTTCCACCACTCTTATGACTTAGACTTTGTTTGATGGACCCTAGCTTTTGTAAATGAATGTGTGTTTGATCAGAGGCAGATCTGGGGTAATGGATGTGATTCTTATCTTAACAGTAAAAGGCTAAGGTCTAACAGAAGAAAATATTTCAGGAAATAGAGGTGGAGATAAGGATTTTGGTAATGAGAAGGTAGTGGAAGCAGCGGCAATATGAAGTTAGACAAACAGCTTGATGGATAAGGTATCTGGAAATTGTCTTAGAGAGGGGAGATCAGCACAGGCAGGAGCTGGAGTGCTGCAAACCCAGACAACAACCTATGGAGGTATTAGAGCCAGCTGCCTCACCTGATGCTCCAGCCAAAGGAGGAGGCCTAGGTTCCAAGCTATTCAAAGTATGTACTGCAGCCTGGTAGTCATACTACCTAGACCATCAGTTTTTTAATTTACTGGTTATGGCACTTGCTTTTTCTCTCTAATAACACTCATATTTTTAGAGCTCTATGTTTAAAATATTTCCTTATGAGGGAACATATTTGGGTTCAGAATGCTCTACTGAGTACCAGTATGCCTTGTCTTCCCAGATCCTGATCCAAGTTCTAGCCACAGTAATTTACTGAAATGACCTTGACATCAGCCCTTTATAACCCTTGGTGTTTGTCAGATCACAAACATGCAATATTTTTTTTCCTTCATTTAGAAGCTTAAGCCATAATAGTTAAATAATAAAACTAAACTGCAGTTACCTGTGCATAGGCAGTACAAATGCCAGAACAGTAACCTTTGCTTTTAACATTAAATTTGCTTTTGGCATTAAATTACCACAAAAATCCAAGTTGTTTGGGTTCCTTTCAGCTTGTATTTTATCATGGAATTTTCTTGCCAGTAGATCTTTCAGTGAGAGCTTTGATAGCAATTGCAAAATAGGCTTTTATGATGAAAATTTGTAGGGTTTATTTGCTTGTTTGTTTGCTTTTTTCAAAGAGCATCTTAACAACTGGAATTACAGAATAAAATTTTTGGCTTACTCACTTCTTACTGTTGACTAGGCCTGTGATTTTTGTGGAGATTCTGTGGAGAATAATAATAGCTTTAGTTGTTTTGGTTGTTGAAGTGTTCTGCCAAGGCATCCTACAGAGTTCATAGGCTGTGCAGGATCCTAGGGAAGCTATACATTGCAGAGTCTTCTTTGGTGAAGTGCCTAAATTATCACAAAACCATTGGAAAGCTTATTGGTAAGAATGTACTTGCAGAGTTTATACTCTTCATTGAAGTGAGCAAATGCAATGTGGATTTTACAGCAACCATAGGATGAAAGGAATCTGTAATAGAAAGAAGACAAGCCTGTAGTAGAATAGATAAAGTAGCTGTGTAAATATTTGGCAATTCTGAAGAGACATCTAAGGCTAAGACTGTTTCATTGCTACTTCAGAAATGCCTGCAAGCCCCAAATAGTTAAAAAGTTTGCCACTTGAAATAATGTGTGTCCAGCTTGTAAAGTTAAATATTTGGGTTCAGCCCCAAAGACTTTAAAATTTTATACTCAGTGAGAAGCAGCACTTGGATCCAACAAGCAGGTGGTGGTGATGTGGTATAACAACAACACCCTTATTAGCAGCTGCAGCACAGCAGCTCACAGACATCCCAGACAGATGCAGTCTTTGCTGCCAAATAGAAAAACTGACATCACATAATACAGTAACAGAACCCCTGAGGTTCTTGGGATCAGGAAGATATTTTGCGTTGGGAATTTCCATGGACTTGACATATTGAAATAGTTTTGGCCCTAACAGCCTCTGACCAAATTCTTGATATAAAAATAAGTGACTTTACCATTTGTAGTTCTCCATCCCATTCATGCCAGGGTTTCCAGTGTCTCAGCTGTCATTTTCTTGACTTAGCATAAGAGTCCTTGTTTCCTAGAGCAAGGAGGCCCTATTAGTATTTTCTATTGAGATATTTCAGGGACAAACTCCACATGTTGCAGGACCACTGCTGGTCACATAGACTGGCTAACCAATCCAGAGAGAGTGTTTCTATAATTATTTGCTCATAGAGATTTGCCATCTAATCACATACAAATAGCTACACAGTACAAGTCCCTTGCACCACATTTCTCTTTGCCATAGTTCAAAAAATGCTCCATTCTTCAAAGCAATAGCTAGACCATTTAGAATTAAAATTCAGTTGTTGCTCAGCAGGAACAAAGGGGAGATCTTATGTGAAAGTACTGTGTAGCCCAAATATCATTGTCCTTATCCATTCTACACGCTACTTTCTTGGGAATGTTTCTATTGGTGTCTGCAATTGTTTTAAACATTTATTGTCATTGAAGGACAAAAAATAGTGGGAATAGGTACCACACATCCTCTGCCAAGTACTTAATATATGGTATTACAGAGAGAGAGACCAATATTTGTATCAGGAATCTAGTTGCCAAGCATTAAATAATTTTTAGATCAAAGTGAATCTCTATTTTCAACTTCCTCTTGTTTTATAATAATTAGGTGGGGTTTTTTAAAATAAAAGATAAATGTTATCCTTATGAAGCAAAAGTTTGCCTAGGGAAGATAATTGTATTTCTGTGTATCTTCATATAATGTAGCAGGATTTGTAAAAAAATGAGCCCAAGAAAATCTGCAAACACTTAGAAGAAGAGCCAGTCTTTATGGCTTATGAAATCTAAAAGAAAAAATATTCTAGCTGTAGCAGGTGCCACAGGCCACAGAGGAGAAACTACAAAGATGAATTATATGCAAATATAACAACTGAAAGAAATTCTAGCCAGTAAAATTTCATGAAATAAAAACAATAGAAAGGTAAGATAAGACACACAACAACGGGCTCAGACATGACTCAGTTGTTAAGAGATGCTTTGCTGACACAATGTTATTCTGGCATGTTCATTCTGGCAGACTGTCCACAAGATACATGTGGACATAAGATGCAGAGTGATGTGTAAAAGATCTGGTATTCTTCATAGATGAAAAATCTTGTATTAATTCATTTTTGCTCTTGTGTTTTCTATAACCATATCAGAAGGGAATCTTATTACAGAATATTTTGCTCAATGTCCCTTAGTAAATACATTATGTTATTTAAATTATTAAGTTTACCAAATGTTTCACTTATTTTCCCACTGTTGTTCTGTTTGAAATAGTACATTAAAAAAAAAACCTAACTACATATTTCATAAAAATAAAATCTCTTCCCCTTGCACAATCAAAATAACATTACTGGTCATTTCCCAGTACAAAGCTATAGATCTTGGCCAAAGCCGGCCTTTTACCCCAAATGCAATATAGCTAGCCTTTGCAGATTCCCTAGACGCCCCGGTACATTCCGTTGCCCACTTCCTATCCACTCACAGCCTCCATTTCAGCTGCAAATGTACTGTCTCTACTGGCCATACACAAGCAGACAAAGATGTGATCAGGGACACAGGTTTAAAGGATTTATTTGAAGTTTTGAGTACTTTGCACCTTGAGGGTTTCAGTTTGTTTAGAGATTCATTCTGACCTGTTCAGTGACTCACAGGGAGAAAGAGCCTTTTCCTTTTTAAAGCTTGGACAGATGACAAGGACTTTCAGATTAAGCATCAGGACTATAGGAGACATTTTTTCCCCTGTTTTTGTTTGGTTGTTTTTTTCTGGTTGTTGTAGTCTTGGGTTGATTTTGGTTTTGTTTGCTTGTTTGATTGTTTTGATTTGAGATTTGTTTGAATTGGTGTCATATCTGTTGTAGTGTTTGACTGAATTCTGTCTTTTTTTCCTGTTCTTTTGCTTTGATAGCACACCCTTCTCTCACAACACATCCTCAAAACACACCTGTGCAAATTTCCCTGGACACAAGTGAGAGCAGAATGGGATGCCGGGCGTCTCCAAACATTAGTGACTTGAGAAAGGAGTGGCAGCAAGGGCTGAGTGACAGCAAGTGTTGTTGAAATTCACAGTCTAATGTAGCTCAATTAGGCAAATAAATGTATGCAAATATCCTGATGGAACTTTGGAATCAGGACAATGTCTGCATGAGGGCTTCCATACCCACAGAAATGAGAACTTAGAAACACAGGAGGAAATCACTGACATCAAATTCTCTCTGATTATAAAGTCTCTTGAGAAAACACCAAGAGACCTTGGAAATAGAGACTATATAGCAGAGTGGTCAATGTGTGTGTCACAAACCATATAGTCTAAGCGGTAAGTGCAGATCTTCTGCCTGATGTTTTGTGGCTGGCTGTGGCAAAATTCCCATGAAATACAGGACAATAAACACTGGAGATCCTGAAGACGCCAGATTTATCTTGAGACATATTTTCAAATGCTGCTCAGACATGTCTCCTAGTGGAGCAGTGGGATCCCCAGCTGGCCTCAGTCATATCTCAGGTGCTCTCTGTTTCCCACTTTTCAGAACTGTGTGATGCATGTCTTTCATGTCTCAGTCCCTGAAGATTGTGGCATACAGTTCGTGTTGTATGAGGTGGAGCTCATGCCTGGCCTCAGGTTCAGGGCTTGGGGGCTTTGACATAAACATGGCAGTCTGAAGTCCCTGCAGAAAAGCAAGTGATGGATAATATCCCTGACAAATTACCCTGATGGTTCCCTCTGAATCTGAAACCAAAATCAAAATCTAACAGCAAGGAGAAAAAAGGAAAGGGATATTCTCTGTGCTACTTTAAGAGTTCCAGTCCAAACTTTCCTCCAGCCTCTACTTGTAACCAGTCTTAGAGCCAAGCGGAAAAGACAACCCTCCTAACTAGAATATATCACTTCAACATGTGCTAGAGGGAAAAATAACTTATATTCCCTTTGCAAACTTCTAGCTGAAGCCATAACACAACATGCTTTTCTTTTGTTGAATTTGGTCAAATTTTTTCAATAAACTGTACATATGAGATACTTTCAGTTGAAACACTGAATATATGACCCAAGAATAAAGGCATAATTGCAAATAAATACTTCTACACTTAAATTTTAACTGTGATGCATATCTGTGTTTTGTATGTGACATTTCTTTGGGCTTGTGTGGCAAGTTTTTTGTAGCGTGGGGAGTTTGGTTATAGGGGCAGCTTCTGTGAGAAGCTATCAGAAGCTTCTGCCACAACCAAGCCCATGCCTGCTGGCTCCAAGATGGACCTGCCACTGCCAAGGCTGACACCATCAGTGATGGTGGTAGAACCTAATTTAAAAAGTGGGGGAAGTTACTATGCAGGTTCAAATTTCAGCCAGAGAAGAAAGGAGTGAAATTATGTAAGACAAAACCATGGTCAGTGAAGAAGGACAGGAAGGAGGTGCTCCATGTGCCAGAGGTGAGATCTATCTCCTGTAGCCCATGGTGCAGATCATGGTGGGGCAGCCATGACCCTGAAGCCCCTGGAGGACCACAGTGGAGCAGAGATCCCACAGCCTGTTCAGAACCCCACACCAGAGGAGGTAGATGCCCTCAAAGGAGGCTGTGCCACTATGGGAAGCCTGTGCTGCTGGACAAAAGGACCTGTGTCCACTGGAGAGAGACCAGACTATGTAGAAAGTTTGTTGGCAGAACTTGTGACTCCATGGGGTACCCTCGCTAGGGCACTCAGATCCTGAAGGACTGTACTCCATGGAAGGGACCCATGCTGGAGCAGTGGAAGAGTGTGAGGGTCCTCCTACAAGGGAAGGAGAGGCAGAGACTATGTGTGTTGAACTGACCACAACCCCCAATCCTCAACCCTTATTCTTTTTCACTGCTGGGACTAAAGTTGAACCCAGGAAGTATGGACGGGTGGGGGAAGGCATTTTAGGGGTTGATTTTATTTCTTATTATCCTATTCTAGTTTAATTGATAAGAACTTCACTTCTCCTGGTCAAGCCTGTTTTGCCTATGACAGTAAGTGGCGAGTGTCCTCAGCTCAGCTCATGAGCCTTATACTCCGTCTCCTCTGCCGCCTCAGAATACTCTGTCCAGCTGAGGAGGGGAGTGACAGGGAGGCTTTGGTGGGGTGGTGTCCAGCCAGGATCAGCTCCCCACAGTTGCATTTCATTTACCTCGAGGTGAGAGAACACTTTTTTTTTCTAAAAGTAAATGCTCAAGTGCATGGATAACACAGTTTAAAGACTTCAAAACCAGTGTGGATTAACCTAGAGGAGCAGTAAAGCAAAATTTGTCTTGGCAGACAATAAGAAGTGATTCACACAATTGTCTTACTTTTATTAAAATCTTTCTGTCTTCAACTTTAATTTCCAACAAATGGTTTTGTAGAAGCGTGACAAAGGAACACTGATATATAGCTAACTGCATTAATATTTTTAAAAGTAATTAATATGATACATTTTGCTCTTTCATCTTAATGCTATTGGACTTACTTTAGCAGATGTCAGCATCTTAAATGCAGTTGGAGGCCGTATTGTGAAATAATTGTTGAACCTGAAGTAGTTTATGATCAGCTCCGGTGATGATGTGCTGGATATTATAACCTAGGAAACAGAGTATTACAGGCATGCTCAGCCTACAGATGTTGCTGTGTTAGTTTTTGGTGTCCTGGAAAATAGTATTCAAAAATATTGAAAACAGCTGCTTTTCCTGTTAGTGCACCGGATGCTTATCTCCTTGCTCTATATATCAAAATATCAGTGTCAAAATTTACTATTACTGCATGAATGGGAGACACTTTGATCCAGAGACAAAATAGTTTAGTCAATATTATGTAACAGCTGCCCTCAGTATATTTTAAAACAAATTAAAAAAAAAAAAATATTATTCTGTTACAGCATGGTAAGTATGGATTAAAGTGAAATAAAACAAGATAGGAACATCACAAAATAATTTTGAATCAAAAAATTAATTTGAAATTAAATAGAAAATGCATTTTCAGAAACAATTTTAGTTTAAGTAGTTTTTCATTTTGGGTTCTCAGGGAATTAAAAATGTGTATTTTTTCCCTAATTCCATGGAAACAAAATTCAAAGTTTTTCTACAATCTGTAAGGTGAAAGAGAATTCAGAGTGCTGACAGGCATAAAGTGTTGCTTGGACTCTGGGAAACCTTGAAGACAAGTATTAAAAGTAAGATGCAAGTTAGAGAAAATGTAACGAATTTTCAAAAGGCATCTGTGAAATGAAAAGGGATCCTATGAGCAACAGTAGCATAACTGAACAAACAGAAGAGGGAAAGAGCACAGAGGATAGAGAGGGAGAAGGTGACATCTAAAGGTCTATATGTTGTTGCAGAAGATGTGTATAGCATTGATTTGAGAATTACAGGAAGATTTCATACACCTGTATGTCTTTGGCAGATAATGAGTGGTGGCTTACAGCTATTAGTGAACTTTATGATTCTATTCTGGGAATAATCACAAAAGTAGTGTTGCTCACAAATGTGCTTGTTTGATAAAATATATAAACACATTTGTTAAGGACTCATCTCCCAGATGTCCTCGATTTTGCATGCAGTCAGCAAAAGCAATTGACAACCTCCCTTGGGTCAAAAAAAGGCCCATTAGAAGCATTGCTCTCCTACCCATCTGCTGAAGCTGTTATCTAAGGCAGCTAATTATATGTTTCACTCTTTCATTTCCAGAAACAAATATACCTCTCAGTCTCTGTATCATTGATTGCATTAACTGGAAACATTTGCAGGAATCATGGACAGTGAACTTTACTTCACCCTGAAGACAGGGATAATGGTCCTTCCATATTTTTTTTTTCACTTTGTAAAACTGTTTAGAACAGGGAGCATGAATAGGGATAATTCAAAACAAGCTATTTTTGCATATATTGCATTGCCCATCATGGATAGAAAATCTGACTTGGCCTAAATTCAGGAAAATCTAAGGCTTCTCAGGACTTTGTCCTAACCACTCCCATGTCCTGCTTAATCATAAAGTCAGATGTCTGGTATACTTCTTGCATGATATACAGTTAAGAATGCTGGTCATGGGATGATTAATAAAGTACCTTCTATTGGAACATCAATATAGGCCTATTTAATATTTTCTCTTCTTGTTTAGCAGACCACAGCAACAGGGGGCTCGCTGGATTGCAAGAGGAAAGTGCTCCTGAAATGTGCAAGGGATTTCCCTGAGGAGGGACACTGCTGGTGAACAGCAGTGTGTGCTAGGAAAGAATTGCTGAAGACCTGGAGTGGCCACAAGTCAGCACAGAATAGTGGGGAAGATGTATCGCTGACAACAGGCTATTGGATGTAAACTAAACCACCAACAGGCACTTTTACTGCAATTGTATATATTAAACTCCATGACCAAAATAGCCTTTATCAGGAAGATGCTGGTTGACTGGCATACCTTACCCCACACTAGAAATAATTTGCCTTAGTTACGAAAACATTGCTTGAATATTTTCCAAAATGCAGTGTTGAAAAAACCCACAAACCCTAAACATAATTTAATCCAGCAGAAATTAGTGATAACCTTTTTAGTTTTTCTCATTGGAAGCTGTCCTACAGTGTACAGATAGTATATTCAGAGAATTACATTATTTGTGGGAAATACATTTGATAGCTCTTTTCATGTCATTTACCACTATCCCTAGCCAAAAGAATATAAGCCATGGGATGTAGCACAAAATTCTGATCTTTTGTTCTTTGGGCTTCTTTTCAGTATGAGAAAATTTCCAAAGTCGTTGTTATTAGAACTGGTCTTAAATCAGAGCAGTATGTTCAGATACATGTTCTCCCTTGTTCTGCAAGAGGTTCTGAGATTATATTCATAAAGCTGTTTACTTTCTTTTTATTGTCCCTTCCTTATTTTGACTCATAGTTTTGTTCTATATTATCTGATGGAGATATATGCAAACTAACAGAACCTATGGGAATACAGAGAGATTGAAACTAATTTTCTTTATTATGAAAACTTTATACACCTTCATACAAAATTTGCTACTTGAAGTTAAATTAAAGGTTTAAATTAAAATTAAGTGTTATATGTGGTGTTCCCAAAATTCAAAAGAAAACTTTAAATGATCCTTGGGAATGTCATAGAATCATAGAATGATTTTGCAGAAGGGACCTCAAGGATCATCTAGTTCCAACTTCCCTGCTGTGTGCAGACACCTTTCATTAGACAAGTTTGTTCAGAGCCCCATCCAACATCACCTTGAACACTTCCTCAGATGGGACATCCACAGCTTGTCTGAGCAACTTGTTCACCACCTCACCACCCTCATGGTAAAGAACTTTTTCCTAATATCTAATCTAAACCTACTTCCTTTGAGTTTGAATCCATTGTGTCTTGTCCTGTCACCTTATAACAAGTCTCTGTGTTTCTTGTAGAGTCGCTTCAAGTAGTGGATTGATGGCTGCAGTTAGGTCGCTCCAAGGCCTGAACAATCCCTATTCTTCTAGCCTTTCCACATAGGAGAGATGCTGTACCTTAGTTCTACTGTGTTGTGTCCATTCTGTATTAACCATTCATATCTTTATGGTGTTGAAAAGTTGCTTATTTTGAGCTAGGTGACCAAAACCTTCCTTATGATGGTTCCACTTCACTTAGGGAAGACTCCAGGCTAGGAATATAGAAGAAAAACATTTAATGTTAAAGGCTTGTGTAGTCTCCCTTTAGATTTTCTGACATCACTTCTGACATTCCTCAATCTGAAATTCTTAGTTGCATGTAAGACATGCTCGCAGTAAGACAGTAGAAATTTGTTGAATAATGTGGGAACAACATTGTTAAGCTTCTAAGTAGCTTTAAAGCTAAGAGAAGAAAATTGCAACTCATGCTCTGTGCAGTATGTCAGAGACGTAGTTAATCGTACAAACATATTTTCTTTGCTTATCTGCTGGTAGATGTGTGTTATCAGCTGTGAAATTGGTTACAGTGCTGGAAACAATCCCTTTCAGCACAGGCTTTGTATTCCTGTTCTTTCCATGGGAATTTTGAAACTGCTGGCAGGGTATTTATTGTACTTTGCTGACACACACATTTTTATATGTAAAAATACATATAAAAACTGTTTCAGAGTTTTAGGTCAAATTTTTGCTCTTCACTATGCTAATATTAATACAGAGGAAAGCTACTGCATTTCTACTTGTGTAACCAAAACCAGAGCTTTGCCTTAAGGAACATGAGTGCAAATAGCAAGGTATTAAAAACACAGATGCAGAGAGAGAGGTCTATGTGTGGAAATGGTTTATATTAAGAAGCAGTTGGTGAAACAAATGAGAGTTTTGCCCATGCAAGGCCCACTTCTTGATTCAGTATTTTTCTTTGTGACTTCTAGTTTTAGAGACATCTATAATTAAGACAATTTGCTCTGCCTAGTCATGACTGCTTCAGATCACTTCTCATCTCCTTGGTATTCTAGGTATTTTTCTGGACTGACCCTGAACCAAACTTCCAATTGAAGTTGTCCATTATGTTCAACCAGAATTGACAGTGGAGCTGTGATTTTTTAATATCTTCAGAGGATTACTTCCAGTCAATCACAAATGTTAATTGTAACAATTGTAACAATAGGATATATAAAACTTTCTATTTCCTTGTACGTAAAAGGATGGCTAAATTCTCTGCTCAAACTTTCAGTTTGTCATTGCAATATCTGAAAGAATTTCTAAGGAGAAAAGGGTCAGTGAAAAAAAATTCAGGCCTGCCCATGCTGAACAGAGATGATATAAAATATTAACCAAAGTGATTTCTGTTTTCAATTGCCTCCTGAGCAACTTTGGCACAAAGGTTCAACATTTCTAGCAAAAAGATAATGATAGGTGAGTAATACTGCAATAATAGATTGGAAAGCTAGCATAAGGTGAATAACATTCTTATTTTTTCATTACTTTTCTTAGATTACTTTTCTTAGACCTTGGACACCACAGTCAGAGCTTCCATTCCCTTTATCAAAATATTCCTCAGGATCAAGAATGACTGTGGAAAAAGGCGTCAGTCATGAAGTCAAAACTGAATTGTAAGAAGCTATCATAATAATACTAAATTTAGTAAATTTTGAATGTTTTATTTTTCTGAAATTATTTTCATATAGCTTAAACCCTAAGAGAATAATATAATTTCTTTGAAGATTAATTCTGCTCTTTTGTCAGTTCATAGGACTGTGGGCTTTTTCCTCTGGCTCAGCCACATTTATGCTTGGGAGAAGTCACCTCATGACTTGTGTCTTTGAAGTTTATAACTGCTAATGTATTTTGCATTGAAAGATGCAATTGTGCCTGTGGAGTAGATGTGTCTCTTGTCACTCTTCACCACCAAAGTGTTTTGTTGTCCATGCCTGAATTTGTCTGATCCCGGAATAACCATAAAACATTCCTAAGTCCTGTTGTGTCCTCATAATGTTCTGGAAGACAGCATAAGCACAGTGTAAGTGCAGGCTCCTCCTCCTGTGGGCCACTCAACAAGTGACTTTTTGCTGTCCCAGGTCACGACAATGTCTCAGTGGCAGATGGGGCACATGGACATTATGTGGCTTGGCAGACTCTTCCAAGCTCATCCACACTGCAGCAGAGCATATCCTAGAGAATGCTTAAATACTTGGTGTGCACATGAGGCTTTCCCAGAAAAAAATAGCTGAATGGCCTCAAACTTCTCAAAAAGCCCAGTGGGTAAGCAGTGGCGGACTAAGGGAGAAGTTGGCTTCAAAGCCGCTTGCCATTGCAAGGTTGATATTATTACCTCAAGATTAATATTTGCTTAAAAATAGCTCTGTTTTGAGCAAATTATAAATCTTGTGAAAATCTTCTGCCTTCTGAGGAGGTGCAGTTATTTGTCTTGCCACTTTGCGCTGGTTTTCTCTTTGACCTCTATATTTTTAAATGATTTGAGCAAGCAACCAAAAACCTCTCACCCATAACCAAGAAAGAAACAGTAGTTATCTGAGTTCCAAATATACGCGTTGGTGTAAGCCCTGTGTGTGCATTATTATTTATTATCATAAATGGCAAAGTCTACTAGCATATGCAGAATTGCTCATAATTTAAATTTGTTAAAGCTGATGTTATTTCATGCAAATGTATTTTGAGCATGTCTCTTAGAGCGGCGCCAGAAGTGAAATAAACTTCACTGCTCAACTTCTTTGCTGTGGCTGACTGAATGACTTCAAGCATGGCTGTGAGCAATACTTCATTCTCTGGTGCAATATGTATATATGGCTTATTTGTGAAAAATTAATTTTCACCAGGGAAGCATGGAAAACAGTGCAAAATAGGTAAAGGAAGGACAGTTATCAGGATGCCACATTGAACATAGAACATATGGCAAAGGAGGCTTTTTGACATCTGTCTTTACAGCCAAATTAATGAAAGATTAAAAAATTCTTGTATAGTTCGGAAACGTAGTAAGTACCTAAGAAAAATGCCATAATTCTTATTACATCCACTGGCAATACAACTGAAATAAGATGGAAGAATTATGTTTCTATTAACTATTCTATTCTTCTCATACACTGTGGAGTGCTAAGAATCATTAATCACACAGCTACCAAGCTGATACTGTCAAGGCATTGGCACTGGGCTCAGTTGCATTTGTTGAACAGCAAATAGACAAACAAGCCTAGGACAGAACTAGCTGAAATATCAGATGATTCACATGAGATCATGTAAAGACATAAACATAGACTGAAACAAACCAGAGCAGCTTTTGTGCACAAAATGATAAGAACTATAGAAATTATGGGAGAGCATTTGATGGTCTCTTCTTTCAAGATCTTGAGTCCAGAAAAGAAATCACTGCGCAAAAATATACTAGTAATGCTAGAACCTTCCCTATCTAAGTGGATGGTGAGAGCTGATAATCTTTTTTGGGGGTTTGCATTCACTAGCACTTTCTAGGAGATTTACAGCATTATGAAAATTGAATATTATATAAAATTTTAGCCATGACCAAGGGAAGTAGCTCTGAACCATAGTGCAGCAAGCTTTATTTAAAAGTAAAAGCAGGAAGAATTTGCAAGAAAACCTGGTAAGATGCTCTGGACAAACATGATTTAATGGTTTTTGAGGGCGGGTGTTTTGGGATGATATCTAGGAAAAAGTGGGTATATATCCTCAGAGAGGATATCTTCATAGAACAGCTGGGAAGAAGAGAGATCCCCTTATCTGCTTTTTGAAGGCAAGGGTTAGAGTGAATTGAATAAAGCACTTTTAACAATGTAACATAATGGTAAGGTGTTTCCAGGCGCATTTTCATCTTGCACTCTATGAAAGAAGAGATACTTCATTTATATAAAGATGCTTTTGGAGGTAATTTCTACCTGCCTGAAGAACAACAGCTGGAAAACAGCTCTGAGTTTAAACAAATACAATTGCTCCCAATAAGTAGCAAATCCCTTCAAGAGGAAACTTTAAAAAAACCCAAACTTGAGAACCATGCAGAGAGGGTGAATTTTAAATTAAGTTATACAACTAACAGAATGGATGGGCAATATGGTAGCTATTAAAAACCAGACAAACTATACATGTGTATTGTTCAAATCTAAAATAAAATTGCATGATGTGGAAAAGAGAGAATTGCCCTGTAATTACACTGATAATTGAATGTGTTTAGCTTGAAATAGAAAAAGAGATGTGTACTAGTTTTGCAACTCAAGTGCAAATATTCCTGCATTTGTGTAGTTCATTTTCATGTTAACTATTTATTGTCACTAAAATTGTGCAGCCATGTTCGTAAATTTTAGGTTAAGCAAAGTTGCAAACTTTTTCCTGAACACATCTGCTGCACAGCCTATGTTATCCAGCTCCAAAGGAAGAAAAAAAAAAGAAAAAGAAGAAAAAAAAAGGGTGTGCATTGTGCCTTTCTACTGTGTACCATTTTTAGAGGAGAAGTATGTACAAAAGAAGGAAGTCAAGTTGCCATAGCACCCATTTTTATGTTAGTAGCTGAGGGAGTGTGCACTTCTCTGTGGGATCCTAATGGGCATCAGAGAGATGGATGTGCTCCATGATTTTTTGCATCGTATGGATTAAGAGAAATCACCAAAGACAAGGCAACGCATTTTTTTCATGGTTCCTGAAACTTGTTTTGATGCTCTTTTTGGCTACATAAAAACAGAAACCAGACAAAATTAAGGGAAGAAAAAGCAATTATATTTATTGAAGGGCCCTCAGGTACATTTAGGGCAGACAAGACCTCCCCAGGGACTACACCCAAAATGGACAATGGCTCACGCATGGGTTTTTGTACTTATATAAGTTTGATCTGTTTGCATTTTGGGGGTTAATCTTCCAATTACACCTGCAAGTAATGAAGTAATTTACCCCAAGTTTGCTCCCACCCCCAATTCACTTTTGTCTACATTTCTCAGGGCCTGAGACAGTGAGGAACCCTTGACTCCCAGGCCTGGAGAGGAATTGTTTTGTCTGACCAAAATGGGAAAGCAGTAACTAGCACTCTATATGGAACTTAGAGTTATACACTAAAGAATTGCAGGATTACAAATATATGAAAAATATAAAAGCTGAAATCGTAAGGTATCAGTTTCCTCAGCAGTGTGAATCAGAGACTGCCAGTGAAAGTCTAGACTCAATGTCTGTAAAGAGTGAGATATCACAGGGAGCTGAGCCACAATGACACACACATGCTGAGGAGGTGCTTATAGAGAGGTCACCAGCATCAAGTGTAGAGCAAAGCTGTGTCTAAGCTTCCATTCCTTCTGGAGTGCTTCCATTACTTGGGATTTAATCTTTGTCTGCCAAGCTGGGTCAGGGTCCTTCTCTTTAAAACACAACCACCAAAGCCTGCTGTCTTTAATAGCCTTCAAATCTGTTAATCAAAATATAGAATGAGATACTCACACACTGCCTGTGAAGAGAGAGGCACATCTCTTAGACTTTGGTGCAGAAAGGTATCATAACATCTGCTGCAGAAGAATACAGCCTGCATAGCCACTGTGCAGCCCTCCTACAGCCAAAACCATGAGATTCTATGCACACTGGCAACAGGACATGGACAAGCTTTTTATGTATATGTTGGTACATAAATACTCAAAGTGCAGCAGAACTTTGCAGCTACTGGAGTGGGCTTTTTCTGGATTATTTTCTTGAATTTGTTACTTCCTAACGGTGTTTTTACATGTCAGAGTTTTTAATTCCTTCCCATTAGTGCTTCCAGCTCCACGTGCACTGTTTCTTGGAGGTCAGCCAGAGCAACAACCCAAAACTCATTATGTTTTCTGATTGAGGTACTATACCGATAATCTCAGCAATGAGACTCACACTCTTTCTCACCCAGAAACACCTCCACATTTGGATGACATTATTCTGTGGGGGTTTTCCTGCCAGAATGTTCTCCCTAACGTGCTTCCCTAGGAAATTTTACTGTGAAGAGGAACCCCTTGCTCCCATCTGTTGGGAGGTGACAATGACATTCTAATTTCACATTTAAAGGCACGATGCAGTCTAGAGTCATGTAACTTTATTACTTGTTTAATATGAAAAAACCCTAAAAAAAAATTCATTCTACTCACTTGTGGCTTCCCCATCTGGAGGGCATTGAGCTAGTCTCAGAGAGAGCTCTGACAGGCATACTGGATGGATCAGATCCCTGCCTGTGTCAGTGGGATGTGTGCACTATCACTCATTGATTCTACTGGCATTTTTAGTACAGCACCAAGGAAGAACTATGCTCTTCCATTAACTGACATTCCCAAACAAATTAGGGTATCCCGGTGTTTAGAATTTGTAAACTGATTAAAACCAAAATCAAACCACATGCTGCTAAGTTATACCACCTCCTTGCAGGATAACAATGTTTTGTGTGTTTAAGCCTTAGGAAAAATGGCATGTATTGTGATGTGTACTTCAACCAAAGTAAATAAGGCAGCAAAGAGGAAAGGGCAATTTCAGATGACTAATGGAGAGAGCTCTGCAAGGAGAGCGTGTGCCACTTAGCAAGGCCTGGAGCTCTCCTGTCCCCACGGGAGGCTCTGCCGCTGCTCTAGTGCTGCGCATCAGGGCACTGCCCCGATGCATGGCTGGCTGCATCGTGATGCAAGGTGAGCCATAGGGAACCTGAGTGGGTCCGCTCTCAATTGATTTTGAATGCCTCCCTGACAGACATCTGCATCCAAACTGGACAAAAAGCATCTCCAAAAGCTTCTGGAGAAGATATTACTTCACTGATTTTAGATTAGTGAGATTATTCCATGCAGAAAAATGTCCTCGATCTTCTTTTTCACCTTACTGTAAAGGAAATACAGATTATTGTACTTGATGTACAAAGTAATTTTATACAGCAAATCAAGCACACCCTCAACAGTTGTGTTTTCATGTTAGGGCAGCATGTGCGCTAAGAGGAGGAGAATTGGAGTTTACCAAAATTATCTGCATGCATGCACTTCACCCAACAAACTGTTAGCTCTGACTTTATTTCCAGATCACAGAATATTCCAAGTTAGAAGGCACTTACAAAGATCAATCCCACTCTCAAGTGAATGGTCCATGCAGGGATTGAACCCACAACCTTGGTGTTATTAACATCACACTTTAATCAAGTGAGTACTCTCCAGTGGGTATTCCCCAGGACAATTCCAAAGTAGCAGGCCATTCCCAAAACCATCCCCTCACCTTGATTTTGCGTGGGGATTGAACTAAGCTCTCCCACATCCCAGGAGAGTAGATCCACTGCCAGTCTGTTGGATAATTGCGTTGCCTCACTCCCATTGAAGCTGTTCTGTATGAATAATTAACTAGTCATTGCAGCACTGGTTTGAACCTGACTTGCCCACTTCCCAGATGAACATGCCAACTAGCAGGATGGAGAAACACTCCCTTACATTTCCCATTCCCCTGTGTGGCTCACTGAACATTTAATTATTTATATTAAGGGATTTATGAAGCTTAAAGAGAAGAAAGGCTCATTTGGGGATAGCCTGGGGAATGGGGGACCTGAATCAAACTCCTTGGTCTGAATCAAGTCAATAGAGAATTTGAAAGTTAGTCTCTGTCTCCAGGAGAGGTTTTGCTCTTGGCAACATTGAGTTAAGTCTGGTTGTGCATGCAAGTGAGCACAGGGAAAAACCTTCCTCCATGAAATACTGTAGCAAGGAAGTCTCACTGTCTTCTCCCAAAAGCAGTTGAGAATCCTGGCTGCATGTAGCTGGGAGTCATGCTATTGCGTACCTTACATACTGCTGTCCCCAGCATTTCCCACCAGGAAAGTGTTTCTCTTATATAATAAAACTTTCCTATAGTGTGCATAGGAAGTAAGAAGGGTCTCCAAAGGGACCACAACCCTATCCTTGTTCTTGTTCTATAAATTGACCACAGGGGGTCCAGAAAATGATAACTGTCTTTAGATGCTACCATTACATTTAATTCCTGATGTGAGCTTGAATCCTTCACCTGAATCAGTGTTCTTTGGCTGCCTCTCTACTGCCCAGGCCTTTGCATTTCCGTCAGACATTGCAGTAAGAACTGCGAATAAGGGTGGGATGCCAGTGTGCGTTGGGTACTTCTGCCACTTGGTGCCTTTCTTCATAGGAGTCAGGGATCCCAGGCAAACACAGAGGCCCTGCTCAGACTGACAGTGGATGGGTGTGATCCTGTGTGAAATCAGGTGTTACAGCCATGCAGGAGACAGGGACGCCAGTCTGACATGCTGTCTTAGGTTGCAAATGCAGGATTGGCCAGGGGTGTGTATTCTATTGCCATCTGTTGGAGGTGGGGCAGTTATCTCCTGTTAATTGGGCCACCTGTTAAAACCAGGTGGGGCAGTTTTTCTTTATCTCTTTCACAACCAATTCTCCCTCTGTGAAATATCTTCTGTTAATGGGCCATTGAGTGTCACTGCATGGCTGATAAAATTACATAATCCCATTGTGAGATGCTCCGCCCATGGGGAGGAGCCAGCCATTCCTACCTGGATAGAATCTGATATTTGGAACACCAGAGCAGCCTTTTCCCACTGGATTCCCAGAGGAAGACCAGGCCCACCTACACCGCCACTGGACCTTCAGAGGAAAACTGCACCCTTCTAGAGGATCACTGCTCCAACAGAACCACACCTGTCACTGCAGGAGGGCTGCAGCCACCATTGAATGGGAGTGCTACCAGCACCCTGACCCACAGGGTGTCAGGTCATATTCTGATTCTGTCAGTGCTGTTTTGTATTACTGCAATTTTTTCTTCAATTTTTTTCCCCTAATAAAGAACTATTATTCCTACTCCCATATCTTTGTCTGATATCCCCTTAATTTCAAAATTATAATAATTTGGAGGGAGGGAGTTTACATTGTCCATTTCAAGAAAGGCTCCTGCCTTCCTTAGCAGGAGCCTTTTTTCAAACCAAGACACACCTTGGTTTTATGTCATAGGTCACACTGTTTACAAATGCAATGATATGATATTTATTAAGAAAACAATGTCCAACAGAATCTTTACTGTGCTTTATGGGTAATCAAGGGGGGGAAAACCATTTCTGTTGACACTGTCGTGTTTTATAAAGAAAGCTGAAGTTCAGAAAGATAAATTCTACCTGAAACCACATTATTAACTAAATTAGGACTAAACAGTGTTGTAACTCCATCCCATTAGAACTGTCTAAGCCAGTAAAGATTTGAGGGGAGACAAAAATGTGCTTCCACTTGTTAAGTCTGTGGCTCTCAAGGTACTGCACAACATAATGCCTTTACCTCTCTGACCCAGAAATGTTGCTTCATCATGTGATTGGGGTGAAGGGAGCAGTGGCCTGCCTGGGCACGCAGATTCACCTGATGCAGAAAATCCAGCTTTCTGTGTTAATGGCTCTTGCAAGAGATGAGATCCATTGCAATAAGCTTGAATTCACAGCAATTTGCTTAAGTGAATAGATTTATTCACCAAGATTAGAGAAAGCCAGTGAGGCGTGTTGTATTTGTTTCTATGCTTTTCCTTAAAATAAATGAGGAAAACCAGCCCCGAAGTATGGGTTCTATAGAAAGTGCTGAAATAAAGCAGATGAATTGGAAATATAGACAGAAATTTTGTATGTCAAATATTTCTTATGACATTGTTTTGACTTGGCATTATTCTCCAAAGGAGTACTTCTTTTTCAGAGATGTGACCCTACACTTACCCAGCCTTTAACAAAAGGCTGCAACTTCCCTCTTCCGCTGTGAGAAAGTGTTTAGATCAGCCCAGGAAAAGGTTTGAAAATAAACACATCTGTTAAACTGAGTCATTTGTGAAGAGCAAATATCTACCTATTGTCAACTTCAGCCTGAAGGATGAGCCTGCTGGTTATGTGCTACAAAATTTTAAATACCACCCGGCTGGTTGGGAGAGTGCCAACCAGTTCTTTTTTTCTTTTCTGAGACAGAGCATCTCCTCTATGGTTATTTTTGTTAATTGGAGTTTCTTCCTGTATGCCTGTCAGCCTGCACCGCTGAAAGCTGCTCCCTCTTGTGGTCCAGTGAGATTTATGGCCTAGGATATTAATTATACTATGCTTGACCATTTACATAAAAGGGGGGGCAAGCCAGAGGTTTATGAACTGTAAAGGGATCCTGTTCATAAATTTATTTATGTATGACTGTCTTAAGTTTTGTAAGGTGCCACCATTCGCCTTCCTTACAGAGAAGTGTTGTAACTAAAATGACTAAACCTGTGCATGTCCTCAAAGAAGCAGATAGGCTCATCCTCTTCAGGAATGATTTTCCTCTCAAGAAAAGAAAGGCAGTGGTTCATTTTTTGAACAGTGTTATAACAGTACATGGCACTTACATATCTGCTTTCCTTTGTAAGATAAAACCCCACAATACTACTACAAAAACCTCATTATAAAGGAAGTGATTTCATAATGCAATAGGCATAAAAAAAGTAAAGGAGCTGATCAGCATCACAATCATTTGTTTCTGTTGCTAATTCTAAGTGCTGATTTGGTGTGTATATTCAAGGCACTCAAAATTATGACAACAAGCTGATGGTGAATTTATATTCCTGTTATCATCAGCACTGATATTCTTAGGTGGTATTGGTTTTGATGTAATATGGTAGAATGTCTTTAAGAACTTTTAATTTTTATCGTATGTTTTTGTCCAACAGCAGATAACCCCAAATCAAGTGTGGCCATTGTCTCAAATACTCTCAAGTGTGTCCTTCCGGATGCTGGTAGGAAAATGTTTTCATCTTCTTACACAACGACATGTTTTGTCACTGCTGATATCTTTCATCAACACGTTTCACAGATATTTCAACATATATCACAGACACAGGATATTATATGGAATCCCCTCTGTCTATCTCCTTTATTCCTGGAAGTTTACATTTGCTGGGCTGAGGATACAACCAAAAAAAGAGACCACTTCTCTCTTCACTCCCATCTGCCAGCCCCTGAAGGACTGATTGTGCTCCCCAAGAAATCAAAGCAGGAGTGGTGAGATGTGTTCAGGTCTTCTGCTGCAGATGCTTAGAGGACTTGTTATTAAGTCTCTTCTCTTTTGTGAATGTCTGCATTTGCTTAACCTTCATCCCTCATGCAGCCTGTGTGCCTATGTGAATCTGTGGCTTCCTTCAGGGGACAGGTAGCCACTATCTTCTTGCTGCCTGCAACCTTCCATCCAAACCACACTGACAACAGACTTGAGGGCCACACTCATGTCTTTCAGCTCTTCTCCCTTTTGTTCTGAGGCCCATCCCTTGTCCCTTTTCTCTCTTCCTATTTTGCCTTCATCCTGCTGCCTATTGCTGTTATTATGACCCTGGTGGTTTGTTGCCCTCACTTTACACATATAACCCCTGGGACTTATTGTTCCCTTTCCATATTCATTATAATTTTTATTCCCCCAGCCTCAAAGCCTTATTACTTCATTCCTTGACAACCCACAGTTACCAGGCCTCTTGCTTTATAACTCTCCAGTATTTTCATCTGTATCACCTGGGACCACATGCTTCATCTCTGGCCAGCCCTCTTCGTCTTCTGTTAGTGTGCTTCTTTGGCTTTTCACATAAAATTCTGATTTCATATCTTATCCATGTTCCATGCTTAATCACTTCTGCCTGCTTTTTTTCTTGTTGCATTTCATGTCCTGTGCCAACTGGTCTCTGGACTCTGCACATTCCACTGCACCCTCCTCTATCTCTCTCCTAGTGAGGTTTCCCATCAGTCCAAATCTTCCATCTGCTCTTTACCTCCAAAGTTTCCTCTAAGCCTCCCTGTAAACATGCAATTCATCAAGCGAACCAATAAACAATTCTCTGCTCGCCTCTTTGGACAAAGAAACTTAAAAAAAAGAAAAAGAAAAAGAAAAGAGGGAAGGAAGGTCTTACTGTGAAGTCCCAACAAAATAAACAAATGATTTTTCTATTTGTCATCATTTCGCATCCAAGTATCTCCTAGGATCTATATAGAGTGCCTGATACATGACTCTGTAAGGACTTCATCTGGAAATAATGATTAGCAGGACCTTTCCCATCCTCCACAGGATTTTAAGTTCTTCAAGATATGGATGTTAACTTTGACTTACCTATAAAACAGGATGCACAGTTATAATACATAGTGGTGTATGTATGTACATATGTGGTGCCCTATGATATCTTGGTAATAGTGGCATTGGTGTGATGATGATTATTAATGTTATCTCAAGCAATTAGTGTCCATTTTAAGAAAGGATTGCCTTCCTCTGAATTGGGAATAATAGCTAATGAATAATAGCTAATATAATATTTTACCTTCTTTTTTTTTAACATATTTTAGGTTTAAATTGTGAAAGTCCTTCCGAATCTTCACTCTATCAGATATTTATGCCACCTGAAACAGGCTACCTTTTCCTGTTCATTGTAGAGGAATAGTTAGGAGCAGGAAGCCAAGAAAAATGAAAGGAAGAGTTCATACAAGGATATGAGTTTTCTGAGTCATTGTTAGAACCTATCATTTTTTTCACTCACTTTCAAAACAGTCAAATATAAAACCTGGTTTCTTTGTGCTTTTTGTGCAGTGTGATGAGGGCATCTTGTGTCACTTTATGTAGCATCACATGCTGAGCTGTTTGCTATCCTTGGATAACCTAAAGCAACAAGATGCTCTTAGAAACAGAATTACAGATGGTATTTCATGTCTAATGTGCCAGTAGTCCTCTGATAACCACAAAAAACCTTTAAGTCTTTTTGTTCTGGTTACCGAGTAGATTTTAAGTGGACAGATTCAGTGGAAGCATGATGTTTTAAAGTGCTTTTTTGCTTATTTTTTGTGTCCCCCATGACTTTGCCATCAAAATTTACAGCTGCAAGAATCTTCTGCCCTTGCATGTTACAATGATAAATGAGGAGTGTATAGACATTTTGGAGGTAGTTCTTTGTACAGTAATGCATATGCATGAAGAAATATCTTCAGTCTGCCACCACCTCCAGTGCCACATATAACACATACATATCTCTTAATTGGCACAGACACATTTCGTACATCTGTGCTGTCACAGCTATTCTGAGGGTGAGGCTGTACTGCTCAGAATGCCATGAATCCATTTCAGCACCCTCCCAGTGACCTTCCATGTTGCCTGATGTTTAGACACACTAATGCATCTAGATTGTCGTTTTCTAGACCCATCACTCCTCTGCTCAATCTAAGCGTCCTTGATAACCACTGCTGCTTGCTGATGGTATAATGAGATGGCTCCAGACTGCAGCAATGCTCATGTTTGCATGCAGAAAGGGGGAAAGGAATGATCCATAAATTTCTTATTAAAACAAACTGAAGTAAGGAGAGGAGCCTTTTTTGGATGACAGGGGCATGAAGATCACATTGGATCTGCCCTACTCTTGCCAGTAGGTTTCACTTCATCCACCTGAAATCACTAAAGAGGCATGATCCAGCTAGCTAAGACTGTAGGAAGATGTGTTTGAATTAATTAAAACAAACATTTTTAGGTAATTGTACCTTGGCACGACATTAGAAATAAGCAACAGCAAGATGACTTCCAGACATGTATAGTAAATATATATGATGCTATTTGGAGTAATAGAGGTTGTTAGCTGGTTTTCAAAATACAGAAAATAACATAAAACATGCAAGTAATCTTTCCTTTGGGGATGTTACAACCAACAGAGGAATTCATATACTTTTTCAAAATTGTCTATATGCCTATATATAGGCGTATAATGCCTATATAAGAAACTGTAGTAACTTATTGGGGTTTTCTAATATTTAAAAAAATTGTTACATCTTTACAATTGTTACATGATAAATGTTGCATAAAAATTTCAAATCCCAAGCAGTACCCAGTGTAATTATTACAGAAGTATTACTTTAATAGGTATTTTATTTGCCATGTGTGATGTACATATGTACATAGATGTTAGCTATTCCTCTTCTTTGATATGCACATTTCAGGATGTGCCCAGACTCCCCTTTCCCACAGGACTGGAACAGTCTGCAGCTGCATCTGTATGACTGAATTCAGTTCTTTCAACTGGTTTTTGTCTAATCTTATTACACCTCCCTGGTCAGAAACCTCCCTGGTTAGACAGCGCAGTACCTTCCGTTTGCAAAAGACCACACTGAAGGGCCCACCCCTAATTTGTTGTCTCATTTAGCCTGAAGGGAAAGTCCTCTCAACTGGTGAGCAGAAGCAATGCTGTTTCTCTTCAGAGAAACAACTCAAGGGTGCTGTGGCACATACTGTAGGCTTAATCTAAGACATGCTTTGCTAAAAACCTCAAGTTATACTCAACATATGGCAGAGGATCATTATTTAACTCTTTAAATCAAACCAGATATCCAGTTGGAGGTGGATCTATCATGAATCTGGCAACATTTTCTATAACTGCTCAATTTTAAGAAGTGTAAAAAGGAGTTAAAAATTAGACTAAATCTACAGTCATGTGCTTCAGTGGTCTCATGGTTGTCTTTTATTACTGATCTGCTATTAAAATAACTCCAGATTCAGATGATTTCTAGTACCATTGCCTTCTCTCATGACTGCTAAACCAACTCAGACAGAAATTATATGGGGATACATAAAACTACTTCTGTAAAACGATTTTTTTCCAACCCCCCTCCCCCCACCACCAAACACCATTGTCGTTGATACAAACTGGTTTATCTCAAGTGTCAGGTATTTAAAAGATTTGGAAGCAAAGATCTGCAAGGTCTTAATGGTCATTTTTATTATACAGGCTGAAAAACATTCTGCTTTGGGCTTCAGTTTCACTTTGAAACCGCATTAGCACCCGTGATTTGTTCTTCATATGAGCTTCTTCATCCTGTGCTTCTGCCTGTCTCCCACTCCTGTATTTGACTGTTGTGTAGTAGTTTCTTGGACAGGAACATGTAACTCGGATCTTTATTTTTCCCTTCTGCAGCATTTCCACCAGGCTTACAAGTAACCATTGCAATGGAAGATTAGCACAAGGATGAGGCAGACTGCTCATGTTATAAAACAGAAAACCTGTTATGATAGCTAATATTCCTTAAAGGGGCATGCATAAAAACAGATACATACTAAAAGGACAGTTGTTAAAAATAAACAAGCAGACCCAATAGACAGGTATATTTGTATGAGATCTTTACTATGCTTTTAACAGGCAACAGCATAAACAACCCTGATTTTTGCCATTATGTGATGCTGCTCAGACTCAAAAAACAATTTATGAGGTACACGTTACTGATGTAGGAAGATGATTTGAGAATATGATACAAATGTGGGATTACTGGACTTTAAAATAAGAGGTGTCTGTCTGGTCCACAATAGATGTTGCTACCAAGCCTGGGGTATGCTAATCCATGTTTGAATTTAGGCAGGACTGGATTATAAGATTAAATCTGCATCTGTGCTGGATTTTAACTTGCTGCAAGTCCAGGTGGTCTGGACTCAATCTAACTCAACTTTCTTAAAATGAAAAATCTATTTATTTGCAGCAAATCATAAGTAATGCAAATTACAAAACAGACTGAGTTAATGAATTCCCAAGAACCATATTCTGCAATGTTTTCATCCCAAGAAGGACCAGCTTTTCTTTCTTCTTCCATCTTTAATGGAATTTCAGTTACTTATTGAGCAATAAGTAAGCTACGAGTGTTACAAGGTGTATATTACAGCATTTATTTTTTTATTAACAGTTATTTTACACTCCCAAATATTTCTTTGTAAATGCTGGCTTAGTATTTGAAGTTAGCACACCTAACTAAATATTTTAGGAAATAGTAAAATATCTAATGGTCATACATGTTGCCTTTCATCAGGCAGCTAGTTTCAAAACTGTCATGAACTGAACATTATTTTTTTCTCCCAAGTGTCACAAATTCCATCCAGCACATTAAGGAACAATGCACACAAAGAGGTTTGGTTTGGTCTGGTTTGGGTTTGGTTTTCTTTTGGTATAAAAATTCTATTGTGTGATCTCAGGCTTTTGCTGCTCAGTTTGTATCCAATTTTGAAAAAAAAATGGGGGAAAAAAAGAGTGGAAAAAGATGAATGGCTCCCCTTTTGGGGAGTAATGTATCCATCCTGTTATATACTCTGTTTCCTGCATAAGATCATGATTATTATTCCATCTTTCCTCTGAAGACATATCTAAAATCTTAGTAATGGAACTTGCTGAGAGGTTATTAGCAGTATTTGCAGACTGTGTGTTGTTTTGCAGGTGTCTATGTTTATTATGAAAAACTGAAATGTAGAAATCACAGTCAGTACTTTGTCTGTCTCAGCTTTCAGCTCAGCCTCTGAGTAACCTGATGCTCCAAACCCCACAGCTGTCATCTGCCCCAGTGTGAGACCTCAGCCAGGGGCCAGGCTCTGCTCTCATTTTCTGCAGTGCAATTTCACTATGCCAGCGGAATTACTGGAATTCTAGGGTACATGAAAGTGTATTTTGGCACCATGACTCTGTGCAGTCAAAGGAGGATGGTATGTTTTTACTGATTAGCAGAGCTGCATTGATGCTGCTGAGAAGGGGATCTGTAGGAGGGAGCGGGCACTGAGCTATCCAATGGATTCCAACTGTGGCACAAATTAACCTTTGGTTAACATCAACACAACTCGGGGTGCAAGAGGATTTTTCCAGTTTTCCCACAGGAACGCAAGGAACAGCCTGTAGGAAATGACAAAATGTTTTGCTGGATGTGCCTACAGACAGAAAATGTTTGCAGCTAATTTTTGTTTCAAGCCCTGGATGAAAGAGTAAGTAGGTCAGAGACACGGAGGAGTAGCTCAGGCAGAACAGAAGACTCAGCTAAGTGACCACTTCTGTTTTGTGTGACCACCAGTTGGCAGAAAACATACTTAAAATAATGTTTTTCTTTATAGAAAACTAGCTTATGTGTATACTGCCTTCACTTATGTTAGCTGACCCTTTCCCTTCCAACTATCAGCGGTTACCAGGATTTCCAATTCTATGAATTAATTTAAATAAATTTGGATTTAGAAAATATTTCTTTTTTATTTTCCTCTGTCTTTGCAAAAGTGGAAATTCTGTCTGTCTTTCAGTTCAATATGCAGCATAGAGAGAGAACAAACCTTTTGCAGGTATGTCACAGTGAGGCAAAAGAAGGACCAGGGAATCCCATGCCTCTGGATTCAAATTGATTTGGAGTAGCTGGGCAGTTTAGAAGCTATGAACATTTTGGGTTGAAGACAATTTAAAAAAAAATATGTTTTAGAAATGGTCCAATCCTATTTTATTTCATTATGGTGCATAAAAAAACCTGAGAAAACCTTTTGAAATATCATTTCTGCACACTCATTACCTTTGTAATATCAGTAATATCAAGTTTGATCATCCTTACATTCATTATGTAAGTTTTTGTTGATTTACACTGAGTTTGCTGTTAATCATGATACTTTAACAAAATATATATATTTTTTTAATGGGTGCTAAAAATCATACTGGCATTAGGTGGGCTTTTTTCCAAGTTCTCTTGCAGACTACAAAAATAAAGAATACTGCAAGTTGCCTAGTTTTGAAGGAGTGTGTCATGTTTAAAATATTTGTACTTAAATAAGATTATACAGATTGAAATACCTATGTCGTGACTTGGTGGAATGCTGTTCTTATATATCATGAAGCAAAGTATTTTATTTATTATCTTTTTTTTCTTTATTTATTTTGGGAGGGGTACCATTACATTGACTGGCCTTCCACTAAACGCTTGTGTACAAAAGGCAAAACTACAATAGTATGTTTATTTTTAGGTACATACAGCTTGTGAAAATGGAGTACAGGATCCCTGCCTTAATCTCCCCAGGACTGCTTAGAAGAAACTGTGAAACACCACTGGCCTGGTCATGTCAGGCATGTACCTTCCACAGCTTCCAGGAGGGAGTCCAACTCTGAGAAGTATTAAGCATGGATGAAAAGGCACTGGGTTCAAGGAAACCCAAATCTTTGTTTGACATAAATATAATAGACTCGTAGGGCTGTAACACAGACAGCAGAAATTTGCCAGCATTCCCTGTTACTAATGTGCTCATCAATCAACATCACATTGTGCTCAGTGTTGTACAGTGTCAGAAAAGCTCTTGACTGAAGGGCTTGTAATAGAACCTGAAGGCTAGACAAAGTGACCACTAAATAAGATGAATTTAAACAGAATGAATGAAAAGTGACTAATTACATCTGAGCTGCATCTCTGTTGGACAGAGATCTAGGAAGGACACAGGGGGATTCTTCTAGTTCCCTGTAGTTACATGATTTTTGGTCGGACTTTATGCACAAAACAGTGATTGCCATACTGACATTTATGTATCACCAACGAACAGTGAGTTCATGGTATATAGTCTTTGGAAATACAATATTCTGCAATGTTTTGGAGCAAGAAATATTCATGTAAAAGTTTGATGAAAAGCAGGCAAAGTGGTCCCTTAGCACTGAAGAGTTATAGTGACCTGTTGGCCTAAAAAGTTTGGAAACCTTTATGGGTTTCCACTGTTTAATGGATTTTTAGCCCACTAACGCTGAAGATCAATACACCACCTGTTGGAACATTTTGGTTTACATTTTTGAAAGGTGAAAGAAATATTTCTTACTCAACTAGTTTGTGTACTCTGCCTAATTCTGGCAATTCACTCCTTAGTTTTACACACATCATACACAGGTAGGTTCTTTTTAGCCATGTATACCCTATATAGGTTGTTCTTCAGCAATGTACGTTGTATGTAGGCTGAAGTATTAATAATAAAATTTAAACTAGGTAGCATGACTGATCTCTGAAGGGAAGAAAAAAGGACTTCCATATGGTAATATTGGATGTGTGGTCAGTAAAGCATTAACATGCTTGCCACAGAAAAAACTGCATGCAGAGTCATGCAGAGTCCTCTGTGTACTGCCAGACAGTCCTTGTGGATAGCTGAAGTGCTGCAATGACAAATAATAGCTCAAATTTAACTTCTTTAAGCAGAAAAATCTATCCTCCTTCACCACTTTGTGTGTATTTAAACCTGTTATTTGAAGTGTTTGAAGATTCTTCACACCTGTAAATTACAAAAATATAACTGTAAATCACACTGAAAACTGGAATGTATTTTTTTCAAGTAAGGTCTCAAGAACAAAAAAAATTGAGTCAGTGTTTCCTTGGCCTCAAATCAAAAAGTTCCTTTTGTGAATCTGAAATATGAGTCAGTTGTGAGGAAGCAAATAGTTTTAGAGTTCATCAATAGAGAGCTCTTGAAAGACATTTCAGAGACATCGACCCAAGATTCAGAGGCAATGATTTCATGCCAAGGACTAGGAACAGATGAATTGCAACAAACAACCATAAACTCCACAGCTAAACACAGAAGAAAATCTTTTACAGAAATTGAACAGGGAGAAGAAAACTGATCCCATCAAGGAACAATGTCACTGATGTGGCATCTAATTTAGGAGTGTGAAATGTCCATTTATTTGCAAACCTTCTACTGAGTGTACCAGCAAAGGAAAGGCATGGGTTGTGCTCAGAGTTCAGAGTTCTAAGTGGTGAAGAAAAACTGGTTTTGAAACCACATGGTAAAGGATGAAACTGCAAAAGAAAAATACCGATGGCTGAAAAATGACTTTGGAAAACACTCAGGCATGCAGATGAAAGAACTGAATTTCTACAATGGAAAGGTGATGATGAGTTCAAGGTGGGACTGTTTGTCCCTGGCGAGGCTCAAATCCCACGCTTCCAGAAGCACAAACTGGGACAATCACTTTCTGGAAGGAGAGCTTGCAGGAGCAGGCCGCCTCTCACTGCTGGCAAGCAAAGCAGCTACGCTGGTGGCCCTGTGGCTACCGCTTGTCAGGCAAGCTCACGAGAACGGGGTTGCTTTAGCACAGACTGGCTGGTGAGGTGGTGGAAGGAGACAGAGTCTGTCAGGCAACCCGCTACGTCGGACCATCTTTTGAGGAGAAAACAGACCAGCAGAGGAACTATAAAACGTGACAGCAGATGGCATTGTTTGTAGAACCAAGGAACCAGCAGTCTGAGCTGAGGCCCTAAATACTGTGGGGAAGGAAGAAGACAGACTCAGACTCTGCATTGACCTCAAGGAGCTGAGCAAGAACATTAAAATGATACATTTCCACTTTCTTGCAAGTAACAACATGCGTGCTGGGAGAGAAAGCCAAATTCCTAAGCAAATTTGTTGCCTTGGCAGGGCTTTGGCAGAGTCTCCTGGACACAGAAGGCCAAGAGTATTGCCTTCTCAGTAAACTACATAGCAGATACTGCTGTGTAAGGTCACTTCTGACCAGAAATGGTACTGCAGGCACTGCTACAACTAAATGACTACCAAACTACCAAACATTTGTGGTTGTATATAGAAACAATTGCCTCGCAAGACTCCTGATGACACTGGAAAAGGCTTTTCCCAGTAAACTGAGGGGCAAGAAGACTCAGAAGGGTCATGCCAGACTGTATTTCCTGTGTAATTTTGCATGTCATATCTGTTAAAGAAGTCTTTTCTAAGTGTAGTTGTGGGGATTGAAATGGCCAGAAAATAAGGAACTCAAATACTGTGCTGAGGGAAGCTGGAAAAAATATCGCTCTTCTCCTCCCTCTCTCAACTGTCATGCCACAGCTATGAAAAATAGAAACATGGATTGCATTTTTCCTGACTACTGCAAGAGTCACCAATATTGAGAGGAAAAGTGCCAGCTAGTGTAATCATCCTGAAGCTCTGGTGACTCACATCCACAGAAGCCTTGGCCATACTAATATTTTAAATGAGAGACTAATTACATAATAACAATTTGGTCAGAAAACTGAGAGAGCTGAATTTGGCATAGTTGACCACCCCATTTCTGTTCTCCCTTCCTCCCAAGGGACTGTGGAACTCTGAATGGCAATAGCTTGTAAATCTTTGTGTCTGCTCTTCTTCAGTATGGGCTGCCCAGGCCAGCCCTGTCTTTGCAGAGCTTTGTGCCCTCCCCAAAGCAAATCAAGCACCATGATGGCCATTTTGGATGCTGGCAGGTCCTGCTGGCTTGCAGCTGTCTTGTTTTCACCTGTCATTCATGTCACCTGTGCTACCCTATCTTCTGCCTCGTGCTTACACATCCACCTTTTCTACTATGTAGAAAACTAGGCGCACTGCCCCAGATTGCTTGCCCTCAGTAAGAACTGAGCAGCAAATGGTAACCATTCCCCACAATCTGTTTGTTTCAAATATGATATTAGTCAGACTCACACTCACTCTTCTCCTGAACAGAGGTAATCCCTAGGCAGCCTGGGCAACAACAACGCTGTGTCTCTATCCACAGAGCAGGGCATGAACAGGGCAAGCAGCTCCACAGCAGCCCAGGCGACAGGACCACTATGGAGAGCATGGATGCCACTTCTGTGCCCAGGCTGTCTCCAGCCCTGCTGGGGTGCCAATTAGTGCCAGCCATGGAAGCAGCTCCTGCCCGATGGACACCTGCCTGGGAGGGAGAGCACTGAAATCACCCACGCATCTCAGAGAGGTCACCGAGCAGCCATTCGATGCTAATAATTTTTGGTCACTACCAACTTGGGCCGCAATCAAACCACTGACCTAGAGGTGAAAGGCTGTATATCCCATTACCAATCTGCTAAACCATCCAGTCTCCCTATTACTGCAATTTTAATTAACTGAGCCAACGACATGAAAGCTGAAGGGAGGGGGAGGGGGCAAGGAAGCGAGAACACATTGGCTTTTACATGATTTGTTTCTTTAGAGTGGGTTTTTCTTTTTGTTGAAAAGGCTTGTCCGAACCTGTGCTGCCCGTGAGACACCCCCAATCTGCTGCTCAGCACGAGACTAGACCACGCAGTTGCTGTAAATAGCCAGAAGGGTAAAACACTGCCGCAGCCCCCACTTTACAATGTAACCCCTGGGAGAGCAATTCCTGACATCAACAGCTGAAGTTTGCTCTCATCAGGAATGTTCCTTACAGTAAAACTGAAATAAATTAAAGGCACAACATGCTAAATTCTGATACAGTCTTGTTGTGAAACAAACACAAAAAAAATGCTTGCGGTCTCAGGTTCCTAGATGCCAGGATCCAAAGAAAGCCTGCTGCAATGCAGTCCATAACAGGATTGTACTCGGTAAGTAGAAAAGTTAATGTCTCTGATAAGCAAATTATTTGACCATGCCTAAGTTCAGCTGTTACAAGTCACTGGGAAAGGCTCCACAGTTGCTTGAATAAGGAACAAAAACACTATGCTCCTCTGTTGAGAAATCATGTCACTGCCAGATGCAGAAATTAAAAAAAAAGCTATTTGTTTGGCAACAGTGCATGCCATTTCCTCACCTGCTCCTTTCTGTGAATTTTAGTCAGTGTCTTCACTGCTGATTGGGAACATTGGAGGAGGGATGGTGAGCCCTACAGTAACTCTGAGGTCATCCTCGGTTAGACTCATGACATCATCACCAACAGCTTCTCATGTAGCAAGAACATTTGCAGCCTTCCTGTGGTGATAGTTATCACCATGATTTGAATGATGCTTGCAGCCTTTGTGGCTTGTGAATGACAAAACAGGGGAAGCAAATCAAAAAAGCCTCGGCCTCTGAGAAGCTCTTCTTCCCCTGCATGTGGTTCTTACAGTGTAATTAGTCAGCAGTCAGTATTGCCCCTTTGTGCCCATGTGTTTCCTTAGCCAAGTGCCTACATTTCAAACAGCATCCACTCCACTGTCAAGCCTGAAGTACTTCATGCTTGTTCTTGCATGTGTGTTTGATAAATCATGGCATGACTATTTTCTATCTGTGCGTTGATTATCCACCGTGGTCTAATGCCGCAACATAAACGACAGACAGAGGGACCCTAAAACACAGCAGCTCCTTGAGGTCTAGCATCCTGTGAAAACCCTGCTCCTCACAGGCTGTTCCTGTCTCCAGCAGTGCAGGCACAGGGGGGGGCCTATCGCAGCTTGATTCCAGTCCCCAGCTGTCTGCAAGAGCCGCTCCTGCTCGGGGCCTCACACACAGCGCTGGTCAATCTGTAACCCAGGGCTTCCTGGAGGTGGGGAGCCCTCGGCTGAAAGCCTCTGCACCCCCTTGTAGGCATGAGCCTCTTTGATGATCTTATGCCTTGTTATTTCAAATGCTTTGCATGTGTAACTTGTGCAACAGGTCTAGAAAAAGAAAATGAGCAAAAGGAAGCCAGAACCAAGCTGTGCTTTTAATTATACCTGTGGTTGGGGTGGAAAGCAAAGTATTAAGCAAACCCCAGCTATGTGTGCCCTGATGGCTCTTCTCCTTCTCCACTGCCACTCTCCTGTAGCTTATGTATTCTGCTCAACGTGCACTACCTTGATCTTTAATAGTCTTCTTTTACCCCTTATCACCTCTCCAGAATGCAGCCGTGCTCTGTCCCCTGCCTTCCGCTATCCTCACACTGATCCCTCTCTCCCTGCTCCCAAGGAGAGTGTAAAAGTGTCACAGCACAGACCTAGAAGTTTCTGGCACTGTAAGAAGAACAGATCAGAAATGCCATGGCAGCTTTGCACCTTGAAATCTGGGGAGTGGGGAGGGGTGATTTATGTTAGGAGCATAAACAGCAGCATCCCTGTCAATGGACAAACAGGCAATTCCTCCATCAGGTTCCATCAGAAGATCAAAGTGCTGAAGGTCTGAGTGTAGGAACTGTACTGCAGCACCAAAATACGTTGTCAGAGAAATACAACAACTACCTGGGAGGGATAGTGCAGTATTTCTAGAGAAACCTCTGCATTACAGGCCAGGCCGCTGTTGCAGCAGGCCTGCTCTCCTGCTGCTGTGCTCATGTTGGTTAGGTGTGCACCCAGGCAGCATCCAAGAGGCAGTGAGAAAAAGGGCCTCCATTCACATCTTCACTGGCCTTGAAGGTGTGAGCAATTCCTTGTCTGTCCCACCACAACCCAAAGAGGGTTACCTTAACCCTGTGTGCATCTTTTACCCCTCAGTGTCCAGCTGGTGAAGTTTCTGTGCAGCTAACCACCTAACAGAGGAAACACAAACTTTGTGTAGGAAATTGGACTCTCTTCTGGTGGTCTGGCCTGTGCTTGGTAGATGCTGGAATGGAAAATAGTGCATTGGCTGCATAGAAGGCCCAGCATTTAAAACAAGAGCTGAGATGCAGAGATGGGCCCAATGCCATGACTGCTCTCTGAGCAATGAACAGGGTGATTTCAGGCTGTGTTCACTACAACCCCCCTTCTAGCAATAGGCAGGAAATAAACCATTTATAGAATTGGCTTTTATGGTTTCAGACTGAAAGCCTCAAAGTTAATAACCTGTTGAGACTAACAAGACAGTTCAGCCACTTCAGAGCTCTTTCCCAGGCTGCCTGCAAACTCAGCATGACAAAGATTTACACTTGGTTACCCTTCTAATAATTTTTTTTCCTGCCCATCATGGCTAAAAATGTGTGCAGTACATAGAAATGAAGCTAGATTCTGAAGCACATATTCTGCATGAAGCTGAAGGCAAGAAAATTCCACGAGCACAGAAGCACAATACTGGCTTAAGCTTGTAAGATATCCCTACCTCAAACAGGCACAGACCAGGTGTGTATGCTAATTTACAAAAGCCTCTCATAGATCCCTTTAGTAACAATGCACTCCACTTTATCTCTACAGAGTGAGTCATTGGGAAACACTACAACCCAGGTCCCCAAAGCAGACATCTCCAGTGCTAACCTCTCTCCAAGAGAGTAAGGTGATGTAGCTTGGAGTGCTGTCTGACACAGCCTGACAAATTGTGGAGAAGAGATAAGATGATCTTATAGGTCTCTTCCAGTCTTGAAAATTCTGTGATTCTGTGATTCTGTGACAAGAGCTGCACACCCTGCAGCCGGTGGATGCTCTGCTGAGCAGAGCAGTGTGGAGGGCACTGCCTGGCTCAGAGGCTTACCCACAGCAGTGGCACTCTGCTGCAGACTCCCACTGCCCAGGAGTGAACTGCAAGGCACAGCTGGATTAGCACAGCTGGATGGCAGAATCTATCTATTCAGCTATTGCTGGAGATAGAGAGGGAGAGAGCAGGACTGCCACACTAATGTGAGAAAGATAATCCCAGCTGCAGGAAGGCATAAAGAGGAAGGGATTTTTAACACTAGAGATTTGACAGGACTCATCAGTCTTGTGGACATCTTGCTCCCACTTGCTTGTCTGAGTTTTTCCCATCACTGTTGCTCAAGATTGAAATGGGAAGGTTGAATGAGAAATCCTTTGATAGCATGGGAAATACTTCAGCAGAATTTCTCGGTTTCCTGTGCCCTCAGTGATTCCCTACCATCCTCCAAGGACCTGTGGAGCTCTAGATCAGATGCTTTCCTACTCCTGGCCTACATTAACACTTGGAAATCATTCCTGAATGTCCTCCCCTACTATGAAATGTCTTAAACCCACGTGCTTTTTCCTTTACTTTGATGATCACTGGTTTTGGACTTCTCTTTACCTACTGTGGAGCTCACCGTGACCTCCAGTCACATCCACATCTACCTACTAAACCAACACCCCCAGGGAACTGGCTCACGCTGCACACAAATCACCAGCAAGAGAGACCCCACCCTGAACCATTCTGGTCACAGGCACTCCCACTGGGACACCCAACAAAGCCACAGGAGCCTCCTTGGGCCACCACCCTGTGCCTACAGTGATCCCTGCCATGCCCTGAAATGTAAGTTCCCTGCAAATGCCTCACCTGAGGCCAGGACTAGCACAAGACTAAAACTGGGCATTTGAAGTGTGGCTGCAGATAGTCACAAATGACAGAAGCGCCAGACTGACAGAAATGTCCTGCTGTGAGCTTGACTGCATTTCAAACAGGATGTGGATGCTAACAATACAGCTTGACTCTCTGGGGGATTTTGGCTTTCTGAGTACTGGAGATCTGAAAATCATTGGCTGCTTCTAAGCAAGAAGAGGAGGGCTAAGGGCACTCTAGTAATGAAGGACATTGGAAGGCACAGGAGAGGAGATCCTTTAATCCTGTCCCTGACCTAGCTGTCTGGCAGGCTGCTTGATTCTTCCAGTTTAAGTTTTGTTTGCTTCGTTCTGGACATGACACCAGGCTCTTGCACACATTCCACAGTCCAGCCTGGACCAGAGGTAGAGAAATGCTCTGCCTCTACCACAGCTGTACCCCTGGGATTACATTTCCTTCTATGCCCCCATGCTGGTTCCCTGATCTTGGGACTCTCAGGTCACATGGCAGCAGTCCTGAGAAAGCAAATGAAGGCACAGCCATTGACCCAGAGGCATCATTTCCCAGGATTATGCCATCAGTACAGCAAGAGCTTATGTCACGAGTCATGCATTAAGCCTCAGATTGTAAAACTGAATTTTAGCTCACAATAGCGGAGCAGTATCTCCCAGTTCTCAAGCCAGCAAATTACTTTACCTGGATAGCAGGTTCTTAATTAGCCCAGCACAGATGTTTGCTCTTGTCCTGGAATTCAAGACTCATGTAGATGTACCTGACTGTTTTTCCCTGGGCTTGGATGGAGATGAGACTTGCGTGATCCAGAGAGGCATGACTTGAGGTCGTGTTATCCAGAGCAGCTGAACTGCTCACCATAGGAATGGTCCCCTGCAAGATGGATCATTCATTGTCCAGCTCCATTATTTTCCTGGCTGTGAGTTTTTTTCCCATTGACCTGCACATAATGCCCCTCTCCCCTCATTTAAATGCCTGCTGTCCCCAAGAATGGCACCACCAGCAAAGACTGTTCTCCTGCTGTTTTACTCACTGCTCTTGTCATAGTGCAGGTCTCTACTTTTCAGGCATGGGTACCCAGACCAGACTAGCTAGCATCAGAGAGAAAGGTGCATTTGCTGGAAGAGGCATTGCCATCCCCAGATTGTTTAAAGAAAGGAAAATATGCCAGTGCTGCTGTACTTTCAAGTAAGAGGAAGAAAGATGCTTTGTCTGCCTTCCTGCATCTTTCATTTTCTTTTTCAAGGGGTTTTGGTTTCCTTGAAGGAAGCTGGACCACCCAAGGATGTAGCCACACTGTGGAGGAGGGTGAATATCTGCAAGTGAATACAGAAGGATGGGAAGAAGGGACAGGGACAACAACAGGGGAAAGACAGTAATTGCTCGAAGTCATAGATGGCAGAGAGCAAACAAGCTCAGCAAATGTCCTTTATTATGAAGAGATATTGTGCCTCAGGGGAGAAGAGAAGCAGTACTTGCATTGCCCAAATTATTGAAGTTTATGTATCTAAACACACTAACAATTTTTAAAAACAAATTTACATGCTCTTTTCACTAATCCTGAAAGAAATGCCTCTCTGTACATTTCTCAGAGATTTGTGAATGCCCTCTGACATGCCAGTGTTGGAGTGCACGAAGAGCTTTGCAGCACAGCATAGAGGTGCATCTGGGATCCACAGTGCTCTCAGCCTTTAACCTCAGGCTTCTTCATTTCAACCTCTTCATGTTTGTACACATCTCTTAAAAGATTTTCAGATGAGTTCTCAGTAAATAGGAGGGTGTTTGGTTTGGGTGGGGTTTTTTGTTTTGTTTTTGAGGTTTTTTGGTTTTGTTTTTGTTTGGCCTTTTTTTTTTTCAACTGCATTTTTCCTTCATTCAGCTGACTAGTTTTCATTAGCATCTCTAGGAGAGTAAAGACCTGAGGGTGTACACTGCAGGGTAAAATGGCCAGCAGTGCTAAGGCTAGGGGTTGAGGGTGTGGGCAAGCTGTGGAAGGCAACATTTGAAATCAAGACATGTTTTATTTCTTACAAAGCAAAACACACAATGGGGTAACACCACAAGCACTGGTGATTTCTGCAGTTTGCTGAAGCACCCTTTCTGGTTTTGCTCTCACAGCGAAGTGAAAAAGCTACATGAAAACTCAACATCTCATATTGAGTGCTTCCCTGCTTGCAGTATCCTGCTCTCCTTGGCATCTCACAGATGCCAGCAGCACTGTGATGGGGCAGACAGCATGCAGGAATCTGCCAGGGAACAGCTCTGGGTCTAACAGCAACAGACTGCTGTCTTGCTTTCAGTAAAAATTCAATCAACCCTGTATTTTGCTTTCCTTTTAAGTGTTCTCCCTAACCTGCTCTAGTTGTTCCACATCAATCTTAAAACATGAGCATTGCCCCATGTATAATGTCATTTTTTATCAGTTTTTTACACTCTTGAAACACAGCTGTGACACAAGGTATCTGATAGCTGTCACAAGAGAGAAGAAAAAAAAAATCTCTTGTGTCACAATAGCATATTTCAGAAACCAGATCTCTCCAGAGCAGATTTTTCCACCAAAGGAAGAAGGTTTTTCCGCCAAAGCTGATACAGAAGGGGAAGGAATAACGGGGTTAGGTGGCAGGCAGTGTGTGTTGGGTTTGGAGAACAGGGGTACCAGCTGCTCGTGGTGACATCTTAATCTGCCTTTTCATCTCCTGTACTTGTGCTGTAATGTATTGCAGATAAAAATCCTCCAGCTAAGACTATGCATTTCTTCATGTGCTCACGGAGCATGGCTGACTACTTAGAAGTTCCACTGGGAGTCACGGATTTCCACCACGTATAGGCTCTGGTAGGGGTTATGCTTGTGGAAACCCTTCCATTTTCTGTATATCCCCCTTCCCCATTGTTGTATGGGCCTGTCTTGAAAAATGATCAATACAAGTTGTTGCCAAATTGCGTTACAGAGTTTTGCAGGTTAAACAGTTTACATTTTCAGACATGGATGCCTTTCTATCTCCTTCTAGCTATTGCTTCCATTCAGAATCCTCTAGGGAAAATTACTTAATCCTTGTTGATACAGATGGCAACAGGAGGAACTTCTAACATTTGATAGGACTTCTAAAAATAAAGCCACTACATCACAGCACATTCATTTCTACTGCAATGAAAGGCACAAAAAAAGAAGGCTGAAACTTCTCTTTGCTGTGTCCTGTGTTGCTTCTCTGATATCATCTGTGATATCATCTAATAGAAATATCTTAAGAAATAGTGTGTTTGGTGGAAGAAAGAGAACTGACTTTGTTAGTGGAACTGATTTTAAGAAAATTTACACATTAGTTTCCAATAGAAAAGGTGCATTTCATAAACAGAGAGGAGACGTGGTGCTGTTAATTGTAGTATGCCCTTTATACAAAGACACATTTGGAAACTGAAGAAAAGCAAGGGACTATGTTTTGATAGTGTAATAACTCTGAGTTAATTTTGTAACTTAATTTAAGGGCTGTGTGATGCCACTTACGAGGCTTCTCTGAGAGGCTATTACCTCATGCTGCCTTATGCAGTTTTTCAAACCTTACAGCCACTATCCTCTTTCATCATTTATATGTGGTCAACTTGGAAAACAACCAAACAGAAAAAATTCATATTCTCAAGATGAGATATTTTTCTCCATGCGGAGACAGTGGCCTAGCTGTATGTCTCCTGCACTCGATGCAGCTTGTATTGCTTTCTCTTAAATGTTTGGATTAATTTCCTGTTCAGGGTAGACCAATCCCTCACTGAAGTAAAAACTATGTCAGCTTTAGCAGGAATGTTTTCAGAGTCTCCACCTGGGAAGACTACATCTCTGAGTGGGAAAATAAACACATTGGCCTTCAGTTGGTTTGCTGACTATTTTCTCTGCTGACAACACTAATTGTTCTGTCAGTCAGGATGGTGACGGTTTTCAGCAGCAAGTCCTGAAAGAACAGGAGGATAATGTTGTCTTTTGTTAGTATCTGAGCTCAGAAAACTTGGAGGTATCTAACTTTGTGTTTATAAAGTTAACTTAAAAACCAGGACAGACTGGATAGCACTGTGCAAATGGGCATGAGCTGACACAGATGAGCTTTCACTGGGTCTTTCCTTATGTTTCAGATTTAATAGATTAGGAGGACTATTTAATGCACCCTCAAAAGCTTTAAACTGTGCTGTACTCTCAAACATGTTATTACACTAGGAAGTGACTGCATTTCACTCAGGTATAACAGAGCAGTGCTAGGCCTGTCATTCACATCATAACACTGACATGATGGAAATATATTTTGAAAATCATTAGATTTTTTTTTCTCCTGAATGAAGTCCTTTCTTCATAAAGGAGGATTTTTGCAGACTTCTAGTAGCACCAATAAGAAAATAGCACCTATATACACCACAAATTACTGATTTAAAGCAGCACTAATTTCTAGAAAAGAGCAGATAAAAAAATGTAACCAGACTTCGCCAGACTTCCGGACCACCTAAATACATATCTACACATCTGTACTGCCAGTCCTTTTCTAAATGTTTGGTGAGTTTTTTTTTCAAGGGAACAGGGTACCTATGCTGTACTACAGGAGCAGACAGCAGTCTCTGATTTTGCACAAGACAGTCAATATAACCTTTTCACAGACAAATATTATTTCTATAACAAATCTGTCCAGAGTATGATTTCTTATATCATAATTTCTGACACAGTGGTTTCTTATTAAGTACGTCTAAAACATAGGAAAATTAAATATTCTCTCACAGATAATACTAATGCCTGCAATCATGGTGTCATAATTTCCTTTAACACAAGACACTAATTTTCTACCCAGTCAATAAAATGTACATAGAAACAACTGTTTGTGTTTTAATTCTGTTTCTCTCAAATGCCTCTCTGAGTGTTACAACCCAGAGAAACTTGGGGGAACTACGAGAGTGCACACTTTCCCTGCTGATTTTAAGAACACTTGAGTACTTCTGTGCATATATGTGTTTACACAAATATATCTTACAAAATACTATACAAGAAGATGCAGCAGGAGTGCACGTAAATATTTTGCATGAAGGTGGTCACACTGGTGTCATAGCTACGAGCTATAGTGCTGAATACACTGGCAGACACCCACAGCAGACAGCATTCCCCTCTGCCTAGTCCTCTACACCTCCATGTCTCTTCTCCTGAGCCCACTAAGCCAGTTGCAGAAACAGTGCATGGCTTCCTCTTGTGTTGTACTACACAAACAGTTCATTTTAGCTTTTACAAACAACAAAAAAAAAAAATTTGCCTTCACTGTGAGGTCAAATAAAGAAATACCCATAGTGGAAAGCAGCACTGAGCTGCTGCCTACTCTTAGGGAGGTCTGTTTACCTCTCTCTGTGCCCTGATGTCCCATCTAGCTCAACATCTGGCTTCTCTATTTAAATTGCAGAGATTGTGTATTACTCCACATCCTCATGTGCCCACAACAATAGAAACCTCTAAAAAGGATCAAGACCACTAGCACATAAAATATGGTAAGTATCAATGATGACATGGCACACATATGAAACGTCTGTCTTATTTTGAAATAGCCACCATGTGAGTCACCACACACAGATCATCTGACAGTCAGTCCCATCTACCTTTTAAACTGCATCGCATCAATATTACTACACTTTACTCAATCTTTTTCCCATTATTTAGACCAAAATTCTACATAACAAATAGCTAAGAAATTATATTATAGATACTCAACTCTCTAAAATATTCATTAGAAAAAAATGCAATGATGAAAGTGTACCAGTCCTCATCTCTAATTAAGATAGGCCTGAATTGTCATCTCCACAACTAGAATTTGCTGTAGGAAAATATTGATGGCATTAAAATCTGATATCTTACTCTATTCTGTGTCTAAGAATAAGTGCTTTATCATGTTGGATATACACAGTGTCTATCTATTATCCTTCCATATGCACATTTAACCCACACAGAAATAAAACTGGAGGTGTGGGAATGATTTTTATTTTGTGGGCTGTGTATCACTGCTTCAAATTACTGGATAATTATGTAATTTATTATTATTGTGTGTGGGTTTTGTTCTGCTGTGGGATGGTTTTTCTCGTTAGGATATTTTTTAGATGCTGATTGCAGTGCCAAGGGATGTGAATGGCCATCTTTCAAAACAGAAGGAAAAATCAATACACAGAATGATGAAGGCATATCTTCAGTCCTATGTATAATAAGTGCTAAGCTCTTTTTTTTTTTTTTTCATTCTTGTCCTATTGCCATTGAGGGTCATTTCCAGCATGACAGTAGGGAGATCTGTCAACTAATAATTGGCTCACCCTTTCTTCCTTTGTTAATTAAAGTTGGCTGCAGTTGGATTCAACATATTGAACAAAGTCAGGGTTGAAGTCTTTTGGGACCCTGCAAAGCAGGGAACTGCAGCTGAGGGCTGGTTCTATGAGTTTTGTAACATCATATACTTAACAAGATGAAAATCTAAAGATTTTGATAGCATCAAGTCTGAGCTGGAGATTTAGTAATGCTTTTCTCTGCTGCATGTCCAATGGGGAATAAAAGTGATGGAAGTGATTATCAAGCTGTACAGCTATTGCAGACAACTTTTGTCTTTGGTGTCTTTTTCCTCATGACTATTTTTTCATCTTTTAACCTGTTCCTCTCCCAATTAATTCTTTTTTTCCTATTTGATTCGGGTTTCTGTAGCTCATTGGATGTCACCACTTGCTGCTGCCACATTTCAGCACATTCTAGACTGAGGTATGACCAATCACTATTGAGATTTGACTGGTCTGAGTGAAGGAAAACATGGAACCTCTTTAAAAAACTAACAATTTGTATCTTCTTTCTGCGTAGTGAAATAAAAGACTGCTGCTGAAAATTCTGAGCTCCGGAAAAATTGGTTTTAATACAGTAATCTTAATTTTTTGAAAAAAAATGGTACTACAAGATCACTTATGAGAGAGAGAAATAAAATCAATACTTAACAGAGTAAATATTTATTAGCCTTTTCTAGAAATCGTCCTATTTCTTTACCATGAGCTAAGTGCCAAGCTTTTATTTCTTCTGAAACCTAAGCTTGACTCTAACACAGACCTTCTGTGCTGCTCTTTTCTGTTAAAGAGACCACAAACTATTTTGCAAGATGCAATGGCAAGTAAGTAAAACAAAAATATTGAATAGTATTTGAAGCTAGCACTTGCTTATTTACTCTCTCATGTTGGTATCAGAAAAGCATATCAATGTTACATTAATGGTATTGAATGGGACATATTTTAGAGAGTTACATATTCACATTTTATTATCCATATGGCAGTGGACAACCTCACTATAGCATATTGACAGTGAGCTGCTCTATCAGAAGCAGCAGCTTCATTTTTACACTGAATTAATCCCATTGACAGACACGACATACATTTGTTGCTGGCTTAATGTTGGTCATTGTGCATAGACTGATTTACCATTCAGAGGTATTGCAAGAATACTGCATTTTCATTCTTAGGTCTTGTTGAGAACTTCCTAAAGCAAGTGAAGACACATCTCCCTGCTAGATGCACTAACGCCTCTGTCTTGGGGTTCACATAACTCTCCAAAACCTAGGTCTGGGATTCAAAGTCATGAGAGTAGTTAGTGGGTATGAGCACCACACAGCTGCTTTTTCTAAAATTTTGGACTGTCCCTCTGATATTTGATCAGGGACCTGCTGGACCCCTTGCAGGCCTGTAACCTGTCTGTAGCTCTGATCAGGCTTTTCTGCAGATTTTGACTTCCTGGTTATGTCCACCCAGATTTTACACTGGGGTTTTCACTTTCACCCACACAGGCATAGCTGTCACTTTGATTTGTGGTGCTCTGCATTTTGGAAGCTTCAATGTCTTTTTCTGTGATGGTGACAAAGGTAGGTTTTACCTCTTTTTATTCCTTCAAAGAAGCCCTGCAAGGATCCCTCCCAATTTGGCCCCTTCCTCTTCCCTCTTTGCATTTTTTTGTTGGCTCTTATTTTTCTAAGGGAGCAGACATCAACAGACTGGTCTTCATGTCTCATTGCTGTTGTAGCATCTCCACAATCTGCTACCCTTCCTCTGTCTTTCTTGAGGTTTGAGATAATCTACCTCTGCAGATCCCCATTGCAAAAGGGATCAGTAAGCTCCTTACTTCTCCCCACTTACCATTCCCCACGCAGGGAATTCTCCCCAGGAGATGTCACTAGCCCTGAAATGATAAAAGTACATGTTCAAGGCCTGGACACATCTGTAGAGCACCCTGTGATGTGCACAGCACAGCACTGGACAGTTACTTGCTGGGAGAGATGAGTGCCCTACAGAAAATCCACAGGTGTGGAAGGGTTCCTGTAGGGACTGGTGATTGGTATCCACAGCAGTACCTTGGAGGAGCCCCTGGTTTCTGTCTGGCAGTGCATTGCACTGAACAGCTTGCTGACACCCTGCTTTTGCTGGGGGGAGTCCTGCAGCCCAGGCAAGTGACACCGTGCCAGGGGGATTTCGGGTTCTTTCTGTAGAAGGGCTCCTTGTTCCCTACACACAAGCCTGCAGCTTGCTCTGTGTACAACTGCCCCTGTTACCGTGCGTCCCAGCCAGGCATCGGGGCGAATGCTTGTAACAACAGAACTAAACTAAACTAAACTAAACTAAACTAAACTAAGCAAGAAGCGCCGAAAGCAAGCGCGCCAGCCCCAGGGGGAGGCGGCGGGCACTCTGCCGGGATGTGGGCTGGGGATGCTCCCGGGGGGCGCACGGGGCCGGCTCAGGCCGGGTGCCAGCCCCGGGCCCTTCCCGGTCCCCGGCAGGGCTGCGCCCCCCGAGCTCCGAGCGAGCCCCCCGGCCGCGCTGCCCCGCGGACCGGCCCTCGCTCACCCTCCGCCCGGGCGGGGAGGCAGCCGGCACAAAGAGAGAGGTACTTTCATTTTTCAGTTTTTTCCCCTGGTTTTATTTTGGTTTTGGGTTTGGGGGTTTTTTTTTCCTCTTTCGTGAAGGGCTTGAAAATACCTCCGTGATCGACGTCGGGCACCGCGCGAGGCTTCGGCGGAGCAGAGGTGCTGTAGGTTTGACAATGCTATTAAAGCGTTGCTAAAGTTAACGCAGCCTCGACGGAATCTCAGAAACTAAATAAGAGACCAGTTTCAACCCCAATCCCCACTGGAGGGGACGCACTAGTATGTTTCTTATTTTTATTTTCCTTATAGCCTGTTAAATTGACTAATAAAGTCAACACAGAGTTCTCTGTGTGGCTTCAAAAAACTCAGTAATTTTGTTAGAAAACGTTGAAATCCAACCCCAAAGTATTCAGCCCAAATATTTAGTTAAAGTAACCCTGTGGGTTAATAAACTAAACAAAGGCAAACCATGCAAAACTGCAGCAATGAAAACCAGACTTAAATAAACGAAGGAAAGTTTATAAGAACCCTTTAGCTGGAAAAAAACAGCGAGGGAAAACTGCATGAAAGTTTAATATGAAGCATGTGATACACGGGGGCTCGTTTTACAGGTACACAGCTTCGCTTCAGACGGTCGTTGTCTCCGGAAAAATTTCGAAAATAATTATTCTGCTAAGCTGCATTTCCTTCGAAACCTCACTGAAGCGTTTTCTACTGAAGAAACACCCGACAGCTTCTGGCAGGTTAAGAGGACCTCTTCTCTGTCTTGCAGCTCTCTCACTGCCCACACTTCACCACATTGCTAATTTTGGTGTCTGACTTGTTTAGTTATTTCAGCTCCAGTAATGTGGTTGCAAAATATTTACCTTTCACACAAGAACCTGGATTATTTTGATTAGAGACCGATGCACTCTTCAAAATGTTTGCTTATGAGCAGGAGTTCTTCAAAAAGGGGCACAACAAAACATCCCTCTTCTCAACTACCGCTTTTAAAACAGTTGTTAATAGCTAAACCCCAGGTTTCAATAGAGGTGGAGTAAGCCTCTAAAAAGAAAAAAAGGGACATTTAAACCACGCTATTCAAAATACGTATGCTAAATTATTTCAGATCGCCTTTAGCACGTTGGCAGTTTGGTAATAATTATAACCATTGCTGTTCTGCAGTTTAGATGATCACGGAAGAAACCTTCATGACAATTGTTTTTTATCAAATAAAGGACACGGGATTGATGACATGTTTTTCTCTATGGGTTTCCAAATTATTTTCTTTTGCATTATATCCCCAAAGAAGCAGCCCGGGAGAAGACCGCTGGAAAAACAAGCCCCAAAATAACAGGAGATCGTTTAAACTTCTCTAAGTTGCTTTTCATTGTCAAGAAAAGCTGAATAAACAGCGTCGGCCCCGCCTGAGAGCGCAGAAAGCAGGTTTGAAATGAAAGAGACATGCAGCGGGAAAAGAAGAGGGCTTTTTTATTATTATTTTCTTCCCTTTTCGAGTACTTAACTTTCTCCTTTTCAGAAAGGGACTTCGTGCAGCCCAGGGAGCACTTTTTTTACCGTGTACAGAAGAAACAAGTCAAATTTAAAATTAACCTCCAGTCGTGCTGGGAATAGATCAGACCAAATGTTGGGGGAATTCCTTTATTTCCCACTTCTGATATTTCTGTCCAATTCCGCTGCTTAACCATCACCCGTTGTACTGCCAATGAAGGGAATGGTCCCTTTCGGTGACAAGCCCTGATGAAATGATTTTCTTTAGAAAGAGAAAGAGAAAGATGTACTAAGGAACTTGGGGCAACAAAGCTTTACAAGGAGAGAAGAAAGACTTGGGTAAAATACGACACATTTATCTATCAATTGCTAGACAAGACAAAGAAGGCTTAACAACAGTTTGAAAAGAGTGGCTTGTGAATGGTTACTATTCAATTTGTATTTTATTCCCCGCTGGTCATGGAATTGAGATCAGAAGAAAAAGTGAAAACACATGGCTGAGGTCAGTAGGATCAGAGAACCACCACATACAGCAAAGGGAAGGAAAAGCAAAGGGAACTTGTGTGAAGAAATGGATTATATAAACAGAGCTTACCATCGCCTGCACCCCATTATCCTATAATTTACACTGCATGGGAGCATAGAAATATATTAAACTAGTGATAGGTTTCACCGTTGCTTTATGCCAATCAATTCCATTATATACTTTCGGACATGTTTAGAATTCTTGGACTAATGTGTTTATTTTAAATATCACAGGGAAATTATGACATCACCGGCAAATAATGCTGGGGAAGGTTGCCTTCCTTTTGAAGTACGCTGCAGTGAAACATGATTTTAATTACATAATCACTTTGAAACCGTAATTATATAATAAACGAGGGGGATTAAGCGGGAAGTGTATAGTACATTAAAAATTGCTTAGGTCCTCGAAAAACAAACCGAACACACAGTGAGAAACGCTCGGTCACGAAGATCGCTTGATAAGTTCGGGCTACAGCGTTTTTTCGCGTTTTGCCCGAGGCGACAAAAAGATGTCCCCTCCGACAGCCGCCGACGCTTGCTTCGCGTTTCTCCCCGGAGAACGCAAACCCAGCCCGGTTTCGCCGCCGCCGCCTTGGCCCGGCGGGACCGCGGCCCGTCCGCGGAGCCTGGGCCGGCCGCCGCCGGGGAGGGGCCGCGCCAGCCCGGTGCCCGCGGCCCCGGAGAGCCGGGCGGGGACAAACCTGGCTCGTAACACGGGGATCAGCCGCCCCCCTCCGCCCGCCCGGCTCCGCACCCGCGGGCCGGGAGCACCCCGGGAGCGGAGACTCAGCTCGGCAGAGCCCAGCGCCCACCGCCCAGCGCCCATCGCCCACCACCCATTGTGCAGCACCCAGCGCCCATCGCCCATTGCCCAGTGCCCATCGCCCATAGCCCATTGCCCATAGCCCACCGCCCAGCGCCCATTGCCCAGCGCCCACTGCCCATCGCCCACCGCCCATCACCCGGGCAGCGGGCCCGCTCTGCTGTCCTCGGGAGGCAGGAGGAGAGGAGGTCTCGTTTCACTTTTTAGGTAGCTTTTTGTGTGTGCGTGTTTGCTTGTTTGGGTTGTTTGTTTAGTTTTTATTTCTTGTTTTCGTATGGTTGTCATGTTTCTTTTGGTTCTATTTTTTTGGTTGTGTTATTTTGTTTGTTTGTTTGTTTGTTTGTTTTTCAGGGGCTAGACCGGAGCGCGGCAAGGTCCCAGGGACCCTCCCCGTCCCCGTGTGCTCTCCCCGGGGCTGCCACCGCCGTTGCCGTCTGTCAGGCACGGCAGTCAGATCTGCCCGCCGCTTTCTGCGCCCTCCCCCCGCTTCCCCCTCCCCTTTGCCCCGTCCCGCTCAGAGCGAGCCAGGCACCGGGAGCACAGGAAGCCTCAAGGCGAGGGAGGGACGGAGAGACCTCGCCCACGCAGTAAGTGCCCACACACTGCCCGGAGGGCAAAGCCCGGGGGGCAGTGGTTGGAACCCCGCACCAGAATGAAATTCAGACCCGGCTAACCCAGTGCAAGGGTCTCTGCTCGCAGTGCTGGGGGTGACGCTTCCACCCTGGTTTCCAGTGGTTTGTTGCAAGTCAGCTTGGCTCTCAGGGCACATCAGACTCAGCCCTTGCCACGCAGCCAGTGAACTGCTCTTAACATTTATCTGATGGGTTGCTCACATCAGGGACATGTCTTTGGGTCTGGACTGTGTATTTCCTACCCATCAGGACACCTTACTGTTTGGAAGGTGAAGAGGAAACATGGCAGCAGGGATGCCCTTCACTGCAGAAATTACTTGGACCATCCCCTGCAGCTTTGTTCTGTCTGGAGAGCTGTACCCGGAGATCATCTTCATATAGATGTGCTTCCAGTAAATCCACTGCTCAGAAAGACCTCTGCAAGCACAGGGAGGTCTTGTGAAGAGCTAGCACGAAGGGAGGCATGCACAGGTAATCTGCTTGGTGCAGCTTCACCTGGTCCCTGCCTGCAGGGAACAAAGCAGACTGGCACCTAGGGACCAGGCAGCGCCATGCTTTATCCACAGTCTCATGGCCCTTCACGCCCAGCCCATCAAGCATGCTTTTCTTTGGTCCCTGAAGTCAAGGGTCACTGTTTCCGGGAGCTGCAATTCCAACACGCACCCACGTGGCTGGCCTGGAAACCACAAAGGCAGGAGGCTGCTTGATGATGGCACAGAAAGCCAAACCAAGTGTAGGACCCTCATCAGGTGGCTCTGGACCTGGGCAGACCAGCTGGCTCCCCACAGTTCCCTACAGACTAGCCCAAAACCCATGGATTCCTCTGGAATACAGCTTACATTCACATGCAGATGCTAATCACATACTCAAGAGGCTGTCCCAAAGAGAGTAATTTCCCCAGATGCTAGCTGTGTGGTCATGAATTCTCAGGAATATAATTTTTTCATATGAAAACATTTATTTTTCCTCCAGATGTCATGGTAATTAAGGCAGAAGAATGCGCTCTGTTAAATGTGTGAGAAAGATCATGGTGCCTCACAAGTCTACAGGAGTCCCTGGAGGATCAAGTACCAGATGGCACAGATGAGTCTCTGACAGGGGCACAGGGGTGTATAAAACAGGCCTCAGCAAAAGTCTTTCAAGAAGCTATCACAAGAGGGAAGCTGGTCACAAAGAGTGGGAGAGAATATGGCAGGGGAAGGTTTCTGGTGCAGTGGGGAGGCCCCAGAATTGTCCAGTCAGTGTTCTACACTAGCCAAAGGGTAAACACATCATGGGGTTGTTTTAGTCAGAAATTAATCTGTTTTGTTCTCATCACAGTGTAGTGTCTGCTGTGGTTTTGCCAGAAGTCCTGGTCTCCTAATTACATGGGGGAAAACAAAAGAAGAACAGAGCAATGAAAAAAATATCTGCCAGAAAGGCAATAGTCTAAAGAGGCAGGCAGTGACACCTGTAAACCACAGGCGGCAAGAAGGGAGAAATAGGAAGCTGTTCTAGGCTAAAGGGCAACAAAGTAATGAGTGCCTGAAGCACCCAGAAGTCTGTTTTCCACTGTGCAGATGTGGAACTTTTTAATTCAGAAGTCCTCGGAACCACAAGTGTAAATGAGTTGAAAAAGAAATAAGTAAATTTGTGCTTGGTTCATGACAGGATAGCCCATGGATTTGTCTCTGCAGTAACTTCCTGAAGTGCAGCTTAGTAGAGGCTAGGATGTTGCAGTATGACTCTCAGCTTCCCTGGCTCTCATGTTTTTTAACTCCCATTCTGGCACATTTTATTCTCTTGTTTTGGAACATCCCAGTACCACTGATAATATAAGAATTCATATTTAAACAGTTTCTTTAATCCAAGTACTTCACAGGCCTGTGCTGACATGGTTAAGTTTGCAAAACAGCCTTGGACAGATGCAGCAGTTTGTTTACTTCATATTTAGTAGAAACTGTGTGTACACTTGGACCAACAGATGGAAAGACATAACAGAATTATTTAAATAGTTTCCCCAGTGGAAGTTCTTCCCTGAATAGAGTGTGTTGCAAAAATTTCACTGACAGTTTGAAAAGCATAGGAAACTGAGATGAGAACTACGGTGGAAAAATCTAAGGGTATAATATAATTAAGTAGAATTTACTGGACTGGATAGTCTTGGTTTGACTGAGCATAGGTTTATATCAGACTAATTTAAATGTAACAGAAATTGTTTGTTTTGCAGTGAAAGTAGCTACTTTGAGATTATATGTCCTTCCATCATTTTTTTTATTTGACTCAAGGGAAAAAAAACCCCACTGTTGTTTCAGTTGTTTTATCCAGCAAAAATGTGATAGAAACGTCTGGTGTATCGGCGTTCTCTAAAGGCTCTGCTTACCTGCTAAGCCCAGTCTTTGGTGTCTGGACTGCAAGTCAGACAGAGCCTGTGCCTGTCCTAGTTTCAGCCAGGATGGACTTCATTTTCTTTTTAGTAGCTGGTATAGTGCTGGTTTTGAATTTACTACGAGAATAATTTCAGCAGCACAGTGATGTTTTTGTTGTTGTTGTTGAGTAATGTTTGCCCTAAGGATTTTTCCGTTTCTGCGCTCTGCAGGTGAAGAGATGCACAAGAACCTGGGAAGAAGCATGACCAGGACAGGTGACCCCAACTGGAGAGAAGCATATTCCATACCACAGAACAATGTGCAGTACATAAACTGTGTCTAGCTCCCAGGAAAAGGGGCCAATCTCTGCTCAGGAACAGGCTGGATATCTATCAGTGGATGGTGAGCAGCTGTATCACTTGCTTATCACTTGCTTATACTGAGTTCCCTTTCTCCCTCTCCTTTTCATTCCTATTACTAGTAGTAGTAGTAGTAGTAGTAGTAGTAGTAGTAGTAGTAGTAGTTTGTAATTATTGTATAGTTACATTTTTGTTTCAATTATAATATAATTCTCATCTTAACCCATGAGGTTGTCATGGTTTAACTCCAGCTGAAAAGTCAGCACCGCACAGCCATTTGCTCAACCCCCTTCTCTCCCCCCTGCACCTGTGGAATGGGAGGACAATCCAAGTAAAACTTGTAGGTTAACGCAAGAATGGTTTGATAATTGAAGATAAAGTAAAATACAAAAATAATGGTAAATTATAATAATAATGATAATAAAAAGGGAAAAACAAGTGGTGCACAATACAATTCACCACCAGATGATTTGTGCCAGACTCCCCTTGTCCCAGACTAGCCCCTCTTCTGAGTCACTCCCTCCAGTTTATATACTGGGCATGACCTTCTGTGATGTGGAGTACCCCTTTGGGCAGTTTGGGTTACCTGTCCCAGCTATGCTCCCTCCCAGTTTGTTTTTTTTATCTCCTCACTGGCAGAGCATAAGTCAAGGTGAAAAGGTGAAGAAAAAGTCCTTGACTTAGGATAAGCACAACTTAGCAACCCATCAGAACATCAGTGTGTTATCAACACCATTCTCATTTGGAATCCAAAACACAGCACTGTCACAGCTACTGAGAAGAAATTAACTCTACCCTGGCTGAAACCAGGACAGAGATTTACCCCTTATTCAGATTCTCCTCCCCCACCAGGGAGGGAGAAATGAGTGATCAGTTGTATGGTATTTAGCTGTCAGGTGGGATTAATCCAGGAGAGTGCCCAAAGCTCTTTTTCTGACAAGTATGATAAATATGTCCACATTTGAGAGAAGGCATATCTCCAACATGATGGTGATGCATCCCTGCCTTGCTTTCACAATACACGGGCAGTGGAAGGAAGGCTCAGAATGGCATGGCCCAGAACACCCATGATCATCCTCTGGGAGCCAATAGGGGGGTTCCAGTCACTGTTGGTGCAAGGATGTTTTTCACATAAACCTTGGCAGACTCAGAGAAGAGGACCTGGGCAGAAAATTCAGATGTCCTTCCTTGGGAAACCAAAATGTTGCACAACGCACTTTTTGCACAACGCACTTTTTGCAGTTCCTGGAGGATCTGAGCACATTTATGGACTCTGAAACCTACTGGCAGACTGCATAGTCATGGAGATGAAGGAGGACAGATAGAAGTTTCAGCAGTGATAGTGGAGCACTGTCATATTACTGTTTTACTCATGTGCCATATTACTCATTTTCTCAAGTCTATCTATGAGAGATTGCAAGATACTAATCTTGAAGAAAGAGCAGATCAAGTAAATAAGATGACTGTTCTTTCTACTGTTCATATTTGAGTTAACAATATCCTTGTCAAGGCTGTTGATTGATGTAATAGAATCAACCAGACAAGAAAAGTGGAAGGAAGAGAGATGGGAAACATTTTTCCCTTCTCAAAAGACAGCATGTTTAAAAACATCTTCTTGATAAGACATCCACAGATATCCATTAATTATGAGTATGAAGAGCTGCTTGCCAGGCTTTACAAAGCCTGTAAATGTCTGTGAATAAAATCTATCAGAAGAGCATTTGTTTCTTTTTATTACTGGTCTTTCACCAGATTTAAGTCTATCAGTTCTCCAAGTTTTTGGCATAAAAGAAAGTAGGGAACTCCTGAGAGTGAGTGCTTGTTTTTAAGCAGAAATTATCCAGATGGAATGTGGGGCTGGGAATCAGTATTAGGCCTTATGTAGATACTTGTGTTCTGACATCTTCTTTTAACCTAATAATATGTAGGAAAGGGCTTGAGAAAAACTGAAAGAGCCATTTTTCTCTGTCATGAGGATATGCACAAGAAGGATTTTCTGGAGTTTTTGCTTCCTTTATGCCACTGGAAAGAGTGAGCATCCTTTGCAGATGAAACTTAGAAACTCTTCATCTCTGTTTTGGGAGCAGGCAATTTTCTGCCTATGATAAATACAAAGATGGGGAAAGAAAGCTGATTGTGTTTTGACTGAATTTATGCCTGCCTTAAAGTCCAGACACATACTTAGTTATTTCTTTGCCTTTAGATAAAATGAACAATGAAAGTGACCTTGAACATCTATAAAGAAACCTAATTTTATCTGAGCTAAAGATATTTAAGTAAGAGTCATTCCAGCACTCTTAAGATTGGAACAGGATGAAACTTTGCCCAAGCGTGGTAGAGGAAAACATTTTGTGAGGCCTAGAAGTCTTAAAGGAGAGAACTGTAAATTATATCCAAGCATCAGCTTTTTTCTTTCACATCATTTTTCTTTCACATGCATTTCAGTGGATCTAGAGCTCTGTATGGCTCAAAGCCTACATCTATGAAGTGTGGTCACGTCTAGCAACACTGAACAAATTCAAAACACCATGCATGCAGGGAAGTTTTAAATATATGGTGCTGGAAATTTTGTGCACAGAGATCTTGGAGGTCCTGGCTGGAGTATTCCTCTTGCTCTGGTCACCACAATATCCCGAGAAGGGCATGCACATAAGCAATTAAATAGCTATTATTACCTTCAACATACAGTTTTTGACCTTTTTGAGTCTGTGATGCCAAAAATAAACTTCCACTGGAGAGCTGTTGATTACTGAACCCCACGTGTAGTCTTGCAACTTGCACAGGTGCCTTTCTTAGTCAACTTATTAAAATACAGAAACCTGTAGGTCTGTGGACCACAAGCTGACCAAAAGAATTTATTCAATTATGTTTCCAAAACTCTAGATGAAAGCACAAAGCACACTTAAGTGGGCAATAGAGATCATGCTAAACTATCCCTTTTATATTTTTCTTTACAGGATAACTTAATTTTAGAAGAATAAACTTTGTGTTTCAGAGACGGCCTTCTGCCTTTGAAACCTTCTCAGAGAAAATGTCTGCCCTTATCACAATCTGAAGACAAGTTACTCCCCATTTCCCAGCTGAGTTTCCATCAGACTGTTTCTATATCTTCCTTCTGGCTGCTGTCTGGCCTGGCCTCTCAGCTGCATGCAGCCCACTGCCAATCTCATATTTTGTGCATTATTTAAATATAAATATCCCTGTAATGCTTCTTTTATGTGACAAGACCAATATTTTTATCAGACCAATGAAGACAGAAACCCTGAGTCTCCACAGTGTGTTAACTGCATTGCGATTTTCCCTTCTCTGTCAACCCCAAACCTGTTGACCTAGAAAGAGCCTGCAGAGAACCCTTGAGCAGAGACATGCCACCCTGCTCACTTTGCCATGACATGCTGCACACAGGAGGCATCCGTGCTCTCACAGCTCAGAAACTCCAGAAGCTTTTGAAGCTTCAGAGACCAGGTCTTTAAGTAGAATCTGGACCAACTGACCTGATCAGGCATAGTTCTGAAAGTATAATGAGAGCCTTCTCAGGCTGCTGTCCTGGATCAGTACAGTCACTAGTTCTGCCTTGGATTTAGAAGACTCCCCTGGAAGGTCAGGCAAGGTTATGTTGAAGTATCACCTCCATGTCTCAGAGGGAGACAATCCAACATGTTGCACTTGAATCAGGTCATGTTGTTGGTATCTTACAGATAAATACCACTTACTGCACCAATATCACACAGTGAGGCAAAATCATAATAGAGGACGCACAGTGAAAACAAATGTATTTAAACATAACCACATGTTCTGTGATTCCACAGGACTAAATCTTCAAAGTAATAATATTATTTGTAAAACACCTCCCTTGGCAAATTTTGCTGGACCATGAAAATACCGCAATAAAAATGTCATTTGGAATGTTATGTAAAATCATTCAAGAGAAGAACAAATAAAAGAGCGTGGGATGGAGAAAATGAGCTTGGATACCAGTGAAACACACAGAATCAAGAGGGATCCACATAGGAAACATCTGTGAAGGGAAAAGGTATGTGTCTGCCTGTAAGAGCAGTGGGGAAACAGAGGAGAAGCGGAGAAGTAGTGATGAGTGCTAGCAGTTTCCAACAGGAAGACAGGCTGTGAAATAATTTCTTACTGCCATAAAAGAGGGAGTCTGTAGCAAGAAATAAACAAAGGATCCAACAGTGACCAAGGCTGTCATGCTCAAGTGTCCAGATGATCTGTGCCAAGCTGATGCTCTGCCACGTCTGTGCTTGAGTCTGCCTCTCCTCCTCCTTTGCCACTTGCCTGAGCAGCTGGAAGCACATTTTGCCAAATTGGTCATGGCCACAGGTGACCCATGGAGAACAATTGCTGGTGAGCTGCAGGACCTACTTGTTGAACAGTGCTGACTGTAGCTTTCCTTCTAGCTGCTGATCATATGGTAAAAGGCAGATGTGCTAAAAATACCCTGTTAATTGCTATACTCACTGATAAGGCAAACAGCTAAATTTTTGTGGACAGCTTACAAGAACCTATGTACTGCAGGGATGCTCATTTAGGGCAACTGTCTATTGACACAGACTTTCAGTGCTGGACCCTTGCCTGGCACCAGACATTGATTCTGACAGGGACTCCGGGTTTCTCACATTCCAATTGCTTTCAAAAATAGGCATTCTCACCAAAACCAGTCAGAATTTCATGCAGGATACTGAAATTCATGCAAGTTCAGAGAAGGGACCTAGCTGTGAATGGGGAGCTGTAAGGTGGACAGGACTCCTTGCAGCTCTGTCCCATTTGCCCCACACCTTCAGAAGATGATAGTGCATTGGCTGAGCAGCTTTCTTGTGACCTGACCCGGCTGCCATTTCTCTGACAAGCAGTAATTATAAATTTTTTATATTTCCAAGGAAAGATTTTTCAGACACCTAGCAATGTGACATTTTAGTGGCATAGCAATGGAACTGATTCTGGAAAGAGAATTTTTCTGACCAGCTTACTCATCTTCCTGTTTCTGCCATGAAGAATGTAAAAGGACTTTACAATTCCTGTCCTATAAAATGATAAATCAGTTATCATTGGTCCTAAGATAATGCATTCACCTTTTAAAATTTTGAAGGCTCTTAGTGTGGAGATAAGTGAAACCAAAAATCTTCTAGGTAGATATATATTGATTTTTGTGCTATACAGATACTGACATAGACAGTTACATGTTTACAGGTTTCTTAATCTTTCTTTTCATTCACTGCCACTTGGAAAACACCCACAACAACAACCACAGCAACAGGTCAGCTAAATTATATAGGTTAAGAATACCTAGATGTAAAAAATGGATGGTTTTATGACTAGGCTTTCTCAGTGTAAAGCAGCTGATTTTTAATCTGGAATTTGCTGCTGATTTAAAAGTATCAGGTTCATTTACAAGCAGGTCATACATGTGGTAGGCTCACCTGTAGAGCAAGCTAAGTCATTCCATTCATGCAGAGGAAAGCAGAGAGTAGTGTAAAATATGCTTGTGATGAGTTGGGCAAATGAATAGATTAGAAAAGGAAGGAGAAGAACAGATGAGTTCTAAGCACTTGGAAAAAGCTCTTCTTGAAAACCAGTGATTATGTCAGGAGATCCCACACAGCAGAATGGCAGTGAAGGCCTTGGGAATTGTGCATATCTGCTTTTGGAATAGCACAGCCTGTACAGAAGGATGACAGGCCAATATTACATTTGCTGTGTTAGGTTTGTGATTAAGATCTATGCTTAGAGTTTGAAATGTCCAATCCCATTCATTTTTCAAACTGGAAGGAGTTAGATTAATTTCATAAAGAAAGGGAGTACATTTTTAATAAAACATAAAGACTGTGCCAAGCACTCAAAATCTAAAAAAGAAAGAAATTTGTAGAACTTATTTCATATACACACAACCTACCTTATGTGCTGGCATTATGAGGTAGCCCAATTGCATGTTTACATGCTGTTTTTTCTTTACAGGAGTATTTTAATAGTCAAAGCATGGGATGTCATACTTGGGAAATAAAATAGGTTTGTTTACCAAAAAAATCAGCTGTCTGGAAGCCTTTTGTTTCATTTATTGAAGAAATTGCAAGGCATGCAAGGAATAAGATGAGTTATAAAGACTTGATATCAAGGTTAAGGTAGTTGAAATTCTTGTAACACTACTATTCATCTCTGTTCCCCCAAAAATTCCTATATTACTGTGAACAAGTTACTTAAATGAAGTGATATGAACTTGTGGTTTGTACAGCAGGCCAGAAGCAGAGGCCCAGCTCACTGTAATGAGAGCAGGATCCAGAACAAAGAATAGGACTGAAGGCAGCCTGCATGTCCAGAGGGGACCTCTCACACAGTCATCATTCTGGCTTCAGGCAGCTGGCTCTAGAGCTCCATCTGGGCCAGGGTCTGCTTCCTGTCAGCACAGCACAGCAGTCAGTGCATCCCAGCCAGGCAGGCTCTTGTTCCCACTGCAGTACGAGGTTCCCCTTCCTGGGCACACATGTGAACCTGGGTACCACCCCAAGGCACGGTAGGTCAGTCTGGCTCTGAAGTAACAGCAGCATTGCCTATACCAGGGAAAGAGAAACAAGGACTATATGTTAAGGAAAAAGTCCAGAGAAGTAGTGAAGTCAGAGCTAAGCAAACAAGCAATCATTTATAGGCCGCAAAATCAGTGTTAAGCTGCCAAACCAAAGAGGCCCTTTAGAGTTGCCTAACAGAAAAACCAGCAAGCAAAACAGTGTATATTACTCCCACAAAATGCCATAAAGCTAGAAACAAGAAGTCAGAAAGTCCTCAGTGATTAAAAAGCCACAGAAACACCAAGAAAAAAAATAGCTGGGACACTTTTCAAACGTCCAAAAGTGAGAAAACATGTAATTAAACAGAGCCAGGCCTATGGCTATATGACAAGACAAATCCTAAGAAACCACTTCTTTTTTCCCTACTTCTGCTACATTTTGCCACATACTTAATTGTGGCAATTGATTGATTCTAGGAAAAGGAATGCTATTTCACAGTTTTACTTATCATAGAATCATAGAATCACAGAATAAGCTGAGTTGGAAGAGATCCACAAAGTTCATCGTGTCCAGCTCATGGCCCTGCACAGGATGGGTGCCCCAAGAATCACCCCATGTGTCTGAGAGCCTGAAGGTGTTGTCTAAAAGTTTCTTGAACTCTGTCGGGCTTGGTGCTGTGACCACTTCCCCGGGGAGCCTCTTGTAGTGCTCTACCACTTTCTGGTTGAAGAATTTTTTCCAACCTAAACCTCCCCTGACACAGCTTCATGCCACCTCCTCAATTCCTGTCCCTGGTTATGAGTGTGAAGCTATTGGTAGCTGCCACTGCACCTGAAGTGCCATTCCTCTTCCCCTTTTGAGGGTGTTGAAGGCCACAGTGGTGTGTCCCCTCAGGCTCCTCTCCTCCAGGCTGAACAGACCAAGTGTCCTCAACAGCACCTTTTTTTTCCCCCCCAGATCCATTGAGGGCTTCCCGTTTGCCATCTTTGTGTGCCTCCTTTGGACACTCTCTAACAGCTCAATGCCTCTCTTACACTGTGGCACCCAGAGCTGCCCCCAGCACTCGAGGTGAGGCTGTCCCAGCTCAGAGCAGAGCAGGACAATCCCCTCCCTTGTCTGGCTGGCCATGCTGTCCCTGATGTCCCCAGGACATGGGTGGCCCTCCTGGCTTCCAGGGCACTGCTGACCATGGTCAACTTGCCGTCAGCCAGGACCCACTGGTCCCTTTCCACAGCAATTCTCTCCATCTTCACATTCTGCAGTCTCACCCACAAGCTGCCCCACCCCAGGGGCAGGATCTGGCACCTGTCCTTGCTGTGCTTCATACTGTTGGTCACTGTCCACGCCTGGTTAGTCAAGGTGTCTGCAGATCCTCTCTCCCCGTGAGGCAGTCAGCAACACTTGTCAATTAAGTGTTGTCAGCCAACACAGTATTCTTTACAGTCCTTCATCCCTGTCATTAATGAAGATGTTGAAGAGCACAGGGTTGAGGATAGAGCCCTGAGGATCCCCACTAGTGGCAGCATATTCCATAAAGGACTTCTAGTGATGGGTTACACATACAAAGTAAATTTAAGTGTTCAACCTTTGTGTAGGACTTTGAAGTTTTTCTAGAGACTAGATACCCCCGACCTTTCGCAAATCCCAACTTTTCTTTTCCTTTATTTTCATTATAATGCTTGATTCAGTCACCCACACACCCTCTCTTTCATTTCTCAGCAATCCCACAGCACCAACCATAGCAGTAATAACAGGAGTGACAATAAATAATAAATAGTGTAGTAGATTTAATGGAGTATTTGATAATTTAAATCAATGCGTTAATTTTCACAATAAACAAAAAAAACCTACTGTAAGTTTTTTGTGCCCTCAGGGCAAAGGAGTGAGATGCACTGGCATCATGAAGGAGCAGAGTGGGCGAAGCACTACTGCACACAAGGACACCCTGAGCATCACTCACAAGTGGGGCACAAGGTCCAGTTGCCAGGTTCCATCTGACACTTATCATGTTTGAATCATTGCAAGACATCAACACCTTGCCCAGATCCTAAAATCACAGTCAGGATCGGGTTGGCAGGGGAAATAAGCTGACATTAGCTGAGATCTGCAAAAATAAGAAGATTTTCTTAGTGTCAGGGAAGTAGTTCTTTAAGATTTTTTTAGTCCTATGTAGCTTAAAAATAGAAACAGTATTCACTCCCCCCCCTGAGATGTTGTCTGGAACACATAAACACTTTCTAAACATCTGTATTGTCAAATACAGTTAATTTTTTGTTTGTCTCTTCTTTAAGCCAGTGAAAAGAGAGTACAGAGAATGCCCTTTGTCCATCAAGTTTGTAAGAGTTAAACAGTGACAGAAGAAGGCACTGCAGATCCTTCATAGGGGTTTGTTATTGTAGAAAATTGCAGTCTAAATAAGAAAACTTTTATTTACCAGAGTTGAATCCACATGCAATTAGACAGGCATCTTTGCTGGAATAAACCATTGATTCTTATATGATTGGCTAGTAGATGCTTTAAAGATTTATTTTCCAATGAGATGACAGCCTGTTTGCTTACTAAAAACACTTCCTTACTAAAAACACCTATGTGCATGATCACTTCTCTCTCCAGCAGGTGCCATCATTTATATCAAGGGGTTTGCTAAAGCTTATGTGTGCTCACTGCTGAAGGGCAGTTTCTGCAAACAGTAGTGTCATATTTTTTTTCAAAAATGCTCTTAACATCACTGCTGAGCAATGGTTGCTAGGACACTGATCCTTTCTTTACATTATGTACTTCAGTTAAATCAGAGAACCTGTGAAATTAAGAGTTATTCAAGATAGGTCACAGTACATGAGCTCATCTTCCACCACATTGAGGCACTGCAAAGAATTTGACTTTCTTACATCTTTCACTGCTCTAATGCATTAAAATAAATTGTATAAGGCTAAATTATTATTTTTCCCTTTGGTTTAGACTAGCATATCTATTTCTTTTTAGATATTATGTCTGTTATACTATGGTCTTTGCTAGAGCAGTGAAACTGCTTCTGAAATCTTATATTATTATTATAGGACTGCCAAAAAACTGGGGTGACTGACAATACAAAGCTCAATGAAAAGCATGTTGTAAAACAATGATATTTTCATGTACCTAATAGAGAATGTTATATAATCTAAAGAAAGTAAACATTTTGACTGCTATTTAAGAACATATTAATAGTTGCCATATACACTATCATACCCTTGTTCCAGCTGCTGCACTTTAAAACTGTACTTTTTCATTATATTTTATTTATTATTTTAATTTTTCCAAAGTGTGACAGAGAGTGATTGTGTCAGTTAAGAAATGTAAGCCAGGTTTCCCTAAATCTGAAATTTGCTTAACATTACCTTGTGAACCTTGAAGAGAATAATTAGGCCAAGACATTCACATCTCAAACATCAATGGCAAATGTTAGGCACAGAAAAGTAAGCTACATTTCTGTCTGTTTGCTAAAGAGAAGATTGCTTTTCCCATCCTGCCCATTCATTTGATATGGGGCTGAGTTTTGTTACAAATCCAATTTCTTTAGCTATATAGATGTCTTGCCCCAAGGACAATAAGTTCTTTCAAGTCCATTATGTTTGCAAACCTCACTTTTTCATGTGTGGATGGAACATTGTTGTATGTACCATGAGATTTGGAAAGGCCAGTGTTGATTTATTGACTGCTTAATAGTTCCTCAGCAGCAGTTGTCAAACAACATGTTGGATAATTTTCCAAATCAGAGCTGCTTTCTGAAGAGCAATTCATTGGACTTTGAATGTGTAGGTCTAACACTAACACACTCAAAAAGATTCATCAGATGTAATAACTCTCAAATAATTATTAAAAGATAGGCATTCTGACTTCATCAGAAAATATTGCAACCTACTGAAATTCATCTAAGCCAATATGAACTAGACATAGTCCTCATATGTGCTCTGCCAGAGGTACATTCTTATTCTATGGGAGGCTGAGGCCTTGCAAGCCTTGAGCCATGACACTGACAGTAGGACATTGCTTTGCAGGCAGACATTTACCTCATTCATTATTGAGGGAGTATCCTGTTCTTTAGCACTGGATATCAGATTTTCAGGACTAGCCTGGTGGTGGAATGAGAAACACAACATATCTGTGACTCCCTTGTCCTCAGGCAATCAGGCATCCATCTAATTTTAGCGTGGGGCAAAGCAAATTTAAGAAGTCAGGCAACCTAGTTAAGCTAAATACAGTCCACATTGCTTATTGGAAATACTCTCTGTGCTCCAATTATCTTCAGACTTTTAAACAGATTCCCCAGTCCTTTAGGATTTGCTTCAGCATAAAACTCTGTAAATAATTAAATGTGTTGATTACAATTTTAAAAATTGGATTGTGCTGTAAGTACTTATTCTTCTGTGGTTTTACTGAGAAAGACATACTATTCTTAGGTAGAGCTGTGCAATCAACATGTGAAGAAATGTGTCACACATATAAGTGACATTTTACAACCACTTTTCAACCACTAGCACTGGTTTGTTCATTCCTATGTTACAGATGGAATTTATATATCAAACCTAACTCCCAGTGTTCTGAGTAAAATATCTCACCAATTGCATGACTGTAGAAGAAATGGGGAACTACCAGATTTTTCAGTTTAAGATCTTACTTTTCTGGTTGCTATTTCAATGTACTCATCATTCCAAGTGCTAATCAGGAAATATCTGAAGCAGCATCTGGGACAGCCTTTTTTCTTTCAAGGGGATGAGAATATCTTCTCCTAGCAAAGTGCATACCTTGTTAAAGAATCACAGAGGGGAGATCTGTGGGCATTTTTTGCCTTTTTCCCTTTCAGCATGCCATAAAAGTTTTCCATTTCAGGAAAACAGAAATGGGCAGAAAAGGAACTTTTCTGGTTCTTGGATGTAAAGCAAGCTGTGAACAGAAAAGCAAATGGTGGAAATCACCACAGAGGTTGCAATTGCAAAGGACAAACTGTGCAAGTTTTATGGAAAAACTACAGTGTGCAAAGGCTCCACCAATATATCAGGACTTGCAAGGTCTCACACTAAAAAACATATTTTTATCCAGTATATGTCTGCAGATAAAATAATGTAAGATGTTTAAAACACTCCTATCTGAAAACACTTGATTTTAGCTGGGCTTGCTACTGGGAAATAGCAAAGGCTTATCATAAATTCACTATTCCCGAGTGGTCCAAATTTTATGCATATGCTTTTGTGTTTGATATGATGACTACAATGAAGACAATGGTGTTTCTCAGCTGCTCCTCAGATCAGCTGCAGATTAATGCAGCTGCAGGTTCATTATGGACATGGAGCACATGCTGTCAGTCAGGTTAGCTTTCATGGTGATGTGATCTCACCTTCCTATCACTCAGCCTTGCTTTTCAGGATTTGTTTCTACCAAGCCTAAGAAAAAAGCCTGATTTGGCCATGTATAAGTCATATATATCATAACTTACACTGCCCTCTGATAAAGGGATTGTGTGCCCAAAATCATGGAATGCCAGGTGGGGACCTCAAGGATTATCAAGTCTAATCTTTCTTGGCAAAAGCAGTCTCTACAACATGGCCCAGCACCCTGTCCAGCTTCTTCTTAGAAGTGCTATTCTATGCTGCAGAATCCACCACTTCCATGTGGAGTTCACACTGGAGGCTGATTGTTCTTTCCGTGAAAATTTTTTCTCTTGCATCTAATCAGAGGCCCCCAGGCGTAATTTCTATCCAATAGCCCTTGTATTTTCCATGTGACTCTCTATAAAAAAGGAGCTTTATCTTCTTTGTACCTAGACTTTAAATACTGGAACATGGTGATAAAGTCTCCCCAAAGTCTTACTTGTATCAAGGCTGAGCAAAGCCAGTTCTCTCAGCTGTTCCTCACATGTCAGGATTCCCAGGCCTTCGATCACCTTTGTGTTCTTCTCTGGACCCCCTGCAGCCTGTCCACATCTATTTTGTACAATGGGGAGCAAAACTGAACACAAGATTCCAGCTGAGGCCAGACAAGCCCTGAATAGAGCAGGATAATGGCTTGGTCATCTCTGCTGGTGATGCCCTTGATGTCACTCGGTCTCATGTCACCTTTCTGTACCACAGCAGCCCACTGATCACTCAAACTGAACTTTGGGCACCAGGACCACAGCCCCCTTCACACAGAGCTGCTCCCCAGATGGACAGATCCCAGCACATGCTGCACACACATTTTTCCAGGTGTTACACAAGGAATATCTTATACTCATTTTTGCTGAAGTTTGTAAGGTCCTCATTAACCCACTCTTCCAGCTTATTAAGGCCTTCCTGCAGGGTGTGTTTCACAAAGTGTCCACTTCCTCTTGGAGTTTGTTATCTTCAGCAAATTTCATTGGGTCACACTTGATCCCATCTTCCAGATCACTTATGGATATACTAAACAGCATTGAGCACCACATCAACCCTGAAGAACTGCAACTGCTGCCAGTGTGAAAAGGAGCTATTTACCAACACTGCCAGCCAGTTGCTCACACACTACATGAACCACATGTCCAGACCATAACACAGCAGTTTCTCTTAGCAGGAGGTTGTGCTAAGTGTTAGCATAAGCCTTGCTTTTGCTACCACCCAGGTAGATAATGCCCACCACTCATCCCATATCAATGAAGCAGGTTACTTTGGTATAGATGGTAATCAGGGGGCACATTCTTAAAAAATTCCCAGCACTTGATAGCTTCTCTGTCCTCCATGAAAGCTTACCATGGAATCCCTCTCAGCAGAGCTCTGAGTGAGCTGAAATTTGCTATTCTAAAACCTCATCAAATCTAAAACCTTTGCCTCATACTAACCTTCAGTGTGTTCAGATGAGTCCCAAATTCCTCAATATTGTGATCACAGCAGCCAGGGCTATCTCCAAATGAGAAATTACAAAGCAGATTTTCTTGGTTTGTGAGTACAAAAAAAAATTATTTTTCCCTATGATTTTTGTCAGTTATGCATGGATGATAGCTCTAAAAATAGTAATAAAAACATAGAAATTATAGAGCAGTGATTTTTTTTTTCTGAAATGCTTGCAGTGCTTGTATTATAAATACCTGGAGCAGCTTCCCTTCTGCTATTCCCTAAATTTGTCAACACCAGACAGACATTGCTGAATATGTCTTGAAGCCTGTTCACCTTCCCAGTGTTTGCTTATCTGAGTGCTGAACAAGTAGTGCAAACACTGATTTCAATTTGCCTCTGCAGAGGAAGGAGTACATAGCTCATATTGCAAAAAATACAGATTAGGAGACCAGATTCTGAGTGCTGCTGCACTACTTTTGAGCAATGCATGAAGGTACCCCACAGCATACTTCTGAAAGAACATGCATTAGTTTTACACTCTAGCTGTCTCATTTTTTAAACCCTTTTCCTCCTACTATCTCCAGTTTTATTTCATTTATCAAGTATTTTTCCACATTTTAAAAGTTAAATACTATCACATTGTTTGGGTATCTTATTTTAATTACCTGGCTTTCTACTTGAAATTATTGTAGAGATCATAACTAGTAATTATAAGTAGTAATATGTTTTGATGAATATTACATAGCTAATTTTGAATTTTAATCAGTAACCTCACTGATTTGATTCATCCTGCTGTACTACATTGCACAATGTGACTATATTGAGTAGATAAGTGACTATTTTTTACTTCAAAGTGCTTCAATGATCCTTGGATAAAAGCTTGAATCCACTGAAGTCCTCAATTAACTTTATTTCAAATTTCAGTGACAGTTAGTGTAAGTAATGTCTTTAGTAGAATGAGAAAAGGCAATTATAATATTTGAAAACGGCTTTGTGGACACAAGATTTCTTCTTTTGTGTTATAAAAATACTTGTATTCACTATAACATCATGTTGGAATAGTGGTACCTGTTGGACAACGCTGTTCCCACCTCTGATTAATTAGTCCCAGTCTCACTGGGTCTAATGGCATCACCTTCATCAGAATTACTACATGCTTGCACATATGTGACACAGCACCATTATAGGGCCCTGTAAGTGTCACCAGCAGCTATTGAAAACTACAAACACAGCACATGAAACATTATACAAAGCTATTAGCTTATTTTAGAAACCTGTTAATGTTAGAGAATGGTGTGTGCAGTCTTGGTCTATACATGCTATGGCCTGTATTCCTTAGTATGCATAGTAAATCCTCCCTAGTATTCTTTCTATATGTAGTAAATAATTTCCTAATTTAGAAATACTGACTGAGATCAAATGACATTGAATCTGTCAGTGTAAAAGTGCATATGTAAACAAAATCCAGATTTTTCCCAAGTCCCTGATTCAGATTTGGATCTGTCCCCTTTTGCTGTGGCTAGACATGTTTGCACAGCCACAGAGATGCTAAATTGAGAAGCAGTTGAATAATGTTACTTTCAGCTGTAAATCAAACGACAAATGTGAAACATATTACAGCTTTAGAAATTAATTACATACATCTGAGATTTAATATTGGCATACCTTTTGGAAGGAAACTCCCTATTTGGTACCATACACCACTGATTTCCAAACTATGTTGACTGCTTCCCTGCAGTTGGTACATGTATTTGTGTACACACACTGAGATGGTGAGATCTGCTTTGTTCCAAACTTCCTCTGAGAGATGCCTCTGCAAAGACAACAGGTGCATGTGGGCTTTTCTTTGATTGCTAGGAATTCCAGCTAATGAAGAAATGGTCCCCTATAACTTCAGCATACAATTTTCTCTGCTGGCTGTCATACAGGGCTCTCTAGATAGTGCTAAGTCTGTTTATCATTAATTTATTTCTTTCATAATCAAACTGTTCTTCCCGAACAGCAGATCTTCCATCTTCTGTAAGAGCTTTTGCTTTGGAGGGCAAAGGGCATCTCAGTCACTTGTTAATAACAAGGTCAGACCACTTTCAATCCCACGGTCTGCTGCAGCAGCTCAGCTAGGTGGCCATGAGGTAAAAGAGCCACAAGAGTCACTGCTCTTACTCTGGCAGACAAAGGGGATTTTAGGGTCTTCCCTGCACCCCCAATCGCAACAGGCGTTTCTCTCTCTCCTCCTGAGAGCCACATATTTCACATTTTCCCTGTGCAAATAACTGCTCAGGCCCTTTTTTCAAAGAGCCTTTATTAAACCACCAACTATTTGCTGTCAAGACATTTAGGATGAAATCATCGTGTTAAACAAATAAACGCAGCTTCATACAGATCTCTGCTCTGGGAGCAGAATAAGAAAATAATTTCTGTCTGCTCTCCACAAAAGCGGCTGGAAAGGCTGAAAGAAAAATATTATTTTTACTTCATCGTGTGAAATATCGTTTTGGACGATCTGTCGCGTTGAGCGTTTGAAGAGTTTTTGCTGGCAGGTTTCAAGGGTCCCCTGGGTTGACCCCCTGGGATTGTTTTCTTCATTAATAAACTTTGCATGATGTGTGTTAAAAGGAACATTCTGTTTGCTGTGTAAATAAGGGATGTCAAACAAGAAGCAGAAGCCTCGCAGACACTAGATGAGGTGCTCTTCAAGGGCAGGAGACGCTTGTGAGGAAAAATAAAAGAGAAGTTGAAAATAATGTGACTGCCCTATCCAAGCTGAGGCATTGCTGTGGAATCTATTCTGCCTGTGAACCCAAATGAGTTCGCTTCTTTGTAAATCCCAGAGAGAAAGAGGCACATTGTGCCTTAAAGCAGCAGAAGAGGTACTTGGGAAAGCAAGGGCAGGAACATCTACCCAAAGCTGGGCAAAGCAGGCCAGATGGTGCAGAGCAGGCACTGCCATCACCATGTGGAAGAAGGATTTTGACAGTTCTGCGAGCAGCCCCAGGGAGAGGGACTGAAGAGCATTTCTGCATCAGCATTTGACAGTCTGATGCTGCTGTGGAAATTACTGTGGTAAAGCTTTTGACCGGATTTAAGGCATTAATTTGCAAGAAAGCAATCAGCCTTTTGCTGGTCCTGGCGTTTTGTCTCCTATCACAAAGCAGAAGTAAAAATAACCTGATGTTTATTGGTGTTTGTTTTCTGCTGCCTGCCTCCTTGCCTGTATTGCCACTCAACTCTCCCACTGCTTCTGAAACTATTCATTTTGCATCTGTTGTTTCCTGCCCCCTTGAAGAACCCTATAAACCTTATAAAACAAGTTATTTCCTGTCATTCACAGTTAGAGTATCTGAAACGCATCAGAAATGCTATAGTCAGGAAACAAAAATGTCCCCAGTGTCACTTTGGGTCCCATTCTGGGCAGGGGTAGAAGCAGGCAGACAGGCTGTGAGACTGCTGCTAGGCATTGGATGAACCAAGCCCCTCAGCTGGCTTTTCCCAGCCTGCACATATTCCTATAATGTCCTTTTCCTCTGGCTGTCATCACAGGGAAAAAAAATACTCATACTGCTTAAAACTTGTTTACATCAGGAAGAGAAGAGTCAAGCACACTGCTTAAGAGATGAAGGAGGATCAATTCTCTAACTTCAGAGATCCAGGAGAAGAAACATTTCAGTGTCCAATAGTCCTTGGATGTAATTAAAGCTGACAGGATACTTACATTTACCACTTCGTGCAAAGCAGTGCAGTGCATCAGGAAGAGATGTGACCTCCACAGCTAAGCCTCAGGCCGGCTTTAGAAGCAATTCTAAAACAAACATGAAATTAACAATACTACCTTTTTCTTAATCTGTATTGTATCTTTATTACTGAAATATTTATCATATGTAGGTCACATACCATGCAGTCAGTAAGCTCACTAAGCTGATTTCAGAGCTATGTTAATAACTGAAAGAAAAACATTTAATTTGTCTAAAATAAATAAATACATTGTTTCAATAATTTTGGTCACAAAAATGGCGAAATGACAATAATTTTTTGAAGAGGTGATTTGGGTGAGAATCATAAGAGTCACTGTAACTGGTGATGGTGACAAATAGAATTTCATCTAATTTAATTGACCAATAAGCATAAATGATGGAAGGATGTCTACCAAAAATGATTCAAAACCAAAAATTGGTTTTGAAGTGACTTGCAGTGGATTTAGAATGGTGAAACAAGACTAAAAAAATCTGGTTTGCTTTCAGAAATTTAACTATGTATCTCATTCCACAAGCTCTGTGCCTGGAGAGAGCCCAACTTCTATTGTCATAGAGTTTTTATCACCCTCAAAATTTTTTTGTCCAATGGATAAGGTTAAGAACTTGCATTAAGAACTTGTGTAATGTTTATGCCATATATAATCTTTCTATGTACAAATGTTGGTATTTTGATTTTGCATCCAAATTCCCTTTTACTGATTCTTTATTACCAAGAAGCCTATTTTTGATTCACAAAATTTGCTTGATTTTAAAAGGAAAGAAGCTGAGTACCTGCTCTGAGATAATTGAGTTGCACTAGCAGCTATTTATACAGCTTGTGAGTTTATATAAGGGTAGGACACTTTCATCAACAGGATGGACTGGAAAGCTGTCACAAATTTTTCTAGGTTTAGGTACTTAGTTGCAATACAGGTCAAGTAATTTCTTATCAAGTGCTAATTTTTAATAAACTTAGGGATTATATGGAATTATTATCTTCATCTTATTCTTTTCTAGACAGAAGATATCCATTCAACAGGTAGTCCTGATAGCAACCATATCAGAGATACCAAAAATGGCACGAACATGGAAATTGAGGAGATCCATTTGAAAGACAAAGTTCTGATCAGATAGCAGTACATAAAAAATCCCCACATATCATTGATACAAAGCTGTATTGAAGGAAGTTAAGTTTTGTCCAGGTTATGTCAAAACTTAAAAGTACTAAATGTGACATCATCCTTAAATGATGTCCAAGTATTTTTAAAATAAATTAGAATTTACACTGGTATTCCCAAAAAACAAAGTTACACGTAGTGATGAGTAAAGTAACCTGAAGCATTGGCTCATGAAGTTTTAGCAGTGGAGTATCATGATACACAAATTTTAGAGCCTTCAGCTTCAAACAACAAGATATTTATCATGGTTACTACATGGATTTTTGGTGATAAAGGTCTGAGGTTTGTATGGTGATGATACCTAGGGCCAGCTCTTCTTTCCATGTGAATGGTGTTCAGGACACAATGTTCAGACAGATCAGAAAGATTAGCATGCAAATTACCTCTAAGTACATAAAGACCATGTCTTACAGGTGTTTGGATAACCTCTTTTAAAAATTAAGATTCTTCTGTGAACCTCTCTAGGTAGGCTGTTCACTAGCCTTGGAATTAATGAATTGTCTAATCTATCTTCTTTGCTCAAGTTAGTGCACTTTTTCACATTGTGTCCCCAGTGGATATGGAAAATGATTGATCACTGTCCTCTTCATAACAACTTTTTACATATTGGGAAATTGTTATCCCTTCCTCCCCCTCCCCTTGGGCCTCATGCTTAGTCTTCTCTTTTCTAGACTAAACAAACCCAGTTCTTTCAACCTTTTCTTGTAGGTCATGTTTTCTAAACCTCTGATCATTCTTGCTGCTCTCCTTTGCACTCTCTTCAATTTGTCTACATCTTTCTTGAAGTGTGGTTCCCAAAGCTGTACAAAGCACATCATCTGAGGCCTCACCCATGTAGCCTAAAGCAGAACTCTTACTCCTTTTTCCAGTGGTAAGACATTCCAGGTGAACGACCAAAGAATAATATTTTCTTTTATCCTAACACAGCTCCAGCAAGGCATGGTGTTGTGATTCCCTATGATTGCCTATGACCTCCAGATCCATTTTCTCCAATACGGCTGCAGTCACAATCTTTCTTATCTTGTTTCTGATTATTTAGATTCTTCTTAACACATCTAACATATTTCTCTCTCCTTTATTCCATCTTGAAGGCTTCAGACCATCTCTTCTATTTACTGGGACTGTTTTTTATTCTGATCACTGCAAGGAGTGTCTGTATGACACCAGCTGCCATAGCTCACACAGGCCGTGGTCTGTGACCTCTTGCTCTCCCAGGGCTGTATGGCCATGTCATGGCTTTAGTTGCAATGACATATGCGCCCATCTCCAGTCCCAGTAACTCACCAAACATAAGGAGAGGAAAGTTTTGCCCATCTCACACATTCACCACAATGTCTGAGTTGCTGAGAGCAACTCAAAGAGCAACTTCAGCCTCAGTTCCTCTAGCCAGGGAACTGAGAACAAGCTCTCCTGCTCGAGTACATCCCATGTGACACCAAGTAGGAATCAAATATACCCTACATATATATTTCCTATAAGTGTAGGGTATATTTCCACTATAAGTAAAATAGTCTGTTTTTGAGATGACTTCATCTGCCTGGACTGCTTTGTCTCATACTTTATCTTCTGAAACCTGATGCACTGGTTCTTTCAGTTAGATGCTTAACTTTTTTGAAATGTAATATTGTTATTCTTCTGCTCTTCTTACTTCTTTATACCTGTTCAGCCTTCCTTTTTCATCCTATGGTCAATTTTCATTTGCCTTCAGATTCTGAACATATTTTTCCAAGAACTAGTATCTCCACCCATAATTGTCCTTTTCCTTGTACTATTTTCTGTGGACAGCTTGACATTTTCAACATATTCAGGGAACGTGATGGACCATTTTTCACTTTTGCAATAGATAAGCAAGCTCTCCTGAAACTGTCCTTTAGATTTTTCTATATTAAAGTATTTGGGGTTTACATATTTTACAGCTTCCACCTCACCATCCGGTAGGATAGTTTGTAATCCAACGCTGCTAAATCTTGCTAGTCCCAGTGATGGCCTGGAAAGGCTCGGGATGGCCTTGGACAGCCCGCGCTCCAAAGGACGAAGAGTCTTCAGGTTTTTTCTCGGTCTTCAGTGTTTATTAGTTTTTTATCTACAAGATTTTCTCTCGGCCCGACAGAGGTCTGCACAGCACGCCAGCCATGAGCACACTGCGAGGCCTCAAGGCGGTCACTTATCTTTATACTCAAAACTACGTATAAGATATTTATCTATTTTCCCCAATACCTTTCACCCTTATTGACAAGTGCACTTTTAGTAAGAACCAATCCCAAAGTACCACCACCACCACAGAAGATGGAGGCTAAGAAGAAGAAGAAGAAGGACAGGACATGCCCCAATTCCTCCATCTTACTTCTCTACACTCCCGTGTACCGAAATTCTAAAACCTGTGTTTCACACTCTAATTAACCTATCCCTTCACCATTTACCCCAGTGAGATCCTCCCATCCTCATACAGGTGTCGTCTCCTGTGCAGGATCAAAGTCCTGCCACCAGACACTTCTGGCAACATTCCAGGACCTCCGAGCCCCCCAAGGGTGGTCTCGGTGACTCAGCACATCAGTCCTGATGTGCTGAGATCCTACATCCCAGATGTAGCCAACTCATGTGCTGCCTCATCCACGTCTCTGAAATTTCAAATTTATTACATAACGAGTATTTAGGTTCTTATATCAATACTTGATATGACTTACACTTGCATTTTCAAAAGAAATCTACAAAACAATATAAATAAATCTACAAATTTAGAATAAAAGCAGAGAAACCAGTTGTTACAAAACTAGTGGTGAAACTTGCTTTGACATGCTCCTCAAATTCTTGGCATTTGTCTGGTGATGCATCAGCAAATTGTTATGCTGTGGTATTTCATTTTTCTTCTCTCATGTTTCTTTCCCTCCATTTATTATCTGCTTCCAAGATTTTTCCTGGATCTCTCTTTCTGGATTTTGAAGGTCCTCTCAGTAGTTTCCTCTGAAGCCAGTGGAAGTCCAGGCCCCAGAGAAAGCTTTTCACTAGAGCGATCCCATTTCTGACTAATTCTCTTTTGCAATATACTGTATGGTGTCTAAGGAAGCCAAAATCCTTCTGTCAACACTCTGTGCAGCCAAGTATTCTCCTTTAGCCCTGACCATCATAATCTCTGGGATCACATTCAGACCCTCTTCTTAACCTGCCAGAGCTGGGCAGCTGCTGGTCATGTGGATCCAGCAAACCAACCAAAGTCTTCCCTCCTTCATCCTCCAGCTTCTCTCAACCTGATTCTGGGTTATTCCAAGCTGCCTTTGTCCCCTGAGCCACCACTGCCCACTCTTGCCATTCCTTGGCTGTGCAGGGGTTCCCTGGGGTGCTCCAGGCAGCAGGTTCTCCCGTGGCATGTTCCCTGCCTGGCCAAGGGCTCTCATGGCTCAGCTGTCAAGCCCACCTCTCCCACATCGCCTTGCCATGCTCTGCACCCCCATGGAAGGCTGCCACAGCCTATCCACTTGTGTGTCTTCTGCCTGAAGACCTCAAACGGCATTGCAGATTTTTTTCCAGCAATGGGTGATAGCAGGAGAAATACCAGTGATGCAATCATTGCCGTAATTGATCTGGTAAATTAAGAGCCAGATTAGAAACAAAACTGGTGACCTTATTCTAGTCAGGACCCTCCGGTCATGTGTGAGTTATGGAACATCTACAAAGGTCTAGAGGGTCCCTTAACTCTCCCACAGGTTAGAAAACATTATTTGGCCTACTTTATACTCCTGACATGGATAGTCCAAGTGATTTGCTCTGTGCCACTCAGCAGAAAATTCCCATTGCTTCTAAGCACTACCAGGCTAGACTCTGCTGCGTTCCAGGTCCAAAGGTTTTAGTTACGTCTCTAATGTTTGGGGGGTTTTTTAATTGCTTGGTTTGCATGACGTGGCATACTTTAGAACATTGTTTCTGTGACATTTCTTTGAGACCACAGATTTTACAATTACCAACTACAATTACCAACTTTGTTCAATGGTTGAGTGCTCTTTGAGGATGCCTGTTCATTCCTCTATATTACCTCAGTCTTATAAAAAAGATGTATTACTTCAGAATAAAAATCAAGTTTTGAAACTTTTCAGTTCAAAGCCAACTATGAAAGACATTTTCCCTCTTTTTTTTTTAGTTTTTAATTTTTAATAATGGACTCTTTCCATTGACAAGTTTTTGACATTGCCTGTTTTGAACCCTTGGTATTTGAAACAGCTTGCTGATGTTTTCTTAAATAACATCCTCTTGTGGGTCCATAAAATCCTGAAGTTATTACAAATAAATAAACAAAATTTCTCTTCATGATGTAAACCAGCTTTGAATGAAGTCATTGAGTGGAAGTTTGACTTGGATTGCTTCTGAAAAATTGCTCAGACCCAAGGCAAAGTTCTGCTTTTCCTCTGTGTGCTGTAGAAATTGGTGAGCAGCTGTTCTAAGTCAACTGAGGGGAGCAAACCCCTGTTGTTTAATGCCTTGTTTTAATTTCCAGTGGGAAACCAATCAGAAAGTCTGTACTCTCCAGTCCCTTTTCCTTCATTCATTTTTGCCAAGCAGTATCCTCCTGATTGAATGATACGAGATCAGAGTTTTCCCTTCTCTATTTTAGGTATCTTATCCCATCAGGCAATGCAGTGGGCCTCAAGCTTCCCCTGATTAGTGGCACCAATATTTAATGACCTGTTCCATTCTGACTGTTCCAACCTGAACCACAGTGGATGTGACACCAGCAGAGAGCATGGTCCAGACTCTGCTGTGAGACATGGGACACGAACGTGACGTAGCAGGGCTATGAAATTATGCCTGCGCTTCACTTGGTTCTCTCCCCATTTCTCCTCACTGTGGTCTGTGCTCTTCCACAGATCTTCATCACACTCATGGGAAGCCTTTGTTTTGCTAAGAGAAAAATTAGACCTTCTGTGGTCCCCTGCAAGGATTGAAATCTGAGTCTTTATCACCTCAATGACATTTGCTCCAGTGCACTATGAGGAGATGCCAAAAAAAGTTTTGTTGACCACTTGTCCAGATTCAGGAGATATGTTTGGCCTTAGCACTAAGGTGCACATTTCTTCAACTAGCATCTGGAGGTCTGATCATCTATACTTATCATTTTGTCTTTTCATTTTAGTGGCATTTTCACAAATACCCATCAACAACCCAAACACTCAAACAGATATGAATCATTTAATGTGTCGAGCATGTCAAACAAAATTCTCACAATGTGCTTTTCAATTATGTCATTAGCTGTAGTAATAACTTGGCAATGCAAGTAATAAATGCAGCAATCTGTGTCATAGTACTGAAGACAATGGCCAGGACAACCTGCTCTCAATTCTCCTGAGAGATGGCCATATTCACACACTGCAGTTGTAGACCCTATTTTAAGTGATGATGCTGTCTGCAAAGCCCTGTGCAAGCACTGAGATTGCGCTTATGGAGTGAGGTACTACCTAGTCTTTTGACCATAATTAACAAGTATCTGGCCACAGCCTTCACAGGAATAAAATAATGGATGAAGAAAAATACAAACGAGGTGGCCGGACCTAAAGGTAAAACGAAAGTTTTACTACATGGTACAGCTTGAATTAAAAAGAATGCTCTGGTAACAGGTGAAAGTCTATACAAGTATGACATTTAGCACTGTGACTGAGATTTAAGTGCTATTTGCTCCTTTACAGCTGATAAAGCTCTTTAGCAAGATGGCTGCTGTGGGATTGTCACTGATTCCCCAAGGGCTGAGCACTCACACTACCACATTCCCCAGTTCTATGGGCAGATGTTAGCAATGGTTGGAGAGTGATGTTTTATTGCTACCCCTCCCTCCCCATACCCTGAAAACTATGAGCTGAAAATCAAAATATTGGCAGGTATTTCTTTGTACCTGGAAATGCTGTTACTGTAGCCTCCAGCAGAGCTTCCAAGACCACTTCTCCCACTCCTCCCAGTGAGATGGGGAGATGCCCCACCTCATCCTGCTCTGTGGGATGGAGGTCAGTCAAGCAGCACATTTTTTCAGATTGAGCATAACCAGACACTGACTGAGATCAGGAGAGCTGCTACACTCAGCTTCCAACCACAGCTCCCATGAAACTTTGTGGCAGAATTTCAGTGTGGAAATACTTCAATTTTCAGGCATTAGGGGGTAGAGTATGAGATGGAAAAAGCTTGCTGAAAAACTGATACTGCTCACAGAAAACCGATACTTAAACAAATAATTCATTTAGCTGCACACCGATTTTCTGTCAATAAACAGTTTTAAAATGTGCCTGATCCCTAGTGAAGTCTGCAACCCATACTGAGCTATTTTATTACTCCGAGTACCTCTGAATCAGTTAACCCTGCTGTTTTCTCTTCCTCCACATAAGGTAGAGATTTGTTCATCTCGTGGGAGGCTCAGTCAGTCCTTGGCTCCCCACACTGACATCCAAGTTACAGTTTCAGCTCCACAAAATACTGTTTATATAAGAGCTAGAGAGAAAAGACACCTATGAAAAAAGAAAAATAATTATATTTGTTTGTGTTATAGAAGCCCTCAGCATCCCCACTCACAGTTGGGCCCCAGTACACAGCACAGGGTAAGATCATAGCTGCAGTCAAAGCTAGTTGCAATCTAATTAAGACAAGATGTAACACTCTGATGCAAAAAACGGTTGAAAAGGGAATCAATGATGGGGGAAGCATTCTCTCCTTAAGAGGAGAAAGAAATTAGAGATTTTTGCTAATTGCCCAATTCCAGCATCTGGGGCTTAAAAAATCTCTAAATCAACAAATAATCAGGAAGTTGCAATAGATCTTGAGAGCATGTAAAGGGTTGATATATTACTTGGCATTTTCTGCTTTGAACTTTTTTTTGTTTTTCCCCTTTTCATGGGTCCTTCACATTTGTGCCTTTAAGTGGAAGATGAGTTAGCACAAGGAGCATCAGACTATATTTTGGAGAGCCACGTACACTGCAACTGTCTCCCCCAGCAACTCAGTGTTTAGGTAGGCTCTAGAAGGCAAAATTTTTTTTCAGGAGTCATTATTGTTGAGAAAGCCTTAAAAGCTAGTATGTTGCTCACAGTCTAGACAGATCAGCTCCCTGGATTGGTAAGTACAATGCTGAAAGGACAGAACACAGGTATGGATCAACCTTTTTCATCTGAATGAGAAGCTGAATCTAAAAATTGTCTGCAAACCTTTCTGTTTCAGTATTGATTACCTCCACATGAATAGACTTTTAGCAGGTACTTAAGTACCGTGTTTATATCAAAAGTCCTAGCCACTCCCTTAATCTTCACTTATCCCAGCTCCCATTGTTTTCTAGCCACTTGACCATATTTCTGGATTTTGGAAGGAGGATCTGCAGAGTTTTCTATTTAATTGAACAGAACAATTCTCAACTGCAGAGAGCAGGCAGTAAGAATATGAGTGTTCGGGAAGTTTTATATTAATCAGAATCATGGTTATGAGTTGTAGTGTCAGACAGAAACATGGTAAAAGTTTGTAAAAGACAAGATGCTCCCCCATTCTGGTGTTAGGATGTGCTGATGTAGTACTGATGTATTGGCATGCTTAGTAGGAGTAGTTTTGGTTACTGTTTGGAGTCTACCTGCAAAAGAAAAGTGCCTGGCAGAAGTAGAAGGTAAAGCCAATTCAGTCTGCAACACTCCTCTCTCTAAATTATGGCCATGAGAGAATTCTGTTTGAAAGGGCTCAACAAAAATAACCTTTTCTTTTAAAAAGGTTTCAGAGTAGTAACTAGGGAAAAAAATCAGTAAAAGATTCTTCATCATGGTTCAGTCAGTGATTGTTGGTGGTTGGAAGCTGGAAGAAGAAATCCAAAAATGTCAATTTTTCAATAAGTTTTTGTCTGAAAATTTATACTTTGGAAGGAGCATGCTGAAATCCCACCACTTTCACATGACATAGTCTTGAAAATGTGTAAACATACTGAATTTTAAAAGTGTTCACAAAACTTTGCAGCTGCGACAGGCAAGTGCTTTGGTATTTAGAACTTACAAGCAGGCATATTTAGATTTTCAATCAGCCGCCTGTAAAGTACTGCAGTAACTAAATTACAGCTCAGCCAGCCTAGCCTGAGAGTGCCAGTCTCCACTTCTAATGATTTCAACATCATTCTTAAAATTGCATAGTTCTAAATACCCCTCAAAACTTTACTCCAACCTGGTCTAATTCTTCAGAAAATATAATCCTTCAGAAACAGTACTGAGTTAATACTTGGATAGGATAAAAAGGGATATTCATGATGCTGATTAGAATGGACTGTCAGTCTGACAAACCATGAACATGAAATACAAACTGCTTGTGATCATTTAACTCCTTGCAACACAGTGTCCCAAAACTAGGCTGTTCACTCAATTTCCCTGTTAAAGCAACTATTACTAGCTCATGTACAATTTTAGAGAAAATTAAACATAAAGGTAATATATTTCTTAATTTCCTGCCCTGAGTTTATGTAGTACTGAGTACTGCTTCATTTTGTTGAAAAAGCTGCCATGTTCCACCCTACCACTGGATGTATTTCAAAAGCAATTGAGCTAGTTGTTAAAGTATACAAGGAGCACACGCACTGCAAAACTTGTTCGAACAGTCATTTCAAACTCTTTCTCTGTTCTAGTGGACAAGAATGTTTGTACAATGACTATTCACATTTGTCTACACTTAACATCTTTGCTCTTTAGAATAATAGCACCATTCCCCTTAGGCAGGAATGCAAAATGTTAAAATATGGCCACAGAGGCTGCCCACTACTGAGCTGTGAACCTCCTGTTCTCTGGACCTATTTTGATTTCTGCTTTAGTCAAATCCCAGTGACATGTCTCTCGTGTGGCTCAGTAGGGCTCCCAAGCTTGCAAAGCTAGCATGAAAGGAATGCAGGTCTGCCCATTTGCTGCTAGTAGAAACTATATCCAGTAGATGTGAGCTAGTAATCTAAAATCTCTCACACATTTGCAGTCAAGGACAGTTTAAAAACTTCAGACTGCAAAGGTAATACTTACTCTGATGAAATGAGATTTCTTTTTCTAATATGCGGTTTATTAATTCGTGGTTTGAACAAAAAGAACAGGTAAGCACTGAGTCATTTTGGCTAGGATCTGAAAATCCAGGATGAATTTTTGGAGAAAAGGTTTTCTAAATAATTTTTCAGATATTAAGCCTTCCATCTCAAGCTATCAGCATATTTTGTCCTTTTCCTTAAACTGATCAAAAATTTTGTGTGCTTGTATGAACATTTTTTTCCCCCAGTTCTTTATGGAAATTTATTCTTGGCTTGAAGGAGAAGAAATAAGAGATGGGCAGCCCTCTTCAAATCAGGCAGTCCATGTTCCATCAAGTATTTCCAGATGAAACCACTGCCATTGGGACTTGTCCATGGGCTGACAGCAGCCTGCAGAGAAGTGCTAATGAGGAAGTATGGGCAATATGAGAAAATACCTTTGTTGCAGCATTAATAGTTCATCCACTTTACAAATATGAGCAATGTAAACAGGGGCCTTTCTATGTGTGTCACGGCAAGGAGGCAAAAAATATCATGGAACGTGCTTGTTTAATGGTTCTGGCATGTGGCCAACAAAAAGGACAGAAGGTCACACCCCGTCCAAAGGTGCAGAGTGCAAGCTGGTGCTGGAGGAGACACTGGTACAAAACAGTTTTCCACCAGCTGCTCTGATTTATAGGAGCTGTAGAAGTGCAAGACCACTTCAAAACCAAGGGGATAAAAAACAAGCTTTATGCCTCTTGTGTACCCATGTTTGTAGTTATGAATTCTGTTCACTTCCCTTTTGGAGCCTCTAGCTTTTCATCTAAATATTAAAGCGACCTCCAGGTCCAGAGAGACCCCAGACTTTCTTTGTTTACAGCTACCCATCTGCTTTCCAAGCCACAGAGTGGTTATCTGTCATTTTTTCACATTTTGTTTATGGATATTGCAAGGTCAATAAAGGAAATAAGTGTCTCTAATACATTAATCCATATGCATCCCTTTCGAATATTTGAGTGCATTGGTTTGAGCTACCTACTCATCAGCTGGCATCAAAAAGCAGAAGTACGCCTGCAATTTTCCACAGAAATAGAAGAAAATATATACAGATAGCCCTGTGCCATAAAGAAAAAAAAAATGCACAGCTCCTTCCTTATGAAAGCATAATCTTTATTTGTAATATAGATATCACAGTATGAACAAAAGTACTCTATTCATGTGGACAAGGGCTCATATTCTCCTAACGAGAAAAGGGCTGTCTGCACCCAGCTCAGAGAAATCCTTGTTACACATCTGTTCAGATGCCACTGGTTGCACATCAGGCTGTCTTTCAGCCTGAAGACTGATGCTCTCCTGAGTGGGGGGCCACAGGCAGAACCACCCTGGGCTTCCCACATCCAAGTGTTCAAAGCAGGGGGAGCCAGGCTCCAAGCCTGGCAGTCGCACTCCCTTTTCAGAGAAGATAAAAGCAGTAGAGGAGAGTTACAGCACAACCACAGCATCTCAGCTGTTAAACAGTGCTCAAACAAAATGTGTTTCTGCTTAGTTTAAGGAAGGATAAACAAGATTTAATATCTGGCAATGAACACAAGTTGGGGGTTTTTGCCCTATTAATGATATTTGGATTCATTCAGATTCATGTAGCTTCCACTCACGTAGGACTCCATTCCATTTCCTTATTTTCCATCCTTTTTATTTCCTAAAACATGAGTTGTTGAGCTAATGAATTAGAACACTCTGAGGTTTGGTTTTGGCTCTGTGTGCATCTGTGCTCTTTTACTACCATAATTCAATGTGACAAGTTTATTGTCCAAACAAACACTAGCACCTATTGTAGAACTATAATAAAAAAAGAAAGATTGCCTTAAGCAGCACATTTTCTTCAGAGAAGACCAAATACTACCTATTGACATTTTGTTTTCCTCACATCATGTTCCTCTTTTCATTCCATAGTGGTCACTAAACATGCAAGTCTGTAGGCAAAGTGGACTAGATTAGGCTTTAAGGATCAGCCTCTGCAATGAGCTGGATCAGATGGAATTCATTCTTCTTATTAGCTTTCAGCTGATACTTATGAGCCTGAACTCAGGATTTCGTTTGTGCAAGGCACATTAAACACTGTGAATGCAACCCCTGCCCCAAGGAGCTTGCAGCTCGAAAAGACAAGTATGCAAAGATAAGACAGATTAAAAAAAAAAGGCCTAGGACTTTGCAAAATCAAAGTTAAGACCAGCCTTTGCTAAATCAACATGCAAAAAGCCAACACAAATGAGAGGTCGATTTCTCCACAAGAACCAACTTAAATGTTTCTATACAAATCAGTCACATCCAGTGCAAGGCTAGCCCTCCAGATGAATGCCTGTCCAAAAAAACACAAACCCCCACAGATCTACAGCTAAGTAAATAAACTACAGTGACCCAAAAAAAAATGTGAAACACTCTGTTTTTCAAGGCTCACAAAACAAGATTTTAATGATGCATATGGTCCTTATTTTACCCATAATGGTTCTTTGATATATAGTGGCAAGGCTTTAATTCATTGATGGAATAACATGTTCATGTAACCCATTCTATTGCTAATGAAATAATCAAGACTTCTCTCCTCGTGTCTCTTTGAAAGGCTATATTCAATAGCAGGTCTTGGAATATATTACCAGCAGAGGAATGACACAAGAGTAACACACACAGAAACTAAAGAGGAATCTGTCACAACTTGTTCCCTTCTTAAAAAAAAAAAAAAATCATTTGCAAAATTGACATTTCTGCAGAGAAATGATGATTCATTATGGGTTTGAGGAGCACAGGTAACAAGGCAATTAGCCACAACTGAAGACTCCTTTAGGAAAAAGGAGTTTGGAAGCTATTCACACTGGTGATGCAAGTGCCATGGCAAGGCGAGGCGGACTTCCTGCTGAAGCAGGATGTTTGGCATGGGCCAGGGCTGTTGGTAAGTGCTTTGCAAAAGCATTCTTTCCTGCTCTCTTCAGTCCTCTCCTTCCTCAAGTGCAGCAAAGGCATGACCTGAGGTCGGTCTCCAGGGCTTGCTTCCCTTGCTCTCCTCCTCAGTCTTGCTGTGGCAGAAGCAACCTGACCCTAGTCAGGTCCCGTCCTTCGTCTGCGGGCTCAAGCCTGCCTGCGCTACCAAGAAGTGTCAGGCTGCCTTTCAAGGATGAACGGGGGAAAAGCTAGATGGGGTAGAAACACTGGTCTTTTTCAAAGTAGTTATTTCCATGCAGTTGGGTGTTCAAGAATCTGACTAAGAGTAATTAGTGCATTTCACCATATTAAGGACTCTCAAATTCCTGTTACTTTTTACCTTTGTGAAAAAGCTCTGTGTCATCAAGTGGCAGAGGTATGGCCTTTTCTTAAAATATTAGATACAATTTATTACATGCATCAATGCCTACTGAATTGGTGAATGTAATAAATTCTATTTCCTTCAGCATCCAAGCAGACTGTGTTAAGCACTGGAGGAATAAATCTGACACTAATTTCATGTTTTATGATATTTTGTTCAAAATGGTTACACAAATACAGCAGGCGTCTGTTTAGAGCATCTTTGGCACTGTTCAGAGAACCTATATTTCACTCAGCTTTCATGCCTGATTTAAATTAATTACTGCTCAGGGAAGGGACAGGAAACAGATACAGGTATATACAATGCATGTGTTACATATGTGTAATTTCCCTAATGGAAATAAAGTGGTGGGGGTTGCAATTTTCCAAGCTTCCCACTTAGCCTACTTTTTCTGCCCCAGTCTAAGTGAAGAGGCTGCACAACCACAGCTGTTTGATGCAGTGAGATACCATGTGTAATTGGAGCAGGAGGAGGCAAGCCTCCTTTCACATCCCTAGAAAATTCATACTCATCCCATCGCTATCAGGCAGACCAAGAGGTTCCCCTTTCAGCCCCCCCAGGACACTGTGGTGGAGCAGACCCCCACCTGCAGCATGCAAATGAAGGGGACCCAGGGGCTGGAGGGGAGTAGTAGCTAATTAAATTTTTCAGCCAGAATAAAATTTGGCAGATCTACATACAAGACTAAAACCCCTGATTAAGTTTAGGAGTGCAAGTGAAGTAAAATCCTGATCTTCTCTGCATTGGTGAGGACCAGCATGGCACTCAGCTCAGAGTTTATTTACTGTATGTGAATGCAAAAAACCCCTAAAAATATAAATTATTCATATTTTGTTTTGCAACTAACTTTAAAAAAATAAATTCATTAAATATGAGGCGTTTACTGCATTTGTCAATTACTAAGAGAAAAAAGCCCATATCTTTCACTAATAAAATGTTTTCGCTGAAGCATTTAGCATTGCATTTTAGTAGATCTATGCATGCCTCCTTATTTCCAGGCATTGAGTGAGGACAAAGACAAATCTTTCACATGCAGCAATTTCCCTGGTGGAAGTTTGCTATCAAGACTTACAGCTAACATATTGAAATATATTAATAGGGTTTAAAGCTTCCATTTATCTTCATTAAAACCAGTTTGAGTCTGAAAGCTGACTTGAGGATAATTTTTCATATCAGGAATGAGAAGACAGAGGTTTCACCCCAGGTCTTCAGCTGATTTAAGTAGTGATTTCAGACAATTCCCATCAGTTTGGAACACAAAAAGTAAACTTAATAGCACATATCTCTCTCCAAAGTAGCCTGACTTGTCTTTAAGAAAGGCTGTGAAGAAGTAAGGGTATCATAGGTGAGCTAATTTTTCTTGTCTGCTGATTAAGAATCTGAACAGATGGACTTCCATATACCTAATCCATCCTGCAAGTTTTATACTCTGAGAAACTGTCTGCAGCTCTTAAAAAAAGGAAGCATTTTGTAAAAATATATATATTGCTGTTTTTAACAAACTAATTGCTTTTCAAAACATATGTAAGTCAGTAATGCAAAATTTCACACCAGAAACTGCTTTGGAAATCATACCTTTCCTGCATTAAAAAAAAAAATAAATTTATATCCTCCCAGTGTTTTGCATACAGGCAGAACAGTGCAGTTCTAAACCTTTATCCAGCACTTTAACCTGCTGGATAAAGGTTTAGAAGAGTGATGTCCTTGTGGCTCCATCTTTTCCCCTTCACGCCCTGCTGCGTTCCTGGGACGGTTTGGGAAGTCTGGGTGGGAAAGCAGCCAGGAGAAAAACACAGCACAGGACACCACAAAATTCTGGGGTCGAGCTGAGCAGCCACAGGTAGTGGTGGGCTTGAGGGCATGCTGGGGAAGATGCAGCTGAGGGGAAAGTTGCCCCTGTGACCAGCTTTAAGCACTGCAGTACTCTGTTTGGTCCTTAGCAAAGTGGAAAGACCGTCCAGTTCTTTTTTCAGTCTATGTTTTCATACAAATAGTCCATGGATAAATGAGGCTGGGAAACAGGCACCCAGCAGAGATCATAAATAAATACTTTGTCCTAAAACTCTGAATTTGTGATCTTTTTTGGAAGAGGGCAACAGGATATTGCATTTTTGTTCTTCAAGCGCTCTGCCAGAGTACTACAATGCACACAAGCACTGCACAATTCTGCTGTAATTTCTGTGTTGTAGATAACACCCCAACTGCAGACTTCCCTGTGTCAACACCCTTTATGTGCTCAGCAAATCCTGGAAGACTTATTGCATCTTACAGGAACATCCAACAAAGTAAGACTGGGGTAAAAGTGTCTTGAAATTGTCTGAAATTAAAGGGATTTAAATTTTGTCTTTTCAGTTGGAAGGGAGCTCTTGGAACAGTACACTTCTTAGTGTATTGAAAGTTTTCTGTCTCTGTTTTTTCCTCCATAAAATGGGTATAATGGTACGTACTTCCCTTGGTAAATGCTGTGGAATCGACATATGAAAATGTCATGTGGAACTTGAGTGTTTTTATTGGTAGTATTACTTCTGTTGTTCATGCATTTGCTCTGAAACTACAGGTACTGTGCAGGGACATCAACCAAAAAATCTTACTACAAAAACACAAATGTGTGAATAAACACCATAAAAAAAATTTCACACGCTCTCAGTTAAGTAAAATACCTCACAGAATTAGGTCAGGCTCTTCAGACAACACTTGCAAAATTCAGGCCCCAATTTTTATTAATTCACCCTTTAAATAAACCTCAATTTTTGATTTCAAATTTTTTTCAGCAATGCTGTGAAAGAAGCCAAAACACCTTCCCAGGGATTATGCCAAGCGGTAGTTTTGAACAGGTTTGGGGCAATATTCAATGAACTGTAACTAATCATTTTCATCTTATCGCCTACAGAGTCATTGCATTGGAATGATGTTTGGCTAATTTTCCAAAGGACACGTTTACCATGGATTGTTCTACATCGCTGTCAGGAATGACAGTGAGCCAAAACATACTCTGCCAAGGGAAGTGTTTGGTTGATGAAATTATAAATAAGTCATCAAACAAAAGTCTGTTAAAATGAATCATCATTAAATGTTTCTCTAAATATAGTGTTTAATATCAAACTCCAAAATAGGAACTGCAAGACTGTCTTTCCCTACCTCATTCACAGATCTCCTCTTTGAACACATAATGAGAATATTAAGTTAGTTAATTTAAGCTATATGTGCATGCAAGCACATGCAGAGAAGCAAAGACTGTGATATGTTTTACATAAAGCAGGCCATTGTGCACTGATTATAATGTGTAAAGAGGAAATATGTTTATACCACAATCTATTCTAAACTCAAATAGGCAGCAGTACACTGTGTTTATAAATACAAATGCAAAACCTATGTTAAGATAATGTTAAGGGTCTGGATTCTAACCACAAACCCCAGGAAATTCAGAGCAAACCTTGAAAGTTTGGGTCTGATTCTGATTTCCATGTAACCCCAGTATCTTTAGCAAAGTTTGTACAGGAGGAAACAAAAATTTCAGTCTGAGGCTCTGTAACTATGGCAGGGCTTGTGCAAAGTATTATCATATCAAAGACTGAAGGCTAGGAACAAGAAAACAACATAGGTAGCTGTGGCAGTGTTCCCCGGGGCTTCTCTTAGTCTAATGAAGTGTGTATACACATATGTGGGTGTGTGCAAGAGGGGAAGGACAGAAATGTGCAGTTTTGACAAGCACATCTTCAAAACTCTCTTTTATTGTTCAAGACACATATAGATATTACAGAAAGCTTGGGACAAGCTGAATATTATCAGTCTTTTGTGATGCATAATTTACAGCATTACCACATTTTAAGGGGACTACAATAAAGGAGCACAGCCGGGGATGTCCCCGTTGAGACACACAACTGAAATATTAATCAAGAGACTTCAGTGAGGAAGGAAATGACCTAAGTCTGTGCAGTCCTGTGTGATGTTCCAGTGCACAGCCATGACAATAAAAGAAAATCCGATACAGGCAGGAACAAGGTTGGATCATTCCAGGTAGAAAAGGAAGGGACATGGCAATGAAGAACGATTGATCTGGTGGTAACCTCTAACAAATGGAGCAGATGTTGGCTCTCCTCTATCAGCAGAAGGGAACTAACATTCCAGATGGTAATACTGAGACATCAAGGATCTCCTCTTGTAACAGCATATTTAATGTTTTACCTTTCTGCGGCTTTCCATATATACAAATTTCAATATATACATCCTTTAGTAAAAATGGCTTTGAATATCTTATTTCCCTAGCCATAAGGCTGGTGCCTGATAAATATAGCAAAACCTTCCCTGAGACATAATCTTCTATGAGTGTCTTCTAGACAACAAATTGTGGACCTCACAGACATTGGTACAGCAATCCACTTATTTAGAGGGGCCTGATAGGTGGCTAAAAAAATCTCATCATGTTACAGTGTGTTATGTTGCTCAGTAAATGCTCACCCAAGACTTGGGCCAAACTGGGAGGTTGCAATGAAGTTCCTGAAAGAGCCCTGAGAGGATCAGTAGGTGGAATTTAGGCACTAAAATGAGCAAGCCACAAAAGCATATCCAACTGCTTTGCTCTTAACCAGCTGTAGATATCCCTAAATGGAGCAGCCATGTAGCACAGACCCTGTAAACTCTGCTCACATGGTGCCAAAACCCTCCACTTTCAATGGCCTTAATCTGCCTAAAAGCAAAAGTTGACCTGCACTTATCCCATAATAGCTGATGATTGGTGAACCTCCTGAGGAAGAAGAGATAGCGTCCTGAGCCTGAGGCAGTCCCCGCCCATGCCCTGCACACATCCAGCGCTCTCCTACCAACTGCCCCAGAGACTCACAGCCATTCCTTGGATTGGAGCTTCCCTGTGGGCTGGAAGGCAAACAGCACCATCAGAGAGGAACAAGACAGTGCCCACATGCACGTCTTATTAGTAACATTGGCAAAACTGACTCCCAGATCAACCACAGGAAGGACCACATGGCATGATCTGACTAATCTGGAAACAGATATGCAAACCTCCACTGACAGTCCCAGAGAGAAGAACTGACAGTCTTCAGAAAAAGGCTGTCCATCTCACTTCAACCAGAAGAAAGGGAAGTCCAATGCACAGAGTCCGTGAAAGTGAAGAAAAGAAGTATGCTAAAATAATGGTAGATAATAGTACAGTCACAAAACACATCAAGAAGAGTGGAATATACCTAGAGGAAACATTTCAATGATGGTTCAGCTTGCTTAGATGTATACCATTTTCAAAGGAAGTACAAAAGGGGACCATGTTAATGAGTTTCTGTTCCCAATTAATGAAAATTATACTTCTGATGTTTCTCCTGGTTTTCCATACTATTCATCAAATTATTTTTAATGAGACACCACTTCTGCTGCTAGTACATTGATCATCTTTCCATGAACATTGACACAATGCAATCAAGGATCATTGCTTTACTAGCTAGTCTGAAAGTTCATTACTGTAAAAAGCCTGAAAATATATGTGTGTGTGTGTGTGTGTGTGTGTGTGTGTGTGTGTGTTGTTTGCTGTTAATTCACCGTTTAAATAAACCAGTACTTTCTTTCAGATTGGCTTATTCATGACCTCTGTGTCATAAGTAAAATAGTAAGCACTTTTAAAAAGCTCTAAAAGTTTCTTAAATGAGTAAGGAGATGAAAATAGTCTGACTGTAGTCCCAATTGATATATTCTATTGAAAACCAGGCATCAACTCAACTAAAGGAGCCTTCTACGGGCAAAAAAGATTATGAGAGAAAACTCAGGATCAGTCCATTGTTCCTACCCCAAGGGCAGCAAAGAAAATTCCAGGAAACTTGTTCTTTATTAAAAAGCCATAAAGAAACATACTGTACAAATAAGTGTGCCAGATGAGAGCACTTCTATAAATGGCTGGATCTAAAGGACAAATTCGGAGATAAATCCTGCCTCCAGCTAAAAACACCAACACAGACCATCACAAAAGCAAAGGGAAGATCTCCAGTAAATTATATCACCTTCACCAGCCATCGTGAGACACTAACACAAATTTGAAGCGCAGTGAGACAGAAGTCATCCCAAAGGAATAATATTCTTGCCTTCCTGTGAGAACAACATATTGGTGCATACTTCAACTATTGTTAAAGTGGCGTGGGGGATTCATACAGAATTTCTGTTGCATCTAGATGGAGTTGTCTCTTTAGATGTGTACTCAAGTATTGAATTTTTGTAATATTCTCTTTCTACAAAGGATGTGGAACCAAACCCAAGGAATTCTTCATTTCTTTCAATTCTTGAAAGAGGTCTTGATGTTCATTACAAATTTTTATTTCTCTTAACAGCTTTATCTGACAAAGATTAGATAGGCAGGGTTAGGCTGAGTAGGTGGGTTCAAGCCAGAGATGAGCAAGTCAGACATTCTGCTGGAGACTGTGCGAACTTCATCCCAATGCTCATCATCCTGTGCTGAAAGGAGCCCTCCAGGCCACGGTCCACACGTTATGGACGTGGCTGCCTGACATCACGTTGGTTGTGGTTTTCAGGCTTCATTCCATTTGTCGCCACGCTGATATAAATCTTGAATAACTCCATTAGAGATTGCTGTATTAGTGGGACAGCCTAGATTTGCATCTCTGAAAAGTGAGCTCCACTCCTGTTCCATGGGGCCTTACTTGCTCGACAGTGAGACAGCATGTTCAGACTCCTCATCTGTTTGCTGTCTGCTCCTGATAAAAAGGTAGTAACTAGTCAACTACACAGAGAAAAAGCAAGATTATTTAAAATAATTAATAAAATTATTTGCATAGAGTTTGGAGTTTTTGATGGATTTTTGTTAGTATTACAGCCGCATAACAAGACATCTAAATTCTTATAACTCTTTTTTTTTTTCGTTTGCTTCATAGTAATTTTTTAAAGCATGTCCCACAAACTATTTGAAGATAATTAAGGGGTTTTGTATCCATAATTTGATGGTAAAACTTCTTTGGACTTTCTGTGTGTTATCCTAGACTGCTTTTCTGAGGAGAAATATCATGGATTTTATTTGTTGATAATCCACCTGGTGATTTATCACCAAGTGATATTATAGGTCATAATGCATTTTTGTTGCAAGTATCAGGCATTTCAGAATGCATGAATGCAATCAAGGCAGTTTATGCACCAAAGGACATAGAGATGCCATGGTGTTAAAATAATAGGTCAGGTTCAAGATAAACTTATGTTGTTCAAATTGGATAAAAAACCAGAAATTAAAAGATGAATCTCACTGGAATCACGAAGCCAGAGGAACAACATGGAACTGAGACAAGACTGAAGGAAGATTAGATGTGTTTTAAAAAGAGGCACAAGTACAGGGCCTTGTCTCTTCCTGAAAGCAAAATTAATTACACAACAGATATAAGCTTATCTGAATCAGGGAGCAAGACGAAGGGAAAGAAAGCAAGAAGGGGAAAAGACCACATAACCATATGGATAAATCTGAACAATATGTTCAGAAAGAAGGAAAGAAAGAAGAAGTAGAAAAAAAAGAAAGAAGAAGAAAAGAAAGAAAGAAGAAGAGTACGAAAGAGAAAAAAGAGGGAAAGAGAGAGAGATGTGCCTAGAGGACTTCAAATGTCTGGGAGACTGATAAAAAGGGGGTGAGTAAGGTTTTTCTCCCATGTAACAAGATAAATTTTAAAGGAGGAATGTTTTGTCCAAGGAGACAGGAAGCATGCCTTAGGTTTTGCATTGCATTTTGCCCAGAACTTAGAGTATCTCCCACAAAGTCCTGCAGATACTTCTAAAATCTGAGAGTTCTGTTTGTTGTCCAGGCTTATCTAAACTTTGAACTTTGCTCAGGCTAATCACTAGGGCGCCACTTGCAGGTTATGCCTCATAGGTATCGTTCCATGAGCAGCTGGTGTGTGACTACGAAACCTTTGCCCTGATACACCCAAATTCTATCACACTGAGTGACAGAAAGTCTGAGTTCAAAATGTCATCCCCAGTCAACGATACAAGCAGCAGCTCTCAAGATACTGAGGTGCTTAATGTAATTGTAGATGTAAGACCAGATGCCAGATATTGTGCTTTGAATTATAATTTCATACAGAAAGTGCTCATGCCAAGCCATTTATTATTCATAATTTGAAATATTTTTTTACAAATTTATGTGGTTAATTTTTTTTCTGTCTTTCAAAGGAAGTCTGCAAGGCTCATTTTTATATCTGAAAATGTACCAAAAGCTTGTGAACGAAGTCCCTGTCTTCAGGCAATATAGTGTTGTCTTCTCTCCCATTTTCCACAGTGGTTCAGTCTTTTCTCTTTGATGTGGTCTCTGGCACCTGAAAAGCAAGTAAGCTGATTTCAGCTCTTATGTGCCAGCATTTCAATACCTCCAGCCACCATCTTAGTACCTACAGCTGAAAGCTGGGGAACAGGCAGAGGAGTGTGAGGGACATCCTGAATTACATTCCTGCACATCCTGACTTCCAATTCTGAAACCAACAACACAACAGTTAACCAGAAATCTTTACCACCAGAGTCAAATAACATCCAAAAAAACTAGGATTTACGCACATGTCAAAGACTGATTGCAGCTTGTCAGACACTCCAGGCTAAGTGATTTTAGAGCAATTTCTTCAATTACCAGTCTTTTTGTTTGTGTGGACCACCATGAGGAGACATTCAGAAATCTCACGACTCCAGTAAGGACTTGGCAAACTATACACACACACACACACACACACACACATATATATGTATATATATACACATACTTGCAAACTATACATATATGAGCAGGCACACACATGCACAAGAGAAAAAGGACTGTAATGCCTGAAATTTCCTAATTTATTGACTGAATTACCTTTTTCTGACTGGTTAAGCAGACGCTGGGGTGGTTAGTGATTATCATTTTTCTGCAGTGTTAGGGTACTTGACATTTTCATTCCCCAGTGACTTCAGTTAAAAACAAATAGGTCTACCTGCACTCCACATCTGATTGCCAGATGGTCTTTTTGCCTATGAAGCTCCCATCTCCAAGTGAATTCAAATGACCTCACACATACATCTTCAAACATTGCTATCTGACCACAAAAATGTATGGAAAACGCAACATCTGTACATGTCCACATCTTAAATCCCTGTTGTTTTACAAAATATATTGCTTGTCACCCTAAAGTCTAAAGCCTGTTAATGATCTTCAGGAGGAGATGTAAATGGTAGCCTATGAATTTAGTGGTTGTTTGTTGTATTAAACTGTTTAATTTCAACCAAAGGTCAAAAGATAGAAAACTATTCATACGAGTCCACTGAAGCAAACAAATATATCCCTATTAAGTATTTCAAACAGTCCCCAATGCATAGCAGTGTGTCACTGTGTTTCTCTACACTGTGCGTATTATTATGCAGCTGATGTGTCCAAACAGTTCAAATAAACTTGAGATATTATGAAACCATTACTAAAAGTTGAGAGCTGTTTTTGCCTGTGTAACAACGGTTTATCAAGCCACACAACCTGTAGGATTCAGATTGGGTCAAGGGGATTCCTTGTCATAGCAACATCATTGTACACGTAAACCCAACGAGAGGGTAAACACAGGTCCACTCAAATGTCTGTATGAAAAAAACAGATGGAATATTACAAACATTTTCCAAACTGCAACAGACTTCTAGGCCAATTAAATATGGTTAGCTTTGAATGGGAGAGGAAATAGTTTTCTTTGCTGTTGAATGTCAAAAAAAAAAATTTCCTTGGGGCATAAAAACCCAGTTCATTTTTGGAAACTTGCTAAAATTAATCAACCCTGTGTGAACTTTTAACCAAAACAAAACAAAACAAAAAAAAAATAGAAATATATAGGAGAATATCAGAAAACGGAAGTGGGACAAAAGAGACTTTGAGTTATGTGGTGCTTAAATTAGTAAGAGCTTTTTCACAAGATGACTTAACAGATCAGTATGGAAAAACATTTGTATTTTTTGTTTAGCAGAATATGAAGTTGAGGGTAAAAAGGGTTGTTTTATTATTACTACACTCCTTTAAGCTTAAATACAGTCATGAAAAGCCAGGTTGAGATATTTTTTCATTATGTAGTCTGTGTGCAGCATTTACATTTTCTTTTTTTTTTTTGTTAAGTTTTTGTTTTGTTTGCTTACAAAGCAAGCTTATATTTTGGCACGTTAAAATTGTAATTTGCCTTCTGTGAAATCCATTAAGATGACCAAGGAGAAAATTCATTAAGGTTACCAATGAGAAAATGCCAGTTTAAATTGTTTGTCCCTTCTACTCTAGTGGGACTTCATTTCAAAAGGGAAGAAATCACATTTGAAATGCTCCAAATAGCAAACCATCCCTAAATTCAGGCATCCAAAGTTTCCAGCACTGACACATATTTAGCTCCTTTGAAGGGAGAGCCTTCATCACACAGCAAAGTCAATAGTGGCCATCAGGACATAAAGAAAACATTGGAGAAATTCAGTTAATCTATCCTAGTAGACGAGGTCATGACAGGACCACGTGCATAAATAGCAGAGGTATTATTTTCAGATGTAGATGTTCTAAACAGGAATGGACCAGCTGGGAAAAGGTTTCCTTCCAAGTCCCCCAAATAAATGTCAGTTTTTGGCTAGGGAGAGTGTGAGCTGGGATGTCATCCTTTCCTATCGCTGTCAGCTCAAGGGAAAGTGGGAGCAAACCTCACACCGAAAACACAAAGAAAATCTCTTCTACTCTACCTGAGGGGCAGTAGTGCATAAGGGCAGAAAGAAATGAGAGAAATTGCTTTTGTCCTTGCGTTTGTTTTCATTCTTACTCACTTTTCTGCCCTGAAGAAGACATATTGAATATTCAACCTGCAGTTTGCAGTGTGGCTTTGTGATACTGAACTTAGATGGGCTCCTTCAGCCTCTCAAATGAGAACTGCAGCTTAAATCCTTGATAGTGTAGGGATTAACCACTTACTCTCTAAGTAATAAATGCAGTCGGACTAATGTCCCAGAGGGTTTTTCAGTCATTCTGTGTCATCTGACATTTAAAAGTGTTTGGGCTTAAATTCCCTTTATATGCTGGACTTGTAGCAGCAACCTACAACCAAAGCATTTCCGTTCCCTTGAAGCTGCTATTGCAAACACTTTTTGCACTGCTTGTCAGATGTGAAAAGAGGATGATATAATTGAGCCTGCTTTAAAAAAAAATCAAACTGACATAATATTGCTAGTAACTTGACAGCTTTATGTAAAGCCTTCCCCTGAAAACCCAAGCTGATCACACTGTTGAAGACAAGCAAAGGTTAGGGAGAAGGTTTAGGCTCTAGGACTCCTAGACTCAGCCTTTCAGAGGTTCGGTCATATTTAGCTTGCCCTTTGACATGACCCAGGCTTAAACAATAGCTTTGTGGATATGCTAAATGGCCACATCTTGCCAGTTGCTGCCAAATTAATGAGCCCATGTCATTTTTAGTTTACAGTTCAGTCATAAAGCAGCCAAGTGGAAAATGAGGCAGGGACCGTTAAGGAGTGTCACGCAAATTTTCAAAGGGTATAGTCCCTAATTCCTCACTGCCCCTTTCAGAAGTCTCTAATCATTGTTCACTTTCCTCCCCTTGATTTCTTCAGATCCTCTAAAGATCCCCCTCACTGGGCAAAAGGCTGGTCAGAGAAACTAGGTACTGGTGACTCCATGCAGAAGAGTTGAGGAGGAGGAAAATGCAACCTGCACTCATGATTTGCACAAAATTTAAGCAATCTGAGTGGTCACCTGAATTCCCCAGCTCCCACCGGGGGTATACATGCATGAGTGTTGCATAGTTAGGCAGAGCGTAAGCATCTAATAGCTTAAGGGACAGAAGCAAAAGGAAGCTTCCACATTAAAAGGGATTGTTTTAAATGGAATCTTGTCCAAAAAATGCTTGGAGAAAAGAAAAAAACCATCATTTCCTAGTGTCTTACATTATTTACAGGCAGGAAATTAAATCAATGAAACCTAGCATCCCATCTGCTCTTCTAGAACTCTTTTCTTCATCTGTGGCTTCATCAAAAACCCAAAACTCAGTTCAGAGTTGCAAAGCTTTCTGCTTCAATCCTACAAAGTTGCATATGTTGTACAAGTGGTTTTACATGGTTTCAACCTGAAACCACACAAATCTTGTCAGCTTTCCAGTGTGACTTTAGAATTTTAAGCAGCTCTTCCCTGTGTCGTTCAGCTCCCACCTGTGCTTTACCTCCTTGTGACAGCTGTAACTGGCATATTTCCTCATTCTTAATCCATCTTCATCTGTATCTTCTGTCCCTGTTTCTCACCAGCTGTGGACCTCATTCTTCTATTCCACAGCCTGGGCTTTTACCTTGGAAACGTCTCAGCTTCTCAAAGCTCAACTATTGGATTTTCTTATGTGTGGCCTCGCCTGGATGCACAGGATTCTCTCCTTTGCAATTGTCAGGGATCAACGTTCACATTATCCCCAGGCAGCCTCCATGGTTCCCTATTCAACTCAAATTTGTCCTTGTTTTTAAATCCTGCCTCCGACGTGCCTCAGGCTCTCCCATACAATTTGTCTCCCTCTGTTCCTCTTCTCGCTCTTCCTGATTGTCTAGCACTTGGCTTCCTGTGTCCCTCCAGGAGCTATGTGTATTCCTTGAAATTTTTACTAGGACTATTCAATTGAACAAAAAATTGTTTTGTTTCATGCTGCATTCACACCCTTTTGGCTCGAGTATAGAGGGTGAATTTGCTAGCAGGAGCACTTGCAGACGCAGCAAATTTGAAGAATATAGGTCAGAAGATTCTTGGAATATGAAAACAACTATTTGCAAAGAAAGTCAGTTCTAGGAGGTATGTTCTTCCAATTGGGAAGCAGAGCGATTGTCACATGACCTCTGTGCCCATCCGAAATTTGAAACACATTTCACATTTCAAAGACAGAATTTTCTCACGGAACCTCTTGCAAACCATTTACAGACCCTTGGTTAGATTGTGGTGCTGCACCACATGCCCTAAATAGAGAGCAGTTCAAGGCCACACAGGAAGAGCCAAAGAGATTGAGCCTGTCTAAGAAATAACTCTTCCCCAGGGTTGCTCCCCTCTGTGTGTGGAGGTGAACAGTTGGTATTAGCTGGTAGGAACCAAAATATTTACAAATACAGAAATCAGTCCTCAGAATACCCCTAGTTGTCTTGGGGTACATTTCAGGTCATCCTTCTCTCGACCCAAGCAATCTTCTCCCAAAAGCAGGTATGGCCCTGCTCTCCTGCTCCAGCCAGAAACCTATTCCAGCACCACACCCATCTTCATTTAAGGAAACCTCTTCCCTGTTCCCGGCCTAGCCTTGTTCCTAGCTGTTTCAGACACCTGTGTGTTTCTGATAAGAACACCATTAAGCTGTCATTATGCTATTTTTTCCTTCTTAAATACCAGCCTGTGTGGTTGCTTAAGCAGCATACAGAGCCTGTCTCAGACTGTGGCAGTGGACTAAATGCTGTTGTGGAATTTTAGTTTTCTGTTGTAAAGTCAGCTCTTGTTCCCTTAAATGCATTCCAGGTCAGCCCTTCTTGACCTCTGTTCCTATTTGAATCCTTCTTTCTGAAACATGGGTGCTCAGATAGGCACATTTCATTTCAAGGGTCTCACAGGTATCTGAGAGATTAGCATCAGTCCCTTTTGATCTAGTGAAAAAGCCTCTTTTGGCATATGCTGTAACCACACTTGACTTATTGTTATATCATGACCATATCTATTTTGTATTCCTGTTATTTTCAAACAAAAAATCTTAATTTTTATTGCAAAATCCATGCTACCTAGAAATAAATGCATGATCTTAAAATTTGTGCTAAATGACTGAAATCCTATTTCTATTACTTCAAACCCAATGTAATTCAGGTGTTCATGTTATGAATTCCGGCTTACTGCCATACTCTCTCCTTTTGTGCTGATAAAAAATGCCATCAAAACATTTCTATGCTTTATACAATGTGACTTTCCCTACCATTAATCAAATCCTAAAAAAATTTTAGCTCTAGATTAATCTTTTAAAAGCTCATTCAGTAACCCTTAGCTAATGAGATGCTTCTTTACTTGTCTTGTTGATCCTCCACAAGTTCCAATATCTTCTTTACATAAACTGTTAATTTCTTGAGTAAGACCATATGAAATGTTTTACTGAAGCTGAGATAAGAGAGATCATTCTTATTTCTTTTTTTGACAATGTAGTTAACAAGGAAAAAGTCATTATTTTAGTCTTGCTTGTTTCACCTTTTTCTACCTCAAATCTTATTTTTCACTGACTTTCATGGGTGTAACTATTGTCTTAGAACTGGCATACTGCTGAGGTCAGACTAAAAGGACTAGTTTTCCAGCTTGCCACTTTCCTATTTCCTAAAACAATATGTACAACATTTGCTGTCCTCTAAAGAAATGCTACCAGATTTGATTTTACTCAATTATTCAGGATCCCATCACCACAAATTACAATCTCATCTTTCAGTTCATTAAGGACTCAGGAAAAAGTTATCCCTTCCGGAACACATTGTGCTCTCTATATCATGCTTCTCCTCAGAGATTGCAAATTTCCAAGCCAATTCCCTCATTCCTAATTGTCTGCCCTGTTTCCCTGTCAAGAAAAATGTTCTAGAGAAACAGAGGGAAAACTCTTGGTTTCTCAGATCCCATTCAGACTGTGCAGAGGATTCACACCCCTCATTCCTTAGCCATACATGGTCATCTTTTCTTTTCTTCCTCATCTTCCTTCCTCCCCTTTCCCTTCCTTTTATGTGGTCATTGACCTCAGCAGTTTTTATCCATCCCTGTACTTCTGGTGCTGGTACTTGCTTTCTCACTGCCTTTTTAGAGCTTGCATGGGACCTGACCAAATGTGCCAACTTAATTCAACAAAACATTGAATATTCCCAATATGCCTGTGACCAGGCATCATCTCATCATCTTCCTGGTTTTTCCAACCCTTTCAGGCACTCTGGTAAAGTAGAGCATAACTCCTACAAGCAGGTGCCCTTCAAGGAAGAAGACCTCTGCTGATTTAACCCATTGTACAACTGTGAAGACAATCACAATCTTCCTTCAATGGCTGCCTTCAAAAGATACCATAAGCAATGGACAAACTTGAGACAAATTAGACTGGCTGCATGAGCTATATCCTGAGAGAAGAGAGACAAACAATTTGTATGAATTAAACAATAGTTAAAGTTACTCACTGTGGTGTGCAAAAAGTCTTTTTCTATCTCTTTACCTTTCTTTCTTCTTATTTCTGGCTTCATTTTTCTTCTAGATCCACATTTCTCCATCACAATTACTGTTCCCTGGACTTCCTTACAGCTGCTAGAAAGCATCTTAGTACACCATCTCAGATGCTTCATTCTGAAGTCGTAGAGGTGTAAAGCGCTGCTCTGCCACTTGCTGCAAGATATCAGTCCAAAGTCACTACAGGAAAATGCTGGCACTGGTTTCAGTAAACCTCTCTGGTGAGGTGCAGGGAGTGGTGGTGAATCCTTCACAGCAGTTATTTTTCCAGACCTATCATAGTCCATCGAGTGAAATGGTGGCAAGGAAGAACAGACTTGGGCTGCTCAAAAAACAGACAAATGGGCTTTAGAAAGGTGTCCAGGACTAACAAAAGAGATACTGAGGTACTGTGATAGTATCTACACCAAATAATTTTGATTTTATTTGGTAACAGGGAAATGTAGATCTACTACTGAGGTACCAGCTTTCTGTGTACTGCTTCTCTCGTGTCCTACAGAGAAACCCTCTCTCATCAGTGTCTTAACTTGTCAAAGGGTGAGCACATGCTCTGTTGCCTCTTCCTGCACCACAGCAGAATGAGCAGCAGAGTAACTCCTTAAACAGACTGAGTTGCCAGAAGAGGAAAAGAAATGCACAAACCCAAAAATATCACAGACCTATGTTACAAAATCCTTGGTGAAAGATTGACATTTGCTTCGTTTGAAGCCAAAGACCTCACTCCTGCTGGAGACGTCATTCACAGTACAGGCCTGTAACCCTGACCAAGCACTTCTTTCTGTGCAGCTGAATTTTTAGATTATGCCCATCTCCAAAAGGATGCAAATCTTGGTTTAGGCAGTTATAGATGAGGTATTTGAAAGGTAGATGTATTTCTAGTGGCAAAAGCTCATATACGAAGTCATGAAAAACTGTTTATTATATTCTAATCTCTCTTTTAGTAGGTATTTTATCCCTCACCCCCTGACTCTGCACAGCAGTTCTGAAGCAACCCCAATTAGTTACTTAGAGCGTAGGCAGACATGGTCGAGTGGCTTGGCATTTACAGACATTTAGCCATAACCTGAGCAGCTAGATTTGCTTTAATCCCATAAAAAGTAGTCAGGAATATAAATGTGCCAGATTATCAGCTGAGACAAACTAGCTCTGCATCACTGGGCTCAGTGACGCTGTGCAGATTGAATCCATTGAAGCATTTGTCCTCGATATATCCTAGAGAAAGAGTCTTTCATAAAAATAATCAATGCAAAACAATGTTGTCATTGGAAAGCCTGGATGAGATGCATGTCAGAATTACTCAGGTTCTTTGGTGTGATATTTAAATACCAGTGTTTGAATGACAGGGAACTACAGGCCAAATAAACTGTTCCAAGTTGGATTTGGTAAGCACTGGCTTTTTCTATAAAGAACATTAGTCATAAAAGTTCAGTCAAAAGTCATATGTAAGATTATTAGCTCTTGTGCAGGGGTTTTCTCATTTGTGTTGGCTCTTCAAACACTTTGGAAGCTGTACTGAGCAAAACACTGAACAGCTGAAGACGGTTGTGCTGGAGGCAGGCTTTTTTCCATGCCTTCCTCACTGCGCATCCGCTTGCTATTGGAATCCCACAAGAAACAAATTCCATTCTTACAATCATAGTTTTGGGAAAGCAGTTCTGCAAAAGGGAAGAAAAAATATTATGATGAAGCCTCCTTTTTCCAGCTTTCTTAGTATTAGAGACAATGGACCCCGTGGTGTCTCATACAGTTAAACAAGGGAAGGGACACCGCAGTCAAGAAAAGCATTGTCATGCTAAAATAATGTTTCTAATGCTAGGATTCCAAGTTGTGAAATGGTCACAGCCTTAAGTCTGCCCCTTGAATATATTGTGAGAAAGCCTCGAATTCCCTGTTTATTAATCTTATCACTGAAAAACATTCATTAATGAATTAAAACATGATTAAAGCAAAAAAAAAAAAAAATCAGTATATGAGGCCCAATAGGTGGCCCTTACAAAACTAATACCTTTGGCTCATATAGGTGTGAGCAACCTGCAGGGGCCAGACAGCTCAGGGACCAGCAGGGGTTCTTCAACAGCATCCTGAGGCTCCCAGTGACCAAAGGATTCACAGCACTGGAATGGTCTAGTGCAACCATGAAACTCAGAACTAGCTGAACTGCTTGTAAAGACCACAGAGACTGGAGGACCTTTTGAACACAGGGCAACATGTGCAGTCTGGCAAGTGAGTTAACTAGTTGAGTGCCTCACACATGAGTCTGGTTCAAATTAGGTACTCCACCAATAACCTGGTGGCTGCATCTTCCCATGGGGATATTGGTTTTTTCCTATGTACTTCCCTAAGAATGTGTTGCAAGATACAAAAAAACTGTGTGGACACTTTAGTCTGACTGGGCAAACCTTGTGTTTTGTGTTCTCATTACTCTATCAGACAGATGGGCTGAAGCCTGACTTACTTCAAGCATAACAGGCGCACTAGGAAAGACAAGCTATGGCAGACATGTCCTTCCAGGCAGTGAAAGCAAAACAGCTAAATTCATCTTCCTGCCTCTGACACTATGGCTCTTCTGCCCTTTCCATTTTATTTTCATACCTCATATCCCAAGTAACTTTGAAATCAAATTCATGTTCACATATGACAAATATATTGTATTGATCTTTCCTCTAGACTGGCACAAGGCTGAAATGCTATTCATAAGCAATAGTGTCAGCACTCCAGCAAATGGGAAGAGGCAACAAGTACATCTCATCTTGAGCTCCCTCTCCCTCCTTCTACTCCACTGACAGTCAGCTTTCAGCTGCATTGACCTCCTGAATGGTCTGCAGGTGTCTTTCAGAAGAAAGCTCAAGCAACTACTTTGAACATGGTTTAGGCATAGCAGCCTCCATGAATTTATTCTGTGCCATGCTCTGCTTCTGTACTCAGTTACAAACATTATTTGGCTCTAAATACAAAATAACTTGGAAGTTACCTTCATCATACTAATTTTATTTCGAATTATGTAGCTCTAAAATTGGATTTATGTCTTCTATATATCAATGTCTCTTGAAGTACAGCTACACTTCAAAGCAAAGTTAAAAGTGCATGTGAACACATAAAAATGTGTGTGTTTTTCCTGTTTTCCCCACCCTTCCCAGCTTACTGTGATGACACCACTAGCACCCCAGTGGCAGGACAACATGCTGCCAAGCAGTAGTTCAGAGCAGATCTCCTCACCAGGTGGGAGTGGGGTTGTACCATCCAGTTACAACACCTGCAGCAAATCCTCCTCCCATCCTGAGCAGGGAGTTACATCTTCCTTCAGTCCTTTCAGCCTCTGGCATAGACCTCTGGCTTGTCTTGTTATATTTTTTAACCTACTCTCCTGATGATTAATTAATTAATTAATTATTTTTCCAATGAATATTGGAAAATTCTGAGCAAGCTGCCTTATGTCATGATTTCACAAACTGCTGGTCAGTCTAACACAGAAATGGAAACTAGAAGTGAAACTGTTGGAGTAAGAGCCTGTAAGAAATACAGAGAGAAAAAGAGAGAGAGAGAGAAAGAGAGAGAAAATGAGAGTAGGTCCCCTCTCTCTGTTTTCCTAAGATCTTATTTTCCTTTATTTTCATGGATTAATGAAAAAGAACAGCTGAAGAGAGTTGTTAAAAATTTGTGTTCTATAAACATGAAAAAAATCCCTTTTTTGTGCACTCCTTCTCTGTAGTAACCAGATCTGAAATTACTGATTGGTATCTTGGAGACTTGCACAAGTGTACAATGCACAAGTAAGACTGTCAGTGTGTTCTGAGTAGAGGAAAGTTAATGATTATCATGTTTATAGCTTGCGTTAAAATGAGAAAGCCATAAAGACAAACTTCTGATAAGGTAGTACTCACATCTGGTGAACTGTGAGTTTTCTACTGGGCACCAAGGTCTCCAGTCTCATTACTGAGTCACTTGCACAAACTGCTTATGATGTTGTTTAACCTAGCAGGACTATATTTGACAAGTGTCTGCAGGAACACTAGCATAACTCCTTGCTTTGTTCAGCTAATGTGCTAGGTCTCCTCTTGGGTGTAAGTCTAAAGGAGTATTATTTTTTCTTTTTTTCCACTTTGAAAATCCAACAGAGTTTATTCAACAAGAAGGCAGCATCTCTAAATTGCAGCATGCAGGTTGTATGTACATTGGTGCAAACCAAGTGTTTACTTTGGCTGTGCTGTGTTGGAATATATGGGTCTTTCATGAGCAGCATGAGAAATGGAAGAACCTGCTGAAGTCAGAAAGGGACCTTTGTCTTCAGATCCCAAACCTTCAGCAGTATCCTGTGCCATTGACTCTATGACTGCAACTGGGGTACCCATCTGCTTTGTAGTGTGCTGCCACAGGTGCAGACTGCTGTTGTTTCTGACCGTTTACATGTGCTCATCTGAACAACTGGACAAGGGTCTTTTTGTTTCATTAATGTTGTCAAACCTGTTATTCACCCTGCAGATAGAGCTTCATATAGGAAGACACTCAGGTGAAGCTTTACTAAAGAATAAACAAGGTTATCCAAAACTTAGCATGATCACTCTTCCAGTCACTGGAATTGGATTGGAACCCAAGCCTTGAAACACAGAAGATGTTGGAGAGGTAAAATCCATTTTGCCTGCAAGAAAGAAAAGCAATAGTCAGCTGGATAGTATCTCCTCTCTTTCCCTAAAAATTATGGCTAACTGATTAGGATGAATGGTTACAGACAGTAAAGAAAAGAGTGTGGAATAGATGTGAAGTTCAGATAAAAGGTGCGATTGCATCACACTGTACGCAGAAATTAAACCCTGTGGTATTTTTGCAAACATTGGCCTGTGTACAACAAAAGGATGAAAGCTCTGAACTCCAATTTAGATACTTGAGAGGTCTCAGAACACTGCAAATAGCCAAGAGCTGCTGGTGGAATTTTCAGTCTTTTTCTGTGTGTTAAATCGGGAAAGAAAAAAAAATCTCAAGTAACATAGAGATAAAATGGAACAGGCAAGCATAACTCTTCATTCAGTAAAGCTCTGGAAAACAAATGGACAGTCTTGGGATATAATGCATAAGGAGATTTATTAAGTTTTTACATTTTATAAGATAATAAAACAACTATAAAAAATATTTTCTAGCGCTGCTTATACTATCATAGCTCTGAGAAACAGCAATGTATTGACCGCATGGGCACTGTATGGAATTGTGTATCAAGCTTGTGCTTTGCTGGTCAACACATTGCAATGGATGTCTGGGTTTGATTAATTTGTTCATGTGTTTTTTTGATATTAAGCTACAAGTAAGGATTGCACTTTAAAATAGGTTTCACACAAAAACTGAGTAGAACTGCATCTATAATTAGAGGACTCCCAATGGTATTATATTTTTTTTGCTTTTGGTGCAGCTGGGAACTAAAAGTATCTTAATTAGCAGAAGTATCTTAAGTCTCTCCAAATGTGAAAGAGTTTATTACCAATTGCTATTTTTCAGTTTCTAACCAACTAATGACTCTCGGAAAATAATCAGAAAGACAAATGCTGTCCCCATATTACAAAATCAGCAGATATAGAAAGAAAAAGCCTTGGACTTAACAAACAAGTATTTTTCTCATGATTTGATGAGTAAAACATGACATCAAGCCGTAGTCCAACAAATTCCAAGCTTGTGACTCCTAGCCACCTGCTAGGAGCTGTTGTAGGGCTAGTGAATATGGAGTTCTTGCTGTCTTTTGTGTTTTGGATTGTCATCACTGCAGAGATAAATTTGGAGCTCAACAGAATCTTGTCTCTTGGGTATTGCTAACATTCAGAAGTGGAATGAGCCTTTAGAAGTAGCATCAGCAGAGTGGCTAAATACCACAAAGAAAGGCCTGTCATAGGGAGAATGGGAAAGTCCACAAGATAGGCTGAGACATACACACAGTAACCAAATTAGCCAATCCCAAAGCAGCAATTTAAGAAACAAAGAAAAATAAATTGCAAGAAAACATGCTGTGATGGTGCATTTTCCCCCCACAGCCCCCACCCCATCTCAATGCCACATTATGATCTGAGAAATGCTCACTAGACTTTAGCCTTGATGAACAGGGCCCAGGCTCAGGTTCTCTTGAGCTTATTAGCTGTCTGTTCCCAGAAACTTGTGTTTTCCAATAAGCTTCTGGTTTTTTTCATTAATAGTCTTAGAGACTTGTTTTTTCTTACCTGAATAACAACCCAAGCAGAATAATGTTTTTGTCATCAATCTTTCAAAGTTACCAACCTGAATTGTGGCCAGGATGGAAAATTACTCTGACTAAAGCCCACTGTCTTGCAACCCTATAAACAGTGGTCCAACACGAGACCCCTTGAGCTTTTTCGGACCAGAGCAGATTGCGGCCAGCAGCCTCCCTCTGAGCAGGGCCTCTCAGAGCCAGCAAACTCTCAGCTTTGCCATACTCAGAGGATCACTGAATGACAGCGATGGATGACACCAGGATGTCTCAGGATAACCTTCACAAAAATGTGAACATGGGGCAGAAAGACTCCCCAGAGAAAGTATTGTGCTCTGCAAGAGATGCTCTCAGGACCCTGAGGCCCACTTTGATGACCTATCTTGCATCACCTCCTCTCTCCACTTATTTTCTGAATTGTGACATATTTCTGTTGCTTTACAGCTCATAATGGAAGGTAGCTAGCTTGCTGGCAGTACTTTCAGAGAAAATGAGTTCTAACATCAGTGGCATTAATACTGTGTAGTCTTCTGATCTCAATAAATTTGGGTCCTTTTGATATGTCCTGTTGTCAGGAAGCTGATCCATCATAGTTCAAAATTTATAAATCTTATTACCAAGATATTCTAATAAATATATATTTATACATGCAATTCTATATATTTTAATTTATATATTTTAAAATACTTAAAGCATAAGCTCATATAGAGTACACCCAAAGGACTATATACAGCAACATTCAGCCACAGGCATTTATAAAGACCTGTACTGTCTGAACTAATCTCTCTCTCTCTACATTGCTGTTTCTCTGCCTGTGGAGCTGGAGACTGTCTGAAGGAATTATGGAAGACCCCTGTAATACAAATAATTATCAAAGCAATCTGGCTGAGCAAAACTGTTTAACGGATGGCAAGCTGCTTCACACTGTGCTACATTATGCTTTACCAATCAAATGCCTCACTAGTTAATTCATTGAGCTCCACATGGATTAAACAGGCTAGAGTGCACTCATCCTCTCCTTATGCAAAAGAAGAAGATTTGGTTCAAATGTTGATTTGTAACATGTCAAGAAATGTTTTCTTCAATTAAGTAATCTCATATTAAAGAGAGTTCCATGCCAGAAAAATAAACAGTGCAACTTTTCTACACACAGGCAGCAGTTACATGCAGGATACAATCTTATGCTTTCTTTGAGGCACCTTTTGAAAGCCAGGAATTAATATTTGTATCAGAATCACAGTTACAATAGTATTATCCAAATTTTGGGCTCAATTACACCTGTATGCATCATAGCCAATTAATTTCTAGTGGATCTACACAGGTTTAGAAATCATAATAGAGAGAAAACATGTCTTTCAAATTTGTTCTGCTAAGTGAAGAAGAATTAATCCATAGACTCTACTCCACACAGATTTCACTATTAATACTCCTTTTATGTAGCTGAATTCCTCACAAAAGGTTTTTTCCCCTCTGGTCTAGAAACTAATTGATTTGACTAAAAATCAGTAATTACTAGTAAAAATAATAACAGGCATGTCTTCTCTGGTCATTACTACTAAGGAGATCAGAGATACAAAGATAATCACACTCCTAAAATGGATCAAACGAAACAAAAGCCTCCGTTATTGTCAGACAAAAGAAAGGTACAGAAGAATAAATGTACTATATAGTTTTATCTCTTCTTCAAACCAAATAAGTAGGGGCTGACCACACACATCCTGAAGGCTATGTAGTTACAACAGAAGTGGGTTTTGGCCCTCTGACAGGGAGTTTTCATTAGATAAGCTAGACCTAAAGAATATATTTTCATAGGGCTTTGTGATGGCATAGCTGAATTATAAATAATTACTGACATCCCATCTGAGAGCCCAAGCAGCACACCATTATGCAGCTCATCGGATCTCCTGGGAAATGGGCACTAAGGCAGCTTTGCTTCTCTCCAGTTTTGCTCACCCAGCTGCAGTAACTGGCATGCAGTGGAAGAAGGCTGGGCTCCTTGCTCTGCTATGACCCAAGTAGCACTGGAACAAAACCCCAGGAGTGTGACCCAGAGGTGAGAGGACCCAGGCAACTGGGGAAGCCCAACAAACATATGTTCCAGGTCATTATTTGGTTCCTTCATCAAGCTTTTAGGGAGCACACGCTGTGGTGGGGTTGCTGCTTTTTTTTTTTGGGGGGGGGGGGGGTGAATTTTGGTTTTTGGGGAGACGTATTTAATACCTGAAATAGTGAATCAGCACCTTGTTTCATATTTTTTCTAGGAATAAAGCCATCTATGATTTTCTGTTTCTTAAAATGAAAAGAACAAAAGAAATAATTCTTTAAAATGTAGACAACCTAAATATCAACTATATATATTGATTTGCCTTCGATGTTGGGGCCAAATCAGGGGGAAAACACACCAGAAAAAAGTACTAGATACCCCACCAACCAAATCTAATGAATTCTGTTGGGAGCTTCAGAGATGGTAGCCTGACTCACACCTTATTGCTCTGAGCAGAAACTTAAAGGTGCTGTGATGTCCTTTGCAGAGTCAGTGACAAGGGAAGCTTGTGTTACGCTGCGATTCCTTGCTGCTAGCTTTCCACCACCTCATCCTTGGTGTGATCCCACTGAGGCCAGGTGTCCTGACAGAATATTATGCACCTGCTGATCTGATTAGAGCCTTCACCCATATCCACGTAGTAAATGCAGCCAAGGAAACAGGCTCAGACATGGTCCCTGATCCATCCATGCATGCATTGACACCAGCTTTGTAGATGTGTTCTAGCACACAGCCAACGTCCTCTAGGAAAAAGCCTGGTGCTGATGCCCATGTGGAGGACGAGATACCGTGACCAGCACTGACAAGCTGTAGAAATTGATGCTTTACTCCCATATTCCCCATTCTCGAGTTTGTACTGATGCCTAAATATGGATGGGTAATAAAACACCTTGGACATGGAGCAAACTTGAATTCAAGTGCAGGAAAACACTTAGATTCATATGAAAATCTACAAGTAGTAAAGTGGCCATGCCATTCTCCAGCAATGAACACAAATATTAGTGAGACCATCTAATCAATTAAATTATGGCATAATAAAAAATTACTTAATCACAAAATTACAATGGATTTTTAAATTCAGGTTAAAGATTATTTTTTAAAATTTTAGATTTTCCTGGCACGGTGAAATTTTTGTGTTTTAAAAAGGGGTAGAAACTTCATGGGAGAAAAAAAAAATCCCTGCTGGTGACTGGACTCAAGTAGGTACCACTGTCCTGCACAGGTAATATGTCTGAAGTAACATCGCTCTTTGATTCTGCTTTGCCTCCTATCAGAGGAAGCTTAGCAAAGCCAGTAGGTTTTTTCTTGCCGTTGACTGGCTGGAGATAAATGTTTACTTTTCCTTCTATGCACAAGCTTTACTTTGCTCTAACCTTTGCCACAGAGATGCTGCAAGGACTAAGTGCAGCATCACACATAAGATCTAAATAGGATCCCATTAAGCAACTGGCAGAGAACAGCGCAGGCAGTAGTGAGTAAGCTCCTTCACATCAAATTCCTGTTTCATTCCAGATGAGCTGTTGGGTACAGTAGGTACAGTCCTGTGAAGTTCACCACATGTACACACATACACTTTCCGTTTCATTTGCAACGCTGACACCCTGTTCCTACAGTTTGCAGAGACTGGGATTTGTTTCAATGGTTTTAACTGGGCCACTGCTTGTTCTCAGTTTCCTGTTGCTTTGATCATGGTTTTCCAGCTCTCCTCAAGTAAGTTGTATCCTCCAAGGTGAATTTTCTCTTTTCCTGTGCTGGGCCAAAGCATCTAAGTGACCTTTGATTTTTTTCTTCTTCCCTCATCTTTTTTTTTTCCCTTTGGCTTTTTTTTGTTTTGTTTCTGACTCGCCATATGTGAGATGATTGTGCCCACAGGAATTCCTTTCAGAGTACCTAAACACAAAAGAAAAACACCCGGCCAGTTCTTTTTCTAGAGCAGTACAAACATTTCCTTAAACCTAAGTGTCTCGGGAGGGGCATTGACAGAAGGCTCCTTTCACCCAGAAAGCGCGCTCTGTGCTGAGCTGCCGGTGAACCCTCAGCCGCCTCCTGCATTTTGACGTCACTGATGGAGCAAAAGTTTTGCCAATAAAAGCAGTCAAGTTCTTTGATTCCAACTTTATGACAATGGAAAGGAGGCCAGGGCCAATCATGCTGTGGTGGGGTTTATTAATGGAAAAGGGCAGTGGGAGCCAGTAACTCTTTGGCAACTTCGTTCCTTTGACTACTGTCCCCCTGCCTTGCACTTGATGGATGGAAAACTGCATGCTCTCTTCTTCAGTGATAGCTTTCCCATGCTAATAGTCTCCCCAGTAAGGCAGCCTGGACTAACAATAGGAACTTGCACAGCTTGGGAAGGGCAAAGCAGATCTTAAAACCACCCATGTGATTTGACGGCTGTAAGGAACCATGCTAAGAAAATATCCCTGTACTCTGAACTCATCTTATTAAGGGAATAAATCTGATTTCCTCTTTGAGCTCCCCTCCCCTGTGGTCTGAACTGCTAACCCCTTGGTTTTAATAGATGAGTTATGTCCCTGGACAGTGACACAAAAATTTTAGTCCTATTTTCAGCATATCCCAATAAAATAAATTGTGATCTCTCCTCAGAACTGTTTCAGAATGCTTCTGTCTCTCACTGCACTAACAAAAGATGGGGCTCAATTTTCTTATCAGGGGCTCATTTTTCCCAGGTTCAGCATGGTTGTGTGCTGAGGGAAGGGATTGTGCCTCTAAATCCCAATTTGGAGAAAGCACAGACAGGCATTGCTTCTCCCCCCTTCCCTGCTCTGTCACTAAAATTGCCAGTAAATGCCTGGAACTTGTCCCCCAAAGCAAGAACAATCCCCATGCCATGGACCACTGAAGAACAACAGAGATGGGGGGACATCTGCTTTAGCGGCCAAGCCAGCTAAAGGGAGGACAAAATCAAAGCAAGGAGCAAGACAGGCCAGAGCTTGGCTGGAAGGTAAGAAAGAAGGGCGAAATGCCACTTCACTGGGAAAGAAGCTGATGGGGGGCCTAAGCGCCTCTTTCTTGCTTCACCAACCACATCACAGAACAAGACACTGCACAGAAGTTTTAGGAGCTCCTTTCCTCTCCACTTAGTATCCAAAGCACTCTCAGTGCAGTCAGAAGTCACCCAGTCTGGATGGTTATTCATGGACCTTTGCTGGACACCAACAAGGAATCAAGTGCATAAATTACATCCTGAGCAGTACACACCTCCCAGGGAAGCAATAGCCATAGAGGATATGAAGTTCCTGGCAGAAGAATTATTTAGCACAGTCTAAGATAATGTTAATAAAAATTCTGAAAGAGCACGACTCCATAGGAGCCTATGCTTTAGCGCTTACTTTGGGTGTGATGATTTTATTGCTGTTTGTAGGGGGGAAAAAAAGGAAATATTCAGTTGGAGCTAAACATCTCCAACATTTGTGGCTGTAGGATACAGATTTCAGAACAATCCTTGCTAAGAAACTTTACAGATTAGAACACAGCAATTTATTCCTCTCTTTGTCTGACAACTAATGAAACTTCTCTCTCCCAAAAAGTGTGCCTCTTTAGATAACTAAATTTTCTTAAAAGTGTGTAGAAAAAAAAAAAGAAACCTGTTTTGACATATAATTTATTAATTAGCAGTTGTGGGTGTTAGGATACTAAGTGTCTAGAGATTTGGAATTTTTATGACATGGACCCAGATTCATAAGAAAAGTTTGATATATGTAGTTTGTGTCAGGGGGGTTTACAAAATATCTAAGTGCTAGTGTTCACAATATGCTGTCCAAGTTTTTTATAGCAACTTGAAACCAGAATTTATAGAGTGCTATTAAAATGTCTTGGTTGTATGTGTTAGACTTTGATAGCAGTTGGATTAGCCTTAATTTTTTGTATTTTTTATAGGACGAAGAAGAATGTGGCTGTGCATCCCAGCATGTGAGCGAGTTTATCTAATACAAGGCAGCAGCCAGAACAACAGGAAATCGCATAAGAAAGCCCAACTCCTGGCTGGCAGAAGCACACTGACCTCTCCTTCATGTCACTGGGTTTAATACTCCAACTCCGCTGTAAAAGCTTCTTCCCCGAGCCTGGGTTCATAAACGTGTTAGTGGTCCTTGATGTTCCCAGCAGAGGACAGTAAGGAAAACACAGCCCTGAATAGCTCACATTGATCGCAGCAAATACAGAGCAGGAGGGTCAGAACCATTTCCCAGCCCAGAGCCAGTGCTGTAGAACTGAGCAGCTATTCATAGCCACTGGATCCTCTCCAAGCCGTGAGCGAAGATTTTCTTGTATCATCTTTGCAGAGAGGAATTGGAGTCCCCAATGCCTCCCGCTTGATTTGGATAGACGGTTTATTTGTTTAGTCCTGTAATGATATTATCCACAGGGCTAGAGCCACACAGGGAGGATTAGGAATTCCTGGGGGAGAAGCCGTGTGTTTATTACCCTGACAGCCCCGTGTGACACAAACCAACAGTTATTTGTAGTTCTTCTTCCCCTCTAAAAACTTGGAGCATGCAGCCGTGGGGCGAAGGTGTCGGATCGATCTCGCAAAGGCACAAGGCGAAGAGGCTGCCACAGGGAAAGTGGTAGGATTAGCATGCTTAGAAAGTCCTTGCTCGACTACCTACCAACAGCTCTACCTCTGGATGTTTTCAAATGTGAATGACGAGAGGGGGGACATCAGAGACCAGATTCTTTCAAACATCGATAACAATCACAAACCTGTGAATTTTACTTGCCTTTTAAGAGCATTTATTAAGCTATGCAACTCAGATTGTAGCCGGCTTTTTTTTTTTTTTTAACCCTGCGTTTTTAAAACAACAAATAAAAAAGCACGGGCACAAAAAGCTCTTGCAAGTATAGGCATAAACCCAGGGAAAGGGGAAGAGGGGCCAAGGGGGAGGAAGAAGGTTGTTGGTCTGGGGTTTTCTTCCTATTATTTTTCTTTATAAAAAAATCGTTTCCTATTTTAATAAATATTTAATCATGGAAAGGGAGGGGAAAGGCCAAAAGTAACAAAGAACTGTAGGTTGTTTAGATTGCTTGGGAACTCCCTCTTTGCAGCTGACCATTGCTACATGTAGGTTAATTTCCACATGGAGCTGGAGAAACTCTATCCCCGGTTTGTGAAGTATGGGTCAGCCGAAGCATGTTAATCTGTTTAGCATGTGTGCTTCGTGGAGGTGCCAGACCACCGCCGAGCAAGAGCAGAAGCAGCAGCAACCATAGTCCTTAGGGGTAGTTAATAAAGACTTGAAGGGAAACAAGTTTATGAAGGTTTCAGCTCGTACGCTGTGCCAGCTTTGGACATGACAGGCTTCCAGCCCTGAGGAGCAGAAAGCTGAGAAATCCCCGGGCTGTTTATCGCAGCCCTAGAGGGCAGAGTGCCGGTGACGCAGCCTGCGCAGCCGGGGGAAGAGCGGGAAGTGCCGTGCTGCTGCTTCTCCCCGGGAAAAGGGGGCACCAGCTGAGTCTCCCCAGCCCTCTCGGAGCACTCCGGGCTCCCGTAGCCCAGTACACAACTGAATCTTCACTGCTTTGGGTAGATAGAGATGGTATTGGAACCTCTGTTTTAACCTCCGCCCTTCCCGGTGTAGAGCCTCACACCCAGCTGGAGACCTGAGGAGTCGTACGAGCCACTGAATGAGATAAATGCAAATAAAGCTCCGTGGGTGTATTCCTACAACCCCTCACAATGCAGACTAATCAACGTCTCGTCTCTCGCTCGGGGATGAGCTGCGAGACATGTGGCGCTCGGGCTGACACGTCTCTTCTCTCCCATCATTTTTTAAAATTTTCCTTTGAAATTCTAGACACTTATTAAAGCATTTTTAAATAATCAAAATATTTGCTGATGAGTATTTATTTTGACAAGGGTTTTTTGGTTTGGCTTTCGACTTTCCGTTCAACTATATAGACTGCAGTATTAATTTACTGCAAAACCAAATGTGGATGAGATTATTTTTCCTCGACGCTGGATTTCCGTCATTCGGGAGAAGTTTTTCTAGAAGATGAAATGAACAGTCGCAAACAGATCTCGTTCTGTTTTCCAGCGTGCTTTGCCATGTGTTCTTCAGAGCCAAAGGAAGTCGATTACTGATCGACAGGAAAAATATCCCGCGAACAGATACACACCGTGGTCGTATCCCGCAAACAAGGGCGTTCATGCAGCCCCGTGGTGTCGCTGTCCTCGACGTGTTCAAAGCGGCCGAGTGGGCGCTGCACGTCGAAGATCAGGAGAAGCCACGAACTGGGACGGGGTTAGTCCCAATAATCCGGTGCCGAATTGCTCCACCCGGGAGGGATTCTGGAGGGAGGGGTTCTGGAGGGTGCCCTTTCACTGCTCGGCACTCAGACCCCAGGCGGGGGAAGGAACCCCCTGTTTGGACAATCCCCGCCGGACAAGGCGTTTTTTGTCTCCAGGCCTTGAGCGCTCTTTTCTGTTGCATAATGCATTGACGGCGAGAAGATCACAAGTGAGGGGACAGAGGCAGAAGCAGCCGCGATACAAATGCCGCTGCTGGAGAAGCCCCTGCCCGCTCTCCCGCTGCCTGGCAGACCGGCTCCCAGCCGTCCCTCCCGCGATGATACGCACGTGCACTCTTTTCCTTGTTTTCTTCCTCACTTGCAGGGAGCAGAGGCAGTGGTGACCCTCTGGGGTCTGCTGGCACCGGCTCATCATCGGGCTGGGGTCAGGCTCCTCTCAGGGGATCCAGCTCTCTCCAAGAGACGAAGCTCAGCACCAAAAGAGCCTTCTGCTAGGTTTCCTGGCCTTTCGTTACATCTTCAGTAGTTTACTTTCCCCGGAAAGGTGCGGGTTTTTTACTTCAACATTTTGTCAGGTTGGTTGGTTGGTTGGTTGGTTGGTTGGTTGGTTGGTTGGTTGGTTGATTGGTATGTGGGCATTGTTTGTTGTTTTACAGCCTAGCGCGGACTTTTCTCATTAAGTTTTTTATTAATGTTGAAAGAATTGGTCGAAGTCTAAACCGTGAGCTATCTTCTGTGCTGGCACTCCTCGCCCTCACGGTTACTTGTACTGACAGAAGGCACTTACGGTCACTTTCACGGGCGGCAGCTCCTTGGCTTGACGTCGCTTCCGAAACCAGCCTAACACATCAGTAAAACTCACTGACACTGACATCGAGCGTCCTTAGGCCGAGGTGTGCGGCGGGAAAGTGTCAACTATTTCAGAACAGGAGATCCCTCCCAGTTAGTGCTTGCAGAGTGAGCATACACACACACAGGGAGATGTTTTAAATAAATTCTGGGGAAAAAACCCTGTGCTCTCTGCTTTTCCCCGCTGAAATCTTTTACAGAATGTTATTCTTTGAGGAGCGTCGGGAGGTGGGGTGGGAAGGGTGGTAGTACTCCTGGATTAACACTGTCGATTAACGTGAGAAGCCCTTCTCTGCTTAGGGCGTTTAATGCTCTGAAGCCCTGTCCGCCTCGAGGGGAAGCAGAGAACTCCCCTCAACCATTGCTCCTTGTCCTGAGAAGGCCTGTTCTGGCTCCTCCAGCTGGGCACGGAGCACGTGGGGAGATGACACTGCCATTTCAAGCCACTAAAATCCTTCTTATTGCTCTAATGACCTTCCACCTATTTTCGTTCTCTAAAGGATCCAGTAGGACCTATTCTGTTAGAAGCAGTCGCTGCGCGTTCTGATCGCAGGCCAAGTAAGAGTCCTGCCAGAGGAAGTTTAACAATGAGTTTCAGAGAAATGTGTGTGTTTTGCGCTTGATGTATGCTCCTGGTCAGAAACTCAGGCTTTCCTCCCGCGGCAGCTCCTCTCCCGGTCATCTCTGCTTCTTTTGGAGCACGGGACAATCACTTTCACTGCGGTCAGTAAAGCCAAACCAGGAAAATGACCCTGCAGTGGCTCATGAATAATCGCCATAATTTAATGACTTCTGACTCGCAGACCTGTTACATATAGTAATGACAACCAGTCGGTCTTTCCAGAGACCAGAAGCATGGCATAATTATGTGCAGATACCAGGTTGGCTTTCCAGTAAAATGAGGAAAGCTCAGCCGCCTTCGAGCCTGCCCTGGCGCGGTCGCGGCGGCAGCGGGGGTGGGATGTGCGGACCGGGAATGTCCACATTCAGAGGCGGAAGGGACAGGCGAAGGGTGGCCACGGCTGCCGAGCGCTGCTGCTGCCGAGTGCGTGCTGCCTGGCGGAGCTCCCCGACACGATGCCGGGGCCCGGCGCGCCCGTCACGCCGGCCCAGGGCGCCTGGGCACCGCCGCCCGCCCGCGGAGAAGGAGGGCAGAGGGGCGCGGAGCCACTCAGCGCCGAAAAGGGAAATTCCGCAGCTGCGAATCTGAATCTGGCGGGGGACACCGATGCGTTTTGGAGGCGAGGCAGAGCGCCAGCGCCGGGAGATCCTCCTCCGCCCGTGCCGAGACGAGGGGACGGGAGCCTGCCTCACGTGGAAGGGCCAAAGCGGAGGGAATACCCAGATGTCTAGGCTTTCGGAACAGCCTGGCAACACCGAAATGTCAAGTGGGAACACCCGCACGGTGACCATCCCGCCGGGACGCTCCACTCCCTGGCCAACAAGGCAGAAGAAAAGAAAAAAAAACCAAAGAAAGAGCAACAATACAAAAAAAAAAAAAAAAAAAAAAAAAAAAAAAAAAGAAAAAAGAAAAAGAAAAAAGAAAAAAGAAAAAAGAAAAATCGCACCAAAAGAGCCCTGCCAAATAACCCACCTCCCTCAAGGTCAGGACGTGAAATTGGGATTTCACAGGGAGCAGGGCAGACACGCATCAGTCTCCAGGCGTAGGCCGGGGGCCGATGCAACCTCCCCGAGCCGCTCGGAAGCCATCGCCCGTGGGGCTCCCACTGCCGGCTGGCACGGCTCGGGCGCAGCAGGTGGGTCCCGCACCCTCGGCCTCACCCGCGGGCAGAGGATTTCCGCGGGCTCCGTTCCCTCGGGCGGCGCGGAGCTGGGCTCGCCGCGCCCGGCGGACACGCGTGGGAGCAGGCGGGGCCGTCCCGCCGCAATGCCGGCACCAGGCCCGCTTGCCGCGGTTCCTGCTCGTCTCGGGCCGAACGGCATCGTGAAATGCAGTACCGCGGGCCAATAAATTCCCCCAGCTCGACGCAGAGTAGGCTTCCCCCTTTAGAAGCTCTCCACGTGTAAAGAGGTATTTGGGTTGTCTCCGAAATAATAAATCCTAACAGCGGACAATAAAATTTACTATTACAAGAGTAACAGAAGCCTAAAATATTCCGAACATATTCCCTGAACAAATAACATAATCCCTGGCACACTAGAACACATGGTTTGCTTCAAACATGTTTCATTTTGTCATCGCATTGAGTGTACAGTATTTCTCTTTGGGTGCAAGAGTGATTGATATCTTTGGAAGAATTGTTTGCAAGAACATGAAAGTTGCCAAAGCAAACACGTTGGAGGGAAGTGTGCAGAAGGGGGAGCAGAAGAATTTGGAGTAGATTTGGATTTGGGGAGTTCACACAGAGGTGAGACAGCTAGAACTAGAACAAATAAAAACATTCTGCACACTTCATCTAAATAAATTATATACAAAAATTGCCCTTCTGTAGCCGGCAACAGCACAGTTACCACGCTTCCCTCATGCCCCTATAGAATGTGGGCTGGAAGCCAACTTTCTTCAGCTAATGATTTGTAACTTTTGCTCCACTTGAATGAGTCTATTAATATTTAGATCTCTCCAATTCTGCTCCATACAAGCTGTCAGTATTGTTAAACAAAATAATCTATTTACCTTCTGTTGTACGTGTCCAGCAGTGGCTTGCGCGGCTCCATGATGTACAGTAATATGTTTTTCTTATGCTCCACTGCTTTGGCCAAAGGCAGAACTTCACATATTTTGTTCTGTCTTTTTAAAAAATAATGTTTGACAAAACTCCTTAGATAGCGCAAACTTTGGGGTGTTAATTTAATAACTTCTATTCCTGAAGGACAAATATTTATCTCAATTCTCTTTTTATCTCTTTCTCATCAGGGGAAAGATGTTGTTCTGACTGGTTGAGATGACCAGATCACAAGGGTGCTTTGGCGGGAGATGGCGAGGAGTGCGTGTTTTCAGACATGCAGATCGCTGTCCCTCCGAAATCTCCCTTAGTAAAGCCCCTGACCCTTCGCGCCCCGCCATCACCGCGGCAGCGGCCTCCGGGGCCCTGGGAAAGGCCGTCCCCCAGCGGGGCGGGGTGGCCTGGGGCCCCTCGCATCAACCTGCTTCTACCCGAAGCACCCGCTGGAAAAAAAAAATTAAAAAAAATAAGAGAGAAAGAGAGAAATGTCCACATCTTCCCCGCGGGGCGGCTATGACTCTGTGTGGAATTTTCACTGAGGTCTGGATTTCAGAGAAGCCTAATCCATCTTCTACCCTCAGCCTTCCCTTCTCTCTTCCTCTCTCCTCCCTCAAAAACATCTAATCTCCCACCGCTTGCCTTCTTGACCAGCCTGGGGTGAATGGCACGACTGCACAAAGCATATCCGAGGCAAAGTCATAGAGCCCAGACTAGAAGGAATGGAGGGGTGGGTCAGTGTCGGGCTACAGGTTTCAGTTAAACCTCTCTTGTAAAAAAGAGAGAGAGAAAATCCCAGGGCTAACAAGGAAAGTTGCTGTACAACGCCCACGAGGAACGTAATGTGAAACATGTAAAGTGTAGACAAACAGCTCAGCCACCTGCTGACTGCGATGGACTACCAGGCACGCAGCTGCAGCTGCCCTGGTCTGGACACGAAACTCTGTCCTCATCCGCTTATTTTCCAAATGAGAGAGGTCACCAGCATCCTTGGGCTCAAGAAATGCAGAGTGGTCCTGGGAAGATCCTATACGCTAAAATTAAGAAACTCTGAAACTCAGTAAAACTCAGCAAACTCTCAACTAGCTGTCATGCAGTTCTTTGATCCTTGAAGTCCGAGCACTCTTCCTGTGTCTTGGGCACCTCCGGACTTGCATTTCCTGATGAAATTCCCTAGATGCTGTGCGTGCTGGAGGGGTGTAGACAGGGGCACGGCCCATGAGCAGGGGCAAGAGAAAAGCCTGCCTTTTGGAGGGGGGGTGTGTGTGCTCGATCTTACATCCTCAGTAAGGGGCCAGCGCGGCCCAGCAGCCACGAAAAAGTCTCCTGGTCGTCTCCCAGGGACAAATTCCTCCCTCTGACGGGGGGAAAGGGGAGGCGTCTTCCGGTCTTTTCTCTTAATCCCGCAGGTGTGTCCTAAGGGAGTCTCTCACCCCGCGGTCCGCAGTGGAGCAGGGGTGAGGTCCTCCAAGCACATTTTATGAAGGGATGCGCTCTCTGCAGAAAAAAAAAAAAAAAAAAAAAAAAAAAAAAAAAAAAAAAAAAAAAATCAAATCTGTCCTCTGAGCTGGACTCGCTTTCGGAGGAGACAATAAATAAATAAATAAATAAATAAATAAATAAATAAATAAATAAATAAAGTAGGTTCTATGTCCCTAAGGGAAGTATTTGATCGGTTTTGTCCTTGGGACTCGTCCTGTTGAGTTCACTGGAATTAGACATGATACAGCGTGAGCAGCTCCCCGTATGTTCCTAAGGGAAATATTTGATCGGTTTTGTCCTTGGGACTCGTCCTGTTGAGTTCACTGGGATTAAACATGATACAGCGTGAGCAGCCCCCCGCCCGGCCGAGGAAGAGCGCGGCAGAGCAGGGACACGGCTGGAATTGCCCGCTTCCCACTTGCCGGCTCATCCGGGTCCCGAGCTAGTCCTTCCCCCGCCAGTAACGTCGCCGGACTACCGGGACGAAGAGGAGCAGATCCTCTCAATTCTCTTCTGTTCCCCCCCCTGCAGGTGACTCCCGAGGCTTGAAATAAAAGGAAAATGTCAACGGGATTTCTCTGCCTGCCACTCCCGTACATCTTTCTCTAAGGAGATCCCACCTGCCAGAGGGGCCTCTCCTGGGGCAATACGGGGAGAGCGGGATGCGGATATGTTTCCCTGGTAGACTGGACAGTTTCTCCAGAACGCCCACCACATCATTCTCAACAACGAGAAGATAACAACATAATAATGATTAAAAAAATAAATTAACTCCCAACTTTATTGCCCTCTGCCGATACTTGGTGCACTGTAACCACCAAAGGCCAAGGGGTGAAACCCGCAACATCCACCCCCTACCGACCCGACGGTACCGACGGGGCGGCCGCTGCGCCCTTGCTCGCCGCCACAAGGACAGAGAGCTCCCGCGGGTCAGAGCCGGCTGTCGCGGGCTCGTCGCCTGCCGAGCCATGAGTGTGGGCTCTTTCCAGGCACTTTTGGTCATATCTATCCCATAAATTAAGTCATCTGCGTAACAGGCTTGTGTTAATGAAGAGAACATTTTCCTCATCCCTTCCCCCGCCAGCACCAGTCGTTGACTCGCCTTCATGAGGACAAAATCTATCTCTGCCGTACGGGGAAGGAACGGCGCCGCAAATTCGCGAGGTGCCCGACGCTAAAGTGCCCGGCTGAGGCTGCCTTTCCCGGGAGCGGGGCGACCCGAGGGCTGCCCGCGCCCCTCCGCACACCCCGCGGGCGCACACAAATGCGTGCGCGCTTAGGTGAGCGGCGGTGCTCTCGGATTAGAGATGGAGGCACAAGGTACCCCAGAGCGGGATTTCCAACAGCCCCTCCGTCACTTAGCCCGGTGGCCTGCTGGAAACTGCTGCTCTGCGTTGGGCTCCCTGCAAGCAGCGTTTGGGGGACAGGAGCCGTCAGTTCCGTGGGTGACTTTCCCCCACCGTCCATCCTCCCCTTTTTTACTGCGCTGCTCTTTCTGAACAAGGCCGGCGGGGCGCAGCGAGGAGGGCAGCGCGGCAAGAAGGGAGCCGGGCTGCGCGCCCCGCACCTGTGCGTGCGAGGGGAGGAGGGCGACGGCCTTTCCCCTTCCCCAAGATTGACTGGCTTGCCGCAGGCAGCGGAGAAGGAGCTGCCCAACCTTAACCTGTCCCGACCGCTGAAGGTGAATCCAGTAAGAAGAGCCCGTGCGTGCCGTCGGGAAAACCGGGACCAAACAAAACGCTTGGGGAGAAAGTTTTTGTCCCATTTCTCTGCCCCCGTTTTTATAGCTCCGTTATCTTTTTCTCTCCCTTCCAACCCCGCCCGCCACCCCTCCCGCCCCCGCCTTCTTTCTTTTTTGGAGGTGGGGGCGGGGTTGTGGGGAGAGAAGACATTCTGCTGAACAGAAAAGCCAAGCCCGGGAAGGAGTTCCTTTTGACTGCTCAGGGCGATCTATCCAGGCCCTCTAATTAGAGAGGGATCCAGGGTGGCATTAGTTTCCAAACATTTTAATCGAGCTTTAAGCAGAGCTCTTTTCAATAGCAGGAGATAAATGTAGCAACTGTTACCGTACCCCTGAATGGCCACCTCCCATGGCGGGCATTCAGCTTTCCTTTCAGAAACCCTAAGCAGTTTAGTCTATGGACCCAGCAACATTCCGAATATCTTCTAATTAGTCTAATTAGAAAGGTGGATTGATAGATACAAGGAAGACACAGTTAAGTTAGGAAGATGCTCAATGCTACCAGTCTTTGCCGGGGAGACGCTTGTTCTCAGTGTGAGGAAAAAGAGATAAAGGGGAAAAAAGAAGAGGAAGAAAAAAAAAGGGAAGAAAAAGAGAAGCAAGAGAAGGAGAGAAAGAAAAGAAAGAAGAAAGAAGAAAGAAGAAAGAAGAAAGAAGAAAGAAGAAAGAAGAAAGAAGAAAGAAGAAAGAAAAAAGAAAGAAGAAAGAAGAAAGAAGAAGAAAGAAAAAAGTAATCCCGGAGCGTAACAGGAAGAACAAGTCCAGTGAAATCCGACGGGAAGGAGCTGCTGTGTCTTAATTGAAGGGGAGACATAACTGAGATGCTTCTCCTGGCTGAGTTTTCCCCCGATCCAGGCTGGATGGGCACAGCCCCGGGCCGGGACGCGCCAGTGGACACCGCTCCGGCCCCCTCCGGCTTTTTCCTGCGACACCAGGCCCTGGGTTCACACAGATACGAAGGGGAAGGAAGAGAAACAGAAGGGGCCGAAAAAAGGCCACCTCGACCCATCACCTCCCGTGCTATGGCCGGGGAGGCGTCACCCGCAGAGACCCGTCAGGGGAGGCAGCACGGGCGGCTCGGGGAAGGCTGAACCTCTAATTGGGCGATAAATCAGGGAGAGGAGCACGGGGCAGTGCGCGCAGGTGTCAGAACAGAGGAAAAGTCGGCCGGTCAGCATGACAGGGCAGGGCCCCCTCGCTCCCCTCCCACCCCGTTAATGTCCCTGCGTTAACTCTCCTGCCCTCAGACGGGAAGGGAAGAGGAGGAGAGACGGACCAAGCAGAGCCCGCGGATCTTGAGTCATCTCGGGCCGCGGTGGGGAACGGGGCCGCACGTGTTGTATTCTACGCTCTATGTCCCGAGCAGGCTTGTGCACCTGTGGGTCTTCTCTTTCTCTTTCTCCTACCAGGCCGGTACAAAAACCAGCAAGAGAAGCTTGGGAAATGTCCCCACCCCTCATTTCGGCGCTCTGCGGCACCCCTCTCGGTCCCGCTCTCCTTGCTCCTTCTGCCCCTACCTGCCTTTCTCCTCGATTTCTGGCAGAATGACACTATGGAGCAAAAGACGAACTATTTCAAATTCAATACTTATCTCGGGAAAACGGGGTGTCTGTCTGTGTGTGTGTGTGTGTGTGTGTGTGTGTGTGTGTGTGTGTGTCTGTGATTACAATCCAGCCTGTCAAAGTCCCTAATCAAACTGCTGGCGAAAGGGGATTCGTAGACAAAAGGAAACAATGGAAGTCTCGTTAGATCATTTTTCTGGACATTGTTTATGGTCTGGAAGGGATCAATCGTTTCAAAATGTTACGAGTAAAAATGATCCTGTGTGGAATGCAGCTAATCCTTTTAAGTTCCTGTCAACTGTTTCCACTCAAAGAATCCGATTTTCCAAATCAAAGGTGCAGAACTCAATTGCCGAGGGATTTATAGCGTCGGCACCGGGCTCCCCTCACCCCACACGCCCCCGCGCGCCCCACGGTGGGTGTCGACGGCAGGACAGACCGGGCCGAAGGTTGTCCTCCCCCGGGGAGTCATGAGCCCAGAGGGCTCCCTCAGTGGCAGCAGCGGTCTGCCCTGCCGGCGGGCGGCCGAGACAGCCCCGCTAGCACGGCAGCGTACCTGGGGCCGGGAGGAGGCACCGAGCACGGTCCGTGCTGCCGGTGTGCCGGCAGCGCCCCCGGCTCCGCCCCGGCACGGCCGCGGGGCTTGCGCCGCTTAACCGGGCCAACCGCGCCGTCTTGCAGCGGCAGGCGCAGCAGCACCTCCGGGACCGGACTCAAAATCTCTTGTGGAAACGCCACGTTTGGCTTGCCCATGGGTGTTAGCAAGTTGTTGCGGATTCCTTCTGGGTGGGGAGGAGGCTTGAGGGGAAGAGAGTCTTTTATTAAAAGCAAAGACATCCACTCCACACCTCTTGTCGGTAGCCCCGCTCCGGTGCGCGGGACGGGACATCTGCCTCAGAGGCGGACGGGTGGAACTGGGGATTCCACCGAAAATCATGTCCCGGCCGGCAGATGTCTGAGTGCCAGGAGGAAAGACATTGGGATGCAAGCAGAGCTGAAAGCCATTTAAAGCGGTTAATTTTCAGAGAAAGACCACCCTTTGGCTTCTCATACAGAAGCGAAAAGTAGAGAGGAAGAGGTGTTAGCGGGGCCTCCGGCTGCCTAGCGCTTGCGGAACAGTGAGAGAGTACACACTTGCGTGCGCTGCCCCACCGGCAGCGCCGTCTGCACGGAGAAAGACAGGTTAAGGACTTCCATGAAGGTGGAAGGGGTGCTTGACAGAGCCCACCGAGCAGCCCCACGGCACTTTGTGCAATCAGAGGCGGGCTGGAAAGAAAGTATAAAATATTTTTTATATAAAATATGGTCCGTAATTTCCAATCCCTCTACTTTCGAGCAGTCACCTGATACATCTGTTCATCCTTGCTCGGCACTGGACATCTTTCCTCATTTTTTTCCCCCTCTCCAATGGTTATTTTAATCGTCTATTTATTCGAAGAGGCTGTTCTCTGCCCCCCCCCTCCCCCCCATGCAGCCGACAGGTGGAATTTCACTGTATACCCGTATATTAGAAAGCTATCTGTTTCGTCTGGTTGTTGCTGAATAAGCAGACGTGACAGTGTTTATTCAACGAAAAGAAAACCCAGGGAAGTCACCTCATTAATCTTGATTGTGTGTATTTAATGTATCTCGTGTATACAGGTGTGCATGTACTCTTCTGCAATGAAACTAGAGAAGCAGTCCTGCGACCAGTGTGGTACGAAGAGACATTCACAGGTTTTAAAAGGTTTGGCAAAGCGTGGGCATTAGCAGGAGCGATGACCGCAGTGCTACAGTTGTGCGGGCACTGGCTGGTGGCGTCACCGGGTCCGAGACAACACTCCTAAATGTTCACACGCGTTTCGATGCACTCACATGGTTTTCTATTGCACTCAGGGGACAGAAATACCTTCGGATTGCCTGTGGAAAAGGCTTTCCCTGCCTTAAGAAACGAATTAATGCAACAACGTAATTATCTAAATATCGGTTTGCTTCTAACATAAATTGCATGATTAATCATCTAAATATGGGGGCCCGCAGATTTCTGCGTGCCGCTTTACTGTATCAGCGAAAGGGAAACAGAATCAATTCAACAGGTCTCCTGTGACTTGGAGGAAGGGAAAGTTTAATTATTTTGATTAGAAAAATAAAAACCCCGCAACCACAAATTTCCTTCTGAATTCAGTTCAGCGGTAGAATTTCTGAAATTGACGAGACACCGCGCTAAAAGAAAAAAAAAAAAAAAAAAAAAAAAAGAGACGCCCCTTTCGTCCAGTCCAGTCCATATGTATGTTTTTGTACATTTTGGGCACTACGGTGCCTAGCCGAAAGGTTTCTCCATGGCGCAGAGCGCAGGGTGCCTCTGTGTCTCTCACTGCGGCAGCTGGTGGAGCAGGAGCGCTGCACTAAGGGCACATCTTCGTACGCTATCCATCTTCCGTGGGCTTCCCGCGGTGATTCCCGCCGGGACGCTGCCGGGTGCCTCCCCGCTCCCACCGCCGCGGCCGTGCAGCCGCACACAGCCCTCGGGGCCGCCCGCGCTGAGGCAGCCGGGCCGGCCGCGAGTGGGGCTGGGGTGCCTTCCCAGCCCCGCAGCCTCTGCCTTTGTTGTTCTCGGTCGTGCCGGTGAGTGGGCGGCAAGCCGAGCCAAGCGGCTGGGAAGGGGACGGCGTGCTTTCAGGGCCGGCTGCCTGCAGTACACCTCCCGGCGGGGACCGGCGGCGGGGAACAGAGTTCTTCCTCAAGCGAAAAACAAGAGGAAGAGGTTTACCGATTTGGAACTCGCGTTCATTTCTCCATCTCTCCACAAAATCGGCGGGCACCCATCTGCGCCATGAGGCGCCGAGCACGGCTGTTGCCGCAGCGGGGATCCATCCGGCAGCAGCTGGCTACCTTCTGAAGCGCCCTTCTCCTGCACACACGTACACACGCTCCTGCGTGAATGCCTCCTCCACATCTTGGTGGTGCTCTGCGGTGCAGGAAGGGGCAGCGAACAACGGCGGCTGCTCGACGTGCCTCTCACGGTGAGGGTTGCAAAGGAGAAAGCACTTTCAGAGAAGGGCGGAGAGGCCTTGCGGTCACCTGCAGCAGGTCACTGGGGCTTGGAGGTGAGGAACGGTGGAGGAGGCCACCTACCTGCTCAGGATACGCCCAGCTGCGGGCACAGGGCAGCCGGTCCCCGCCGGTGCTCGGGTCCCGATGGTGTGTGCGGCCGGCCGCTGCCGAGGGAAGCAGAGGAAATACCACTGCAGGTGGGGGAACCACTGTGAACAAGTTGAAAAAGGGATCTGCATTGGTTAGCAAGTTCCAGAGCAGCGAGGGCTTGGCCAAGATCACAATTTCCATTACTTCTGTCAAATACAATATTATCAGAGACTACAGCAGTACTGACTGTAAGTACTGAGGGAAAGTATTACATACGGAGAGGAGTCTCCAGGCCGTGCCAAGGGACAGCTAAATCAAATCCACTTTCCCACAGATCCCCCGAACAGGCCTCAGTCTCTACGGGGGCGACCGTGTGCTCTGCCCTCGCCACCAGCGCTGCAAGAAAGGGAGCAGCTGAGAGCAGGTGAGGGCCTCGCTCCCCTCTTTCATCTTCCGGACTGGGTGATGGGGCCGGTCCTGGGTATTTGAAACCAGCCTGCAAGCATGGGATGTGCGTGCACCCCACTGACCCCAGGAGTGCTTCTCACTGCACCTAAAATACAAACCAGATCGAAGGTGTGGTCCAAAGGAGGTGCGGGTGGGGATGGTTTGGGTTGAGAGCAGCTTCAGGGCTGGGGAGCCGTGCACGGGAGCCACGGGGCTCGGCCGGACCCCCGGGCTGCGCGGCCCATCGGAGCACAGGGCGGTGTAGACAGAGCGGGCACGATGTCCGGCCCCTCTGCACAAGGAGCAGGAGTGCTCCAGCGGGAAGGGCGCAGGGTGTGGACGTGCAAACTAATCGTATTCAAAACCAGGGAGGGAAGGGGAAACCTCTTTTATAGGGGATGTGGGAAGAGACCTAACACAGTCCTGCTTAAGAGAAACGTTATACAAGATACTTGAAAAGAAAGAATTTCTTAAAAACCTAATTAAAAGTATATAAATCACCCATCAGAAACAAAGAACTATGTGGAAGGAAACGTTTCTGGATAGAGACACTGTGTGTGGCATAAAAGACGATTGAATACATAAGGGCTTCATTAAATTCCCAATAGATAACATTTGGCTAAATCTATCCCTAGATTAAAACTCCGCATAATAGCACCATAAACGAAGAAGTTTCTTTTTGTGTGGTCCTTCAGGATGAACTGATTGAAACATTAGCCCCCTTATAGAGCAATCCCCTCCCAATTCAGATCCAGTAATTCGTCTCTCATAGCCCTACGGGGATAGGATGAGCAAGGAGACGGGTTAATGAATCCACACTTTGTCTCTGGGAGGAGAAGGAGACGACACTACACTGCATGTCTTACCAGATTGTTTAGGGCCCAGACTATTTTGGAAGAATTGTTCGTCCGGGCTCCGTCCTTGCGAGGACTACACTGTTCGCTTCTCTGTTAGTCTTGGAAGCCGCGCAGAGCACGGCGGGCCATTAGCATGCGAATGGGGCGCTGCGGCCCGGCGGTGCTGCGAGCTCATCAAAGGGCTGTGCGGCCGGCTCCTTTTCTGGCAGCACCTGCTCTGCGGCAGCAGCGGGGAAACAGGACCCTCGGGACCGGCACCGAGGCCAGGCGTCTTCCCCGCCGACTCGAGGAGAACAGGCAAAAAGGTCCTTCACCAGGACTCTGGACCTCTTACTCGACCCCCTTTTCCTTACAGGGAAAAAAAAAAATCCGTACCACCTACTGCAGTTTGCTCCTGTCACCTTGCCTAGCAATTCCCAAGGGAAGGTTTTGTTCGCACGGGATGGAGGCAACCGGCGAAAAACGTGGAAGGAAAAAGTAGCCAAGCAGTTTGCTTGCCATGTATCTCTGAGGAGACCTGAGGGATGGGTAGTGGGCACACTCAGACCCCACTGCCCACTGGCGTGGGCCGGGCTGGATTCTGCGTGGGGGAGGTCGCCGGGCTCCCTGGGGTCTACTGCATACCCGGGGTCTGCTGCGTAGAAGCCAAGAGAAACAAACACAGGGTGGGTCGCCGGAATCTGCCCTTCTCATGTAACTGCTCGTGGAGATCCCTAGGACTCGAGCAGACAGAGCCCAAACTGAGCGCCAGCAGCACCCCTCCTCGGGAAGCCTCGCACCGCCGCAAGGCCACAGCTGCCTTCTCTCCCGCGAAACGCTTCCCTGTTTGATTTTATCTGCCTCTTCGAGGGGGGCCTCAGCTTAGCTCCGTACTCCGCGCCGCACCGGCCCGTGTCGGCCCGGCGCACCCCCCGGCCAGGCCCGGGGAAAGTGAATTAATCGGTCTCTCGTGAAAAAGACTCGCTCTCCCTGAAGAATACGAACACGGTGCCTCTGGGGTATTTTCCCTTTTGTTTTAGAAATTAGAATGGACTTATTTTTCTGCTAAGGAACCCGGAACATCCAAAGAGGCCTTCCAGCTCCAGACTGCAAATGGAGCCCAGCAGAGATCTTATGTCCAGTCTTTCTGCTTTCTGAAACCCACTATTTTAACGCAGCATTGCTACAAACAAAACGGAGAATTGCCACTTTTCTGTCTATGAGAATATTTAAAACCCAGGCGACAAAATACTTCTACATGTAAACCCCTCCTCACTCCAAAGAGCACTAAAAGGCATCCCTCCCTTTTTATTATTATTATTTTTTTATTATGAAAAATCACATATTTGATCCCCGAGTCTCCTAAATAGTTATAAATACAGTCGCAGTTAAAAAGCGCCTCCCTGTTTTGAAAAACGTGTATTCCTAGCCCACAACAAACATTCACATGCCTACTCTTAAAACATGCGATTCTCTTTTCCATACAAAAGCTCTGAATATTTGAGGTCAGATTTTTTGGTTAAAAATTTTTTAGTCTATAAAATATATATCTATGGACCTTATGCTGTTAAAAACGAGTGTTTGGAATCAGAAAAGCTGCTTTCATGGTTTGTTTTGTACATCCTTATTTCGACAGCTTATAAACTTAATCAACTCATCACACGAGGATATTACAAAGCGCATTTTATATTTTATGTATTGAAAAGTAGAAACACATGCCACTATTATCATCATCACAGAAACATAAGTGTCTAGAACAAATCTCTCTTAAGTTCAATGCACGCCCTTTATTAGTAATATTTTCCTTTGGCCTCTTGGAAACCAAACTATGATGCAGTTGTGATTTAAAACACACCCAAAAGTATAAAAATAGTTTTAAACCGGCGTTTTAATCAATCCCCTGATTTGCGACTTACAGAACTGGGCTTTACTCCCTCCAGAGAGACCTATTTCTATTTATCCCCTCTTTCGTTCCTGCTGTTTTTTGTAGAGTGTTTTTTGTTTTCTTGGGGGGGGTTTGTTGGTGTTGTGTGGATTTTTTTGCTTTGTTTTGTTTTTTTGTTTTTGTTTAGTTTATTTTGGGTTTTTTGTCATTCTTTATCTGCTAGGGTTAACAATGCATTGCCTGCAAAGATCGTATTTTTATTTTCTTCTTTGCAGTCAAATCTGCACATAATAAATTCCAAGCTAGAATATTCCTTGACTATTGTGCTATTAATCCCAAAGAAAAAAAATTTAGTGTCCCAAAGAAAGGAGAAGTGCTAAGGAGGGAAGGATCCAAAGCCAATTGTTTGGCTGGGCTCCTTTGGTCTTTGGGTTTGGTTTTGACTTTTTTTTTTTTTTTTTGAAAATTAAAAATTTTATTTTTGAAAATGTGTAAAAATTTTACATTAAAATGGTACAATAATACTTGCTGTAATTTTAACAATATTCCTTGTAAAGAATACGCATAAAGTACAAAATAAAAAAACTCCGTAAGTCTATTATAATACAAAACACAGGTTAAAATAAGAAATGATAATCTTGACTTTCTTCGGTGTAAACACGTTAATCTTTTCTTTTATAAAAGTACATGAGACAAGTGTACTAAATGAAAAAGTATTGCTCTGCTGTCCTCCCTCAAGCCTTTTTTTTCCTCCTGTACATTACTGTTTTCAAGCTCCTAGACCTGAGAATCTCTGAACTTCAGCGGTTTAGAGACATTATTTATCACCATGTTTGTTTCTTTTTAAGGAGTAGCGAGTAACTTTCCGATGTAGCGACCGCCTGCCCGTGCAGTATCTAGATCTACACCTGGCTTTGCACTAGTGAAGGTCGCGGGAGGTCCGTCGCTGGCGGCGGACGGCCCCCGAGCCCCGTCACAATTATCCCCACGCAAAGACAGGCAGCCCCTGCGGGCAGCGTCCGCCGGGCGTCCGAGCGGCGGAGAAAGGAGATACCCCAGATCCTACCTTCGGAAAGACTCCCAAACACTTAACAGTTAGAGATCCGTGCCGCGAAGCCGGGGGTGGCGGGCAGGGCGGCGGCGGGGGGCAGGCCGCTCCCGGCGCTCCCCAGCGAGCGGGCCAGCCCCGGCGCCGCGGTCGACTGCGAGCCGCAGCTGCTGCCCGCGCCGGGGCCGGGGCTTCCCCCGATGATGCTCTCGATGGAGAAGGGCGAGCGGGCCAGCGCCGCGCCGCTGCCGGGCTTGGCGGAGTGCAGCGAGGCCGCCAGCGCCGGGCCCAGCGGGTGCGCGTAGCCGAAGGGCGTCCGTGCCAGCTCCGCCGCCGGCAGCAAGGGGCCCGGCGGCGCGGCGGCGGCGGGGGGCAGCGCCGCACCGGGGGCGCTGCCGGGGGCGGCAGGGGGCTGGCGGGGCGGCGGAGAGGGGTGGTGGAAGGCGAAGAGGGCGGAGTGGGGGTGGTAAGGCTGGAGCTGGAGACCGTAGCCGCAGCCGTAGGGTCCGTAGGCGCAGGGCGGCTGCTGCGGGGGCTGCGGCGGAGGCTGCGGGAGGAAGGCGGCGGGGTCCACGGCGCGCAGCAGAAGCTCGGGCGCCGGGAGCTGCTGCCGCTTGAAGCGCTTTCGGCGGCGCAGGAAGCTCCCGTTGTCGAACATGTCGGCGGATTCGGGGTCAAGCGTCCAGTAGTTGCCCTTGCCAGGATTGCCGGGCTCCCGGGGGATCTTGACGAAGCAGTCATTGAGGGAGAGGTTGTGGCGGATGCTGTTCTGCCACGCAGGGAACTTCTCCCTGTAGTAGGGAAAGCGCCCGCTGATGAACTCGCAGATCTCACTCAGCGTCAGCCTCTTCTTGGGGCTCTGCAGGATGGCCATGGTGATGAGAGCGATGTAGGAGTAGGGCGGCTTCACGAGGCTGTTCTTGCCGCCGCCGCTGCCCGCCCCGCCGCCGCCGCCGCCCGCCCCGCCGCCGCCCGCCGTCGCCTTCTGCGGGCCACCCCGCGAGGGGGGCCGAGAGCCACCGGCAGCGTCCCCGCCGCCCGCCCCGCCGCCGCCACCTACGCCTCCGCCGCGCACGGGCGACCGCGGCAGCAGGGCGGCGGCGTGGAGGTCGCCCACGTCCTCCTCGTCCTCTTCCTCGTCGTCGTCCTCGTCCTCCTCCTCATCCTCGGCGTAGGAGCGGCGGCGGCGGCGGGTCCGCGGCTCCTCGTCGTCCTCCTCATCGTCTTCCTCGCCCACCACATCGATGTCGGTCTCCTCAGCCAGCGTCGACGCCTCGGACATCTCCGAGCTAAGGGTCATGGCGCGGCGGCGGGGCAGCGCATCGGTGGCGGCCGGCGCGGCGCGGCGGGCGAGCGGGCGCTTTCCCCGCCGCCGCCAGGCCTCCGCGCCGCTCCGCGGAGAGCCGCCCCGCCGCCGCCACGGGCAGGCGGGCCGCTCCGAGCCGCGCCGGCCCCCAGCGCCGCTGCCGCGCCTCTGGAGCGCTCCCGCCGCCCGCTCGGAGGCGGCGGCTAGTCAGGGTTTTGTTTCGGGGTATTTTTTGCTGCCGTTTGGATTTCTCTCTTTCTCTTTTTTCCCTTCCCTTCCCCCCTTTTGGGGTTCTTTTTCGGTTTTTTTTTCGGTTGGGATCTGTTATTGCGGGCGCAGGGAGGTTGCGCCGTCTCTCCTGGAAGTCGGTTTCCCCTTCTTTCTCCTCACCTCAGCCCCCAGACATTAATGGATGCGGGGCAGGAGGGAGCGCGCCTAGTCCTGGGAGGAGGAGAGGGGAGGAGGCTGGCGAGGAGGGAGGGCGTAGGGGACGGCTTGCTGGGCCTTAGGAAACACGGTGAAAAGGCTGGGGCTTAGTCCCAGGGAGGGCAGCCTTCCTCCCCGCCTTGTAGCGAGGGGGCCATCACATGGCTCCCAGCGTCAGAACCCGGCGAGCCTTCCCCCCTGGCCAAGAAGGGCGCCTCGCCACCGTCTGGGCCCTCCCGGCCTCACCCCATCCAGGGGGGGCCCCGGGGGGGGGGGGCGCGGGGAGACCGGTGCCATATTTAGTGGAAAAGGGAGAAAATAAAGATAACACTTGACCCTCCGCGGGGAAAAAAAAAAAAACCCAAAAAACAAAACAAAACAAACAAACAAACAAAAAAAACCACCAAAAAAAAAAAAAAAAAACCCAAAAAAACAAACAAAAAAAAAAACCCAAAAAAAAAAAAACCAAACCCAAAAGGAAAAAAAGTCTGTCGCAAAGTGTAGGCGCATCTTCCCGGATACCCTGAGGACGGTCTAGGAGCTTTGCATCTTCCGGGGTTGCCCTCAGAGACGGGGTGCTGCTTCCCGTGGGAAGGAAGGGGGAAGAAAAAATCAAACCGGAGAGGGAGATGGTGAGTTAATAAACTTCAGACTTCTGTCCGCGGAATGGTTGAGAGACATCCTTCCCTACCTCTCCCCCATCACTCTCCAGAGTTTAATTTACTTTAGAAGGAAATAAAATATCTCTGGCTATCGACCTCACAAACTCTAAAAGAACAGCCTCCAAAACACACCACTATTCTCAGTCAAATTGTAAGGCTATGGTTATTAAAGAGAGAGAAGCAGTTCCCTCCATTTTAAGAAACACTCCACTCCCTCCGCTATGAGAAACACAGAGAATTAGCGTTACCTCCTTTGTATGTAAAGGAAATAAAGTCACTGGCCTTTAGAATGGAACTTTCGCTTTAAGTAGGAGCAACACCCCTGAGAAAACGTCAGAGGACTGCTTGCTAATTTAGTGGCACTGTTCCCCTTTTGGCACTGTTCCCCTTTTCAGGTAATCTATGATACGACAGAAGACCGGGGCCCCCTTTATGTAAGGGCTGGCAGGAAAAAAAAAAAAAAAAAAAAAAAAAAAAAAAAAAAAAAGAGAGAGAGAGAGAAAAGAGAGAGAGAGAGAGAGAGAAAAACTCCACCAAAGAACCCAAATAAAATAAACCCCCCAGAAATTTGGACAGAAATGCAATTACCATGGTCTTAAAAAGAAAGGCTTTGAAAAATCCCATCTTTCCCAGTTCTGGCAGGATAAACCGCAATCAAGATCCGACTGGGAGTAAAGGAGCATTTCTTTCTTTGGCAGAAATCGTCCTGAGAAGGGCAGACTGATGCATAAAGTCTCATTGATCAAATCACACTTCGCAAACAACGTACACACCCAATTTCTCGAAATACCTTTTGGTTTGTCGCTATACTGTCCTAACCCAAAGCTACAAGCCACCCTGTTTCAAACTCAGTTCCATGGATTTACAACATAATCCTTTCTACTATTTCCAAATAATCCTATTTACATTTTGTTCACTACTAAGGCGCCTGCAAGGCAATACCACCAAAAGTTACAAAATGGGGGGGAATAAAAAGTAAAAAACCCAACCCTCTATATCCAGCTAATTGCTATATTTTTTTTTTCCTGCACAAAAATAGATATCACTCGGATTTACAGTTCCTACAGTTCATAAAATCTATCTTCGAATTAGTTTTAAGGTCCTCGGGAAGCTACTAAAGAAAGGTAGATAGGATTCTTCGTCTTCAAGAGATTTCTCGCCTTTACAAAGAGTTACTATTTTCTCTTTCTGCTTCCTTCCCCCCCTCGCCCATTCTTTATCTTCTCCTAGCCTGAACGTTTAAAACAGTCTTTAAAAAAATCATGCTCTAAAGTCTGAAGAACGGTGAAGTTTAAAAATGCACAGGGAAGCGACAAACCAAAAGAGCCGCGCTGTGCCCTCGATCCTGCTCTAGCAGAACGCGCGGGTGCTTCACTGAGCGTGTGACACCGGCGGCTCCTCCGCAGCCCCGAGCTCCCGCCAGCCTCGGCTGGGCTGCGGCTCGTTCTGGACGGGGCCGATCGGGGTGCCATCGCGGGGTGGCATTTCCCTTGGCGAAATCCGGCCAGCGGCGGGCCCGGGGGCTTTGCCCTGTCCCCCAGCTCGCGGTCAGCGCCGCTCCGCTCCGGGCACGGCTGTGCGCGGACGGGGGATGCCATCTACCGGCAAGGAGCGCCGGCGGCGGGACCGAGTGCGGGGCTCGGGGCCCGGCGTGACCTCCCCGGCCAAAGCAGCCCCCGAGAAAGGCACGGTCGGGCAGGAATCCCCCCGCTCAGCGACTGGGCGGCACCCCGAGACCCTAAAGAAGAATTTTGGAGCCACACCGCGAAAGGGCTGGAACTTCCTGGACCACCTTACCACCTCCGTGACGGGGCTCTCTGCCCACACACCCAACCACCAAATGACCACCATTGACCCAGGATCTTGGGGGCTGTTTTCTACGGTTTCCTGCTAGTCGTGAATCATCTGATATATCATACATCTAAAACCACAGTTGCGGGATGAGAAATACAGTTACTCAGCTAGGATTTATGCTTTGTTTGGGCATATTAAAATTACTCATAAGTTTTGGATTATTATGAATTGTAATTTTTGTTATATACTGTACACACAATTCCTGCATGCATACACAGAACATCCACATTTTACCAGTGCAGCCCAGGCCTTTATTAAAAATCAAAGATTACCCTGGGCACTATGCAGGGCATTTTCAAGCAGCCACACAGGCACACTGGCTGAGGCGCTCTGAGTTTTCTGGAGCTGCAGAACTGGACTTTTTCTTAATGTATAGAACCATTTTTTGAGTAATTTCCATATTCTGTGAATGTTGTGTCTTGAGTCAAAGATTGGATGGAATTCTGAGCTGCATCTGTCGTAGAACAAATAAATAAATGCACCAGCAATTACCTTGCAAAAGGATGGTGGTGTCCATGACCTCTGTCCATGACAGAGACATTAACAGTGACAGTGACAGCCGTGGTCTTCTTAGCCCAGTATAACAGTGACCGGCATTTTATCTCCACATTTTTGGGTGTTTATTTTCCCCTACTCTTGCCATGCAGTTTTGGGGAAGGTAACACCACCTTTAAACCTTCTGCAGAGGCCAGGATTACAATGTCTGTGTGATCACAATGCATTGGAGAGGATTGGCAGCAGTCACCTGAAAAACTAAAGAAAATCTGGGGTTCCAGCCATGTCTACTGCTGAAAAAGGGTTTATCATCCTTGGAGGTGATCTCCCCTCTACTCCTGTCAAACATTTTTTCTTCTTGACCAAGTTGGTTTGGTTTATTTGTTTTGTTGGGTTGGATTTTGTTGGGTTTTGTTTTGTTTGTTGGTTTGCAGATTTTTTCTCCTTGTTCTATAATTCTTGTGGGCCATGTACATTTGTTCTGACAAGTGAAAGTGACTACCTTTAAAGCTCTTTGGATTTTTAATTTCTGTAAAATGTGATTAAATGTCCTCATGATGTTCTGATCTTAAGAAGCATTTTTACTGGGTTAGACCAAGACCCATCTAGCAGAATAAACTGACTTCAACATGAGCTAAGACCAGATGTTTAGGGAAGAATATAGGAACAAGACAAGTGTGTAACATTAATTCCTAGCTGCCAGAAATCTAGGTTTCAAGCTGTTCATTTGTTTGTTTTAAAGCGGAGATAATATTGGAATTTAACAACCTGTGAGAGAATTTATTCCATGAATTTGTCCAGTTGTTTTTTGAAATCATGTACATTTACATCACTAAACATATTCTGTGGTGAAATGCTCCTAAGCTTTAACCATGAGCGGTAAGAAGTGTCCCTTTTAATTTGCTTTATGCAAGTCACCTGCTCATTTAAATGTGACACGCCCTCATTTTTGTCATGGAAGAGACAAGGAACAAGTGTTGTTCAACGCTTTCTTCCTGCTGTTCATGACTCCGTAGATTCTATGACAAATTTTTTCATTTGTCACCTTTTTTACATGCTGAGGAGTTCTCCTTCAGAATCACTAGAGTAGCACAGAAGTAATTATGTATTCCTGATAATCTTTGTCATTCTCTCCACCTTTTTTCTTGTTCATTTCACCCCTATTATTTTCTTAATAGTCCTTCAAAACAGCATGAGATGCTTAAATTTTCTTTGCCAGTTCTAATTTCAACTTATTATTTCTAGCCCTTAAAACCAGTAACTCTTTCCAATGCTGGTGGAAGGATATCAGATTTACAAAATTAAGCACTGGCAGAGTACTTTTCACACGAACAAATCATGCTTGTTTAGGTTACCTTTAATTCCATAACTTCACCAGCTACTGAAAATCTTTCTACCATTTTCCACATAAGCCCTTATTTTGTTTGTTGTAAACATGCTTTAGCAAACTAGGAGGGAGATCCCATAATTAGCATCTCAAATATTTGAAATATTTTCTATTTCATTCTGTAGAGTTGGAAGTAAGCCCCAAAGGAGTACAAACTCATTCATAAATTCAGTGAATATTGGCAGGTATATTCTTCGTCCACTTAGAAATCCTTGGGGATAAGCTGTATTGTGATCAAAGACAATGATCCATTTTTCCATCTAGAAATTAGTGGGTAATGGGTTCCTGCCAGGACTTGAGCAGAAATAGCAGCTAGCTGTTGCAGAAAAAGGAAGGCCCTTGCCTTGTTCAGCCTTTCCACCTCTTGCCATGCATGCTCACCACTCCTGCCGAGCCACCAGCTGGACCAGGAGGTCTAGAAAATCAAGTAAAATCCAGAATGAATAAAAATTTTGGAGATGCCAAGGCAACAATCAAAGGTTGCATGATGGTACTTATACTTCTAAAGTGGGCCAAACTTAGTCCTGATTCATCCTGGGCTAAATGTGATACGTTACACATTTACACGTGTGTGTTGGCTTGTTGTCTCAACAATGTTTTGACTTGTGTTAATGTTTAAAGACAATACAAAAACCACTGTCTTAGCAGAGGTCAAAATATTTCTGCGATCATGGCTTGAAGGACTCAAGTCCTCTTGAATTCTGTGTATGGGATGTCTTTAGGAATAAACAGTTTGTCTAAGTCTCTAACATCCATGCATAAATTCAAGGTATCACCTTTTCAATGCATAGCCAATAAAGGATATAGTGACTTCTACCTCTTACTTATTTTCTAGCAAGGTATTTGCTATTGACTAGAACTAACAGGCAAGCCTTTCTTGGTGAGCTTTTAGCAGTCTTATTAACTCAAATTCCCAAATATCCTGCAAAGCCCAGTTGAACTATGTACAGTGAAGGCAGGGGATTCTTGATGTAGCCCTTCTCCAACTACTCCCTAGTAGGACTCTGCAGGGTGTTACAGGGAGAGGCATCCTGGAAGTTGTAAAAAGCCTGTGATATGGTTTGAAGCCGAGGTATTTTGGGTTGCTGAGTTTAAAAACTACAGTCATGGTGAGAAAAGGACATTGTTTGCTGGGCAGCAGCCTCTCTTCCTTGACACTAAATCTATTACAGATCAACTCTGTGGTACATGATACAACATGGTAACACATGAGATGGAAACAGCACCAGACTTTGGTTGAATCTTTCTGGGCTCCTATCAAAGTTTATATATTTTACATCCCTTAAAAAGTTTCTAATTCTTCAGTGAGTCTAATGTCTTGATATCTGGAGATGGTTTCTTTTCCATTCATCTCTCTCTCTCAACATTTTTGGTTCTCTACTATAATATAATAATGCTGCTATTTTCCTCCATAAAAGTGCTAACATACATGGGTATTTTCAAAATTACTCAGTACTTTCCCCCCTATGTCCTGCAGTTAAATACAGCATTCTTCTGAACAAATGTTTCCAAATGAAATTTTAAATATCAGATTTCCTTCACTGCCTAAAGCCATGTTTTTTTGTCTTGTTGTTCCTGGTAATCAAGACAAATATTGCTTCACTACAGCCTGATCACTTATGCTTTAGATCTGTGATTAGTTCCCTCAATATAATACTAGCACTTCTCCTCAACATTCCCTGTTATTACTTATGCAGCACTGGCCATGATTTTTAGGAGAGCTTTTCCACTACCATTTTGAGAACAAATGTCATTCTCCTGCCTTTAAACTTCCATATAATTTAGGAAACAATTTTTCTAAGTAACCATTTTAACAATCTTCCTCCATTCCTATGCTGTTTTGGTGTAGCTAATGAACTTTCCTTTAGCAATGTATATGCTTCAATGTTTTTGAGGTCATGACTTTCACCCTTTTTCAGAACTGAAAAGGTGTTTACTGAGCTCAGGATCCCTCTCAATGGTATAGTCCTTGGATCTGCTTCATTTCTCATAGAAGATCTGCAGCTACTACTAAATCCAGGTTTAGGTTTATGTTTCCCATTATGGAATAACAAAAGAAAAACTGAAGAAAACAAGCCAATACTATTTTAGCATGCTAAAATGCTTTTTCTCAGATGTAAAGCTTGTTTTTTTTTGAAGGTCTCCTGTTTGATCCATGAAATGTAACCAAATCTTAGAACCTCTTGAACTGCCACTTTTGAATCACTTTAGCTGTGTCCTGATACGACTCAGCAATGTGGTTTTCATCATAGTTTGTCTTCAAAAATCTCACATGAGAGCATATGAGATCATATCTCTAGACCAGTTGATCCTAAAATGCCAGCCATAACAGCATTTTCTACAGTTTTTATCTTAGGGTAATCTTTCTGTGATTAATTTTCACTTCAGTATTTTAGTCTAATAAAATATTTTGCTTGTTTGTAATCATTATTTGGCCTAGCAATTCTAGACTATTACACATATATGGATGGCAGAGTGTAAAAAATCTGAAGCAGATTTGTTACAAACTCAGGTGTGTTCTGTGTTTTTTCATCTTGGTTCTCTTCACTTTTTCTGCAGGTACATTGGCAGTTTCATCCTGCAATAAATTTATAAGCTTTCTTTTTAGTTCCTAAGAAACTCTATCTTCCCCAAACACCCCCTTCTCCTAAATCTGCTTTCCCCCACTCCTTCTGAATGATATACTGGGGTTGCTAGTTCAGGTAAATAATATGAGCTTCCCCTGCCATTTTTCTTAGATACGGTGAACCAAAATTTTTGGAGGTTCCCCCACCATCTATTACAGCTGTTTGATCATCCCCCAATTTTCATCTGTGATTCACCTGGTGGGAGGCACATAGGCTGCTGCTCTTCAGCAGTGCCTTTTGAATCATCATCCCCCTGAGAATTTTTACCCCCACCAGATGGAGTCATCTTGGGGTTATCATTAATTTTCACTAATTACAAAGGCCTCGATTTTAACAGGATCATTATCTTTTGTACAAATTATCACTTGGCTCTGGTGTAGTGAAAAGATAATGTAAGAGCAAACTAAATTTACAGACACATAAAAAGTAGTGCCTTGGCAAAATCTTGGCTCTGGGGATTAGTAATAAGGGAGACAATGTTAATCAATGTAGAAGGACAGATTAATTATTAACATAGTCTTACAGAAACAAGACCAAAGAGAATAGTTAACTGAGGATATTCCAGAGAAGAATCAGTATAAAAAGCATAAAAACACAGGGTGAGAAGGCAAGGTCAGCAGTGTTTCCACTGGTCCCAGTAGGCTCATCAAGCTCGGTTGAGGTGGTGACTGGGACCATGGAGCAACAGGGCTCCTCCTCTCTTGCATCACTCTGTGAGCACGTGTAGCACTGATGAGAATGCCAGGCTTCTTCCCCCATAAATCTGCTCCTGCCCTCTGCTGTGCAGCACAGCTCCTGCAAGGACTGCTTTGCCTTCTGCTGGAGCCAGACATGCGCGTTCCCCACGGCTGTGAGATTAGTCACACTTGTCAGAGTAAACTCAAACACAGTGGCAAACTTGTGGGAGACTGAAATTGTAGACTGAATGATCTCTGCCTCAGAAATGCAAACTGAGGAACAAGGTTTACACGTACTCAAAGGCAGCAGCAACTGCGTGAGTTAGGGCCTGGGAGGAGTGTAAGTTTGGCTCTCAGAACAGGACTCCGAAAACACAAAGATTGGCAATACATAAAAAAGGGTAGATTAAGGCCTTGGTGAGGGAAAACAGCTACAGGGGGACATCTCTGAGGGATCCAGTAAAGTCACACAGACGGTGTGTGCCCTCCGTGACCAGCAGCAAGCAGCTGCATGTGGATAGTTTATAAATTACAATAACATAACAGCGGAGGAAAAGCCACAGGGCAAAACACACAAGGTGGAAGAAATAAAAAGAACAAGGGCTGTTACACAGGCAGTGGTGACAGAAGAATCTCAGTAGTTTGGCTGGGCAGGGGCAGCTGGGGGTATTGGGGTTTGTTTCACTTAAGAGGCCCCACCACAGAGCTCTGCACTGGCCAGCTGGGAGGAGGGAGGTAAGTTGATGGGGACAGCAGGGAGAAGCACAGCCACGGGCTTTGAGAGAGGGGCTGCACTAAAAAAGGGAGAAAGAAACATAATGCTCACGTGTTTTCTAGCAGGAAAAATAATAAATACAAAATTAGTGAGGCCACATCTGGAGCACCATGTCCAGTTCTGGACTCCTCAGTACAAGAAAGACAAGGAATTACTGGAGAGGGTCCAGCAACACAAGCACAACTTCTGGGCCACCTCTCTTATGACAGACTGTGGGAGCTGGGCCTGTTTAGTCTAGAGAAGACTAAGAAGGGATCTTGTCAATATGTATAAATATCTCAAAGGCAGGTGTCAAGAGGATGGTGCCAGACTCTTTTCAGTTGTGCACAGTGACAGGATGAGGAGCAATGGCCATAAGTTAAAACACAAGAAATTCCTCCCCAACATGAGAGATAACTCCTATATGTTGAGGGTGGCTAAGCAGTGGAACAGGCTGCCCAGGGAATATGTGGAGTGTCTCTCTCTGGAACTATTCAAAACCCACCAGGATATGTTCCTGTGTCATCTGCTCTGGGTGTTCCTGACTTATCAGGGGCATTGCACTGGATGATCTCCAGAGGTTCCTTCCAATCCAAATGGTTCTGTTACTCTGTGATGCCAGACCATGGATGTCAAGCCTGTGGCGGGGAACTTCCCTGGCAAGGCTGCAGGTAGCAGGCTGGGTAAGAGGGCAGGGCAGGCACGGGGAGCGCTGGGTCCTGCCCTTGCCACAACAACCCCAGGCAGATCCAAAGATGGGGCAGAGTGGCTGGAAAGCTGCCCATAGGAAAAGGACCTGCGGGTGCCGATCCAAACATGAGCCAGCATGTGTCCAGGCGGCCAAGAAGGCCAATGGCATCCTGGTCTGGATCAGCAATGGTGTGGCCAGCAGGACAAGGACAGGGATTGTCCCCTCGTACTGGTGAGGCCACGTGTCCAGTGCTGTGTCCAGTCCTTGGCCCTTCAATAGGAGGAGGACATTGAGGTGCTGGCAGAAGACCAGAGGTGGCCAACAAAGCTGGTGAAGGGTCTGGAGCACAAGTCTTATGGGGAACAGCTGAGGGAGCTGGGGACGTTAGCCTAGAGGAGACTGAGGGGTGACTTTATCACTCTCTACAACGACCTGAAAGGAGGTGCACCAAGAGGAGAGTCTACATCAAGAGGAATTTCTTCACAGAAAGGCTGACAAGATATTGCGGCGGGCTCCGCAGGGAGATGCTAGAGTCGCTATTCCTGAAGTTGTCTAAGGAAAGACTGGCCGTGGCAGCGCGCGCCAGCCACACCGCAGGTCTTTCCCAAGCCAACAGCTCCCGGGATTCCACGGCCCGCCCCGAGGGGCGCCCCCTGCCGGGCCCGGCGCGGCGCACGCGCGGCCCGGCGCGCAGGTCCTTCCTTCCGGCCGCCATCTCGCCGTGCCCGCGTGCGGATTCCGGCCCCGCGTCCTGCCCGCCGCCTCCAGCCGCGCTCCGCGCCCCTCCGCTCGCCGAGGTACCGCGGGGGCGGCGGGGGGCGGCCAGGAGGGGAGCGTGACTCGGCCGGGGGCGGTGGGGGCGGTGGTGGTTGGAGAAAGGGACGGCGGTTACGGGCCGGGCCCGGCGGGGCTCGGCGGCTCTGGCCGCGATCGGGGAGCGCTGCGGCCCGCTGGCAGGGCCGGGCAGGGCAGGGCGGGGCTGCCCCCGTGCCGCGTGTGGGTGTGTGTGAGGGGCGGCTGCAGAGCCCCCTGCGCCTACGTGCCCCCACCGGTGCTCCCACACCCACTCTTGTTGTTCCCGCAGATGAAGGAGACCATCATGAACCAGGAGAAGCTGGCCAAGCTTCAGGCCCAAGTGCGCATCGGTGGCAAGGTAGGAGCCGCCTCCCTGCGCTGCCTTCGGGATTGCGTGTCCCAGCCCGTATGTCGGGCCTGACACAAGGGGTCCCGGAAACGGGTGTGTGGAGCAGCCCTGAGTGCTTTCAGCTTGGCTGGACTGTCCTCAAGGGAATCTGTGCTCTGCAGGGCCCTCTGAAGTCACTTTTGTAGGTGCAATATGCAGTAGGTGAATCTCCAGGCGTTTCTCTCTGTGTATGTTTTGTTACAGCAGATTTAATATTCTTTATTAAGGTGAATGTGTATCTAGTAATCAGCAAGGTCAAGTGCAGGGTACTGCAGCTGGGTCAGAGCAGGCCTGGTACCAGCACAGGCTGGGCATGAACAGATCCCAGCAGCCCTGCCCAGAAGGAATTGGGGGTGCTGGTGGCTGAGAGGCTGGACATGCCCCAGCCACGGGCACTGCCAGCCCAGAGAGCCACACGTGTCCTGGGCTGCATCCAGAGCAGGGTGGGCAGCAGGGCAGGGAGGGGATTCTGCCCCTCTGCTCTGCTCTGCTGAGACCCCACCTGCAGGGCTGCATCAGCTCTGGGCTCCCAGCACAGCAAGGACAGGGAGATGTTGCAGTGAGTCCAGAGAAGGGACAGCAGATTGATCAGAGGGCTGGAGCTCCTCTCATGTTAGAACAGTCTGAGAGAATTGGGACTGGTCAGCCTGCAAAAGGGGAGGAGGCATTGGTGCCTAATTGTGGCCTCCTAGTACCTGAAGGGAGCCTACAGGAAAGATGCATCAAGACTATTTACAAGAGCATGTGGTAGCATGTCAAGGGGGCATGGGTTTAGCTTGAAAGTAGGTTTAGACTGGATATTAGGAAAACATTCTTTACTATGAGGCCGGTCAGGCACTGGAACAAGTTTCCCAGAGAGGCTGTGGGTGCCACATCCCTGGGGGTGTTAAGGGCTAGGTTGGATGGGACTCTTGAGGACCTTGGTCCAGTTAGAATTGTCCCTGCCCATGGCAGAAAGTTTGGAAGTAGATGGTCATTGTAGTCCTCTTGCAGCCATCCCGTGCTAATTCTGTGGGCTGTTTTAGAAAACGTGTGGGATTTAAAGTGAGTATACCTTACAGCAGGTGAGGTTCGGTATCGTTTTCATAACAGGTCTTAGAGGTCTTATGTTGCTGATTTGTCAGAGATACTTATGTTGCTCAAGGCAGTTTTTTGCCTTTCTGCACAAATTTAAAAATTCTATATATTGTCATACTTTTTTAATTGCAGACTAATATAATAAGAAAAACTTTGTTTTGTTGTATTTGAATAGAGGTATTTGTGTTGTGTGTTTACTTATAATGTGAGAAAAGTATGTTTAATATGACAGTAAACATTTTAATTTCAGTGTCAGTCCTAATTCAGAAATTTTTCAGGAATCTTTCATACCTGAGGGAGTATACACAATGTTCTAGATTACAAATTATTCAACAGAACTCTTGCTGACAGAATTTCCAGGAGCTTTCATTCCAGTGTTTGGGGCTTTTTTCCCTTTGCTTTTTGCCAATTGCTGGAGATTTAGGCAGCCTAAAGCAGGGTTTATGTAGTAATTAACCACCTTGGTAATTTTTGCATATTCTTGGTGTATGTTAATGGTTAATTAGAGACCTCCTGTATTATTTTGCTGATTGTATGCATGTTAACCAGTGTGTTTTTATTGACTGTAGAGGCTTTTAATGTCTGTCATGTGAGAGCATGCATTCAGATTGCAGTTCTTGCAGCTTGCTGATCAATATAGGGCTTTTATAGACATTAGGCAAAGCTTAGAATGGTAATTTAATTCTAAAAGTGGCCTGTGAAATAGTTGGAATGCCTGAACCTGCCATATTATTATTTTTTATGATGGGAAATTATTCCTGATATCTTTATTGCGTTGTTGCCATGTAAGTTGAAATGGGTGTGAAGGAGGTACATATTCCTCCATATTCCTTGATTCAAGATGTCATGTTCTGAAATTTACCGAGAATTTTGTTGTCCAGGGGGACTTAGCATATGCCTTATTTAGCTCAATTCTTGGGTAGACAAGCCACTAAAATAAAGCAATTCTGTTACTTTTAGCAGTTTCCAAACCACTGTGTGTGCTAACCCAACAGTAGCAGGGTGTGAATATCAAGTTTTCTAGACAAAAACTTAAAGGTTTGAGTGGTCATCTTCCAAGTGTTGGTTTCATATGAATTTGTCACTAATGTTCCTCATTGTTGGTAACAGAATTATGTTAGGTTTGTTACTGTCCAGCCAACTTTTAAATTTCTGACAGTAAACTGAAAAGGAATTGCAGCTATTTACACAGCTAGGCAGCAACACATTCTCTTCTTATTAGCACGAGGTAGATGAGCAGCCAGAGTGGGAGGGCTTAGATTAGTAGTTACAGTTACATTATATCAAAAACAAGCTTAGTTTCACTTTTTTTACCGACATTTTATGTCAGATTTTTCTGAACCCTTGTGCAAGCAATTGGAGAATGACATTTTCTGCTTTTTTATATAAATAGATGTATTCTAATGTGGAACTTTTACTTCCCTGGAGAAATCTAGAGCTTTGGATCTGTAGGACAACTTAACCTTTACTTGTTTGGTTTCTAAACAGGGTTGGTCTAGAACAGCAGAAGTATTATTTAAAATGTATTTATAATATATTTTGGAAAAGTAGTCATTCTTCAAATATGTAGATCCATCAGGTGAAAGATGGCTATTTAGAATAAAAATTGAGTATTTTTGGCTTTTCTCTTATTCATTTGTTAATGATGTGTTCATAGCCTTACGATCTCTGATTTTTACCAAAATTTGGCTATAATCTAAGAAAAAACTAATAACTTTTGGAAATTGCTTGAAACTGTTCATTCTTCAGTTTTATGTCTTGTGATGACTTGGGTTAAGAAGGTTAAATTTGCAACTCCTCTTTTCTAAGATGTTGCAGTAAAACTATGACATTTGTGGAATAAATAGTCTGTGATGGCATTGCTTCCTAAAACTTTATGCTTCTCCTACATGTGCAAATCTTGCCTAACTGCAAAGAGAAAAACTGCTGCAGTGCAGTTGGGCAGCAGGGTTACATGCAGTGAAACACAGGTGCAGTATGTTAAGGTGATTTGTAGAGATTGTGAAGTAGTTATGCAGCCTTTAGGATTAGAGTTTGTGAGAACTACTTAAGCTTTATCTTGTAATTTTTTTTTTTTTTTGCAAAGGGTACTGCCCGCAGAAAGAAGAAGGTTGTTCACAGAACAGCTACAGCAGATGATAAAAAGCTTCAGTTTTCATTGAAGAAACTGGGAGTCAACAATATTTCTGGAATTGAAGAGGTAATTGCTTCAAAGGAAAAAAAAATATTTAAATAGAAAATAGAAATAGTATTATAGAAAATAGAAAATGTATTAAATAGAATATGCATTAAAATCAATTTTCTGGTAAGTAACATAGCTCCAAAACTTGTCTGTAGATGATCAATAGGTCTTCCTGGAACTTTAAGAATCTTTATTTCCTGTTAAATTGAAAAATCCTGTTCAGCTGCTTCAAATACTGGATTTTTTTTTTCTTGCAGGTAAACATGTTTACCAATCAAGGAACAGTCATTCACTTCAATAACCCAAAAGTTCAGGCATCTCTGGCTGCTAACACTTTCACTATCACCGGCCATGCTGAGACAAAGCAGCTGACAGAAATGCTGCCTAGCATCCTAAACCAGCTCGGAGCTGACAGTCTGACCAGCCTCAGGAGATTGGCAGAAGCCCTACCCAAGCAATGTAGGTTGAAACTTGAATGTGTTTCATGCTGGCAGCTGACATGAAGCTTGTTTCTGTAGCAGTAGTGACATTCCCTGCACTCTTGTTGTCAGCAAGCATGTTATAAAATCCTTACAAAGAAACTAAACACTTTAAAATCAATTTTATTTGTAGCTCAAACCCAATGGCAAGCATGACTCAGTCAAGCGAAGTCACCTGTTAGTGTGTCTTGTAGCTGGGTTAGCACTGGAAAATTGTAGCCAGACTTGATTTTCTGGTACTTTCCTTCTTGGTGTGGCTGTCATATTTTGACATATCTTGTTCATTATAGCTGGGTGAATTAATTACTCTGTAAGTGTTAGGTTTTAAAGAAGGATAAGTTTGAGTATATTTCTTGACACTTGGAATGGAAATGTAAGTAATGGGGAGAGAGACATAACAGATAATCTCGTGATTGCTTTTCTCCCTCCCAGGTGTGGTGCAAGTATTGCTCCATGGGCTTTTTGATAACTAGGAAGAAATTACAGGGTATTTATAAGCAAGTACATTATAATTTCAGTATGTGTAAAACAGTATAGAGAACAGGGCTGATATGAGCATTAAGCTAGATACACCAACTTCTATTTCATACTTTAAATAGTAAAAAAGTATGAGCATTTGTTCTTTCTAAAACTGGGAAAAGTATAGTAAGGACTTAAATATGTAGTGTTTGATAAAGGTGCTGCTGCTACAGGATGAAAATCAGGAGTGAAAGACTTGTTGACACTGGGAACATTCCTTGTGTCCTGTGTGTACAGTCTTCTTACTTCCTGAAATATCTTAAGCCCATTCCTTCAAATATATGGAACAGCCTGAACATAGAAAAAATGAGATAAAATCATTGTGTCCGATCTTTGGCAGTTCTAATTTGATTAATTTATTATTCTTCCTCTGCTTTGTTGCCAAAGCAGCCTCTCTTTACATTCCTAAAAGTGATGGTGCCCTCCTGGCAACTTACCAATGAAAAAAATTTTACTAGAAGTAGTCCTCAAGATATGGAGTAAAGTGTTCTTTATCATGATCCTCAGATCCTTTCTTCTAATGTCACCTGTGTGATAGTAATAGAGCTTGAAAGAAAAGAGTACTTGGAAGGATTTAGAATGATTGCTGGAGTTCTGTTTTCTGGTAACAATGAGAAGCCAGTTATAAGAGGCTATATACTAAGCTAAACTGTGGAGTTTTAGAAGGAGGGAAGCTTGTTTGAAGTGATTAGTTTTTATGTTCTAATAAATGGCTGTTTCTTTCCACTAAGAGTGGATGCCAGAACTAGTTGCACAAAACTTTCTATTCGGCATTGTCAGCTAGGTTTGGAAGCTTAATATCAATGAATGAAGCATCTGTGATGATATCAGATGCTAAGGTAAACTTGGACTGGTCTTGGGGATGAGAGAGAATGCTGGTAATTTAGGACAAAATAACATGGTTTGCTCTTCAAATGTTGTTTTTAATGTTAAGATGCATTTAAGATTTAACAACTTTCTGCTTCTTAAAAAAAACCAGTGAAGGACAGTGATGTCCTTGTCCCGAGTCCTTTCAAAACAAAGTTTATTTATCAGTTCTGGTTCTCTAGAAATTAATGTAGAGATCTAGTACCATGTTTTTCATCACACTTTTCTTAAAAACTGAGAAGGATTAATTGGAATAATGCTAAGGTTGTAGAGAGTAAGAGACAATGTGACAGTACAGCTAAGAATAGTTGTAGACTATTCTTATTCTCTATACTCAGACACTTGAGATAGCATTATCCTTTGTAGCATTATACTTCTGCCCGGTTCAGCAGATGCTCGCTGGTCTGCTACAATGGAGATGGTTAAATCTCATTACCTCTGTCAAATGCAATAGGAATGGTTAAAGAAATTACTGAGTCAGCAAACGTGGACTAGAACAACTAACCTACTTTTAGGAAAAACTTGTAAAATCAATCTCCACTTGTATTTGGGAGTTATTGTTGTGCAGAGTACTCAATATCTTTGTACAAGATGGTGACTGGTATGCTGTTTAGCATGCATCTTCAAATTTTACTACTGGGCTGTTTGAGCATTATCAGTAAAAAAGGGAATGTAAACTTCTGACATTAGATAAAGAGTTTTATTTACAGAACTGGATAAAGCATTGCAGCTTGGCCCAGAATCTTTGATAATGTTTTCAAAAAACACAAAGCTAAACAATAACTCAAAATGCCTACGATGAGCTTGAATGAAGCTTTTGAACTACTTGCTCTTGCAGCTGTGGACGGAAAAGCACCACTTGCCACTGGTGAAGATGATGACGACGAAGTTCCAGGTGAGACCAAACATGCAGTGGTGGAGAAGGAAGTGAATTTAGCTGAGAGATCTTACACATAGCATAAGATCAGACCAGGGATAGTAAGAATGATGTCTAGTGACTTCTGTGGGCAGAATTTCTGTGGGCAGATTATTTCATTAATTTCAGATACTGTGAGAGACTTCGCAGTTTAAGCTAGCATTTTGGTCCTGTGTTAAAGTGATAGCTGTGACCAAGATCATTATTTAATATTTCATGAGAAACTACCTTGTCAGAATCACTGCCCAGTCATTATCGTGAAGTTAAATGCTTTTAGAATTGTGCTTTTTAATGGACTGTCCAAAATTTCTTTGGTTGAGCAATATTTGCTCTGTATTTTACAAGCTGAAAGATTTTATGGTAAAAACTTGATATGAAGTAGGACTTTGGAAAAAAATTCAAACCCAAAATGTTCGGCAGAGGGGAAATGGGTCAAACTTTTAATTCCAACAATCTTTTTCTAGATCTTGTTGAAAACTTCGATGAAGCTTCCAAGAATGAGGCAAACTGAACTACTGAACTGTCACCTCCTGAATAAAATTAAAACTTGAAAAAGCTATATGGAGCTGCTATTTTATATTGTGACTGCCTTGATTTATTTCCTGATGAGATCTCAAGATCAGTGATATTCGGAAACTCCTTGAATCTACAGCTCCTTAGTTACTGCTTGTACACTGTTATTTTTATGGCCCGATTGAACAAAACTATGCTTTGAAATAAGTCAGATTGCTAACAAATTTCTGCCTAGACACATTTTTTGAGTAACTTCTACAAGCAAACACTCATCTTTAATGAACTTTGGCTTACAATAAAAATATAAAACAAAGTTTCTGGTGTGACTTTTTGTCAGAAAATCGGGGACAAAAATATTAAACAACAGGTCCTAAATATTAAACAATCTTAAAATGTTTTGCTTTTCTGCAGAGCATTCTCCTTTTGCTGTGTTAAAAAGCTGACTCCTGAAAAAAAGCTTTCTGTGCATAATGAAACATTTTGGACTTAATTGGTGAATTTCTGGCATTGCAGGTTAAAGCTAGATAGGCTGTAAGTCAGTTTGTAACCTACTGGATTTGCGAAATAGAATTGTATTTTAGCAACAGTTAATGGTGGCTTAATCTAACACAAAATTTGCAAGTTCAGGAAGAATTTTTACTAGCCAGCTGCTTGCTGCTGGCCTTGGGGGAGCTACATGTGAGTGTTAAATTTTTATCTTCAGTGAGTGTTTAATAGATGTTTGCATGGTACAACTGTTTAATGGGTTAAATAATACCATTTTAATTTTACTTACCTGAAACCATCAGTTATATGGGGGAATGAAGCACGGAAAGAGGAAAAGCATTTATAAAATTGATAATGGTTCTTAAGTGTATTTAGCAGCTTTGGATCTATTAACTAATAATTTGAATGTTTCAGGAATGTGTTGTTTTTATTGCTTTTTGGGGTTTTGTTGTGTTTCAGAGAAAAATATAACTTTCTAGGGCACAGGAAAGACATTTTGCATTCCATTCTGACCTCTGTATAGCTGGAGTTTCTAAGGGTGAGAACTAAATTTCATGTTTGTGAGTCATTGATATTAATGATAGATCAGAAGCTTGCATGACCGAAGAGCACCCAGCTACTGGCCTCCTAAGGTTGTTTCTACACTTCAGGAAGTGTAGCTTCACTGTTACTTACTGAGAATGAAATTCAAGGTGGGAGTTGCTGTACCCATAGCAAAGCTCTCTGTGTTCCTGGAAAAGGGTGGGTCTGTGTCTGACTTGTCAAGCATGTTTGTCATAGTGTACATTGGGAAACAGTGGAGGAACTTGTTCAAGCCCTAGAACTCCTGTGGTTTGAGGTAAGCAGACTAATGTGGGCGTGACATGGCTGAAGCCGGGTGCAAGAACTTGAGGTAACAATTTTAGAGCACTTGTCTTGGTTTACACGTACTTCAGTGAACTGTGCTTGTACCATTGAATTAGCTTAAAAAGTGGATTCATTGAGTTGTGGCAGTAAGGTAGAAAAACTAGGCCTGTGTGAATTTGACTTTTGAAATAAGGATGACAAATATAATTGCTGTGTATAAGGGAAAAAACCAAATTCAGCAGAGTAGCTTGCCAGACTTCCTGTGACCTGTTGAGTAAATAAATGACATGCTGGGTTTTTATGAGTGCGTTACCTGTTCTGTGATTCAGATATGCTAGTCCACATGAATTGTTTAAGCCATCATAGCCCTCATGAAATACTTTCTACTGATTTCTATCTTACGAAGTCTTCGGGCCTTGCTTAGGTGTTACAGCCTTTTTCCCTCTAACACACATACATTTAGTACTTAAAAAATAAGATCCTCACTAAAGCAGTGTCTTTGAAGTGCAATGTAATCTAGTGATCCACACCCATGTGACATGCCTGTGGAAGTCTTTGTGCAAGGTATGCTCCCCGTACACTCCCAGTCGGGAAATACTGGCATAATCTGCATCTTCAGACTCAAACTGAGGATAAAGGTATGAGCAAACTATGTTCTTGACTATAGCAGAGTCTAAATGGAAGTAAAGTATTTATCTGGTAAGGTTATAATGTTCTTCATGTGTAACTTAGTGTTCAATCCATGACTCAATGGTGTGATTATTTTTCTCTTAGTAAAGAATTTAGTTATGGTTTTCCTAATCTGTCACTGATTACTAGAAACTGAGGATAGTTTCTCAACCTGATGTTTCTCATCAGGTTGAACTTCAGGGTAACCATACTGTAGTTATGCTGTTACGGATTCATATCTAGTTTTACTCAAGGAAAATGGCTCTCCATTCCAAATATTTTGGACAATGGAAGAAAACAAATGCCTGTGTTTCTACTGAGTTTTGTATTTTTAAAAGGCTAAAGGAATGTTCAGGTTCTGTCACATTAAGCTCTGAAATAGCTTAACTCAGTGCAGTGGTGGGTTCTAGTGAGGTTTTTCATAATGTTTGGAACAGATTTTTGGAAATATTTTCATATTAATCTTACGCTTTAAGGGCTTTGCAGTGTTTTAAAATTAGTATATTCTAATATCAAAACCCAAACAACAAAAACCTTTTGGGAGATGGTGAAGCTGTGTGTTTTATTAGTGGTGTACATATGAAAAGCTTCTAACTATGGTTTTAAAGTAAGCCACATCTATGACAGTTGCTGAAAATGTTTTCTACTGGATATGATAGTTGTAAGATCCTGACCAGTAAAGTTCTCAAAGTCACCTTGCATTATTATTACATGTTTGTTCTTATTATTAAAGGCTTGTGAGTCTTTGGTTGTGTCTGTTAGGAAAAGTAATAATTGAGAATTTAATGTAATTTGTAATGCACATTTGACATACATGACAAAGGAAGAACATGCTTAAAATGTTCACAGCTCAATACTTGAAATTTGAAATCAATGTGTATTTTCTTACATTGATTTGCCTGGAGTGTGGGGGAAGTTAAGTATAGTTGCCACCTCTCTGAAATTTTTTGCTGATACTGTGTTTTGTGGGTGAAACATCATAGAGATAATTTACTTTTCCTCAAGTTGTCTACTGTATCTGCTGAAAACCTAAATGTGTAATGGTACGGTTGGAATAGCAGGCTGTTCTGTCCTTTAAATGTGGGAATAGATTTGAGTAAGTTAGTAAACGGGAGAGTTAATATTCAACAGAGATATGGGGAAGTCCATGTTGGTGATGACTTGATTACAGCCTTAAGTGATTGGCAAGATGGTGGTATATGTAAAAAAGAGAGATTTCTAAGCTGCGTATTTTAAAATATTAATAAGTACTCAACATGTCTTGCACTTAACTAATACATGCAATGTGGCTTCTAATTTTTCTGAGCTATTCTTTCTTAGATGTGGCTGAAATGATAGAAAACTATGAGAGTTGCTGAACATGTTTTCATTTCTGGATATGAAAACATGGATATGTTTTCACTGGATATGATACTACTGGATATGATAGTTGTAAGATCCTGACCAGTAACAGAGATTGGACTCTGAAAGGAAGTCTTATTTTACAGAAAAAGGAGCTTATGGTGCAGCTGAGCCAAGCTTACTTAGCTTGGGGGAACTGTCTGTAGGACGAGGAAATAACACAATTAGTTTGGCTACAAGGTGATCTCAGTAACTTTAAAGATGGATGAAAAGTGGATGTATATATAGAAGCTCTGAGAATCAGGAGTATAACTATTTCTGGGTATCCTAATTGACTTTAAGCTGTGGTTTCTTGGTAACATGGTACCTGCAGTTTCATCATGAAAGTTTTAACTCCTCTGCTAATACTCTGTCTTCCTGTGTGGATTTTCATTATAAAATAATGTTACTGAATAGAAGGAAGACATTTTATGTAGTACTATTACTGTATGGTCTTACTGTAATCTGTTTTTTTTTAATAAGAGATTTAACAGATGTAATTTATATTACATTTACATTGCACCTAAGGTATCCTGGTAGTGAAAAAAAGCCATTTGAACAATGTTTGTGTAATGCAGGGATTAGTAATACTTTAACAGATGAGTTACAGCCCAATGTTTTGCATTCGTAGTGAATCCAGACAAATCAGAACAATTGTTGACTAATTAGTGTTGTAATGGTATAGGCTATAATACAGTGGCTATGTCTGTAACCTCTTGCATGAGTGGAAGGCAGAATTCTAGGATATGTTGCTGCTAATCAGTTTGATTGAAGGTCAGTTTGATCCTGCAAAAGCTTTTGGCTGTGATACCCATTAACCAAGATTTGCAACACGTCCTCACACAAGGATTTGATTGATGCGTGCTGCAGGTTACTGGCAGATAAATCTGCTGCAGTTGAGATCCTTATTTTGCAATTCCATTGAACAATGCCCTTTTTTTTCCCCTTCTTTTCTGCAAAAATGTAGTAATGGGCTGTATCCTACGCCAAATTTTTAGGGCACACATGAAGTTAACATTATCTGTGTAAGTTGTACCTGAGTTAATAATGTCTGTAAGGATTATGCTGGAGTCTCAAAAATTTCAGCTCTGCATACCTGATAAGTATCCTGCTTCCCAACTTGTGGCAAGTGTTTGTGCCTGCGTATTGTCACTGACTTAAAGTGATGCAATAAGATTAGGCAAGGTTTGAAGTTGTGGAAAGTATCAGCTGAAACAGAGGGAGCTGTGGGTTTAAGCTGCCTCTTCAGGGACTGTGATTAGTCCTGCTATTCTTTGCTGTTACTTCCAGTAACTACATCAGGCAAATGCAGATGCAACTGAGTATAGTCAGAACTCTCAACAGTAGCATCTCTCCACAGTGAGCTGCTGTTTTGTGATGGATGTCTAGTAACTGTGTGTAAGCAAGACTACTGCCACCTTTGAGAACCCAACTGAGGTGTTCTGAGAGGGCTTCTTGCCCTATTGTGCCTGTAAAAAGAAAGATGGTTGGACATGCCAAAATTTATGCTTGTGTGACATTGGTGTTTGACATAACATCTGTGGTATTACACAGAGATTGTCACTAGTAGTCACAGTAGAGTAGAATGGTGTTAAAATGAATGGGGTGATGAATATGCTCCTTGTCTCTTCAGTATAGTTGCCTCTGCAGAACTAGGAGGAATTAAAAGTAATAATCTTTAGATTATTATTCATTGGAGCCACATGGGTGAGTAACATAGCTAAGATGCGCAGTGAGCAGACTAAAGCAGTTAGGAGCCACTTTTATAATACTTTTGCATCTTAAAGACTTCTGCATTTGTGCTTGTTTTGAAGCCAACATTGTTTGGCTTCACCTGTCCAGGTCAGTCATCTCATTTTGTTGTGTTAGATTTGTCTTACTCATCTGTCCCCAACAAGCATGAGCCTTATGTAAATATATGGTGAGGGTTATGTGAACATGTGTTTGAAGGATGCAAACCTAAACTAAAAATGAGGTGAAATGAAAATACTGAACAATTGTGTCAGCAGACTGGCAGGTTTATTGATCTGAGATGTCCATTACAAGTTTTTGTTCCAGGGACAGTTGGTATACAGAGCACCAGGGAGGAGTTAATTTGAGAATTCCTTTTTTTTCCCTCCCAGCTGCTTTGCACCAGTTAGTGTTAGGA